>NC_060077.1:11771424-12396424 GCF_922984935.1 Meles meles | reverse complement strand
AATGTTCCAGGCAGAAGAAATAGCAAGTCCAAAGGCCCTGAGGCAGAAAAGGTGCCTGTTTATAGTACTGGGATCATTCTAGACTGTCCACACTGTTTTGAAATTTTTCTCCTGAAATTCATCATAGATCTATCCAACATCTTCTATGTTCTTTTTAGTGGCTTCTGGAGACCCTGAATCCTCTGAGGTAGAATCATAAGCTACTTCTTTTTTTTTTTTTTTTAAGATTTTATTTCTTTATTTGACAGAGAGAGATCACAAGTAGATAGAGAGGCAGGCAGAGAGAGAGGGAGGGAAGCAGGCACCCTGCTGAGCAGAGAGCCCCATGCGGGACCCTGGGATCATGACCTGAGCCGAAGGCAGTGGCTTAACCCACTGAGCCACCCAGGCGCCCCATAAGCTACTTCTTAAATGCAGATTCCCCGGGGCGCCTGGGTGGCTCAGTGGGTTAAGCTGCTGCCTTCAGCTCAGCTCAGAGTCCTGGGATCGAGTCCCACATCGGGCTCTCTGCTCAGCGGCGAGCCTACTTCCCTCTCTCTCTCTCTGCCTGCCTCTCTGTCTACTTGTGATCTCTCTCTGTCAAATAAATAATTTTTTTTTAAATTTAAAAACAGATTCCCCAAGTTCTATCCCATACGTACAAACCCATATTCCCTAAGAATTATCTAGGAATCTGCATTTTGAACCATATTTTTATTTAAGACTCATTCCCCTCATGACATGAAGGTACCATCATTGATTTAACTGATCCACTATCCGTACACGTTTAGATCATCTCTAACTGGGGGTCATAATAAGTAATAACATGACAGACAGCCCTGAGCAGCCACTTAGCCCACATGTCCTACTCTTTCCATGGGACAGAGTCCTAGAGATGAAATTAACTCAAAAGGTAGCCTTTTGCATTTGGACACACTGTTCTAGCCCTAGGGGTTCTCAAATCTGGACCCTGGATCAACAATAGCAGCAGCTCCTGGGAACTTTTGAGAAACACACATTCTTGGGCCCCACTCAGACCTACTGGCCCAGAACTTCTGGGAG
Source organism: Meles meles (assembly GCF_922984935.1). Lineage (NCBI taxonomy): Eukaryota > Metazoa > Chordata > Mammalia > Carnivora > Mustelidae > Meles > Meles meles. The sequence goes on along the minus strand of NC_060077.1, from coordinate 12,395,383 downwards.
AGGGGCCCCGCAGTCCGTGTTTTCACAAACCTCCAGATGATTCTGATTTTTGCTAGAGTTGGATAAGCCCTGCCCTGGAGCTGCCTTATATCTATTATAATAGCGCTAGCCACATATGGCTATTTATGTTTAAATCCATTTAATATTAAGTAAAATTAAAAATTAGCTCCTCAGTGGCCCTACCTACATAGTGGCCAATGGCTGCAGGCCTGGATGGTGTTGAGAGAACATTGCCACCATTACAGTTCTGTGACCGTGCTGTTCTAGACAATTCTCCAAGAAGAATGAACCACCCACCCACGCCCTCATCCTCCTTTTAATTAAGAAACATCAGGGGCACCTGGGTGACTCCATTGGTTAAGCGTTCGACTCTTGATTTCAGCTCAGGTCATGATCTCAGAGGCCCGGGATTGAGCCCCGCATCACATTGGACTCGGCGCTCAGTGTGGAGTCTGCTTGAGATTCTCTCTCTCTTGCTAAAATAAAAATAATGGGAAAAAAAATAAAAATAAAATAAAAATAAATAAATCTTAAAAAGAAACATGAGAAGGAACCGCCATGGGCATAAGAGGGGCCCAAGGGTTTGGGGGCTCCTGGAAACATAATTTAAATCCCCCTCATCTCCTCAAGGCAGAGGCTTAGCTGCAGGTGTGGTGGGGAGGGGAGCACCCACTTCTCCTTATGGTCTGGTTCTCTTGTGAGCAGGATGAGATCATCTTCTTGCGATCCCAGCAGAAATCATCCCATGATGACAACCACTCCATCCTGAGAGAGTTGGAGGTAAGACCAGGGTGGGGAGGGAGGGACGTGGGAGTCTCTGTTGTCTGTGTGTCTTTAGGTGTTCTGTCCGGTAATTCTCGGGAGGAGTACGTTATCTGCCCCATGAGACTCTACTGACCTGGCTTGTGTCTGGACATGTCCTGAGCCTTTGTCTCGGGCCACCTCTGCTATAGATATTGCTGCAGAATTTTGTCCCTAAAGCCTCTTTGTCCATTTTAAAGACTCCCCGACTTCAGGGAGCCTAGCCAAGGCACTTGCATCTCTAATTTCATCCCAGACTGGAAAATCCCAGACAGAGCTCTGCCTCAGTAGTTTTTTTCTCTCCTCTTTGTCTTGGCTGTGGCCTGTTTTCAATCAATAACAATCATTATGAACATTTTTTGAGCAACTACTTTGGGCTAAGTGCTTTGCTTGTACTATCTCATTTAATCTTCACAACAGTCCCATGAGGTAGTTGCTATGATCTCTACATTGTACAGGTGAAGAAACAGGTTCAGAGAGGTAAATTCACTTGACCAACATTATGGAGCTGGGATGCTGTATAAGAGCTTTGCATTGTATTTAGTTGCTAATCACAAGAAACCAAAGTAACAATAGCCTAAGCAAGGTAGCATTATTTACTTTGTTAAGAATTAAGTTTGGATGGGGCGCCTGGGTGGCTCAGTGGGTTAAGCCTCTGCCTTCGGCTCAGGTCGTGATCTCAGGGTCCTGGGATCGAGCCCCACATCGGGCTCTCTGCACTGTGGGGAGCCTGCTTCCTCCTCTCTCTCTGCCTGCCTCTCTGCCTACTTGTCTCTCCCTCTCTCTCTGTCAAATAAATAATAAATAAAATCTAAAAAAAAAAAAAAAAAAAAAAAAAGAATTAAGTTTGGAGATAGGTCCTTCAGGGAAGGTCATGATGTCTTCAGGGACCCAGGCTCCTCCTGTTCGCCATCTTTAGTATGTGGCTTACACCCCCCAAGGATGCCTCATGGTTGTACTGTAGCTGCCAAAGATCCAGCCATCACATATATATTCCAGGGAGGAAGAAAGTTGGAAAGGCAAAAAAAAAAAAAAAAAAAAAAAAAAACTTTGCTGAAGGTTAGGCAGCTTAAATGTTTCTTTCCATGAAGACTCAGTCAATGCCTTCTGCATTTTACATCTCACTGTCTCTGTTGCAGAGGAGGATTGGAAGTAGAACTTGAGCTGGGCACATTGCCACCCCAAATACAATCAGGAGTTTGTTATTAAGGTGTAAGGGGAGAATGGATAGCAAACGTCTGACAAAGATATGAACCCAGAGAGTGTGACCGCATAGCCCTGCTCTAATGCAACAGTTCCCAGCCCAGGAACTGAGCTCCAGGGTCGTTTTCCTTTCCTTTTCTGTGACCTGTTTTGTTCTTTGTTGGTATGCACCTGGTTACAGGGATGGGATGGCAGTGCTATTCTCTGGTTGGCCACCGGGGGGCAGCAAAGCATAAGGCACCCATATTGCAAGCTGCCTCTCCCAAGAACCTAGATAGAAGGATTTAAACTTCCAGGCAGAAAAAAAAAATTTTTTTAAACTTACAAACAAAAAACCTTCCAGGCAGGGCCCAAGTCCAAGGAGACCTTCCTCAACCTGAGCACGTGCTTGGGGGTCCTATGTCCTCAGCTCAGGGTCACCCAGCGTCCACATGCTTCCTTGGGGTTGGGACTGGTGCTGTTCAGCAACCAGGCCCTGGGAACAAATGCTTGGGTATGACTCTCCAAAAGTCACTTCCTAGCTGTGTGACTTTGAGAAAGTGACTTCACCTCACTGAGCCTCTGTTTTCTCAACTGTAAAATGGAGATAATGGCCATCCTCGCTGTAGTGGGCCACGAAGGTGACGTCAAGTCACGCGTGCACACGCTAGGCACGCTGTAGGGCGGAGAATCCTAAACGTAGCTTTCATTGTGGTGGTCCTGTAAGTCAGCGAAACCCCCAAATCACCATCGCCTTGGTTCAAAATGACTGCTCAAGAGATAAAACCTAAAGGTCACTTTAGGTATCTTTAGTCACCTGACTAAAGGTCAGGTACTTAGGCCACTCAGTAGAAGGAAGCTAAACACGAGGTCGCTTTTCTTCGTCGACCTCAATATTCCTCATCTGGACACTGAAGCAGTTGTGAGGAGGTGCTGAGGGGATGTGTGTGACCTGTGAGGTGCCGTCACCATCACATCAGGCTGTCCCTTTAACCGTGGGATTCCTTAACCCACCTTTAAGAAGGAGAAGGCAGCTCTTGCTGTCCCCGGAGGACCCGCAGCCCCGGGAACTGGGGACAGGAAGCTGCCTGGTGTGGTGGTGGTGGAGTGACAGTTCAGAGCTTGGCCTCTCCTGGCCGTGTGCGTTGGAGACTCCGTTTCTGCACCTGGAAGATGGGGTGTGTGGCTAGGGCTGACCCTTTGGGAATGTTATTTGGGGTGAGGCATACGGAGCGACAGGGAATGGTTCCTCACAGGGCCTAGTTCACCTTAGCAAGCCAGGAACTCAGAGAGAGAGACAGGAAGGAACCAGAAGCTCTCACCCCAGAGCAGGGATTCTCAGCCCAGGGCTGCCAATCAGGTTCACTTCGGAGGCTTTAAAATTCCTAAGGCCCAGGCTATGCCCCAGACTAAACCCTCGGAATCTCTGGGACGACGGGGTGCCGGGGGAGGGTCAGGGCAGCAGGTGTTTTGAAGCTCCCAGGTGATATCAATGAGAAGTCAAAATCGCGAGCCAATGGACTTGCAGGGTTTCTCAGACTTCATCGTGCGTCAGAGTCACCTGGACATTCATTAAAACACACGTTGCAAAAAAAAAAAAAAAAAACACACGTTGCCAGGCCCATCCCCAGACCTTCTGAGTCAGGGTCTGGACTGGAGCCCAAGAATTTGCATTTCTAACTAGTTCCCCAGTAAAGCGAATGCGTCTGGTCCCGGGACCCCACTTTGAGAACCACTGGGCTAGAGTGATAATGTTTTAAACTGCAAGTGGTAAGATCAGTTTTTTTGGATCAAATCATTTAAAAATAATGAAACAAAACAGAAAATATTAAAACACGCCGTAGAACATTGATTAGTGGAACTTTCACTCCATTTGATTAGATAATACTTATAAACACACACCCATAGGCACGCGTACGTACATATGTATGTATGTTGCATGCATTGGGCTGTGATGTAAAATGTATTCCTTCCCGGGGGTCACAATGTTAAAAAAGTGAATCACCAGCTTCTAGAAGATATAATCCTGGGGCACCTGGGTGGCTAATCAGTTGAGCATCCGACTCGTGGTCTCAGCTCAGGTCTTAATCTCAGGGTTGTGAGTTCAAGCCCCACTTTGGCCTCCATGCTGGGCGTGTAGCCTATTTAAAAAAAAATGAAAAGACATAGTAATCCAGTGCACATGTAGACACACGTACATGTAAGTGAAACAAAATGTGCATTTAACAGGATTTCCCCTCTTTACCTAAAATGCATACTAGAATCTTCTCTTCCTTTCTCTTCTATTCTATTTACTTTCTTTCTTTAAAATGCTAACTGAGCATTTATTAATTAAAATGCTTAATGGATTGATCTTGCACCCCCTGAGTGGTTTGAAATTCTGTAGTTCAGAGACCCCGATTCCAGAGGACCCCAAACTCCCATCTGCACTGAAAGTCCTCATGGAGCCACTGAGTCCAGGGCAGCAATCTGGCTAATGCGGGCTGGGAATTGGGGGTCTGTCACCAGGAGAAACTGAAGAAGACCACGGAGGAGGCAGACATGTATGAAAACAGCTACAAGGAAATCAGCAAGACTTTGGAGTATCTCAAGAACTCGGTGGAGAATCTGTTTAAAAAGATTAATTGTGATGCCACTACCATCCTGGGACACTTAGGGGAGACAGGGAAAATCACCGACAACAACCTTCCACAGTACTTTGGTGAGTCGAGCTGGGGCCCATTGGACCGTTAGGATCCATTTCCAGAGCTTTCTATGAGCAGGCATGAGGGCTTGTTCTTGGGTGGCGGTGAGCCTAGTGGCGAAGCGTGTGGGCCATAATGCCAGCCTGCCTGGGTTCAAATCCTGGTTCTACTCTTACTAGCTCTGTGCCACTGGGCAACTTTTTGAATCCGTGTTTTAGTTTTTTCACCTACAAAAAAAAAAAAAAATGAGGAGTAAATCAATACATACCTCAATGTTTGTTGGGAAGATTAAATAAAATTTAACTGTAGTAAAACTATATGATCATGTCAGTAGAGACAGAAGAAGCATTTGACAAATTCAACATCCATTCATGGTCAAGATTCTCGACAAACTAAAACTAGGAGGAAACTGTCTTAACCTTGAAGGGTGTCTACAAAACACCAATAGCTGGGGGTACCTGGGGGACTCAGGTGGTTAAGTGTCTGTCTTCGGCTCAGGTCATGATCCTATGGTCCTGGGATCAAGCCCCACATGGGGCTCCCTGCTCAGCGGGGTGTCAGCGATCTCCTCTCCCTCTGCCCGTCCTACCCGCTTGTGCTCTCTCTTTCTCTTAAGAAAACACAACAACGACAACAAAAAAACCTACAGCCAACCTCACCCTTAAGGGTGAAAATTTGAGTATTTTCCCTCTAAGATCAGGAACAAGGCGAGAATGTCTGCTCTCACCGCTCCTACTCAGTATCATAGCGGTGGTCCTAAGCGATGCAATAAGGCAAGAAAAAGAAATGGAAAGCATACAGGTCGGAAAGGAAGAAATAAAGTGCTCAGAGCAGTGCCTGGGATGTAGCAAATGCCTATGAACTAGAACACATATTTCTAGCCGTAGGCTTGAGCTCAGGATGGAGAAGGAGGGAGGCCCCTCCACAGATCATGACAATTTGGAATGAACGGCTTGCCCTGCTCTTAGAATAAAACCTGCAGTTCTTAATAGAATCTGTGTTTGGGAGTTTCCCGTCATGCCCCCTCCTGCCAGGTTTAGTGATTTGCTAGGAGGCCTCATAAACTTAGCATATAGTAATACTCATGGCTATGATTTGTTAGAGCAAAAGGATAAAAAGCAGCATCAGCAAAAGGAAAAAGGGGCCTGGGGTGAAGTCTGGAGGAAGCCAGGGGCAAGCTTCCAAGGGTCCTCTCCCAGTGGGGTCACACAGGATGTGCTAATCCCCCCAGCACTCAGCTGTGACAATGTAGGTAAAATGTTGTCAACCAGGGAAGCTCACTAGAGAGACTGTGCCCACGGTGTGGGGAAAAAAACCAACCAAAAAAAAAAAAAAAAACCAGGTGTTTAGCAGAAACATGTTTTGTATACACAGTTTAGGCACATTGAGCTATTATTATCAGTTAATGATGATAGGAACCTTCCTGAAACCCAAGTTCCCTGAAGCCACCCTGGGGCCAACCTGGGAAGCAGGCCCTTCAAAGGACAGCAGTCAGACTGCTGTGTTAACTCTTTCCTGCCCACAGACTATCAGGGTCTGCAGATCCTGGCCCTTGCTTCCATTTCTCACCTTCCTCATCCTACTCTCCATCCTTGCTTACCACCTCATGTCACACTCTCCTGTGTAGTCTTGCAACCCTCCCCTCAATGCATTCCCACCTCAGGGCCTTTGCACAAGCTGTTCCTGGTCTCCTTGTCTTAGAATTCTCAGATCTCAGTTTAAATGTCCTTTCTCCAGAGATGCCTGGGTGGCTCAGTTGGTTAAGTCGCTGCCTTCAGCTCAGGTCATGATCCCAGAGTCCTGGGATCAAGTCCTACATTGGGCTCCTTGCTCAGCCGGAATCCTGCTTCTCCCTCTCCCACTCCCTCTGCTTGTGTTTCCTCTCTGGCTGTGTATCTCTCTGTCAAATAAATAAATAAAATCTTTTTTAAAAACCACATTGTATCCAAATCCAGTGGTTACACAATCCAGATAATGATCATCTGGATAACAAGGTTCCTTGGTAAATTTGTCTTTCTCTCCGTCTTCTTCACACACACTGAAGCTTATGGGCTTTATCAGGTCAGGGCCTGCATCTTCCCAGTTACTGTTCCTGTCATTTTGGTTCCTCCCATGCCTTGGGAACTTACAGCACTGCGCCTGGCACGGCAGGTATCTGATAATCATTTGTTGAGTGAGTGAATGAGCGCACCACTCTGGTGAGTGCACAAGGCTCTGAAACACAGAGGAGGGGCAGGTCCCCCGAGTAGGGTAGGCCGCTCAGAGAAATGTTCCTGCAGGGGGCGGAGTCCTGATCCAAGTCTTAAAACACCAGCAGGCATTATTCAGGGAGGGGTGTAGGGAAAGGCATTCTGGGCAGAAGGAACAGCGTGAACAAAAGTTGGGAGCCTGAGGCAGAGAGTGCACAGGAGAAAAATCAGTCGTAGGGGCACCTGGGTGGCTCAGTGGGTTAAGCCTCTGCCTCCGGCACAGGTCATGATCTCAAGGTCCTGTGATAGAGCCCCTCGTCGAGCCCCAGGTCGGGCTCTCTGCTCAGCAGGGAGACTGCTTCCCCCTCTCTCTCTGCCTGCCTCTCTGCCTACTTGTGATCTCTGTCAAATAAGTAAAATCTTTAAAAAAAGAGAAAAAAAATCAGGTGTTTAAGGGGCTGCCTGGGACTCCCAGTTTTTGGTGTAACCTCCTTTTCAACCTCCTTTTCACTATTGCCTCCTTAGGAGTCTTTTCAGACATTCTTTCCCCAGTTGTGGTCCTCAGGCAGTTTTAACACTCCTGGTACACTATATAGTCGTTCATGTCCTGTATGTATATCTGTTTTATGTTATAAAGTCAGGTGGGGTTTTTTTGTTTGTTTTGTTTGCCTCTCAACAACAAAGGTTTGCCCTCTCGGGATGAGACTGCCCCTCTGGAGAATGCATGGTGTAGCCCATGAGAGACACCTTGTCCTGTTCCTTCCCTTCCTCTCCAGCAGGGGACGTCAACCCCAATCCCACCACTCCCACCCCACCCCACCCCCACCCCCAACCCAGGTCTCTGGGCTGCCGTCTTGGTTCTGATCAATTTTTTTTTCCAGCCATCATCGAAAGGAAGACCAATGACCTGCTGCTGCTGGAGTCCTATAAGCGGATCCTGGAAATGGAAGGTGCAGAGACCGAGACCCAACCACCCTTCGTCAACCCCTTCTGGGGTGGCTCTGCCCTCCTCAAGCCTGCAGAACCCATCAAGGTCATCCCCCCAGTGCTCGGGGCTGACCCCTTGGGCGAAAGGTTGGATGAAGGTGAGTCCTTGTCTTCCCGTGACCTGCGCAAGTGCTAGGAGACCTGTGCTGGGGAGAGTCTGCTGTGTAGAGCCTCAGTTTCCCTTTATGAGTCTCATTGGGTTCCACTGTGGCTGTGGCCCTAGACCTGTTTCGCCGGGGGGATGCTTCTCCCTACAGCACAATGAAGATCCTGGACTTTGGTGATCCTGGATATATACATATTTTAAATCACTACTTTGTGACCATTTAAAATGAACCTTAAAATGTCCACAGTCTACAAACTGGCAGCACACGAGAATCCCTGATCCCGTCTTTCACCCTTATCCCATGTCCCTGAGTCTTACTCCTCCTGTGACCACCCTTGGGCCGCCCCCACCGTGTCCCCCAACCTCCTGGCTGAAGCAACTGTGGCTTGGCTGGTGACTGGACCCAGATGCCTAAGTGGCCCTGTGGCCAGGCTTCTTCCCAGGCCGAAGTGCATGATGCTTCCCTCACTGTGGGAAGCAGCCCTTCTTTCTGGAGGTGGAGAGAAAATCAGCCCCATCTGGGTTTGGGAGGGCAGTGTGGCCACAGGTGTGACAAGCCTGAGACCTGGATACACCCATTAGGCCCATAATCTCACCCGTGCAAACTGGTCCTTCAAGAAACATTTACTCAAGTAGGACGATGTTCACTGCAGTCCATCCGGTGAATGGAATTACCGTTCACCCATCCATGCATAGGAATGCTATGCAGACACAGAAACGAATGCAGTGGGACCCTGTAAACTCCCTCTCTCACACACACAGGGTATATAAGTTATAAATATAATTGTAATATATATGGATTATAGGAATATATATATATATTCAGTAGTCCTCAACCAGGAGTGATTTACCCCTCAGAGGACTTCTGGCAATGTCCGGAGATATTTTTGTTTGGCGCAGCTGGGAGGTGGGGGTGCTGTTGGCATCTAGTGTCCAGGAATGCTGGTAAAAGTCCTACAGTGTGCAAGACAGCCCTTGACAGCCCTGATGTATAATAGGGCGAGAGATGTGTATAATGGGAGAGAGAGAGACAGAGAGGAGGAGGGGGAGGGGAGGGAGGGAGGGAAGGTGAGAGGGAGGGAAGGAGGAAGGTATCTTGATAATGCATGTTAAAACAAAGGATTTGTAGGCTGACTTACAGTGGGTTCTTGTGATTTACAGAGAACTTTGCATTTCTAAGTTAAACAATTCTGTATTGTTTAAATTTTTTTTAACAATGATCTTGAGCATCTTTAGTAATCAGAGAAAACTGGATTAAAAAAAAAAGTCCCACTTCTCTAAGTAGCCCTTCAGGTGTGCAGGTGTGTCAACGATGGGGGGGTGTAGGGGAAGAGTGCCAACACACAGATGTGTGTGTGCACGTGCTCACACACACACACACACACACACACACACACACACACACCCTCCTGTTTGATTTAGTCGAGGCAACTGAAACGTAACAGGAGTGGAAGCTGGGTCTGGCATTAGCCACCCTAACACCGCTTCCTTTGGGCCTTTGAGTTCCTAAGAGGAGGGTGGCAGGACCCGGCTGCTGGTAATGCTGCCCTCACAAGGTCAGGAACTTGCAGATGATGCCTTCACTTCTGCTCAAGGGAATGTTGATAATCATTGGGTTCTCTTAACACTAGTCTCTATGGCCCATATGTGGGAATTCAAAGGGGCACCCCCTCTGAACAGATTGAGAAAAGGGGCCCCTTCTGTGTGGACATGGTTTGGCAATTGAGTGGGGGTTGGATTTCAGCCCATCCATTCACTTATCTCCACCAGATGTCTGTGCAGTCTACATCCTGAACAACTGTACATGGTGGCCCTATCTCTTTGACATTAAACTAAACTCACCTTCACATCCTCTTCTGGGAGAAAAACAATTATTGTCTTGCGCATCCTTGTGCAGTACATCTTTACTGATGTTTTTCCTCCCTGAACCTCAAGAATGCTCACACTCCACTCCCAGCAGTGTGGAGGGTCCCCAAACCTGGCTTGGACATCATTGCCTTGGGCGTCCATGAATGGGGCAGAGAGGCACTGTCCCTGGGAGGGAAGCTATCTACACCCACTCCATGCTGGGATTCATTTCCAAACTCCTCACACAAGTCCTGTCTTTGATGCAGTCGAGCAGCCCCTGGACCACAGCAGCCTTCAGCAGCTTGTGTTCAGCAACTACATCGCAAGAGAGTTTCGAAGCAGGGACTTACGTTCAGAGAGCGTACCCGAGAAGGGGGATGATCCAAGGCTCAGGAAGAAGTTAACGGGTTGAGACAGACGGGGCTACATTTGTACCTTAACCAGAGAGAATAAATGTTTTCTTCCATAACCCTTGTGCCTCCTCACACTCATTGCAAAGAGACTAGACTAGGCTTCTGGGAGCCACCCTGGGATGGGGTAGAAGAATTAGGACAGAAGAGCTGAGACAGGAAGCAAGAGTTGTATGAGGTCATCATGACTCCTGAAACTCCCTGAGATTGGGACCAGAACAACCAGCTAGTACTTCTGAAATTAGAAATTAACCTCTGATAGTTAACGGATGTGATTTTTTTTTTTTTTTTTTTTTTTTGCCAAATGAGCCCTATTCTTAGAATGAATGTGAGGCCTCTTCCTCTTCATTTCTCACGGGGCCTGTCTAAGCACATCTATGGGAGAAACATTCCAATGGCATCCTAAAGGAGAGGATGTCATGGAAGCTAGGCTCTACAGAAAAGGGCTGCAGTCCTCTAGTTAACAATCCGATAAATCGTGGCCCTTGCTAGAAATAGTCGTGAGTGGCTGTGGAAGATCCAGTTCAAATAAAGAGTTACAAGGATTCAATAATAATGACAGCAGGGGCATCACTCGCTCATACTCTGCCTTCATGGGAACTAGCAAAGGATCCTCTTTATTCAAGGCACTTCTGTCAGAGAAACACCAGGAACAAATACACAACATCCTGTTTATTTGAACACAGCTTCGGGATGGATTTCTAGCTGCGGGATGTGTGGCCGCATGGTATCTATAGGCCACTGAGGCTGCAAAGAAGATGGAAATGGGTAACAAGGCAGCCACACAGCTGACAGGCCAGTAGTAGGGATGGCACCATTACCGGGCAAAGTGAGAGGACGGCAGGGACCACCGCCCCACTGAAGACAAGCCCAGGGTTGGCTGGTGAGCCCCTCTCAGTCCTTCTCTTCCCCATGGGTGATGATGTGCACCAGGTTCTTATAGTCCAAGTTGCCAGTCACATCCGGGGGGAAGGCGGCGAACATCTGGTCAATCTGTAATGAGCCAGCAGCACGTGCTCAGTGTGACAGGAGAGAAAGCAAGAGGGACCACTGTGTGCGGGTCCCCGTGCCGAGCCAGAGGCAGCAGGCCTGGGGTGGGTATGGGGACACGCCGCTCAGCTCCCCCTCCAGGAAGGCCTTGTCTTCCTGCTGCTGCAGACAGCTGTCAGCCCCAAGGTCATGGCCTTCCTGGGGCAGCCCACAGCCAACTGATCAGGGTGGGATCCAACTAGGGGGCCTCTCTCCATGGCTCCCTGGGAGGTGGGGTGCAGCCAAGATATTCTTTGGGCCTGAGCTGGGGGTCAGCAGCTCCCTCCGTGCCTCCCTCCTCCCTTGCCTTGCCCTTCCTTGCTTTTCTGCAGGTGCTGACCCCACGGGCTTTCCTGCAGGGATGTTCCTGGGAACCCGCCTGTAGCAGGTAAAGCGGGGATGGCAAATGCATGTACACAAAGGGGCTGAGCAGGTTGTGTAAGGGAACAAGGGGGCTTGGTGGGGACTGTGGCTAAAAGCAGTCGAACAACCCATCTGGGCAGAGTCAGCTGAATGAGGCCAAATGGGCTAGGAGGTCAGACTTTTTGAGGGAATCTGACTCTTGGAGGGAAATGAGAAATCTAGATTTTTTTTTTTTTTGACATGCAGTTTCCACATTTAAAAAGTATTGACTAGTTATTTTTAAAAAATACCTCTCAGCCAATACTAGCTAACACTTACACTGTCCTTGTCATATGTTTCAACACTTTATATATCTTAACTGGTTTAATCTGCACAGCGTACTACCAGGAAAGTTTTATTACCCTCCCCACTTTACAGATGAGGAAACTGAGGCACAGGGACGTTAAAGCGCTTGACCCAAGTCATCAAGCTGGTAGGAGGTGAAGGCAGGCCCTTTTAAGTGCTTGAGTTTCAGGGGGAAATCTACATACAATGTTTAGTGAAATGTGGAAACTGATGGCTTCAAGCCTGAGAAGGGGCTATTTTAAATACTTCATTAATAATATCAACGGGGCTGTTGCTATTATTAACAGGACTTTGGGCGAATTAGCAAAAGTGCCCCTTCTTCCAGGCATATTACTGCCTCCTACCAGAAAAAATCATATATACGGCTATAAAAAAATAATAATAACAAAAAATTAAAAAATTACAACGGGACACTTTACTGCCATCTGCTGGAACACAATTGCAACCAGCAGATAACTCTGCAGTGTATTTTAGGAGCGCAACAGCCAGAAGAATTGCACAGTGCGGAACCTACATGACAGTATGTGGCACCCTGCAAACCACCCTCACTCCATCAGAAAATTGGTGCTCAAACCAGGGCTCTGAGCACTGTGAAGAAGGTGGACCTAAAGTCAGACAGACCTAGGTTTGAATCCAGGACCCGGCATTTAGAACTGGTGGTGTCCTTTCAGGCAAGTGACTAACTTCCCTGGGCCTCAGTTTCCCCATCTATAAAGGGACAATACTACTAGTCCCTACTTCAGAGGGTGGTTGAGAGAATGAAGTGAGGTAGGGGGCCCAGAAGCAGGGTCTCTGTCAGTGTGGGGTCAGGGGTGTTTTAGGAAAGAGGGTCACACAGGAGCTAAGGTGACTGTGTGTCCAAGATGCCGTTACCTCCTCTTTGGAAAATCTCTCTGCCTGTGTGGTCAGCATCTCCCGAACACTGCCAAGAGAGAACAGCAGGTGTTGGCACCAGGTGTGTCTGTGGGAAACAGGGAACCCCCATGTCCTCCCCTACACATCCCACTCACTAATCAGCCTTGAGCACTCCTTTGCCTTCGGGGTCGAACACTTTGAATGCGTTGAGAATGGTCTCCTCGGGGTCTGCCCCTGAAAGAGAGAACAGGGTTGAACATGCCATGGGTGGACGGGGACCCACGGTACCCCAGGAGGCAGAGCCCAGCTCCCTGCAAAGATGGAGAGGCCAAACCCAGGCTGTTTTGCTTGGAGGAAAGGCCCTGCCTTCTTCTGAGCGCTGAACCTTGGCAATCAGAAAGAGTCGGCTGGGAATCCAGTCACTTCTGAGCAAACCCGTGCTGAAACGTGAATCTAGATTTAGAAAGACTGGGATTTGAATCCTATCTCCAGCGTTTGCTAGTGTGGCCATAGGGAAGTGGCTTTCCATCTCTGAGCCTTAGACCAGGGATAAGAAGAGAACCTGCCTCCTAGAGGCTAAACGCGGGAATGCAGCCAACGTTGGCGGCATGAGGTCTGGCTCAGGGTAAGCCTTGGAGCAACGGGAACAGCTCCTTTTATTTTTTTCTCCCCCCAGGGTTACTCTGCCTTCATCTCCTGCCCACCTTTGTCTGCCCTCCTGGTGCTTTAATTCATGCCCAAAGATGAAGATACACACACACACACACACACAAATGCAGACACACATACACGAATATACATATACGGACTTACACATGAACTTACCCTTAAGTTTCTCCCCAAACATTGTTAGGAACACAGTAAAGTTAATTGGACCTGGAGCTTCCTTGAGCATTTCATCAATTTCCTCATTTTTCACGTTCATACGCCCTACGGCAGGAAACACACAGTCAGGGCCCCCCAGGCTGGGTCAGCAACAGCTCTGAGGACCCTGGCATCTGCCCTCGTAATTACACTGGAGGGAATCTAGAATAGGGACAATCAGAGATGGAATGGGCACGATCAGATTCACTGGAAAAGATGTTCGCCACAGTGTCATTTATAATAGCCAGACAGCTGGAAACAACCCAAACATCCAATGGGGGGAGGGGCTAGCTATTTTTATAATAGTGTCTTCAGAACCCAGAACATTTTAAACAGATATTTTAACTTTTTACTTAAATGGGAAATGCTCATATTATAAATTATCCCTCTCGGTTGGAGGTGAGAGAGACAGATCAGAATCACTGAGGGAACTTTTTCTGATTATAACTGCTGTAACCCACACAGCCTTGGAGATTCTGATATTAGCATCGGTCACAAGCCCATATAGCACCTTTGTGCAAATTTTTAAAAGCCACTCCTTCTTAAGATAATTTATGTTTTAAATATAAAAATCTGCAGTGGCGGGGCGCCTGGGTGGCTCAGTAGGTTAAGCCTCTGCCTTGGGCTCAGGCCATGGTCTCAGGGTCCCGGGATCGAGCCCTGCATCGGGCTCCCTGCTCAGCGGGGAGCTTCCCCCTCTCTCTCTGCCTGTCTCTCTGCCTACTTGTGATCTCTGTCTGTCAAATAAATAAATAAAATCTTTAAAAAAAAAAACCTGCAGTGGCTACAGACATGAACAGTAATCTGTAGAATGGTGTAGTGCACAACCTGCACAGCTGTTCATGGTGGCCCTGAGTTCTGGGAGTGGGAGTGGAGAGGGGTGAGTGGTTGCAGGTTGGCCACATATATTTTGAAAAAGCTCCATATACTCGTGGTCACACTGTTGAGATGTTAAAGAGGTGAATCCAAAAATAGAATGATTCTAATCTTGAAACAACCACAACAAAAAACCCACAAAAAACCAGATGACATGTGACAGTGGAATGTGACCTAATGGTTAAGTTTTCTTTCTTATACTTTTCTAAATTTTGCAAATTTTCTATAGTGAGCTGGCATTGCATTCAAAATCACAGAAAAAAAAATTTTTAAAGAAAAATGAAAGATACATGAAGACACTTAAAGCCTCAACACTTTGCTATCTTCCAAAGCTTGTCTTAAAGGCCAGCCATGATTGAGCTGTTTCTTTGAAAAATGACAAGCTCTTGACCTTTACATTGGTCTTCCCTTCCACCCCTTGGGAGGGTGGGATAAGGAGACCCTCCTGCAGGCCTGGCGGGGGACATACCAAGAGCAACAAAGGTGTCCCGCAAATCATTCTTGTCGATGAAGCCATCCCTGTTCTGGTCCATGATGGTGAAGGCCTGTGGAAGGGGGAGGTTGGCTGGTCAGCCCAGGAGAAGTTGAGTGGAGGAACCCAAGAGATTGGGCTATGGACTGGGGAAAATGAGATTCTGGGATTCAGGGAGCATGAAGGCCATGAGATCGAGAGTCAAAAATCAGCCAGGCAGTTCCTTAAAACATTAGGCATAGAGTTACCATAGGATTCAGTAATTCCAGGGTTAGGCGTTTACCCAAGAGAACTGAAAACATCTGTCCCCATGGAAACCTGTGCCTGAACGTCCTAGCAGCTTTATTTACAATAGCCCCAACCTGGAAACCGCCCATGTGACCATCAACTGATGGACGGATCCACTGTGGTCCAGTCACATGATGGACTCCTCCTGAGCGAGAAGAAGGAAGGAGAGCCTGACACCTGCTGGAACACGGAGGAGGCCTGGCTCAGGACACTGAGTGACAGAAGCCACGGCAAAAGTCCACGTGCTGTACAATGCGTTTCCACGAAATGTCCAGAACAGGCAAATTCATGGGGACAGAAAATAGACGGGCGGTGGCCAGAGGCTGGGGGAGGGGGGGCAAGGGGAGTGACTGCTAATGGGTATGTGGTTTCTTTCTGGGGTGAGGAAAATGTTTGGACGTCACAGCTCTGCGACTTTAGTAAATAACCACCAAATTGTGCTCGTAGCATACAAAGGTGACTTTGGGGTTGTGTGAATCGCATCTCCAGGAAATTGTTATTTAAAAAATCAAGTTAATACCCAGGTCTCCTCCCCCACCCCGACCCCTACCACCAGAGCCTAGTTATCTATAAAATGGGGCTGGTAATCTTTCCCAGGGAGCACCCATGAACACTCCCAAGAGCCTTTTTAAATGCCCAGGTCAATTTACAAAGGACTTATCATTTGCATAGTTTTTTGAGTTCTTCTCAGCTGTTTCTGAAAGTATTTGCGCCCCCTCCCCACGCCCCCCAGCAGCTGATCTCATTCCAGGGATTGGGACAGGGTGAGGGGGCAAGGGGCGTGGCGTCTTCTCCCTGCAAGGTGACAATTTCAAGTTCAGATATGAATATTTCGTCCTGGGAATTCTTTCCCTGGTTGCCTATGGGACACAACATTCCTGGGATCTGAACATTAGTGAGGACAAAAGAGTACAAGTGTTCGCGTCCCATTTGGAGCCCCAAATTGTTTCCCTTTTGATACAGAACCCACCTGGCTCTGCAGTGTATTTTCCTCTAAAGGCCCAGGTGGGAGTGTGGATGACTCAGTGTGAGCCATCACGACTGCTGGAAAATTAATTCAGAGTCTATCCTTCTAAGCCTGCGGGCAGTGGCTTAATTTGACCTAATTGGTACTTAGGTTTACTTAATAAGCCTCACTCCCATAGAATGCGATGGCGTTTCCACCTGGCTAGTGTTCAACAATGGGGGGACTATATAATTTAAAATCCAAGAGATACTCTTTATCATCTCTCAGTTTGGCAGAAATAATATTTTAGGCTATTAATACCCAATGTTGATGGAGATACAGGGGGAAAAAGGCACTTTTTCCTTTTGAAAAGGCTGATGGGGGCAGGGATTAGTACAGCATTTCTGGAGGGCTGTTGGGTCTGGTTTTTAGTTCCTAGACCCAGCAGTTCTGCTTTTAGGAATTTACCCCAAGGAAACAAGCAAAATATTCATAATCGTAAAACAGTCTAAGCAAAGGTAACCTGCAACCGTAGGGAGTGGTTTCAATAAATGACAGAAAATGTTGATGAGGAATTGCCCAAAGAAAAATAGCAAAATAGTTTAAACGTATATACGCGTAATACAAAAATGACAATATCAGAATGTTAACTGATTATGTCTGGGTGGTGGAATTGTAGGTCGTTTTTATGTTCTTCTTTGTGCTTTTCTGAATCCCCCCCACCCCCCCGCCAATATTTTCAACAAGAAAAGAGCTTTGCTTTGATGATCGGCAAAAAAAATATTAAAAATAATTTCTTTAAATAGTCCACGCACATGTTGAGGCGGGATCTGGCGTTGTTTGGAGGATTAAAAAATCTAGCCCAGAGGTTCCTGCCGGGAGCGTTCTCTCTAACCGTTGGGAATCTCCCTCTGGACGGATTTTTCAACAGCTGCACCCACCTCCTTAAATTCCTGGATCTGGGTCTGTTCGAACATGGAGAACACGTTGGAATTGGCGCCTTCTGCTCTCTTCTTGGCTTTCTTTGGTGCCTGGAGGGGGTTGCGGGGGAGCATCAGTGAAAGGAGTCAGAAGCTGGGGGGTTAGAGAACTAAGTCAGGTGGTCCCATCTCTGAGCGGGCTTCAGCTGCTCATCTGTGAAATGGGGGTATGAGGTCCACACTCATCTCGAAACAGTGATATTGGAGGGATCAGAGGACACGGAATAACGTGTCCCCAAGCATGCTGGTTCTGGTGGAGCGTTGGAAACTGCGAGCCTTGCAGAACCTCCTTTGCAAACTAGGGGAGGTGGGGATGCATCTCCCGGGAAAGAGGCAACACTTGCGGACCAGCCCCAGCAGGATCCAGCCGCCTTTGTTTGAATGCATGTCACAAAATTTCCGTAATGCACAGAAGGAGGATTAATTGGAGGGGGGGAAACATCAGGCTCGCTAAACCATGAGGGATGCCCTTATGAAATGACTCTTTTTCAGGGTGTTAAAACCCACTGTTTCCCCCTCCCCATTTCCCTTTGATCCGGGTGGCAGCGAAATCTCCAAATCTCCGCTCTAAATGTTCTGTCCTTGCATAGGCAAACAGTGCAGAGAAGAGCGAGTTAACTTTTGTCCCCACTCTGCCCCATGTGAAATAGAGCAAATGCTTGAACACCATCCATACATGATTTCATTTAATCCCCCAGTCAACTAGATGCGATTTTTGGGTAAAGATTTTATTTATTTATTTGAGAGAGACTGAGAAGGGAAGAGAGGGGGAAACAGGCTCCCCACTGAGCAGGGAGTCCTACTCAGACCCCGATCCCTGGACCCCTGGGATCATGACCCGAGCTGAAGGCAGACGCTTAACTAACTGAGCCACCCAGGCGCCCCGCTACTACTACCATAGCCATTTTACTGGAGAGTCAGCCTGGGCTCAGAGAGGTTGGGTCACTTGCCAAAGGTCACACAGTCACAGAAAGGCAGAGCGGAGTTGCACTCCGGAGTCTGTGCTCCTAACCATTTCCCCAGGGTGGCCCTGATTTGGCGGCTTCCTGCTTTGGGAGGGAGGACACCTAACCAAACAACCCAGGGAGACAGGTTTTAAATTTGCAAGTTCAAAAGGTGAAAACAAAAAGATTCTTTTCCCCAGCTGCCTGAACAAGAGAAAAGAATTACAATTTGATCCTTAAAAGCGTTCAATCCCATTTTGCAAGCCCTGGGAGTTATTGATTCCTCGAGAGGTCAGTAGACAAGCCATAAAAAAGCCAACTCTCTTATTTTGTTTTTGCGAGTCCCTGGGAGCTGCTGTTATTTGTGGCTTATCGGGGCATTGATTGGGGTTCCTCTGTGCGCACATACCAAGCACTGCTTTTTTCACCAGGGTCTGAGGCCCTCAAAAGCCACCTTTTGCCCCCTCCCCTCTTGTCCTCTGCTCACAGGTGCTGTTTCCCCCCCCCCCCCTCCCCGCCGCGGCATCACACCTCAGAGCCCTCACTACTTACCATGTTGGAAAGGACACTGCACTGCTTCCCCAGAAGAATCCCTCGGGCTGCCTAGCTCTCTTCGGCTGGGGAACAATAAATACTTCCTCTCCATGTTTAAAAATAACCCCATGACCACTTTTGGCAGTAATAGGTGAGGCGGACACCACCTAAGGCCCCCCCAGCCCATGCCGTTCTTCTGAAGTAAGGGGAGTTCACTCGCCACCCAGTGACACATGAGACCCAAAAAGGCACTCAAGGTTAAAGAGACAGGCAGCTGGGGCACAGAGAAAGATGCTGCATGCTCTCGGCAACATTTGGGCGGCAGGCACTTGTGCTTGTCAATTTTGAGAAAGAAAATTGCAGAGAGGAGACTGCTACAATTCTCTGACATGATCAGGGTCCCACCCCAGGGCCTTTGCACCTGCACTTCCCTCTGCCTGGAGTGTTTTCCCCATCAGACCTCTGCGAGGCTCTGTCCCTCACCTACCTCAGATCGTCGCTCAGATATCCCTTCCTCAGTGAGACCTCCCCATCACCCTGTTTAAAATAGCTTCTCACCCTCTGCCTTCCTGAACCCCTTCTCTGCTTTGTTTTTCTGCAGAACACTTATCCCTTCCTTCCACAAACTGTGGAATTCACTTATTTATTTTGTTCAGTGTCAGTGAACTGTCAGGTCAGGAGAGCAGGGTCCTTTTCAGTTTTCCCAACTACTCCCTCCCTGGCTCCTAGCTCATGATAGGCGCACAGCAGCTGCTCAATGAATACTTGTTGATTGAGGAAATAACATCTTTCACTTACCGAGAGCTTGCTCTGTGCCAGGAACCATGCACACATGTCTCATGCTCATAGTTCATTTTCCGGACACGCTGTGGGTAGAGACCACCTTGCCCTCTGTGTCCCCAGTTTTCATCCCCCCACTGTGTGCCAGGCACCGTGCTAGTGTGGGGGAGACTGCTGCCCAGTGACCAACTCCCTGCCGTGGTGACACTGTGAGTAAGGAGTAGATGGACAGAGATAAAGACATGCATAATCCAGATAATTTCAGGTAGTAACTCATCCTACATAGGAATGAGATAGATGTGGAAGTACGCGCCAGGAGCTGCCTCCCGCTGGCTCGAGGGTCCTCTCTGAGCAGAGACTGGAAGAGAATGCCTCTAGCAGTGGGGACAGCAAAAGCCTCGGAGCAGAAGGTGAATTGATTGGCTTCTTTGAGGAGCAGAAGGACCTGTGTGGCTGGAGCTGAGGAGTGAGGGAGTCCGGGGTACCAGGTGAAGCCAGCAAGGCAGGCGGGCTGATCACAGGCTTGGGATTTCATTCCAGATGCAAGGAGAGCCCTAAGGGAGTTCAGAGCAGGAGACCCTTTGTCTAACCTTCCTGGGGGCTGCCAGTGCCCCGGGACACACTGATTTGGGAACAAGGCCAACAGGCACCACCATGGAAGGAGAGACCCTATCAAGCAAATGAATCTACAGATACCTTCTCAGTTACTCTGATGTTCTGGAACCTTCCATGGGTGATGACGGGAGAAAACTGACAAGACCCTTGGCTCCCAGGAATGAACAAACCAGTTAATAAAGGAGTAAGGCAGACTCTGCCCTTCTGGCCTGAGTGGGGGGTTGTTAGAACGTCTCCAACCTGAGAAGGTTTGAAGCAGGAAGAGTGGAGTGATGTAGCCCGCAGGCTGGGAAAGCAGATACAATTGCATTTGAACTTGAGCTCTGTGTGACCTTGGGCAAGTGACTTCACCTCTCTCAGCACATAAAGTGGGAATGATAAAAAGACCTTCCTTATGAGGCTTCGGGCAGGGTGAAAAGAGATGAGGCCCAGGCAGGCATCACTCACCACCCCTCTCAGCTGAAAACAAAATTCAATATTGAGGGCACAAACCCAGGAACCATTTATGGCCGTGACAAAAAAAGATGTAAATTTGTTTTTCCCTCTTTCTGGTCACACGTGCGTCAGAATTACCCAGGAGCATCTTCCGACAGAATCTTTGATAACAAAAGGTATGTTTTTCTGTGCGTGTGCAGGTGTGTGTACACACACACACCAGAGTGGGCACCCACACACGCACAAAGAGATATCCATGAACATGCACACGGAGCACATAGTACACACGCACACTCATGCGCACACGGGTGCACACCCACACCCATGCACGCTCCCACTGTGTGTACACAGCTCAGTCAAGAAGACCTTTTCTGTCCAAGATTCTCTGACAACCCCAGAATAAATATTTCCTTAGCTAATAGGCATACCATGGATTTTCGTTAAAACCCTTGTGTGAGCAGTCAGGGGCGATAAACGGCCAAGCAACATAGTTGTTGCAGCCGCTGTGGCTGTGCAGAAATGTGGTGGGGGGTGGGGGGCCCCTGGTTCAAGGGTTCGGATGGGCTCAGGCCCTCCAGAGGTAGGTGGGTATGTCAGAGTGCCCCTGAAGGGCACCCACACAGCTAGTCCTCAGTGGACATGTTTTATTCAGCTGGATCTTTGGGAGGCGTTACTGGGGGAGAGTTCTGGTTCAGTAGCTAGAGATGCAGGGTCTCAAACAGGGCTGTAAACTTCCTGGGACCTCAGTTTCCTCCTCGGGAAAATGGAGACCATAATAGGGTGCACCCCATAAGGCTACTGGGGCAGGGAGTGAGATGATGTGTGTCAGGTGGATTCTGGGAACATGGCGGCCTGAGTAGCACGGAGCCCCCCGGCTGCTGGGACTTAGGGCCCATAGGTCGTGTGTCAGGCCTTGGGATCTTTTGAGAGAACTGGAGACCCAGAGGTGCCCCCACTGCCAGTGGGTTGGTCACCACTGAGGAGCCCCCCGGAGCCCTGGGACAAGGTCCTAGGAGTGGAGAATGTGGGAAGAAAGACTTGGGGTTTGGGTCTGTGTAGACTTTCGGCGTTTCAGCATCAACCTCAAGAGTGCGTTAGAGAGGGATGCTTGGGTGGCTCTTGTCAGTTAGGTGTCTCCCTTCGGCTTAGGTCACGGTCCCAGAACCCTGGGATCGAGTCCCCCATCGGGCTCCTTGCTCATCGGAGAGCCTGCTTTTTCCTCTGCCTGCTGCTCCCCATGCTGTGCTTGCTCTCTGACAAAAATAAATTAAATCTTTAATAAATGAATAACATCTTTTTTAAAAAAGAGAGAGTGCATTGGAGAGAGATTAAATAAATTAAATCTTTAATAAATAAATAACATCTTTTGAAAAAAAGAGGGTGGGCTGGAACCTCTTTGTCCTCAAGGATGAGGTGGTTACATCTTACCTATGAGCCATAGGCTCACAAGGCCCAAGACCCCCTCGAGACCCTCTACCTTTCTACTGCCTGTGGGATTCCTACGGCTGAGAAGTGTTCCCCCATCACACAAATCCCATGGAGCCAAAGAGAAAAATAACTAGCCCACCTGAGGTACTCAGAAGCCAAAAAGAAGAAAGCCAGGCAGGTGAATCAGAATAGCAACTTCTAGGAGCACCTGGGTGGCCCAGTGGGTTGGGCTTTTGCCTTTGGCTCAGGCCATGTTCCCAGGGTCCTGGAATCGAGCCCTCCATCGGGCTCTCTGCTCAGCACGGAGTCTGCTTCCCTCCCGCCCACCTCTCTGCCTTCCTCTCTGCCTACTTGTGATCTCTGTCAAATAAACAATTAAAATCTTAAAAAAAAAAAAAAAAGATTTCATTTCACAGTGTAATCTTAAAAAAAAAAAAAGAATAGCAACTTCTAAAACTATCAGAAAACAAACCCGGTGTGTTGGTTTCCTATTGCTGCTATAAAAATATTATCATAAATTTGGTGGCTTCAAACAGCACCAGTTTACTATCTCACCATTTTTTTTTTAAAGATTTTATTTATTTGACAGTTTGAGATCACAAGTAGGCAGAGAGGCAGGCAGAGAGAGAGAGAGGAGGAAGCAGGCTCCCTGCTGAGCAGAGAGGCCGAAGTGGGGCTCGATCTCAGGACCCTGGAATCATGACCCAAGCCGAAGGCAGAGGCTTTAACCCTCTGAGCCACCCAGGCGCCCAACTATCTCACCATTCTTGAGGTCAGAAATGGAAACTGGGTTGGCAGGGGTGGAGAATCCTTTCCTTGCCTTTTCCAGAGCCTCCCACATCCCTTGGCTCATTTGGGGGCCACATTCCTCCTGTTTCTGACTCCAAACTCTCTGATCCTCCTGCCTCTCTCCCATCTTCTAAGGATCCCCTGTGACTCTACTGGGTCCACCTGGATAATCCAAGATACTTCCCCGATTGCGCCATCTGTAACCACATCGGCAGAAGTCCTGTAGGCTAACATAGTCACGGGGTCCAAGGATTAGGATGTGGATGCCTTTGGGGAAATTTAATGCCACCCACATACCACATCTAGAGAAACAGAGCAGCTGGAGAAAAACAGATCAACCGCCGAGTAATATTAATTACAACAATAAAACTTAAGTTAAAATTCATGCAACTATACACCAGAAAAAGGTCAATTTTATTGAATGGTAATTTTTAAAAATTACCCATTGACAATTTCAAGAGAAGAGGTAGAGGAGAGGGGGAAAAATGTAAGTAGTGCTTGTAGATGGACTCTGTGTTTAAGCAAGAATGATTTTGATCCCCAATTCGAAGGATATTCATTACTTAAATATTTATTGAAGCCTTACTATGTGCTGGGCCCTGTTTCCAGGGCCTGATATCAGTAAAACTTCCTTCAGGTAAGCGGAGACACGTATATACTAAGGCTGGGAAGAGTGGGTAGTTATCTTCAACTGTAATACGTCACAATATTCTCCTTTAAAAATGTAGCAGTGTATTCATTTGATTATTTTTTTTTTAAATCGAGTATGTGGTTTACTCCCTAAAACTAAAAAAAATAAAACAAAACGCCAGGGGAAATTCAAGTGAAACTCTATAAAGTGACTTCCTAGAGCTTTAAGACCTGATTTCTAAGCTAAAAATTAAGTGGATGAATTGCAAAAATTGGATGGTCCCTACTTCGATCCAAATACAAGGTTTGAGTTCAGGCCAGCTTGCCTGTGTGATCATCTGCAGTTTCTCCCAAGTCTCAGTTTCCTCATCTGTAAAATGGGCATAATAATAGCACTCACCTCGTAGGGTTTTCATGAGGTTTGAATCAGATAGGCCATTGTGAGCACTCCATAAATGCTAGCTGCTTGACTGGTTTTTAGACCGCCACTTGGGTCCAGGAAGTTTCCAACCTTTTCCCAGGCCTAGGGACAGGAATCTTTGAAAGGGAGACAGTCTTTTTTCCATTGACCATTTGGAGCCTCGCCATGGAGCACCATGGAGTGTCTCAGGGTCCATGTCTCCATGTGAACTTGGGTTTAATGCCTTTGCCTTGTTGACTGTGTTTTTAGTGGGTAGAAGGGAGGCTTGGAATGAGGGAGACAGGTAAGGAATACTTGAATTTCTGGAAGATGTTGATTCCCACTTTGCTAATCACTGCTACTTTTGGTCTCCTCCTTCTCCTCTTCCTCCTCCTCCTCTTTTTTAAGGGTTTTATTTTTTATTTATTTGAGAGCGAGAGAACGAGCAGGGGGAGGGGCAGAGGGGCAGAGGGAGAGCGGCTGAACAGGGAGTTGACGCAGGGCTTTCCTGATGTTCTCCTAAAGTGAACATTAACATTTTAAATTTCAGGGCCACCTGGGTGGCTCAGTCGGTTAAGCCTCATCTGACTTCAGCTCAGGTCATGTTCTTGGGGCCCTAGGATGGAGTCCTGCATCCAGATCCCTGCTCAGCGGGGAGTCTGCTTCTCTCTCTCTCTCCCTCTGCCCCTCCTTCCTGCTTATGTTCTCTCTCTCTCAAATAAATAAATAAGTAAAATCTTAAAAATCTTTAAAAAATTTAAATTTCAAAGCGATGCACTGTCAAATAGGCAAAATGAGTCTACAGAGTTCCTGGGTTTAGCAAAAAAAAAAAAAAAAAAATAGAAAGTCCAGTTAAATCAGAATTTGAAATAAACAACGAGTAATTGGGGGTTTGGGGGGCACTGGGGATGTTCTGTATCTTGATCTGGGTGCTGGTTCCACAGATGGACTGTGTTTGGGAAGATTTGTGGAGTTGGGCTTCTCTGTCAGTGCCCTTCTCTGTGTCCATGTTACATGTCCACAAAAAGTTAAATCGGTGCTATGTAAATGGGTGAATTCTTTTTTTTTTTTAAGATTTTATTTATTTATTTGACAGACAGAGATCACAAGTAGGCAGAGAAGCAGGCAGAGAGAGAGGAGGAAGCAGGCTCCCTGCCAAGCAGGGAGCCCAATGTGGGGCTCGATCCCATGACCCTGAGACCATGACCCGAGCCGAAGGCAGAGGCTTTAACCCACTGAGCCACCCAGGCGCCCCTGAATGAGTGCATTCTTAATATAAAACAATTTGAAATACCACAGAAATATATAGAGAAAGCTTCCTTTCTATCACTGTGGCCAGATCCTCCCTGGAGGAAATGAATGTCTTTGTTTGTTTGTTATAAAGTCTTCCAGACTATATGTTTTTGTTTTTGTGTTTTTATAATTTTTTATTTTATTTTAATTCCAGTGTAGTGAACATACAGTGTTCTGTTAATTTCAGGAGTGCAATATAGCGATCTAACAATTCTGTTTATTACTCAGTGCCCATTGTGATAGGTGTGCTCTCAAACCCCTTCACCTCCCCACCCAGCCCCGGTAACCACCAGTTTGCTCTCTATACATAGTTAAGAGTCTGTCTTTTGGTTTGTCTCTTTTTTCTCCTTTGTTCATTTTTTTGTTTGTTTGTTTCTTAAATTCCACATATGAGTGAAATCATATGGTATTTGCCTTTCTCTGACTGGTCTATTTCCCTATACTCTCTAGATCCATCTGTGCTTTTACAAAGGGCAAGATTTCATTCTTTTTTTTTTTAATATTTTATTTATCTGACAGAGAGAAATCACAACTAGGCAGAGAAGCAGGCAGAGAGAGAGGAGGAAGCAGGCTCCCTGCGGAGCAGAGAGCCCAATGTGGGGCTCGATCCCAGGACCCTGGGATCATGACCTGAGCCGAAGGCAGAGGCTTTAACCCACTGAGCCACCCAGGCGCCCCAAGATTTCATTCTTTTTTATGGCTGCGTAATATTCCAGTGTAGAGAGGTAAACACACACATATGTAAACCACATCTTCCTTATCCATTCATTTGTCAGTCGTCACATAGGTTGCTTCCATAATTTGGCTCTTGTGAATAATGCTGCAACAAAACTTAGGGGTGGGTGTATCCCTTCAAATTAATGTTTTTGTATTCTTTGGGGAAATACCCAGTAGTGTAATTGATCGCTAGATCATAGGGCAGTTCTATTTTTAATTTTTTGAGGACCCTCCATACTGTCTTCTGCAGTGGCCACACCAGTTTGCATTCCCACCAGCAGGGCATGAGGGTTCCTTTTTCTCCACATCCTCACCAATACTTATGTTTTCCAGACGATATTTTTAATCATTTGCTTTTTTTAACCTGAGTTGCCCTTGTGGGAAAGTGCTTGTCTCTTAAGTGTCTAGGGCATTGAGCTTTTGCCTATGTCCACGCTGTGTCACCACCCAAGTCAACACAGAACATTCCAGCTCCCAAAGCTTTCCCTAGTGCCCATCAACATCCCCCCCACCGCCGTAAACTTTTTTTTTAAACCCTAGCACTGTAGATTCATTTCAGCATTGTAGAACTTCTTAACATTCCTTCTAGACTTGCTTGAAATAAAATTTCCATTTTAGAATTCACAGAAAAGTTGCCGTGTTCCCATATACCTCCCCTCAGTTTCTCCTAATGTGGGACATTGGTGCATGACTATTAACCAAACTCCAGAATTTCTCTGGATTTCTCTGATTTTTCCGCTGCTGTCCTTGTTTCTGTCCCAGGATACCACCTTGCATTTCCTGACCCTTTCTATTTCTCTCTCATTTGTACACACAAATAGACATTTGTTCACACTGATATCATGCCACACACATGCGTAACATACAAATACACTTTCTCACACAAATGGTAAAACATACACACACACACACGTACACACACCACTTGGGCCTTTCCACTCCAGGACACGCCTTGGAGACCTTGAGAGGAATCTTGGCCCTCACCTCACTAATGAGATGGGATGCATGTCTTCCCCTCTGCCCCACTGAGGGGCTGGCGACAGGACCGGGTCACGCAGTCAGCCCACTTAGTACGTGCTCTTTAGAACACCAGCTGAGCGGGGCGCCAAGAACAAAACAAAAACTCCACAAACTTTTTTTGGAAAGGATTAGCTGTATTTTTAAAAAGGTTTAAAACAGTCATTGTGGGGGAAAATCAGAACATCGTGGGATGTTCTTACGCTAGTTTGACCATTACGCACTGTTTTTATCTTTCATTTTATATGAGGCCGTGGGAGTCAGCGTCTTTTCTGTTTTTAGGTTTTTCAGAAGTTTTAATCCAGCCCCAGCTGGGGGTATTTTAAAACTAATTTCTTTTGTCGGGTGCTTTCTCCTCTCTAGCTCCTGGATTTCAGATCCAAGCCGTTATGCCCCACCTTGTAAGGCAAACAGGAAAGCCTTCTCCATACGGTTGTTTTGTAAAAATCTTTGACAAATCAAATGAGTTCATATATTAATATCAGTGAGTTAAAGAGTTATTCTAGTAACACATTAAAATTTAGGACAGAGCCTGGCTCAGAAAAGTGCCAGATACACGCTCACTGTGTTACCACTGGAAGTAACTGGCTTAGCGGGTCAACTTGCCTTGGGGCGTCATGTGCCTTTAAGAGGAGTGGTGAAGTCAACCATCTCCAGATAGAACAAAGGCATACCAGGCCCTGCCAGCCCCAAGCCTGGTGCCTGATAGACTCTGTCATCAAGTGATAGCACCTATCTCCCTGTGTCAGGGTCCGCAGGCGTCAGCGGGAGTCACCAAGTGGAGAAGGCAGCTTCTCCAGCAAGTCAGACGTGGGGGGACCAGGCCTCATGCCCAGTGGAAACAGGTCAGCCACATTAACGGGACACTCGCTGTGTGCAGAGTGCAGTTGGGCAAGCGACATCAGTTCAACCTGCCTCAGTTTCCTCATCTGTGAAATGGGGAAAACAGTGGTCCTTACTTTCAACATTCTTAGGAGGTTTGAATGAGTATGAGTACAGTTAGCTGATATTTGGAAAGTGCTAGAACACTCCTGGGCATACAGGGAGTGTTCAAGAAACTGTCGGCTCTTACTCTTGGCTGTCACCTGGATCCGGGGAGATGGGAATCAAAGAGATAACATGATCAAATACGAGTTCATTTTTTCTCCCCTTCCTCTCCCAAACTCTTTTTCTATTAATGACTTTACTGCTCTTTTAGGCACCCAGACCAGAATCCTCAGTCATTTTCATTCTGCCCCATTGGTGACAAAATCTATCTATTTTGCCTCTAGAATGTCTTTTTTTTTTTTAAAGATTTATTTATTTTAGAGAAAGTGAGAGAGTGCGCATGAGCACAGAGGGAGAGAAGCAGACTCCCTGCTGAGCCACTTGGGTGCCCTGCGTCTAGAATGTCTTGCAAATTCACTCCCCAATCCTGTCCCAGGTCTGTCCTACGTGAATAGATCTCTATTGGTTTGAGGCCCGTCCTCTTATAACTTTCTACCCCTATCTTTCACACCCCCCCCAAGTCTAAATACTTTCCCCCATGCCTCACTCTGATGATGACCCATACATGTTCCAGAACCCTCAATGGCTCCCCACCACATCGGGAAGAAATCTCCCCTCCTTGGCTCAACAGTGGAGATCTTTTACCACTTGACCCTGCTCTACCAGAATGGTGCAATGATTGAAAGCTGGGTTCCAGGTCGGCTCCTCTACTTCCTTAACGGTGAGTGCCCTGAACCAATGACTTAACCACCCTAGACCTCAGATTCCTTACTTGATGAACAGGGGAAACAGTGGTGCTGACCTCAGAAGATGGTTTTTAAAGTAAAACTAGAAAATTGCGATACTAATGATAGCAGCTAACATTTATTATGTGTTTACTCTGTGCTGGGCACTGCTCCAAGTGCGTCCACATGGCAACTCCTGCCGTGTGTATGAGGTGCTTTACATAATGCTGGGCATAGAGTACACACACAGTGAGTGTGTGTGTCTATACGCCTACACACGTGCATGTATGTGTGTGTGGTTATTATGGTTTACCTTTCCAGGCTCATTTACTGTTCCAGTGCTCCCCCAACCCCCCCCCCCACACACACACCTGCTAGGCTCCTCACACAGAGCTCTCTCGGGAAGATGCTCTGTGGCACCTGGAGAATGTGCTTGTTCCTCCTTCCATGACAGCTTCATGATGGAGAAAGGACACCGTTGAACTGGCTGAGTACAGCAGGCATGTTTTGGCTCCTGGAGGGGCTGTGAAGTCTGGTGGTGGGTCCTTAAGGATAGGCAGTAAAGACTGGGGATAGGAGGCCTGAGCAGGCCCCCAGCCACTGCCCCTTGAGCTTGCCAATCTGAAGTCCGCAACGAAACCAGACTCTCACTTATCTAGAGTTTCCTGTGTGACAGGCATTGTGCTCAGTGCTCTACCCATCATCTTAGTTCATCTTCAAACAAGGTTTGAGGAAGGTACTAATATTCGACCCATTTTTCAGATGAGGAAATAGAAGCTCAGATAGGAGCGGTCAGTCTTCAGCGCCCACTTAAAGTGCCTGCCAGGTTTCAGCAGAGAATGTCAGACCCTACCCCTGCGCCTTTCCCCACCCTGATATTCTGATTTTTGGGCTTGGGGATCTGGGCTCCAGCTCTCACCACTCACAGGGAGCCCAGAGGTCGGATCTGGCCCCAGGCAGCCAGACAACCCTTTGGTGGCTTTCTCTCTCCTAGTATTTTTAGCTCTTGGTCACCTGCCTTGCCTGTGGGGGGGACAGAAGCACCCAGACAATTCCATTTTTACTGGTGCCCTTCAGATGCCCGCCTCCCCACACCCGCCCGCCCCGCAGGCTCAGCTGTCTTAGTGGCGTGCCTGGCATTCCGGGGGCATTGTTCCTCTCGGTGAGGCCCAGATTCCAGCAGCAGCTGCTGCCCCAGCCTCCCCCCACCAGCTTTTCTGCACCCTCCACGGCCCGCCTGTCAGAGCCCCTTTGCTGAGGCCATGGCATCGTGACAGCCAAACCTGTCACCATGGCCCCACTCTGGAGCTATATAAAGGTCGCGCTCCTGGCTCATTCGTCATCCGACCTGAGGTTCTCAGGTGAAGGACCTTCCAGCACGCCTCCAACTAACACACAGCTCTGCAGGCCCGGGGCCCCTGTGCCTTCCCTGCATGGACTTAGGTGTTCATGGGGCTTTGATTCTGGTGAACGAGCCTCTGCCTCAGCTCTACTGACATTTGGGGCCAGGTCATTCTTTAATAAGGGCAGGGAGGCTGTCCTGGGCATTGTAGGACATGAAACAGCATCCCCGACCTGCACCCAGGAGAGGCTAGTATGCTGGTAACAACACCCCCACCCCTTGCCCTGCCTTGGGACAACCCACAATGTCTCCAGATACTGTCAACTGTCCCCCTTAGAGGAGAAATGATCTGGGTCGAGAACCACTGACCTAGAGAATTATTACATGATGAGGGAGAGGGTTCTTTGACAGTAGAGAGTTTGAGGGTGGTTTAGGGGTACTAAAGTCCACCAACCACCCCTTCTTCCTGATGTCTCCTTGTCTAGCCCTAAGGAGGAAGGGAAACTTGGAGTGAGATCTGGGATAAAATGCTCCTCTGCCACTTGCTAGCTGGATGAACAATGGCAAGTATTCCTTGTAGAACCTCTCTTTTCTCATCTGTAAAATGGGTTGGGTAAGATTACTGACCCCATGGGGGTGCTGTGAGGCTGCATTGAGATCATGTTGAACAAAAGGCTACTTTGTTTTTGCCTTCCTGTTTCCCGTGGTATTCTAGCCTCCCCTTAGAGGAAAAGGCAAGACTTTTCTGCTCATGGTTTTTCTGCTCATTCTTAGGTAAAGGATGGCCCTATGGTCATTTAATCCCCAGCAGTCTTACTTCAGTACTTAGAATGTTCAGTCCCAAATGGGAGCCCAGCTCAAAACTTCTCCCTTGATTTCATGTCCCTCAGCTCAGGCCTGTAGAGACTGCACAGCTATCCCGATCAAATCTCTGCCACCACCACCTGGGTGACTGCAAAAACTTCCCCAAGTGTCTCCCTGCTTTCAGCCTTTGGCCCTCTGCAGACCATTGCCACATGACAGCCAGAGGGACCTAATCAAAGCTGGTTGTCACCACCCGTACTT
Source organism: Meles meles (assembly GCF_922984935.1). Classification (NCBI taxonomy): domain Eukaryota; kingdom Metazoa; phylum Chordata; class Mammalia; order Carnivora; family Mustelidae; genus Meles; species Meles meles. The sequence continues at coordinate 12,364,457 of NC_060077.1, read as the reverse complement.
TTAAATGACTGCCAACGCTCTTAAGATAAAGATTCTTCCATTCATCTAGACTTTTCTTCCCTTCTCTATCTAGATCAAGGTTTCTCAGTGTCACCATGCATGGCCCTAGAACTTTCTTTCAGGTCTCTGAGGGTACCTACAAAGGAGGAATAGCAAATGCACCACCCCCACCTCATTCAGTGCCCATGGCAGACATCACTAGCCAATCACAGCACCCTCTCTAATTGAGCCAGGATGACCATGCTAAATTGGAGTTGGCAGGGGAGATGAGCTGACATCTTTTATCTCTCCAACATGGTTGGATGTGGGGGATAAAGTGAGGTCCTCAGCACTATTGACATTTGGGACTAGCTAATTTTTTTGTTGTGGGGAGCTGACTTGTGCATTGGAAGATGTTGAGTAGTGTTCCTGGCCTTTCCCCACTAGATGCCACCCAGTTGTGACAGTCCAAGATGTCTCTAGACATTGCCACACGTCTGCTCATGGCTTTTCTGCTCACTCTGAGATAAAAGAGTGCTCAGGCCTTCCCCACAGATGTTCTGGACTCACTCTAGGACCGTTCTCAGTCCCTTTCATAGTCAGTTTTTTAAAATTTTATTTTATTTATTTATTTGACAGAGAGAGAGAGAGACACAGCAAGAGAGGGCACACAAGCAGGGGGAGTGGGAGAGGGAGAAACAGACTTTCAGCCAAGTAGGGAGCCCCATGTGGGGCTCGATCCCAGGACCCTGGGATCATGACCTGAGCCAAAGGCAGGCAAACGCTTGACTGAGCCACCCAGGTGCCCCCCATATTCAGTGTTATGGACCAAGTCTATAGGCGTACCTATAATGTGCCAGGATGAAGGACTCTGGAAAGATGAATGAATCCTGGTCTCTGTCCTGGAAGGTTCTAGAGAAAGAGACAGACTAGCAAGATGATAAGGCAGCATGCAGTGAACGCAGCAACAGAGCATTCAATCATTTAAGAAATACTTACTGAGGGGCTACTATGTACCAGGGGCTGTATTGGGTGCCGGGGGAAAATGATAAACAAGATAGGCACCATTTCTGTCCTGAAGTCCAAGCAAAGAGTCAGATGGTCATCAGATAATCCAGCAAATAAATGTGAAATCCAACTGTGCTAAGCGAGGGAGAGAGGGGCCTGGTGCTGGAGACCTTTATCTGGGGAACTGGGTAAGAATGAATAAATTAACTAGACCACCAAAGATGTCAGCTTATCTTCCCAGCTCAACTCCAACTTAGCATGGAGGCCATCCTGGCTCAGGAAGAGAGAGTGCTGTGATTGATTAGCAATGTCTGCCGTGGGTGCTGGATGAGAAAGTGGTGGCTCATGCCACATGCCCCTGTATTTGCTATTCCTCCTTTGTAGGTATCCTCTGAAACCTGAGCCAGAAAAAAAAATTCTGGGGCTATGCGTGTTGAGGAGAACAGGAGAGAATTTGGGGGTTGGGACACATAATGGAGCCATGCTATTTCCCCAAGAAAAGCTGGACAGAAAAGCTAAGTTTGCCCTGTTCTCTTAGGTGACTTTGGACAAACAAACAGGAGCCCGAGGGATTAAGGAGGAGTACATGCTAATATTCCTGTATCCCAGCCAGGGTCCGGGGCATTTTACAAAAGACAAAAATAGCAGGAGAGACAAGAAAGACAAAGAGAGACAGATCACAGAATCTGCTGTGGAATGAAGGTGTGAGGCCAATTAGGGCCTCTGAGGTGAATCTTGGTCGTACAAGGGGAACAGGCCCCAGGGAGGGGAAAGGTTCTGCCTGGTACAATGCCCAGAGACTGTCCTCAGGGTGAGTGAGTGAGTGTTAACACAAATGGAGAGAACAGGCTGATCTTAATTCTGAACATAGAGCTGGGACCCCCAGATGAGTAAGGGATGCTTTGGGCTACCGGTGACAGAATTCCATTAACAGCAGCTTAAACCAACGGACAGTTAGTTATTTTTCACTTATAACAAGGAGTTTGGGAATCGGGAGTCTCATGGCCATTTGGTACCTGGATGGGATCAGAGATCCTGGTGGTGTTTCTGTGTTTCTATTGGCTTTCCCTTAACGCTACCAAGACAGCAGCCACAGATCCAAGTAGCCTGTCTATTCCGGTCAAGGAGGGAAATATCTTTTTTAGAAGCCCTCCAGGAGAGTCTCCATACCTTTCAACCACCAAAACAAGGTGAGGTGCCCATGTCTACACCAAGCCTGGCCTATTTTCTTTGAGATCAAAGGCTCTTTGGTCAAATCCTGAATGGAGATGGAGTTCTGTTAGCAAGAAAAAAGGTGGCAAATGGATTTGGGGTAGGCACGGCTCACTCCATCCCCTACAAAACAGCTGAAGTAATTTTTCCCAGAAATATTTGGTGGAATACAAGATGTTCTGTAACCAGAAGCTTCTCTAGCCAAAGCATCTAGTTAAATAAGTTCCTCCGTTATAGAAGTTCTCAGGGGTGCTTGGGTGGCTCAGTGGGTTAAAGCCTCTGCCTTTGGCTCAGGTCATGATCTCAGGGTCCTGGGATCGAGCCCCGCATGGGGCTCTTTGCTCAGCGGGGAGCCTGCTTCCCCATCTCCTTCTGCCTGTCTCTCTACCTACTTGTGATCTCTCTCTCTCTGTCAAATAAATAAATAAAATCTTAGGGAAAAAAAAGTTCTCAGAGCCTTTTCAGAATAACAATTAATATATACTGAGTCCTGACTACTTGTCAAGCACTGTTTTGGTTGCCTTATTTCTATTATCTCATTAAATCCTTATCATAGTCTATGGGACAAAGGATATGAAAATTAAAGAAGCGGGCAAAGCCAGAACATGAACCCAGGATCCCAATTCTGGACCACTCTGCTAAACTGTATCCCACAGAGCAAACATTTACTAAAATGGGCAAATTATTCCTCTCTCAGGGGATGCTTTGCTGAGGCTGAAAGCCTGGAAATTTCCTCCACCAAGACTGCTTCTGGCTACTAGGAAAAGAATTCAGATTTAAATATCATGTCCTCGTGTGGACCCCACCCAAATCCAAGTCGACCTCTGCTTCTCTTTTTCACAACATCCTGTTCTATCCTTTCAGACCCCTTACTACAGTGTTAAATTAGATATCGGAATTTATTTATGGGCGAAGCCTCTGTCTCCCCACTAGAATATCAACGTCATGGAGGCTGAGATTTTTGTCTTTTTCTCGCTGTATTCCCAGCACCGAGCACCATGTCCCGCCCACAGTGACTGCCCCGTACAAATGCTAAGTCAGTGAACAAATCTGGCCAATCCATTTCCTCTTCCGTAACTGGACTTGCACATTCATTTACAAGTCTGGGTAAAAACTGGGTTTGAAATTATTGTTTTGTGGCGTAGGTTGGATAAAAGAATACATGCTAAACGCAAAACCGGGGGAAAACTCTGGACTTGAACTGACTCTAGAGAAACCAGAGTTTAAAAAAAGATCACTGGAGGCTTGACTGAGAATTACAGCGGATTTCCATCAAGGTCAGGCCAGACCAAATTTTTCAACAGGAGAAATCCATCCATTGTGAGGGATGAACTTGGCCTGAATTAGGACTCAGAGCCGAGGGAGTGGACCCCAATTCCTTCTCAGCCCCTCTTCCAGCCTGGAAAGGCCCCCACAGACTTATCTAATGGTCCAGAGGAGAACCCAGGAGCCTCCTCCACCTGGTTCCTTTCCAAATTCTCAGGCTTAATTATTTGAAATGCGTCTGGGCCATCCTCTGAGCACTGCAGTTCTTCACATCTCCCAGCAGGGGGCGGTGCAACTTTAGGGCTCAGCCCAGCTGGGTCTGCTCACCGACAAATTCAGGGAGAAGGAATATGGAAAAATGAGAGGGACATCTTTTCTCCCCCTATCCCTCGCAGGCCTGCCAGATCCATCTCATTCCACCACTTTTGAAAATCAGAAGGGCGAGGGTGAAAGTTCTTGTAAATAAAAACCATTTACTTGTCTCTCTGTCTTTCTTTCATTCATTCAGTCACTCATTCCTCTAGGATTTATTGAGCTCCTACTATGTTCCAAGCCCTGCTTTAGACTCTCTGAATGAAGAGGGAACAAAATAGACAAAGATACCTACCCCTCTGGACCTGATCTAGGTAGGAAAAAGTGGGGAGGAGATCAGAGGTGATGAGCATAATAAGCGAATTGCATATTAGGTTAGAAATGCTTATGTTCTTCTGTGGAATAAAAGAAGGAAATACTATATAGTAAGAGGGAAGTGAGACAGAGGTGCGTGTGCATGATTTTAAATAAAGTGGTCAGGAAGGGTCCTGGAGAAAATGACATTTGAGCTAAGACTCGGAGGAAGTGGAGGATAGCTGACGGAGAACATTCTAGGCAGAGGGACTCAACGGCGAGGACCAAGGTCATGCTGGCGTAATCTAGTTTACAGTTTTAAGAAGTGCAAAAAATGATATCTACCTACTGTGAGAAAATCAGATGTTGAAGAAGAAAATTATCATCTGTAATCCCTCTTCTCAGAAATAACTCATTGGCGTATATTTTTGTGGTCTATGTTTAAGCACACGGTTATACAAATGCCCATATATGTTCTTCTTTTTTTTTTTTTTTAACAAAACAGGGGGCATTTCACTCATACAGTTTGTTTCACAGCCACTTGTTTGTTTACTTATGTAACCAGAAGTTTGTTCTGTGTCAATAAATATTGATCCACATGTCAGCTTTAGAATGTCCCATTTATGGATGCCCCATATTTTATTCATTCATTTTCCCCTATAATAGCATTTAGACTGTTTTCCATCTTTCTTTATAAAATGGTGATGCACCCACCATTCCTATAACATTTTTTTCATTGTCCAAGTATCTAATTATTTCCTTAAGAAGCACTTTTACAAAATGCTGGCCCGAAGTTTGTGCACCGTTGAAAGCTTTTATATGTGAGATCTGTGTGTTTGTCACGAAGACATTTGGGATGGCTTCAAGGGGACCCTGTGGTGGCTTGAAGATGTGATCCTTGGTGTGAAATTGCCTTTTCTGAAGAAAAATAAATATCCTGTAGGAGGGTTTGTCTCCAGGGGTTGGCCATATGGATAATTTTTATTTTAATTTTCTTCTTTACACATTTCTATATTAATTTTTTCTATATTGGGCATGGATTGCTTTTTATATTAATATTTCTCACCAAAGCAATATTTGCTTCTTATAAAAATCAAACACAGGAGAAGTGTGGAAAGTAGAAACGGAAGGGTCTTTTCTCTGCAGAAGTTGCCACAATCGATTATGTGGGTCCAGGTTTTAGACATGGTCCAGCCCCTGTCCACATTTCTGCTTTTAGTGACACATCTCTCTTCCCCTGTGCTCACTCTGCTCTAGTCACGCTGACCTTCTTGTTCGTTCTCAAGAACACCAGGCTCATTTGGCCTCAGGGCCTTTGCACCAGCTGTCCTTGGGGCCTGGAGCCCTTCTCTCAGATCTTCACTCAGTTGGTTCTTCGTCCTCTGTGTGTCTGAGCCCAAAGGACCCCTCCTGAGAGAGAGCCCCTCCCTCCGACCCCCAGAGTGAAGAAGTCCTCTCTGACTCGATCACATTCTCTTGCTTACTTCCTTCTTAGCACATAGGGCAATCTGAACAGGTCTTGTCTTACTTATTTGCTTCCTTATTTTTGGTTTCCCCTATTAGACTTGAAGTTCCTTATAGGCAAGGATTTTTGTCTGTCTTGTCTACCACTGTCCGGGGGCTGGCACATAGAAGGTGCTCATTAAACATTTATGAGTGCTGTTCCCTAAATGGACATCCATAAACATGCATATGGTTGAAGACTAAATGAAGAACTCTTACAACTCAACAACAAAGTGATAAATAACCCAGTTTAAAAAGTGGGCCAAAGACTTGAATAGACATGGCCGAGAAGCACATGAAAACATACTCAGCATCATTAGTTATTAGGGAAATGCAATCAAAGCCATAATGAAATGCCACGTTACACCCCTTAGGATGGCTGTTAAAAAAAAAAAAAAGAAAAAAAAGAACCCAGAAAAGAAAGTGTTGACGAGGATGTGGAGAACTTGAAACCCTTGCAAATTGCTAGTGGGAATGTAAAATGGCACAATTGCTGCAGAAGACAGTTTGGCATTTCCTCAAAAAGTTAAACAGAATTACTATACGGCCCAGCGGTCCCACTCCTAGACATAGACCCAAAAGAATTGAAAGCAGGTCCTCGAATAAAATCTTGTTCACAAACGTTCATAGAAGCACTATTCGCAGTAGCCCAAAGGTGGAAACAACCCAAGGTCCAGCGACTGAGAAATGGACAAACAAAATGTGCTCTACCCAGACAATGGCATATTAGTCAGCTTTCAAGGAGGAAGCGCTGACACCAGCTACAGCGTGGGTGAACCTTGAAACCAGGATGCTTCGTGAAAGAAGCCAGACCCAAAAGGTCACATGCTATATAATTCTCTTTATATGAAATACCCAGACTAGGAAAAGTCATAGGGTCAGAAAGCAGATTGGTGGTTGCCAGGGGCTGGGGGAGGGGACTATATAATGGGTATGGGGTTTCCTTTGGGATGATGAAAATTTTTTGGATTAGAGGCAATGGTTGTACAACATCGTGAAGTACTAAATGCTACCGAGTTTTCTACTTTAAGACGATTAATTTTATATTATGTGAATTTCACCTCACTAAAAAAAAAATACTGTCATAACAGTAATCAATCAATCAAATTAAGATCATGTTACACATTTAAAAAAAATCAAAAGGGCTCGTTTAAAACATGTCTTCGGTTCTTGCTTTCTTCACTTAATATATCTTCGATATTGTTCTCTAAGGGGCTACTTTGGTCTTTGTAATGGCTGCAGAGATTTCCATGGTGCAGAAGTCTCAAGTTATTTATTCGATCCCCTGCGGATGGACAGCCGGGGGTTTGGCCATTATAAACAATGCTGCATGGAGCCTTTCGTCGAGGGCAGGATCAGACTGAGCGGGGCTGGGCAGGGACACAGACTTCAGCAGCACCCTTCTCTGTGGGCTCCACACTCCTAGCAGAGGGCGTCACTTTGAGCTTATTCAGGAAGGAGGGACAAAAGGAAGAAACAAACCAGAGGAAGACATGAGATGGGAGCCGGTTGGGGGGTGCGGGGGGACAGGAAGGACAGAGCAGAACATGGTCCCAGCATGGGGGGTGGGAGACAGGCAATCGGGGCTTGAGCCCACTCTGTACTGCCTCCTACATGTGAGACTATGGGCAGCACACCTAGCCTCTTGGAGCCTTAGTGTCCCCATCTGTCAGACAGGTGCAATCACAGTCACAGCATCGTGAAGATTAAGTGAGCAGTTTCTTCAAGTGTATGGTACGGGGCTGGGCACATAGCAGGTTTTCAGGAAGTAGGAGCTAATATTCCTGCTGGTGTTATTTCTAGCATCGTTGCTATTCTACCTCGATGAGCAGCTAGAGAGAAGGCCAGTGTGCCCATTCTACAAATAAAGAGGTTGAAGGAAAAGGCCACCAGCGGGGTCACATAGCCTAGAACACACACGTGGCAAAGAAGAACTCATTCGGAGATGCACCGCATTCCCAGACTCCTTCAGCTTTTCCCACGGCATCCTTCCCTGCCTTGATGAGCTCCCCCAGATGTCCAGGATTGGAACTCCCAGCTTTCCCAGGGAGCCAGCATCCGGTATCCAGAGAACAAAGAAACGGGCTGCTCGGAGAAGGTTGGTTTCTGGAGGTGTGGTTTGACCATCTCTGCTCAGGGCAGCTGTGTGCCACCAACTTGAGGCACGAAGGAGGAATAGCAAGCAGTGAGCACAGCACTGGGAAGGGGCAGTGAATGAGACCGTGGGTCCTCAGGAACCTCACTGCACCCGCCCCGGATGCTGGAAGACTCCAGGAAGGTCCGTAAGTGAGCTGTGGGGACAGACCTGAGATCAGGGGCTCTCCTTCAAGGACACTCCCAGGCAAGACGACTTTGCCCAAGACAACTTTAGGGTCTGCCAAGACTTCAGCAGATGTTTTAGGATGTGTTTTGAGATCCACAGACAGATGAGAACAGCCGTGGGATTCATAGGAGTGTTTTCAGTTTCCAGCCAGAACCACATCTGTGCTTTTCTGTAGTTGTAAAAAAAAAAAAAAAAGAAAAGAAAGAAAAAAGAAAAAAGGTCTGCCTAAAATTCTCTGATAGAAGTAATATATGCTCATAGCCAAATAAAGGTTAGAAAATGCAGATGAGTCTAAAGAAGAAAAAAAAACTATCTTGAGCTCCCCCACCCAGAAAAGAGCAGGGGTAACATTTCTTCTACACTTCTAATGTATTCAGACTCATGCCCTTCCCCGCCCCCATACTGTACATATTGCTTCTTATTCTGCATTTTTTTACACTTAAAATATGTCATGAACACCTCTGCATGTCAATAAATAGAGCAGAATGTATCCTTTTAAAATGTATCCTTTTGAAAGGTTGCACTGTGATCTGCGGATGTGCCTGCATTTCTTCGCAAGCCCCCTCTGCCTGGACCTCTAGGCTGAGTCAAATTTTTGCCTGATTATAAGCCATTCTTCATTGCTGTCCTTGTATCTTATCTGACTACTTCTTTGGAATTAATTCCTAGTAGTGCAATTGTGGGGGTAATGGCACTTTCTAAAGAGATTTGATGCATGGAACCCAACTGCCTTCCAGAAAAGATGCTCATTTACACACCAGCTCTACATTCTCCCACACCCTCGCTAAAACCGCTTACTTGAGAGCTTGAATATATTTCCAAAGTGCTTTTTAGCCATCTTGATTTCCCCTTCTCCTCTTCGTCCTCGTTCTTCTCGTAGTGCATTGCAGGTTTCTGTCACATCCCACATTAAAAAAAAAAAAAGTACTGTATTACAGTTATTTTTTTCTTTTTGCAAATACGTTGCAAATATTTTTCCAGTTTTCCGTGTCTTTATTTTATTTCATTTTTATTGCGGTAAAACATTTGTGTATTAAATGTATCGTAACCATTTTTAGTGTACCGTTCAGGGGCCTTAGGCGCACGCAGAGGGCTCAGTGGCCACCACACCCATCCGTCTCCAGAAATTTATCGTCCTCCCAAACTAAACTTTGTACCCACTACACACCAACTCTCCATTCCTCCCTTCCCTCGCCTCCTGGTAACTTCTATTCTTCTTTCTGTCCCTCTGACTTTGATTATTCCAGAAACCTCAAGTAGGTAGGAGTCATACCATAATTGTCCCTTGGTGACTGGGTTCTTTCACTTAGCATAATGACTGCATGGCTTATCCATGCTGTAGCATAGGTTGGAGTCTCCTTCCTTTTTTTCTTTTTAATAATTTTATTTATTTATTTATTTTTTTAAGATTTCATCTATTTGTTTGACAGACAGAGATCACAAGCAGGCAGAGCAGCAGGCGGGGGGCGGGGTGGGGGGAAGCAGGCTTCCTGCTGAGCAGAGAGCCTAATGCGGGGCTCGATCCCAAGACCTTGAGACCATGACCTGAGCCAAAGGCAGAGGCTTTAACCCACTGAGCCACCCAGGCGCCCCAATCTCCTTCCTTTTTAAGGCTAGATGATATTCCCTTGTATGGCCAGACCAGATTTAGTGTATCCATTCAGGCCTCAGTGAACTTCGGCTGTTGTCTATAATGCTAATATCAACATGACATAGAAACCTCTGTCTGCGTCCTTGCTTTCAGTTCTTTGGGGTATGTGCCCCGAAGTGAATGTCCTTAACTTTTAACTTTGCCTTTTAACTTTATGACTTCTTCTTTCATATGCAGAAGTTTTACATTTTGAAGTATTCATCTATTAATCTTTTCTTATTGCATTGGCTCTATACTCTTTCAATACCTCTAGGTAAGGACTCTCTTTATTTATTATTGTGTAACAAACCACCCCATCCTTGAAGGGCTTGAAAAAACCGTCCTCATTTCTATCGCTCATGAATCAGCAATTTGGACAGGAGCCAGTGGGGTTAGCTTATGTTTGCTCCAAGGGACTTCAACTGAGGCAGCTCAGTGTTAGAATCCTTCTAAGACAGCTCGGGCATGTGGCTGGCATCTTGGTGCTCTTAGCTAGCCACTCAGCCAGGGCGCTAGACTGAGGATTTCAGGTGCTCTCCATGGGAATCTCTGCAAGGGCCACTTGGACTTCGTCCCATCATGGTGGATGGGTTTCAAGAGGGAGTATCCCAAGAGATAAAGGTGGAAGGGTATGGTATTTCTGGGACTTAGCTTCAGAAGTCACACAATCAATTTTGCTGTACTTCATTTGTCCAGGCAGTTGTAAAGGCCAACCCAAGTTCAAGGGGATAGGGCGTAGATTCCACCTGTTGATGGGGAAGTGGTAAATATTGTTGCAGCCATTTTTGGAAAACATAATCTTCCAAGTTTGCTCTCTGACCGCAATAATTCACACCCCTCTCATATGCAAAATACATCCCTCCAAGATTTCCCTGATGTTTAACCTGTTACAGGTTCAGGCTCAGGCCAAGATGCAGGATCTCAAGTCCATGTACAGATGAAAATTCCCAAATATAATGCCTTGGGTATGACTCCTAGAAACCTTTTCTTTTGACTTGAAGATGTGTGAACTAAAGAGCATGTCATCTGCCTCCTGCACCCAACACACAATGGGGGGACTTGCATAGGATAATTGATATGGACATAGCCATTCAAAGAGGGAGGAAATGGGAGGTATACAGCAGTCATTGGTCCATAGCACTTCTGAATCCAGCTGGGCAGATGTTGCCCATTCCTGGATTAGGACCCAGTATTGTTTCTTGGATAGGATATTGTTTCCCGAGCCATCCTTCTTTTTCCATAAAATATAGCCTGTGTTTGCAGCTGAGTGGTTTTCTCAGCTTACTTCCTACCCATAGAAGGTTTGGAATCCAAAGACCTCATTTCATTTTGCGGTGTTTCTGTTCCTTTTAGTCCCAGCTGGCGCTGCTTCCAGCAGTACAATTCTATTAAAAACGTTGTGAGTTTTCTACAAATCTTATTGAGGCTCACACCATGAAAGAAAAGCCAAAATAACAAGTCACCTTAAGATAAATCCTTCTCTACCTCCGGCTCTCATTGAGGCAACTACCTTTAAGATTCTTAGAAGCCTGATTGTACAGAGGAAATATCTGTGAGGCATGGCTTTTATCTCTAAAGGGGCTTTTGTCTACTTGAAAGGTTCAATAAGCGCTGCTTTGTATGTGGCCTTAACCAAGGAACTTACAGTTCCAACCTGGATTTGATATTTGGCCCAAGGCTCTTCTTCTTTCCATCTTTCCTCCTTCCTTCCTTTCTTTTCTTGAGTCCTCTTTTTCTTTTCCCCTTTACCACATCTCTGTCCTCTCCTTTTACGAAGTCAAATTTATTGAGGCATACTTTACATAGAGTAAAATCCACCCTTTTTTAGGGGTATAGTTGTATAAGTTCTAACAAATACATAAAAGTGTGTAACTACCATTACAATTTAAGTATAGGGCATTTTTGTCACCCTAAATTGGTCTGTTACACCTCGGGAATCTCTTCCACTACCCACCCCAGTCCTGAAATCCTCTTTTCTTTTCTTTGTATTTTTTTAAAGAGTCATATTTTTAGGTAATCTCTATATCCAAAGTGGGGCTCTCATGACCCTAACATCAAGAGTTGCATGCTCTACCAACCGAGCCAGCCAGACACCCCATCCCTCTTTTGTTTTCTGTCCCTCTAGTTCTGCCTCTTCCAGAATGCCATATGGAAAGAATCATATGGTGTGTGGTTAATTCTATTGCATGGATATTCCATGATTCCTTTATTCATTCACCTGTCGATGGGTAATTGGCTATTACAAATAAAGCTGTATGGCATTGGTACACAAAGCTTTGTATGGATATGTGTTTTCATGTTGGTTTCCTATAGTTGCTATGACAAAGTACCACAAATGCAGTGACTTAAAGCAACACATATTTATTATGTTATAGTTCTGGGGGTCAGAGGTCCAAAATGGGTTTCACTAGGTGAAAATCAAGGTGTCAGCAAGTGTGCATTCCTTCTGGAGGCTCTAGGGGAGAATCTCTTCCCTTGCTTTTTCCAGCTTCTAGAAGCCACCAGGAATTTCTTTTTAAAACTTTTTAAAACCCAGGGGCACCTGGGTGGCTCAGTGGGTTAAAGCCTCTGCCTTCGGCTCGGGTCATGATCCCAGGGTCCTGGGATCGAGCCCCGCATTGGGCTCTCTGCTCCATGGGGAGCCTGCTTCCTCCTCTCTCTCTGCCTGCCTCTCTGCCTACTTGTGATCTCTGTCTGTCAAATAAATAAATAAAATAAAATAAATAAAACTTATTGGTCCATTCCTCCATCTTCAAAGGTAGTAATGGGCAGTCAAGTCTTCTCACCTGGCCTCACTCTGATACTTACTCTTCTGCTCTGCTCTTTCAGTAACAGTGACCCTTTTGATTACACTGGGCCCACCTGGATAACCCACACCCATCTCCCCGTCTCAATATCTTAACTTGCTCGTATCTGCAAAGTCCCTTTTGATATGTACCATAACATATTTATAGATTTTGCGGCTTTGGGCTTGGGCATCTTTGGGAAGAGCATTATTTTGCCTCCCACAACTTTTTTCTTTCTTTCTTTTTTTTTTTTTTTCCTCTCTCTCTTGGGTAAATACCTAGGAGCAGAATGGCTAGATTATATGGCAGGTGTATATTTAACTTTTTAAGACACTTGTCCAGCTGTTTTCCAAAGTGGTATTGTCCATTCCCCTCAGCACCGTGTGAGAGTTTCATTTCCCTCCACAACCTTGCCAACATTTGGACTGTCAATAAATTAGATTCTAAGGGTCTCTGTAACAGACTGTCACAAACTGGGGAGCTTAAAACAACAGAAATGTGTTCTCTCACAGACCTGGAAGCTAGAAGTCTGGAATCAAGGTGTCTTCACATGGCCTTCTTAAGGACACCAGTCCTTGGATTTAGGGACTACCTTAATCTAGTAGGACCTTGCTATAACTAATTATATCTGCGAAGATTCTATTCCCAAATAAGGTCACGTTCTGAGGTTTCAGTGGACATGCATTTTAGAGGGACACTACTCAACCCACTAGAGTCTTTTGAATTTAGCCATTCTAGTAGGTGGGCGGTAGTGAATCACTGCATTTGTTTGTTTGTTTGTTTGTTTGTTTGTTTGTTTTTAAAGATTTTATTTATTTGACAGACAGAAATCACAAGTAGGCAGAGAAGCAGGCAGAGAGAGAGGGAGAAGCAGGCTCCCTGCTGAACAGAGAGCCCAATTCGGGGCTCGATCCCAGGACCCTGGGATTAGGACCTGAGCGGAAGGCAGAGCTTTAACCCACTGAGCCACCAGGCACCCTGTCTCACTACATTTGTAATCTGCCTTTCCCTCAGGAAACTAATGATGCTAAGCGTCTGTCCGTGTGTTTATTTGCCATCTGAACATATCTTTGGTGAAATGTCTGTTCAAATCTTTTGCCCAGTTAAAAAATTGCGTGGCTTATTTTCTTATTATTTAATTTTGAAAGTTCTTTATATATTGTGTATACAAGTTATTTTTCAGATATGTGACTTCCAAATATTTTCTCCTAGTCTATGACTTGCGTTTTTGTGTTTTTTTAAGATTTTAAAAATTTATTTGTTGGACAGAGAGACACATTGAAAGAGGAATACAAGCAAGGGGAGTGGGAGAGGGGGAAACAGGCTTCCTGCCAAGCAGGGAGCCCAATGCGGGGCTCCATCCCAGGACCCTGGGATCATGACACGAGCTAAAGGCAGACGCTTAATGATTGAGCCACCCAGGCGCCCCTGTTTTCATTTTTTCAATAGTGTTATTTAAAGAGAAGAAATTTAAAAATTTCATAAAATCTAATTTACCAGGTTTTTAATGGTTCATGATTTTGGTGTTATATTTAAGGAATCTTTGCTTAATAATCCAAGGTCTCAAAAGTATCTCTTTCTTCAGGAAGTTTTGTGGTTTTACATTTAGGCCTAGGAACCATTTTGTGTGTATGTATATATACACACTATATACACTTTTTATATATCTATCTATATATATGATAAATAGATATGGATGAGTTATAGAATGTCTTCTATCACCTCACCATTTCTATTCAACTTTGTACTGGAGGTTATACTTTGATAAGGCAAACATGAGAAATAAAAGACATTATATTGGTGAAGAAGTAAAATTTGCAGATGACATGATCACCAACAAAGAAAGGCCTGATGGAAGCTACCAAAAAAGCTACCAAAACTAGTAAGTTTAGCAAGGTTGCAGGATAAAAGATCATTATACAAAACTCAATTGCATTTCTTTATACAGGCAATAAACAGTTGGAAATTGGAATTTTAAAAAACAATACCATTTACAATAACTACCAAAAGTAAGAAATATTTAGGGATAAATCTGACAAAAGATGCATAGGACTCAGACTGAAAACTGCGAAATACTATCAAGAAAAATTTTAAGAGACCTAAATAAACGGAGAGATATAGCTTGTTCATGGGTTAGAAGACTCAATATTGTTGAGATGTCAATTCTCCTCAAATCGAACTATAAATTTAATACAATACTGATCAAAAATCCTAGCAGGTTTAAAAAAAAAAAAATCCTAGCAGGCTTTTTGTAGAAACTGACTAGCTGATTCTAAAATTCATATGGAAATGCAAAGGACCTAGTATAGTCAAAATCAGGTTGAAAAGTAATAACAAAGTTGGAGAACTAACATTACTGATTTCAAGACTTATAAAACTACAGTATTTAAGACAGTATCGTATTGGTGAAAAGATAGACACATAGATCAATGAAACAGGAGTCAGAAATAGACCCATATATAAATGGACAAATGATTTTTAACAAAGGTGCAAAAGCAGTTCAATAGAGAACAGATAGTCTTTTGCCCATTCTAAATCAGGTTGTTTGTTTTATAATAAAACAATTCTTTTTAAATTGAGTTTGGAGAATTTTTAAAATCTACTTATCCTGGTTACCAATCCTTTTTAAGATATGCGTTTTGAGGGGCTCCTGGGTGGCTAGTGGGTTAAAGCCTCTGCCTTCAGCTCAGGTCATGATCTCAGGGTCCTGGGATCGAGCCCCGCATCGGGCTCTCTGCTCAGCAGGGAGCCTGCTTCCTCCTCTCTCTCTGCCTGCCTCTCTGCCTACTTGTGATCTCTCTCTCTCTCTGTGTCAAATAAGTAAATAAATAAAATCTTAAAAAAAAAAAAAAAAGGTATGTGTTTTGCAAATACTTTCTCCCTGTGTGTAGCTCCTTGGCTTTTCATTTTCCTGACGGTGACTTTGAAAGAGCAGAAAGTTTGAAATTTTGATGAAGTCCACTTTACCAGTTTTCTCTTTATGATTTCTGTCCTATACAAGAAGACTTAAGCAACAAAGATTTTCTCTGATGTCCTTTCCTCGAAGTTCTGTACCTCGAGGTTTTACATTTAGGTCTATGATCTGTTTCAAGTTAATTTTTGTATAGAGGTGTGCTTTTTTTTTTTTTTTCCTTTGCAGATGGATGTCCAGTTGTTCTAGCACTGTTTGTTGGAAAAACTACCCTTTCTCTATTGAATTGCCTTTGCACATCAGTTGAAAATCAATTGACCGCATATGAGTGGGTCTATTTTTCCTGGCTCTCTATTCTGTTCCATTGATCTATGTGTCTGGCCTTTCACCAGTACCACACTGTCTTGATTACTATAGCTTTATAGTAAGTCTTAAAATCAGGTAATAAAAGCCTGAGGTCTTTTCTCAGTTGGAGATTTTTTAATTTTTTTAATTTTTTTTTGGCATCTGGAGAGGCTGGGAATGAGAAACGCTTTTGTTTGGGGGCCCAGCAGGCCCTGGCTCCTTTATATTTAATATATTGTTTGGACATCTTTCTCCTTTTGCATTTATCATAGGTAGCAAGAAAAAGCTGGACGACACTTTCCATATTCTGCTCTATCATGAAGTTCATCACATAGGTTTTCTCTTTTCCACATTACTGCAGGCGACAATCTTGCTGCCAACCACAAGGTTTCCCTTTCTTTCCGTTTCAAACAGCATTTTCCTTAGGTCCTCGCTGATGTCCTCCACAAAGCTTTATAGACTTTTAGTATCTCCAAGGCTCTGGAAAGATCTCAGATGTGTGTTTGGGCTTAGGATCTCTTGTGCAGTTGCAGACAGATGGAGCCGGAGATGGACCGACCGGCAGGGGACATCTCTCTCCCTCATCACGGAGTCCCAGGGCCTCTCCGTGGGGGCTCCCCACGTAGGCTAGTTGGGACTTCCTCTCTGCATGGCTGTCTGAGAACAGCCAGATGGCCTGGCGAGCTGAATGTTCAAGGGTCCCAGCTCACAAGGAAGGGACTGCGCCATCTTTATGACCTTGGAAATGACACGTGGATAGAAGCTACTTCCAGAATGCTATATGGATCCAAAAAATCACAAGCTCACCCAAATTCAAGGCAAGAGGACATTGACTCCACGTTTCGGTGGGGCAGCGGCAAGCTTCTAGGAGAGCATTGGCAACAGATATTTTTGTGGCCGTCTTTGCAAAATACAATCTGACATAGTAAGGAAACGCCTCACTGATGAGAATTCCTCACTTATGGAAATTAAAGGAAAAAAACCCTCCCATATCTGATCATTATTAAATAATGTCTTTCTTGCAACTTCTCTGGGGATTTAGGTATCAAAACCAGTGGGATGTTGGAAGTAGCTCACACTGGCTCCTGAAAGCTGATTGTAAAATTTTCAGGAATTCTGCATTCTGGTTGTTAAAGGCAGCAATTATTTTAAATTACATTATATAATCTCATACTGGAATAGATTAAATTAAAAACAGGTAAAAAATATGCAACATTCATTACTTTATAATTATTTTATAAATTTTGCTCTTACTGAGGCTCTTGAGGTTAAGGAGTTAGTCGTGTCTATGTGGCGGAACCTCTGTTCAATGGTATGTCCCCACGCGCCCCTTCCCAAGTCCACGTTCAATGACTCTGCTCTGGTAGCTTGCCTCTGGCCACAGTGGGAACATTCACACCACGGAAACTGGTACTTGCTGCAAATCAGGACTGTGTGCGGTTGCTTGCCTAGTGCTAAGAAAAGAGACAGAGAACATGTTAACAATGCAGGTGTTGTACACACCAAAAATATTCTTTTTTTTTTTAAAGATTTTATTGATTTATTTGTCAGAGAGATAGAGTACAGGCAGGCAGAGTGGCAGGCAGAGGCAGAGGGAGAAGCGGGCTCCCCGCACAGCAAGGAGCCCGATATGGGACTCGATCCCAGGATGCTGGGATCATGACCTGAGCCGAAGGTAGTTGCTTAACCGACTGAGCCACCCAGGCATCCCACCAAAAATATTCTCCCGGTATTCAAAAACTATTATCTACTGTAGTCGCTCAAGTCATCGATGGATGAGTGAAGTTCCATTTGTGTTCCTTGTTCCACTGTCGTCATCTCCATTACGTGAGTGGAAAATCAAGGAATGTTCATCTCAGAGCTCCGCTCGTGGCTGGAGTACCTCCCACTCCGTTGGTCAGATCACGATGGACTTGCAGTCTCAGGTGGACAATGGAAACAGAGTTCAGCAAAAATTGATGAAATGTTATCATTTATGACAACATTTAGTATGTATTGTGAATGTTATCAGTAACTTTTGTGTTATACATCCTTTTATTCTTTAAGTTTATGATTAAAAAATGCATGTATGGGGGTGCCTGGGTGGCTCAGTGGGTTAAAGCCTCTGCCTTCAGCTCAGGTCCTAATCCCAGGGTCCTGGGATTGAGCCCCGAATCGGGCTCTCTGCTCTGCAGGGAGCCGGCTTCCCCCTCTCTCTCTGCCTGCCTCTCTGCCTACTTGTGATCTCTGTCTGTCAAATAAATAAGTAAAATATTTTTTAAAAAATGCATGTACGTACATGCCTGCCTACATTTTTTGAGAAGAACCAGTTGTTACCATCCACCGCTGATCAAATCCTAACACCGGAAGAGTAAGTAACGGAGAAGTTAGTGGGGGTCAGGAATAGTAATGCTAATGCTCATTGGGTGCTAGCTCCATGCCAGGTTCTAGTCTAAGTCCTTCACATACCTTCTTTCATTTCTTTCTCACAACCCCCTGTCAGGTGGGTACCATTTTCAAGATCAAACAACTAAGGCAGAGAGAAGTAGAGTGATTTGCCCAAGGTCACACAGCTGAGAAGTGACAGAGCCAGGACTTAAAGCCGTGGAGACTGGATCCAGAGCCCGTGTTCTTAGTTTTACCTCTTTGCTTCTTCCCCAGGGGCAGGGTGCTAAGTGTCCTGGAGAGTCATTAAAAAATTGTAATGATTCCAATAATAACAGTAGACTTCTATGAAATCAAATACTTATTTGTACCAGGCTCTATACTAAGTGATTTCCACATCTTGGCATGTTAATTCCCAAACATCATCTGATTTCTGCTCTCATCTCCCTTTCGTAAGGGAGGAAACCGTGACACAGAGATTAAGGTCATTTGACCAGGAATTGGTGGGCTGGGACTGGAACCCTGTATCTGTCTGTGTGTAGGGCCTGGGCTTTGTAACCACATTCTCAGCCCAGACTCAGGCTATCCAAAAATGATACACCTCCCGTGTAGGAAGCTGAAGGAAATGGATCTTCTGAGAGAACTCAGAATCCCATTTCAACCTGACCCTGTTCTGGGACCGTTCTTCTTTTTGGTATGTCTGCTTGTTGGGTTAAATCTGGAGCAGAGGCCAGGCTTGGCACAGGACTTCCCCAAATTGAGATTCAACAACACAGAGACTACATTTGAAGGGCTGCACAAATCCAGCTGGGCCCTTCTGTCCACTGTCTCTGCCTCCAACTGCTTCCACGCAAGGAGCGACAACAGAGGCACAGAGAGAACAGCAGGGCTGGGCCACAGGGAGGAAAGGCGAGTCTCGGTGGAGGTGGGGAGGGCTGGAAGCGGCGAGGCAGAGAGAGGCGCGGGGCTTTATTAATTAATTAAGGGAGGGATGTAAAGTAGGACGGAATCCACAGAGGAAGCCAGCGCTCCGTCTTGAATTTATGGGTCACTTTTCTGGTGGCAGTTCAGGTTGCCTAAAGAGAATAGTACCTCGGTCCATTGCCTCCCGACAAGCAAATGCGGCCTCCAAGGCAAAGTGGGATGTGTCCCGTCCTGGCTTATAATCGAAAGAACTCCCTCCTGGGATTCCAGGGAGCAGCCTTGGCTATGCAGAGTGGTCATGGTGGGCTGCTCTGGAGCCACACTGCTGGTTCCAGTCTTGACTGTGCTGGTACCTGCTGTGTGACCTCAAGTGAGTGAGTTGACCTCTCTGTGCCTCCATAGCCTCCCCTGTGAAATGGTAATAATAGTACCTTCCTATAAGTGCTTGAAATGACGCCAGATGCATAGTAAGCATTCAACAACTGATAGTTACTATTTATTAATAAAGGATAGGGTCTTGGTGCTGAGGAGGAGAAGAAAGGTGCCTCAGTTTACTATGGATTCCACATTTGGCCCAAATGCCAGTGGGTGGTGGTGGTGGTGGTAGTATCAGGTGCCACTAATAAGAAAAATGTAGTGGGAAGGAGAGTTATGGCAAGTATGGCAGTTGCCCACTGACAGCACACCCCTCTTTTCTTCCTTGCAAGAGGCAACCTTGGGGGGATTCTGGGAAGTTTATCTTTCCTAATAAGAGGAAAGTAAGTTATAGAAGAATCTCTCTGTTCTAAGACTTTGGTTATTTCCTCCTCTGAATGCAGTTGTGTGAAGATGTGATGCCTGGAGCTGTGGCAGCCATTTTGTGATCATAAGGGAAAGACCAAGAAAATGACAAAGACACTAGCCCAGGGCCCTGAGTATTTGCCATTCTTCAAACCAACCCTGGGAGCCTTCTTCCCTGGATTTCTTGTTATATGAGAAAAATCAACCCCTCTTCATTTAGACCAAGGTCTGGCAAATCTTTTTCTATAAAGGACCACATGGTAGATTTAAAAAAAAAAAAATTTTAAGTGGGCTCCGTGCCCAGTGTGGAGCCCAACACAGGGCTCAAACTCTTGACCGTGAGATCAAGACCTGAGCTGAGATCAATAGTCAGATGTTTAATCAACTGAGCCACCCAGGCACCCCAAACATAGTAGATATTTCAAGTATGAATTTGTGCACCCTATGGTCTCCATTGCAATGATTCAAGTCTGTTGAATCATGAAATCAGCCATAGGCAATATGTTAACAAAGGGATGTTGTTGTGTTCCAATAAAACTTTATTTTCAAAATTTCATGGGGGCCACAAATCTGCCCTGTGAAGCCAACCCTTATTTTTGGCCATGTTTCCTGAATTTACTGTTCTTTGAACCCAAAGCATTTCTAACAGTATATACGGGCTGCCTTGGAGGGCAGTCTCTCATCCTAAATGCAGCTTTGTTCACAAGCCCTCATTGCCATTAGCACTTACAAGTTTCTAATAAACTTATGTATATCAGTTCATTTTCTTCTACCAATATTCCTTCCTTCCTTCCTTCTTTCCCTCCCTCCTTCCTTCCTTAAACATCTGTTAAGCACTTGCTATGTATCAAAAACTGTTCAAATGCTAGGGCTACAGTAGGGAATGCTGGATCCTGCCCTTAGGGAGTTCTCATTCTATAACAAAGGGAATCCAGGAAGGCTTCCTGGGGGAGGTGCTAAATTAACTCCAAGGAATGAGTAGGAATTGAAAAGGTGAAAGGCAAAGAGAGCATGCAGCGTTGGGTAGGTAGAAGAACATTCCAGGCAAAAGTCCCAGGGTAGGAGGAGACCTGGCACACATATGGTTGAAATGGGGAGAGTAAAAGAAAGTGGAGGAGAAGAGCCTAGAGAGGTTATGTGGGGCCAGATCACATGGGTCTGCAGGCTACCGGCTTTCATACTGAATGTGATGGAGCTCCTGCAGGCTTTTGAATACAGAAGGACATCAACTTATTGATGGAAGCTTAACCAGAGAGATAGCAGGGGAGGTGGAAAGGAGATGGTGCTGAGAGATCTGAGAAGATGAGACTTTAGAGAGTAGATGAGGGAGGAGTCAAAAATGACAGGCAGGGCTCTGGTTCTTGACTATTCGGTGTCACCTCTAAGAAGTAGTTCTAGGGCAGAGGGGAATTCAAGAAAGTGTTTTGGAGACTTTATGCAATGGCTTTATCAGAAAGAAAGAAGCAAGCAATGGAGAAGAACTCAGGATTCTGCTCTATAATCAAGCCTTGGCTTGTGTTTGTCCTGGGAAGTTAACTGAATTAATTGGACCTCAGCACAATTATCTTAATTTACAGCATTAGGTAAAATCTATAAATGTCAAGATGTGCAGCACAGGAACCTAGTGGGGATTGTCAAAGAGGCTACTACATCTGCAGTATTCACCACCACCCATCAGAGAGGTGTTTGACTAAAGACTCTGGGAGGACTTGGCCCAGGAGCTGTGGGGATGGAAAAGTGACAGGAACCATGTGTGGGCCAGGCAATCTCTGCAGCCAGATCCAAACACTCTACCTATTTTTAAATTTAATTTTAATGTTTATCAAAATATTGCAAACATGTTGATAAATAGCCCTGATACCTGCCATGGTTTGCACATGACTGCAAATAACAGGAAACCCAAATGCTGGTAACATAAACTGGAAGAGTTGATTTAAATATTTTAGTTGTTCACAAATAGATGTCCAGAGGTGATCCAAGGTGTTCAACGGCAGTAGGTCAGATGTTTCTTTCCTTTCTTGGTCTTTCCTCATGACCACAATATGGTTGTGGGAGCTCCTCAAGTCATCAATCACATCTGTGTTCCAGGCAAAGGAAGGTGGCAGAAGTCTTTCCCAGAAATCCCCCACAGGTTTCTGATTATGTCATTAGCCAAAACTGTGTATTTTGATCCCTCCTAGCTGCAAAGGAGTCTAGGAGATGAGAGTTTCTCTTTTTTTAGTTTTTTAGCCTCTACGGAAGAAAGGCAAAGAGAAGGAGGTTGGTATGGGTGTCAGGCAGGTCAACCCTCAGTGTCTTCTGCTATCATCCCTGTCCCACCCCTTCTCACCCTGAACTCTCATCTCTCTGAAGCAATTATTTTCAACTCTTTTAATGGTCTCTTCTTCCTCTGTGTTTTATCTCCATTTTCCTAAATACAATATTTACTGTTATTTCTTGATTCTTTTTCCAGACAGACCCCTATTGACTCTCAACTATAAAAGGTAAAGATTTATTTTTCTTCAGCCCTCCCCTGCTATTCCACATGCCACAGACACCCACAGACTTCCCCACTTAATATATATATTTTTTAAGATTTTATTTATTTGACAGAGAGAGATCATGAGTAGGCAGAGAGGCAGGCAGAGAGAGAGGAACTGAAGCAGGCTCCCCCCTGAGCAGAGAGCCCGATGCGGGGCTCGATCCCAGGACCCTAGGATCACGACCTGAGCCGAAGGCAGAGGCTTTAACCCACTGAGCCACCCAGGCGCCCCCCCCCCTTCATATTCTGAATATAGTTATGGTACTACTTTATTTTCCAAATGATATTTTATTTTTATATTAAATTTAACATTTAAAAAATAATCAATAGTGTTAGGTCTCCCAATAATGGGTCCGTGATTAAAGGCGCGAGACTGATACAAAGCGAAGGTCAAGTAAAGCTTTATTTCGCATCAAGAATCAAACTGAACGTTCAGGGCCGCACCTCTTACAGAGAGGGCAACCCCTCTCTGCTTCACAGACTAGCTTTTAAGGGCAAAGGCCATGTGGTTGGGCCTGGCCATGCACAGGTGGCCAATGAAATTGTAACACACAGAGAAAGCTGCACAGTCATGCTAGGTGACCAACTGAATTACAATTTACCCTAGTAGACATTTGAATTAGCCTATCACCTCGGTCAGAATTGGCACCCAAAAGGCGCCCAGAGGGTGGGGCCCATACTGCTTGGTAACTAGGGAGACAGTATGCATCTCCCCACTGATCGGATGTCTCCACCTGGCCTGACCCACCCTTGTATTTGGACTTTGTTACCTGGGGCTGGTTTCTGGGACTTGTTTTTAAGTAAGTCCCCTGGGGGAAGGGGAGCAGGGACAGTTTAAGGGTTAAACAACAAGGTTATTATTTAACTGGATGGAAGCACTCTGGCTAAATAGGTCCTTACAAATAGATGTTATTTTTATCATATGATCAAAGTCAATATGAGCAGTGAAAAATCATGGTGGTAGTATGTACCCTTGACATGATATTATGAAAATAGCACCTCACCCATGTAAGTCTCCCTCTCAACGTCTACAACTCAGGCTACTCATGAAGGAAGTATCAGACAAACCCCAGCTGGGGGACATTCTACAAGATACTTGATCAGTACCTCTGGAAACAGTCAAAGTTATCAAGAACAAGGATGGTCTGAGAAATTATCACAGCCAGGAGGAGCTTAAGGAGATAAAACCACCTAAAGCGATGTTGATTTCCTAGAACAGAAAAAGACATTAGGTAAAACCAAGGAAATCTGAATAAACTATAGACTTTAGTTAATAACAATGTATCAATATTGGTCAATTAATTGTAACAAATTTACCAGCCTAATAGAAGATGCTAGTGATAGGGACAACTGGGTATGAGGTAGATGGGAATTCTCTAAATTCTCTAGACCATCAATTTTCCTTTAAATCTAAGACTTTTCTAAAAAGAAATTCTATTAAAATATTGAATTAATATTCACTGTTTATATTATGATGATTGCTTATATTGTTCACAAGTCCTTATGTACTAAGACTACAACATTTTGTTTTCCCTGCCTCTCTCTCTTTTTTTTTTCTTTTTCTCTTTTTTCTTGGGAGGGGGTCTTTTTCTGTTCTTATCAATAACTTACCACAGACTCTACTATTAGTACAAATCTCTCAATACACTCAAGCACTTCAAGTAATTCATTGGTTATTTTTCAGCTCCAAGCACTACTGGATTGTCCTTTTAATTCTCCCTTTGTCAGAAGGTAGCGGGTTTTTTATTTTTTTAATCTCTATTTTACTGCTGAAGAATGACTCATAGAATTCATTAGAGAGGGAAAAGAAATTGGATTCCCCTGTATCTGCTGGACAGTCCTTTCTTTCCAACACCTGGCTCTTCTCTGTAGGTTCCTTGTGGCTGAAGTTGGGAAATTGATGGGGCATTGGACTTCTTTGGGACTTGGCAGTCTTTGGTTCAGGACTCGTCTTTTTTTTTTTTTTTTTAATGTTTGTTTATTTTTTAAGTAATCGTTACACCCAACATGAAGCTTGAACTTAAAACCCCGAGATTAAGAGTCCCATGCTCTATGGACTGAGCCAGCCAGGTACCCCCAGAACTCTCCTTTAGACTGAGGAACAACACAATAATCATAGCTTCCATTTGTTGAGCAAGGTCTGGGAACCAGGCACTGTGCCAAGCATTTACATACAGGATCTAATGTGATCTGTAAAGCAAGTCAGTAAAGTTGTTACCTTGGGTGGGGCACATGTCCCCTCCAGTGAGGCATTACCCTCAGGATTCTTGTTTCACATCTGGTAACCTTATTCATTTATTTCCCTGTCTGGCCTCCTAAAAGTCCTCTAAATTTGGGACCCCATAGACTCCCCACTCTAGGTAAGACTCTGTCTCCATGTTCCAAGGGAGAGAGGACGTGTGGCCTCCTGCAGCTGCTAACACACTCAGTCAACTTGCAGGACTCTGCCCTGGGCTTCTTTCCCCTCCTGCATGCTGGGTGTGATGACAGCTGTCAAGAGGGGTCAGGCATTGGAAGTGGGAAGTTTTCCAGACCCAAAGAGGGGATTAGTACTTGCTGGCTGCAAGTTTCAGGGCTTGCCTTGGGGCTGATTTCTTTTGTAATCATTTACTTTGAGATTCATGATTCCCTTTAAGGACCACTTGGGTCACCTACTATGAATCTGGCACTTTGTCAGACATCAAAGCATCTACCCCACAAGGTCATGTGCTTCTGGAATCTTCCCTCTCATGTGTTTCCATCCAGTTGAGTTTCTGCTCCTGTGGCCATGGCCAAATGCCATCTCATCTCAATCTATCCACCTTTAGTGAGCACCTACTCTGTGCCAGGCATCAGGCATTACTGTGGTGTTTAGCCAACTACAGTCATTGAAATTCCCCTTCAGAGTTTCCGTACCTCCAGTATCTGGTACCTTGTAGATCCTCTTTAGCATATGAAAGTTCTGTTGAAACCTCCTTTTCCCCTACGTTCCCCCAACCGCATGGTACATAAACTGCCACCCCTCACAACCCCAGGGCAGCATCTTTTCCTGCCCATGGGTCCTGTCCCCGTGCTTTAATAAATCACCTTTTTGCACCAGAGATGTCTTAAAAATTCTTTCTTAGCTGTCGGCTCCGGACCTCGCCCCACCGAACCTCAACTATATTCTAGAACTTCATCACTTTTACCAGAGGAGGGCAAGGAGATGTCTAGGAGGCTGGACGACAGATATCCCCTCTGGACATAAAACTGGTATTTGCAAAACAGCAGCAAGACCCAGATATTCCTATCATTGGAGCAACAAAGAGCTGGATCACCTCAGTTCGTCAGACTCCCATCGTGTTTCTGAGGGGGGGTTACCAGGGCCCAGTAACTGCGAATTCAGCCCCTCTTCCCGGGGTGGCATGAAAACGTTGACCTCCATCCTCTCCATCCCTTGCCTCTCCCAACTGGGGAGCGGGGAGATTCTGTAGATGCACCACCTTTTAATTGATTAACCCAGACATCTTGAAGAGGTTGCTTCTCTCTCACCACAAACCTTTAGCCAATAAACAGCATCAGGGCAAGAAGAATTTAGACGGAGGCCAGAGGGTAGCTGAGGTCAGAGAGAGACTAAGAAGAAGGGATTGTCAAAGAAATGGTGATCCTCCTTCCCCCTCCTCCTTCCCCTCTCTTCCTTCCTATTCTCCATCTCCATCTCTCTCACTATCCTCTGCACCCGATTCTCTCTCCCCACGCACATGGCCCTACCAGGGTTCCCCACTAACCTGTTTCCTCTATTTACGTTTTAGCACAGCCTGAGTAGCTCCCCTAACTCTGATTTTTGGACGAGAGAATCTGATTGGCCCAGCCACGGCCGGGAAGCCCCAGCCTGAGCCAATCAGCTCCAGCAGGGTCGGGTCATGTGATCTTAGGCCCCCAACGCGAGAGAGACCACCGGGACTCTTAAACAAGGTGGCGGCAACCAGGAAGCCGTCTCCGGAGTATCCATTAAAATCCGCCAGCCTGAGATTTAAAGCTGGTGACTTTTTACGTTTTATTTTAAAAGCAAGCCTTCCTGAGGGTATTCGTGAGGTGGAGGGTGTGCGGTTTGCCTTGCTGGTCATAGAAAAGAGATTTAAGAACATTGTCCAAATTTCCCCCCAAAACCCTCTACCGGCAACCACCCTTCCGCAAAGACAAGGCTGCGGGAGCCACGGCGCTCCTCTGTGCAGCGCTCCTGGGCCTGAGATAACATTTATTTGGGCGCTTGCATCACACATGTGCCACATGACGGATTGCTGGACGTTGACAGCATGGCTCGGATACTAAAAACATATGACTCCATATGGAACGCCGTGGTGTGGGGTGGAAATCCTGGACGGCTCGAGGCTGCAGATGGCCATGTATAATTCACGGGATTTGTAAGACTCTGCATCTGCTCCGTTGCTCATTCTTCAGTTGTCAGACAGACATAATCCCGAGCCTCTTATTTTATAACACAGATCTGCCAAAGGGAGTGGGGAGGGGAGGCGGGGGAGGCAGAGCCGCTGCCAGGAGAACTCAGAAATAATTTGGGGGAGAACATTCGGCGTGTCAGCGAGGACAGAAGCACGCACCGCAGGAAGCCCAGGCGAAGTTGGAAACCGGCTGCTGGTTCCCTCATCCCCCACGGGAGGCCAGGCTCCCGAGGAGATTTCTGGAAGGAGGTATGTTTTGATCTTGTCTCTATCCTGGAGCCTCGCTGTGGGGTTTGGGTTCCACCTGGCTTGGTCTTACGGGCGAGCCAGTGGGTCAAATGTCACGATATGGAGGCGTTTAATTCCCTCCAGGCAGCCTTTCTTACACACGGCCTCGTGTTGTCAGATTGCAGCGTTGCGTGGCGAAAGGAGGACTGATGGCGCGTCACTTCCTTCCCAAGCCTCTTGAGCCCTTCTTTACTAGAGGAGGTCCCTGTGGCAGTCTTTGCTGGTGCCTGACTCCTCCACCCCACGCTGGGGTCACCTGCACCCAGATTTGGTGCTGGACAGGGGTTTCTTGTCTGGGAACTTTATTTTGGATGCTGGATGCTTGGCCCTTGGGTAGGACAGGCCAGAGCGCCAGGGAGGTAACGCCCCCGGGAGCTCTCACAACCAACATGGGAGGAGAGGTGGTGAATAAATTCACTCGCCTCAGGCAGCTCTGAGCTGTGTTCTGCACAGTTCTGAGGAGAGCCCTGCGCCCCAGTGGAGGGGGGAGGTGAGCCCTGGTTGCCCAGTGTGTAAAACTTGCTTGTTACCATAACTTTGTTAGCACATATCCTGTTCCTGCTTTATCTTCTCTTCTCTATCTGCACTTCCTGGAATCACCTCCCTCCAATCTATCTGGTCTCAAATTCTTGCCTCAGGGTCTGCTTTTGGGGAACAGAAATTAAGACAGCGACCCTCTTTCATGTTTCCTCAGACTTCTAGATTTCCTCTATCATACTCTTGTTCATATTTGGTTGCCAACACCTGGTTAAATGTCTGTCCTCCCTCTTATTCCAGGGGAGCAGAGTCTGGTTCTGTATCTTATTCTCCATTGTATCCACAGTGCCTGGCACCTAGTAGATGCTTAATAAACCTTTGTGATAGTAACACTGTGAACTTCTCCTGGCTTCCATGCTCACCAGCTATGAGATCCTTAGCAAATCACCTAACACCTCTCAGCCCCATCCATTCCCTCACTTGTGACAAGTGGACAGATATGTCTCATCTACTTCATAGAGTTGTAGTGAAGATCAAAATAAAGGATCATGGAGAAATTATAGTGAATTCTGAAATGCTCACAGCAATGACCTACCAGGTTGCAATTTCTAAAAGTGTGACCCTCCTCTGGTTTATAGGGTCAGTTTCAGATGGTACTCAAAAGCAATTTTATTTGAATAATTGCATATTCGTTTGAATTAAATTAGAAAAAAAAGTAGCCCATCAAACTTAAATGTGTTAAGTGGGGATGCATTTGGTTTCAAATAACTGAAAACTCAACCAACAGTGGCATAAACAAGTAAGGAGTTAAATTTTTTTTCAATTACCAGGATATTTGGACATCAACAGTCCGAGGCAGGTGCAGCTATCCAACGATGTTGTGAAAGATCCAGACTTTCTAATTTCCTGCTTTCATCCTTGGCATGAGGCTTTTATCCTCATGGCCTCAAGATGGTTGCTCTCCTCCAAGCATTGCACCCTTATTCCAGACAGGAAGAAGAGAAAGAGGGGGAAGGGAAAAGGCTGTACCAACTGAGTGTGCCTACCATAACCACCACCACCACCATTATCATCATCATCATCATCAGTTTTTTTTAAGATTTTATTTATTTATTTGAGAGAGAGAGAGAGTCAGAGAGAGAGAGAGGGAGCATGAGCAGAAGAAAGAGGGAGAATTAGGCTCTCTGCTGAGCAGGAAGCACAATGTGGGGCTACATCCCAGGACATGGGATCATGATCTGAGCCGAAGGCAGATGCTTAACCAACTGAGTCACCCAGGCACCCCTTTCATCATCAGTTTTTTTAAATTAGGAAAGCAAAGAGTTTTCTAGGAACTCCACCCAGTGGACTTCTGCCTACATTTTATTGGCTAGAATTAAGTTCTCTGACCACTCCTAGCTATAAGGGAGTCTGACAAGGCATTTTTAACTGGGCATATTTGCTTGCCTGACAAAATTGGTAAGATTTCAGAAATAGCTTAGTGAAATAAAAGGAGTAGATTTAAAGACAAATATTAAATGGACAAGAATACTGCTGGAACCAAGTTTGAGAAACATCCAGTCCCTTTGCTCCATTCCTCTGTACTTAACTTTATTACTCAGAATTATACCTTGGTTAGCCTCTTTCCTTTCCTTCTGACTCTGGTACTTGTGGACTTCTTGAGGGCAGAGCTGGGTTTTATTCAACATAATATCCCAAGCACCTAGCCCATTGCCTGGCATGGAGCAGGTGGAACACATATTCCTAGTCATTGTTTCATGTATTTTTTATTTATTATTTCTCGTTCTCAGCAAGGTGATAAAACACTTTGAACCAAGTCTTATGGCTTTCTTAAAATAAAAATCAATCAAAAATATTATATCAAGTGAAGGAAGGCTTACACAAAAGAAGTATATACCATATGATTCCATACATCTGAAGTTCTAGAACAGGCTAAACTAACCAGTATTGAGAAAAAACAGAAGAGCAGTGTCCTCTGGGGCAAGCAGGAGCTGGTATTGACTGGGAAGAACAGGAGGGAACTTTCTGGGCTTGGTGATGGTCTGTATCTTATAGGGGTTAAGGTTGTGGTTTAGACATTTACCAAGACTCATGAAAAATGACATACAAAGACTCGTACCTTTCTCTGTATTTCAATATCACCAAAAAAAAAAAAAAAAAAGGAAAACGAATATTGAACTCTACAACCTGATACACAGGTTGAAGTGTTGAAAAAGGAAGTGTATGTTGCTTGCAACTTACTTCGAAGGGAGGGAGAAAAAAAGATGAATGGCTAGATGGATAGAAGGATGGAGAAGTTGATAGTCATGTAATGTGACAAACATAACCTTATGTTAATTGTAGAATGTGGGAGGTGGGTACCTGGGTGTTCACAACGCCTTCCACTTTTCTGTATGTTTAGAGTTTTTCATAATAAAATATTGGAGGGAAAAAGACCAAAAAAACATGTGACATCACCAAAATAAGATTGAAGAAGCGTGCTTAGTTTGTTAGGGTTACCGTGACAAAATATCGCAAACTGGGGCGCTCTTACCAGGTAGCTCAGGCCTCTAAGCATGAGGATTCCAGGGAATAAGGTGATGAACCTTTATGAGCTAGCCTCAGAAGTCACAGATGCATCACTTTCTCCAGACTCCACTGGGCAAAGCTGTCACAAGCCCATCCAGATTTCAGTGGAGAGGACAGAGGGACACCACATCTCAATGGGAGAACCTCTAAGAATTTGAGGTCACATTTTAAAACCACCACCCATCCAGAGAGACATTATCTAGCCTGTTTTCCTCAGGAGAAGGAGAGAGGAGAAAGAAGCTTCTCATCTCTGCAAAGAGAAAAATGAAATTGGGCCTTTACTCAATAAACACATTGCTGTGACCTGCTTTTACTCGGGCGGTGAGGGCTTCTTTTGGCCATGCCACTGCTGGGAGAGCCAGCGGACACCTGATCACAGCACTGGACATGGCAACAGCTGATTTTCCCCCTTCTGCCCCATCTCAGTCCCTGACATTTTGACTTTGAGTGCGCCACCCATCCTTCTGTGCGGTTTCTTCCCTCCCTACTCCCTGCAAACCTCCTGCCCTCGGTCTCTCGGCCCGAATAGACTCTCTTACTTGGGAACAATGGAAGCCTACGTCATCCTTCCCTTCCTCGGGTGGGCCACCATCTGTATGAGAATCCAGATTACCCTTGCAGGCCGCGCTGGCGATTACCTCTGAGAATCTCTTCATACCAACCTCTCCTGGCAGGCTGGGGGTAAATCAGGGCTGCACAAAGGGAAGAATGTTATCACGGTAAACCAGGACGGGCCCGGCTTGGCTCCGTTGCAGAAAACACACTTCACTCATGCAGAACACGCCAAATTGAAAAGATTGTGGGTTAATCAAATCCTTTTCTCCTCTGTTTTTATCAAACTCAAGAGGGGCTGGCCTATTAATTAGAAACGCTTTTTCATGTAAAACACGGGCACTTTGGAGATAAGGAGGGAAGACCCTTGATTCTACAGTCACAATGACGTTTTAGTTATTTCATTACAAGATGCCTCATTCACCGCCAGCCCCACGGACACCGTGCAGGCCTCCCATGGCTCTCCTGGAAACACTCCCTGAGACTCAGAAAGTTACCCTGCCAGCAGACAAGGGCAAGAGTTCCTGTTCCTGAAGTCAGGAAGCATTTCTATACAGTGCTAACAGGAAAATGTAGAAGGCTTTTAAGGCAGCCACCAGCCTCATGTGGCTCTTTAAATTAAAATTAATTAAAATTTAAAATCTCCTCTCATTTCAAGTGCTCAGTAGCCACATTGTGGCTAGTGGCTCCTGTACTGGACAGCGCAGATAGCGAATATTCCCACCATCACAGAATCTCTATTGGACAGCACCATTTCTTTCAATGAGCTCACAAAACCTCCTATTTGTCATTTGGGAGCAATAAGAAAAGAATGTCAGGATGGCTTAATACGACCCATCTCCTCTCCTGAAAAAAGACAGGACCCTACTATATTTCTGTAGTGACACTTGTTGGTGCTTCCTGCCCAGCACTATTCCCCTTCTTTTGGTAAAAGCATCCTGATTTTTTTTCTGGGAGACACCCCTCTCATACCTGCTACTCACTCACTCTTGTGTGGTTCAGGCGGGGCTGACCTCCCTGCCTAGCTTCAGTGGAAGGACATAAGCCTGAACAATTGGAATATTCCTTTCCCTTGTCCTTGGTGATCAGTTTAATCCTATTGGCCAGTTAGGAGTCAACTCTGAGACTTTGGCTGGAATCAGTGGGAAAGGGTACACTCTTCCTGTTCGGATTGCCAAGGTGGTGGGATATAAGCCAGGAAATGCAGGTGGCTGTCATAGCTTATCCTGAAGAAGTCAGCCCACAAGGGACTCCCTGCTAGAAGACAGAGCAGAGAAAGACAGGGAAAGAGTCTTGGTGACACCCGTAGACCTTCTAGATCCAGCTGTATTTGGTAGCAGATCTAGCCCTGATGAAGCTGTCACCATTAATACCTTGGGCCTACTGATTCTCCCAAACCCTCTTCCACATCCTCGTGCTTCAGCTTGTTTAAACCAGGTTTCTGTCACTCACAACCCAATGAATTCTGGCTCATCCAAGCTCTGAGAATGCAAATCCATTTACAAAGGAAAAGAAAGCTTTATTTTTTTTCTCTACTGACACATTTCTAGTCTCAAGCTATTATTAAGATCTATTTCATCAGATCGGTCTCCCTGTACTGCCCTGGTTTCAGGTGGGCCCTAGTTCGATCATGAAACTCCCTGACCCAGGGGAGCCAATGTCTTAGCCTGAGGTGATAGCAACCAGATTCCCTCTTTAAGAATTTGGATACGGTTGGGGCGCCTGGGTGACTCAGTGGGTTAAAGCCTCTGCCTTCGGCTCGGGTCATGATCTCAGCGTCCTGGGATCGGGCCCCGCGTCGGGCTCTCTGCTTGTCAGGGAGCCTGCTTCCTCCTCTCTCTCTGCCTGCCTCTCTGCCTACTTGTGATCTCTCTCTGTCAAATAAATAAATAAAATCTTTAAAAAAAAAAAAAAGAATTTGGATACGGTTGAAATCAAGACTGACTGAGTTGGTGGTGGGGCCATGTCAGTGGGAGTACTAGACTGAATGACCACATACTTCACACTTTGGCTGCTGGAAGCCTTTGGGAACTCTGTTCTCCCTTGTGCCTGAGGCACATGTGCCCTTTTCATAACCCACCTTGAACTTAAGTTAGTTAAAGGTGTCTGTTCCCAACAACCAAATATGCCTGGCTAAGAGACTATAAAAACTTGAAAGGTGTTATTTTTGGACCAAGCAATTCCACTTCTAAGAATTTATTTCCAGAAGGAGCCAAAGTATATGTCCAAAGATTTAGCTACGAGGAGATTGAGGGCAGTGCTCTTCATCCTAGCAAGGAGCTGGGAAGAACCTATTTACAATAACAGAAGCTCAGCTAAATGCTTTCTGAGACAAAACTTTAGGCACTCAATAAATACTTGCTGAGGGAATGAATGAAATACTAGGTAAACACACACATACACACACAGAAAAAGAAATACTAGGTAACCATAAATTTCTGTTGGAGAGAGAGCTGCTTAACATGGAATATAGTTGTGATATAGTAAATGAGAAAGGTTAGGAAATGTTACATATATTCTGTATGATCTCATTAAAAATGAAAGTCACCATATGTTTGCATATGCACAGAAGAATCATTGGCACCAAGGTGTGAATAGTGATAGCTTCTGAGTAGGTGCAACAGTAGTTTTTTTTTTTTTCATTGTTGTTTCTAAAGTATTCTTGGTTGTTTGCTTCATTTTCATGTTGATTTTTGATAAAGAGTGTTGGTCTCAATGCGTTATAGTGTTGGTCTCACTGCGTGATAGTATGAGCCTTCTCCTCTCTTATATAAAATATTCAAATGGTAAAATTTCTATCAAAACAGTATTAAACCTTCAAGTGAATTTAAGTTCTGGGACTACCAACCAAGAATTCGTACCTGCTCTTGATAATAACCGGGTGAACAGCACCATGAGAAAGAGGGGCTCGCCCAGCTCCCTCCCATCTCCCCTTCCCGCCACCACACCATGAGATTTGGGAGGAAGGCTGCCTGTGGTGGTCAGGAGCAGAGACTCTGGAGTTCAAACCCTTGCTCCACTATTCTGTGGGTTTGTAATTTGGGGCAAGTTGCAGAACCTACCTAGACCTCAGTTTCCCCATGTGGAAAATGGGGACAATGCATATATAGCAGAAGGTTGCCAAAGGCTCTGAGGAGGTGATGCAGATAAACGTCCCAGTCCTGAGCCAGGGCTCCATGAGCAATACTACTCTCACCTGAAAATCAGGAGATGGAAATGAGAATTCCCAGGTGATCGGCAATCCCGAGATAGAGACCCCAAAAGAAATGAAAACGGACAAACAAATACTTGTATGCCAGTGTTCACTGCAGCATTATTCACTGTAGCCAAAAGGCAGAAACAACTCAGATGGCCATAAGCTGATGAACAGGTACACAAAACGTGGCATAGCCATACGATGGAATAATCTTCATTCATAATAAGGAATGAAAGCACCGATACTTGCTACAATGGGGCTAAACCCTGAAAATGTGATGCTCCAGGAAAGAAGCCAGACACAAAAGGCCACATGCTATGGGATTCCACTTCTATGAAATGTCCAAATAGGTAAATCCGTAGAAACAGAAAGCAGGTTAGAGGTGATCAGGGGTTGGGGGGAGCGGGGGGAAGGAATTATGGCTTCATGGGTGATGAAAAAGTTTTGGAAATTGATAATGACAATAGTTGTATCACATTGTGAATATAGTTACTGCCCTTGAAGTATATTCCTTAAAAATGGCTAAAACAGGGGCACCTGGGGGGCTCAGTGGGTTAAGCCTCTGCCTTCAGCTCAGGTCATGATCTCAGTGTCCTGGAATCGAGCCCCGCATCAGGCTCTCTGCTCAGCGGGAGCCTGCTTCCCCCTCTCTCTCTGCACGTGCTGTCTGCCTACTTGTGATCTCTGTCAAATACATAAATAAAAAAATCTTTTAGGGGCGCCTGGGTGGCTCAGTGGATTGGGCCGCTGCCTTCGGCTCGGGTCGTGATCTCAGGGTTCTGGGATCGAGTCCCACGTCGGGCTCTCTGCTCTGCAGGGAGCCTGCTTCCTCCTCTCTCTCTGCCTACTTGTGATCTCTCTCTGTCAAATAAATAAATAAAATCTTTTAAAAAAAATCTTTTAAAAAATGGCTAAAATAGCAAATTTCATGTTATATATATTTACCACAATAAAGTATATTCCTTTCTTTTTCTTTTTTTAAGATTTAGTTATTTATTTTAATAAAGAGAGAAAGAGTGGGGGACAGAGGGAGAGGGAGAGTATCTCCAGCAGACTCCCCGCTGAGCAGGGAGCCTCATGTGGGGCTTGATCTCACAACCCTGAGATCACAACCTGAACCAAAATCAAGAATTGGACACCCAACCGACTGAACCATGCAGGCACCCTCACAATAAAATATTTTTTCAAAAAACATGGGGTGAGGGTGAGTTCTGATGGCTGAATGTCTGCTTCAGACAATTCACATCTTCTCTTCGAATTCAACATCCCATTTGATGACCATATCAACACGGATTGCCAAATGCAATCAGCCACATTAATTTACCCCCAAATTGGGCCCTAGGGCCCTGCCCAGGGTTGGAATGGGGTAGAAATGCATGTTTCAGTCTCTCTATTCAGGGCAGTGTTTGTTGAACCTCTACTGTATGCCAAGCACTGAGCCAGGTGGTGGAAATGCAGTGACTCGCACCATTTCTGCCCTCCTAGAATTTATGTACTAGGAAAAGACTACTGCATAGGGGTGCCTGGGTGGCTTAGTCAGTTAAGCATCTGCCTTTGGTTCAGGTCATGATCCTGGAGTCCTAAGATTGAGTCTTGCATTGGGCTCCCTGCTTAGTGGAGAGCCTGCTTCTCTCTCTCTCTCTCTCTGCCCCTCCCCCTGTTTGTGCTCTGTCTCTGTCTCTCTCTCTCTCTCAAATACATAAATAAAATCTTAAAAAAAATTACTGCATAGTCACTTTGGACTTAAGAGGAAGTATCAAGAGCTCTGGTAACCTAGAAAAAAGTTACTAACCTTGATGGATGCAGGATGTAGTCCCAGGACGTTTCTTGTGGAAAGTTGCACTTACTCTAAAACCTGAAAAAGAAAACTAACCAGAGCCAGAAACCAGGTCAGGTTAAGAACTTTACCTCAGACCTAAGCATGGAAGAGATTATGAGGGGGCTGTATGTAGGGCTCAAAAGAAAAATAATACTAAACAGCAAAATAGGTACAAGGGAACACTAAAAAATGTGATTTCCTCTGTGTTCTGTGCTTTTCCAGAGAAAGATAAGCATTTAAATTATTTCAAACACTAGGAACATCTGCTTTTCTGGTGTCCTATGCATGAACTGAATCTTTTCACGACAATCAGAAAAATATTCCAGACAGAGGGAAGAGTAAGTGCAAAGGCTCAGAGGCAGAATGGGCAGGGTTTTCCTGGGAATTTTCAGTCCTTGAGTGGTGGGATCATAGCATGGGAGAGGAAAGCAGCCAGGTGTGAAACTGGACAGGGAGATAGGACCCAGGTCTGAAGGTTCCTTGCAGGTCATTTGAAGAGTTTCAGCTTGATCTTCAAGGCCATGTGAAGTCACTGAGGTTAAGCTGGGAAATGACATGGCACAGTGTTTTTAAAAAGATCTTCTTTCAAAGTTAACAAAACGAGATATTATTAGCCATAGTGGTTAGAGAAATTGCTTAAAAAAAAAACAAACCCTGCAGGCACAATTTTAACTTGACAGTGTTTCATAGACATTCTGGAGAGGGTTTTTTTCTTTTTTTTAATTCATTATGCTGACACTAACTATCAAACCCCATTCCCTTGAGCTCAGCTGTGTTGTAGCTGAAAACTTGTTCGGTATGTTTACTCCACACACCACCCAATTTTCCAAATCTCTGCAAATTTGCCCTTAACAGTAAAATACCGGGTACAGAGCATCTTCCCACTCCACCCAAATTATCCCCCTTGGCGTGCGCTAACAGTCTGATGCTATGATAGTTGTTACGATGGAAAAGATTGGAGCCCTGTCTTATTTGTAAGCCTTTCTGGAGGAACTTGTGGGAGTTTCCTGCTGTAACTTTGTTGATATCACAGCCTGGGGTCACTGGTGATTCATTGGCCCCCTGTAGCAGGAGAGAATGGGTATGCTGTGGTAACAAACATCTCCTGCCTTCACAGCTTAGAGAAACACAGGTTTATATCTAGCTCATGTTATGTGTTGGTCACGGGCAGGTTGTGTCTCTGTTCCTTGTTGGGATCCAGGCTGATGGAGTGGCCTCTCTCTGGGGCATCACTGGGTTCGTGGCGGAAGAAGAAAAAAACATGGCGAGCCCTGTTTGCTCTTAAAGCTTCTGTTGAAAAGAAATGTGAACTCATCATCACCATCACCCCATCCTTTCACACTCCTCCCTCCATTGGCTGTCTTTTGGCCATTGTTCATATTATCCTGAATAATTATAATGATAATGAAAATAATTAGACTAAGTCTCATTTACTGAGAACGTAATGAGTCCCAGACATTATGATAGTGCCTTCTGGGCCTATGCAACAGGTGCTCTTATTATCAGCAATTCAAAGATAGAAGACAGAAAGCTTTGTGAAGTTGAGAGACTTGCCTAAAATCAACAGCTAGAGGGGCACCTGGGTGGCTCAGTTGGTTAAGCAGCTGACTCTTGATTTCTACTTAAATCATGGATTTCAGGGTCCTGGGACTGAGCCCTGCTGGCAGGCTCTGCACTCAGCAGGGAGTCTGCTTCTCCCTTTTCCTCTGCCCCTCCCCCCACTCATGCTCTCTCCCTCTCAAATAAATAAATAAAATAAAATAAAAAAATAAAATCAACAGCTAGTATGTCGGGAGAGTGGTTTCAAGCACAGGCAGTCTCACTCCAGAGCCCATGTTTCCAGCCACCTTCCTCCTTTTCAACTCCTCTCTCCTCCTTGACCTCTACATTCATTGGTCATATTATTTAAGGCCTCTATCAACTAATTTCTCTACTGTTGCAAGCCCTGGTACTTGTTGCCCTGACTATTGTGGTATCTTCTTAACTCCTTTCTCAGCCTTAAGGCTTTGCCTCATCTCGGTCATACTGCCATATTTCTCTTAGGGAAGCGTGGGTTTGCTAATGCTCCTCTTCTGCTCAAAAACCCTAGTGGCTCCCCACTGTCTGCTAAAATAAGCTATAGCTTGGCATCCAAGCCCTCCATGCCTGACTTCAGTCTTGTGGAATTCCAGTTTATTCTTTTTCTGTTCCAGCTAGATTGGATTAATTGTGCTGAGAACATTATTTGCACTCTTACATTCATTCTTAGAGATTTTCACCACCACCCCTCCCTAATTCCCACTGAAATTTTCTATTACTATTACTTGAGTATGAACCTCAGCTTCCCTTCTGGATCTTGAACTCTATGGGGAATCATATGATGGGGGAGGGCAAGCTATAAAAGTAACTTAACATCGTGTTCCGTAAAAATAAATTGACAGAAGTGAAAAAACAGCACTTCTCTGCCAATGAAGCAAAGCCAATAGGACAAAAGACAGCAGAAAATAGAGAAGTTTTATACTAACTTGCATTAGAAAGAGACTAGCCATCGTATATTTTTTTAAATTAAGGTTGAATCGTGTAAAGAGCACATATCTTGAGTGCCCAGTTCAATGAATGCTGGCAGGTATGTACCCTCTATAACCACCACACAGCTCAATGTACAGAATGTGCCACTATCTCAGAAGGTTCCCTCACCTCACTTGCCCGTTAATACCCATCCCTACCTCACCAGAGGGAACCATTATTTTAACCTTGATTCATTTGCCTGTTCTTATCCTTTGAATAAATGAATTCATACAGTGTCTGGCTTCTTTAACTCAACATAATTTCTGTCTCTCATGGTTTTGATTACTGCATAAAGCATAAAGTGATTTGCACAAACTTAAGAGAAAAAGTTAACATTAAAATAATGGTTTTCACCAAGAAAGGACATGGAGAATGCAAACCAGTTTAGGACAATGAATCCCACCCCTGTAGCAAGATGATGTAATGATGGAAGGAACCAGAAGTTTGGTACTAATTTAACCCCGGGGCAAAGTGCACATTCCCACATTAAAACTTTTCCCAGGAGGTTAAGGGTGGGAACTGGGTGGAAGGAAGAAAAGGGACTGAAGAAGGAGAGATTTGTAGTTTTGTGTAAAATATGCATGTTTGGGGTCTTTTAAACTCTGTAGACCTCTGACTTTTTTCCCTGGCTCTAGGGACTCAGCACTTGTATAAGTCAAGTTGCCCAGGTGTCTGAGGGATCAGGATTGGCCTTCTGACCACTGCCATCATCCTGGACAGCCAGGGGAGATGGGCAGGAGAAGGGGCCAACAAGCTTCCTGGGGATGTGGAAAATCTCCCCCACTTTTGCAGCACCCTCCCTAGCACATGGCCCCAGAGGGAGGAGCCCGAATATTTGTACCCATGTCATCAGCAATCGGTTAAGAGCTGGATTTGGGATGGGACGTGGAGGAGAGAGGAGAGGCCATATAATAAATTCCCAAACACTTGAGGCTCTTCAGGTACTCAAGCTGAGAGATTTCTGGAAGCCGGAGGACAGTCCTTGGACCAAGAGAACAGATAAAGGCTGACAGGAGTAAAGCACATGGTGAGACTGTATGCATTAGAATGGAGAAGGGCTATGAAGGTAGACAGCTGGAGCCCTGATGGCGTCTGCTCCATCAGGAAAATGGGAACACACCAGCACCTGCCTCACGTGTTTGCCTTGTGGCTCACGAGAGAACCTGCTACTAATGCATTTAGCCAAGGTCCCGTCATGCAGTTGAAGCTCAGTACTGGACAGCGGCTACTCTTCACGTCGTACACTGAACTGGCAATTTGCAGGAGCGGCAGCCTCAGCTGGGCCCAGTGAAGGAGGTGGACAGGAGGCATGGACTGGAAAGGAAAGCCTGTAATCCGCAAGTCCCCTCTGCCAAACAATAACTGAAACAAGCTGGGGCACTTGGTGCCTTCTCCATAGTGCATCATTTGGATGCAGTGATGGAGGGAACCAGAAGTGTGCACCTAATTTAATCCCAGAGCAAATAACACATCACGACCTTGCCAGAGGGGGATAAGGATGGCAACAAGGTAGAGGGAAGAAAGGAGGTAGAAGAGGAGGGGTGGATTAGTCAGGGTTCTGCAGAGCAACAGAACTGGTAGATACATAACAGGAGATTTGTCATGACACATTGGCTCACAAAATAATGGAGGCTGAGATGTCCCACCATCTGCCATCTGCAAACCCCAGGAAGACTGGTGGTATCATTCAGCCCAAGTCCCACGGCCTGAGAATCCAGGGAGCTGATGATTTAAATCCCAGCTGGAATGCCTGAGAAGATAGACGAGATGTCCCAACTCTTAGAGCCATGTAGGAAGCGAAAAAAGGGGGTGAATTCCTCCTCCCTCTGCCTTTTGCTCTGTTCGGGCCCTCAGAGGATTGGATGGCATTCACCCACATGGGGGAGGACCATCTGCTTTTACTGAGCTCACCGAGTCAGGTGATAATCTCATCAGGAAACATCCTTACAGATTTACCTCGAAGTCATGCTTCCCCAGCTCTCAGAGAGGCCCTCAGCCCAGTTCGGTTGACACACAAAATTAACCATCACAGAGGAGTTGTAGTCTTATGTAAGGCATAAATTTGAGCCTGACTCAAGGTCCTGGAATGGAACTCTTCCTTTACCTGAGCCCCCAGCTCGTGAGCATCAGTGGAGGAAAAAAACGTCAAAGGTATGATCCCTGTTAGCACCAGGGCCAAAATGAACAAGCCTTGCAAAGCGACGCCCAGCCCTGCCTCCTCTGAGGTCACCTACTTGCAGACTCATTGAAAGGCTGTGACTCTTGCTAACCAGCTCTTTCGCAAGTGTAAATGACAGTATTTCAGAGTAGAAATTTCTGAGGCAGGACAAAATTCAAAGACCAGGTTTGGGAGAGAGAGGCATGGAAATGAGAGAGGGAGAGAATATGGAAGGACAGACACAAGGAAGAAGTGAGGCAGAGAAGGTTGCTTGGCTCCAAGAGGAACAGGGATCTCTCCTTGCCTTGGGGGAATGATAGCACACCAATGAGCCCAGTGACAGAGTTGTGAGCCCCAGGCCAATGGCTGCTCCCACCTCTAGTTCTCAGAACCACAGACCACTCCTGCCTTCTGACAGGGCTGGCAACTCTTTCAGTTTCCTTTGAGGAAGCTTCCAGAATGAAGAAGCTTCCCTGACCCAAACTACTTTGAGACCTGGGACAGGTCAGTCTCCTCTATAATCCTTTGTTTCCTCCTCTCTAAAATGGACATCGAAGGGCCCAGTCCCCCAATTCTCCTCAACTCCCTATCTTGCACTTGACCCACTTTATCCTGTATTAATTCTGTTGGCCCCTAAAGCATTCTGGTCTGGGACCCTTGATCCAGAGACTTCGTAGTGTTTTCGTTCTCTCCTGAGTGTCCAGGTATTATTTCTGAGTCCCATATCTCTATGGTATCTTGAGATGCATGCAAATGCATCCAGGTGGTATCTTGAGATGCATGCAAATGGTAGGAGCAGTCCTGCAGATCCTATAGAAGTTTCTTAGCCCCCATTTATTAGATCAACAGCAAATATCAAGCAGCTTTTTTTTTTTAAGATTTTATTTATTTGACAGAGATCACAAGTAGGCAGAGTGGCAGGCAGAGAGAGAGAGAGGAAGGGAAGCAGGCTCCCCGCTGAGCAGAGAGCCTGATGCAGGGCTCGATCCCAGGACCCTGAGATCATGACCTGAGCCGAAGGCAGAGGCTTTAACCCACTGAGCCACCCAGGCGCCCCTCAAGCAGCTTTGTTATCTGTTATTTGGAGATATTTCCACAAAACAACAATTCCAGTTCAGGCACCTTTGATTGGGATTCACTTCGTGGTTGACTGGAGTACATCTTCAAGTAGCTTTCTCAAAAAGATCACATGAGCGTTATATATTTTGAGGCTTTCATTCTCTTAGAATGTCTTTTTGTTGCCTTTTCACACAAATGATCATTTGAGTATAAAATTACTGGGTCACACACATACTATTTCCTCCATGATTTTGAGAATGTTGTTTTAGCATTTAGGATTGCATATGAGGAACCTGATTTTTATTTTTCTTGGGGAACCTGTACTTTGCAATCTGGATCCTTGTAGGGTTTTCCTTTAGATATTGTCAAGTGTATGTCAGTGTGTGGGGGAGCTTGTTTTTAAGATGGGCAATATCAATTCCTTCCTTCCTTGTACATATATCTTTCCAGATTGAGAAGTAGAATCTTTCTTCCTCCTCGCCTTTGATATGGCCAATAGAACAAAGTGGAAAAGACTTGGTGACATTTGAGATTAGGTCGTAAGAAGTCCTGAAGCTTAGTTGGAACCTTTTAGAATGTTCCCTCTGGAAGTAGCCAGCAACTATGTAAGAAGTCTAGCAATGGGTCAAATCTGTTCCTTGCCATAAAGAGCTATGGGAGAACATTAAAAAGGGCAACCCCCAGACACTCTGTCTCTGTGCCTCCCTCATCTGTAACACTCCTGGAAGCCATTCCTCTCAGGAAACAAAATGCTTTTGACATTCTTCCCTCCATCCCTACCTGTACCCTCTGAATTTTTGTCTTCTGGGAATTACAGTCTCTAAATTGTGGCAGCATGGGCCAGCAAGAAGGGAGAGTACTATCCCTACAGAATTGTCCCCCATACAGTGGAGAAAACTCCCTCTCCTCCTCGCTACCCTGATTTCCTGGTTGGCACAGACTTTGGCTCTCAGAGTCTGGGGTTGCAAGTGGGAAAGGAGTTGAGTATTTTCCTCCCTCCTCTTGTCCTGGAGGGGTGCCCTGTTTCAGACGATAAAACTTGAATAGGTTCCCGATTGTTTATCTCAACCCAGCTCCATCTGCCTTATATTTATGGAAATTCCTCCCAGATTCTGGCAACAGGCGCCTGTCAGTCTTGGGTGTCAGCACTGTGAGCTTTCAATTCTTGCTGTCTTCTTAGGTATTTTAGTAGAAAGCTGGGAAAATATGTCTCAGGGGCTGCTACTCTGGTGCCAATTTAAATCAATGACACCCAACCTCTTCCTTTTACAGTTCCACCTACTTTTTCTACTCACTCACTCATTCGATCAACAAACGTTCATAGAGTACCTAAAATGTACTGGGTACTATGCCATGCGCTGGGAATGGAAGGTGAATTGCAGCTTCACCTTACTCTTGAAAGGGACTGTCTTTTAGAGGGAGCAGATTCACAACTGGAGCATTAGTCCCAGAGTGGTGTGTGATGTGAGACCTGTATAAACCAGAGAGGTTTGGTGACCTCTGCAAGGCTGCACAGTAAATCAGAGCAAGATCCAGAAAAAAGGCTGATTCTCCTGGTTCTCCAGTCCATATTCCTGCCACTGTGCCTCCTGGGCTCCTGCTTTCCCAAGTTTTTTCCCCCGCTTTCCGGCTGCCAGGATAACCCATAGCCATTGCTCCCTTCCTCACAAATATTTCTGTGTGGAACTCTGTGCTCTCCCCAGCTCTCATCCAGTCCCTGGTCTTCCTTACCCTAGAGCACCTTCCAGGCCATAAACATCTTGTTCTACCGTTAGAGAAGGTGTCCCTAAATCTCTGCTATCCCCTCCCAACTTGGTGGCTTAACTCCTTTGCTTTTCTGCTTTGACCAGGGAGTCTTTAGCATGTACAACATGAAGTCTGTGGCTTCAGGATCCAGAGAATCTGACTCAAAGCACTGCTGTACCACCTCTTTGCTGTGTGCCCTTAGCCACGTTGCTTGCTGTCTCTGAACCTCCTATCTTCACTTGTAAGATGCGAATAATAACACTCGTGTCCCTACTGAGATGTTTAAATTAGCTCATTTAAATAAGCCATTTAGCACAGTATCTGGCATACAGTAGGGGCTCGATAAATAATACCTACTCTTTTGGTATTGTTATTGTTGCAAGTGTTCTCCCTACTAGACTGTGTTCTCTCTCTCTGTCTTTTTAAAAAGATTTTATTTATTTATTTGACAGATTTTACAAGTAGGCAGAGAGTCAGGCGGGGGTGGGGGTGGGGGGGAGCAGGCCCCCTGCTGAGCAGAGAGTGCCATGCAGGGCTTGATCCCAGGACCCTGAGCTCAAGCCAAAGGCAGAGGCTTAACCCACTTAGCCCTAGACTGTGTTCTCTTGAAGGGCAGGGACTATGTCTTTTCTGGGCTGCCTCCCCAGCACCAGCAAAGTAAGTCACTGATAAATAATTCAACCAGTGTTTTAATTGGCATATTTAAGTCCAATCAAGGTGATCAGACTATACTCTCAATTGTAAGAAAGTAAACTTGAAAAGGAAGTTGTAACCTAGCAGTTCCCAAAGTGAGATCCTTCAAGTCTCAGTTCTGTAGATTGCTCTGGGAGAAGACGATTTCTTGTACAAATCAGTCTGGGAAACCCTGACCCCTCTATCTCTTTCTGGAAAAGTCAAATGAACCTTAGGATTTTGAAGGCTCTGACAATTCCTGCATGAAAGAAAACTGTGGAACTTTGTT
The DNA here is from genome assembly GCF_922984935.1 of Meles meles. NCBI lineage: Eukaryota > Metazoa > Chordata > Mammalia > Carnivora > Mustelidae > Meles > Meles meles. The sequence continues at coordinate 12,320,510 of NC_060077.1, read as the reverse complement.
GATCCTCTTGTTGCCTAAACTCAATTGACTGAGAAACTCTTTTCTCATGAAGCATCTATTATCAGCCAAGCCCCTGATGCACACCATTCCTGAGTCCCATCCTGTAGCTACCACCCTAGAGGGATATACCACCAATCTGATTGCCTTTAGGAATATTTTTAGGGACTAAGTGCACATTTGATACATCCTTCATGGAGCACTACTACAAAAAGCTCTGCCAGCATCTCTCAGGAAGCCAGGAATCTATGGGAAAACCAAAGGCTCTGTGACTTCTGTTTTAAAAACAGAGTAGTCACCAATGTGTATTTTAAAAAAAATCCTCCATCTATTATACAGACCACAAGGCGTAATTAGTTTTCTATAAAGACAGAATGGAGATAGTTCATGGGTGCTTACCAAAAGTCACTTGGAACAATGGGATGTTTGCAAGTGACCTGAAAACTTGCTCTTGTCAAGGTCCCTTTCAAAACATCACACACATTCAAGTTCCTGGCAGAATGGCTGTTTTCCTTGTCTGGCAAGAAATATGACATGGAAACTACATATTTATTCTTTGCAATAAATGTTATGGTCAAGGGGCGCCTGGGTGGCTCAGTGGGTTGAGCCTCTGCCTTCTGCTCATGTCATGATCCCAGGGTCCTGGGATGGAGCTGCACATCAGACGCCCTACTCAGCGGGGAGCCTGCTTCTCTCTCTCCCTCTGCCCTTCCCCCTACTGATTTTCTCTCTTTTTTTTCAAATAAATAAATAAAATCTTTTTAAAAATGTAAATATTATGGTCAAATGAGATCGGAGGACTCCCAGAACTACCCCCTAGCATGTTAATCTAGATTAAGAGAGAGGCTCATTTCTCCCTCCTCTCCCCCACACACTCACAGGCATCTACAGCCCAACCAATCACTTTTCAGTTCCCAGCCTATGCTGTATCTCCACCTAATTCTCTGCCCTTGCCATGACCTTGCCATGACTCTTCCCCTTGCCTTGAACACCTTTCCCCTCACCAGCAATAAAAACTACCACCATACGTTCATCGCCTTCTATTGGCCAGGCTTTGCCAAGAGCTCTACAGCTGTGACCTGATTTAATGGAACTTTAGGACCTCAAATTGAAAACTGGGGAAACTGTGGCATCAAGAGCTACATAACATGCTCCTCTTCACTCAGCTTGGCAGGAGTAGAACTGGGATTTGAACCCAAGAAGTTGGGGTCCAGATTCCCTACATTTGCCCCTACATGTTCCCAGTTGATTTTTGTTTTTATTGAGGTGAAAGTCAAACAGCATAAAATCAACCATTATGAAATGCATGATTCAGTGGCAATGGACACATTCACAGTGTCATGCAGCCAGCACCTCTGTCTAGTTCCAGGACATTCTCAGGACCCCAAAAGGAACCCCTGTACCCTGTACCCAGTCAATCCCCACCCTACTCTCCCCCTGCCCCTGGCATCCACCTGCCTGCATTCTCCTAGTTATTTTGCCTGTCCTGCTAAGCCTCCAGTTCCCCTCTATGGATCAATGCCTCACTTCCCTGTAGGGAAATCATTCTTTCCTCACACACAAAACAGCCAGGACTTGGGTTCCTGTGGGACAGTGGCTGGGTGTTGCTTACTCCTGTATCATGAGTGATCAGCCCTGAGCACAAGGCTTGTTGAGACAACACAAGCTGGGAGTCCCACTTCTTTCCAGTTGTTCTTTGCCACCAATTGAATTTATCAAGGCCCTCCTATGTGCCACTGAGTAAAAGCTCAGAATACCTGTATGAGGACACAGGAAAGATTACCCCTGTCATACAGATGAAGAAACAAAGGCTCAGAAAGTTAAAACCACTTTTTATCTTTCTTCTGTGCCTTTGTAACCCTTCCACCAGAATAATCTGCTCCCAATGTTCTTGCCATCTCTCCCCTGTTTGTTTGGGGTCTGGTTTGCTCCTGTGTTAAAAAAGCAGAAAACCGGGGCACCTGGGTGGCTCAGTGGGTTAAAGCCTCTGCCTTTGGCTCAGGTAGTGATCTCAGGGTCCTGGGATCGAGTCCCGTGTCGGGTTCTCTGCTCAGCAGAGAGCCTGCTTCCCCCTTCTCTCTCTCTGCCTGCCTCTCTGCCTACTTGTGATCTCTGTCTGTCAAATAAATAAATAAAATCTTTAAAAAAACAAAAAATAATAATAAATAAGAAAAACAGAAACCCAACTCACAAAGGAAATTCTCACGTTCATCTTCTTATAAGGCTACCCAGGCTCCTTCGGATCCCAGCTCCTCTGCTTTTGGCTGACAGGAGCCTCCTGCTAATCGGAAGCCCTGGTCTACAGTCTGTGTGTCTTTGATGAATAAAAAATGGAGACATGAATTAATTGTTGCTTAATAAATTCAGTTTGGTTGACAAAAATCTTTCAAAACATAAGGCCCCCAAGTTGGAGCCAGCCCAGATGTCCATCAGCGGGTGGCTGGTGAAGTAGGTGATGTCATGGTGGCATGCCAGGGAGGGAGATCGACGGGCACGGACAGGGAAACATGGCCAGGATGTGGTGTTGGAAAAGAAAATTGCAGAAGAATTTGGACAGAACAAACTCATTCTCATAGAAGAGGAATAAACGTATGAGAATGTAGATATAGACGTATTCACTGAAACAATTCTAAAAACACCATTTTTTAAAAAGATTTTATTTATTTATTTGACAGAGAGAGAGCACAAGTAGGCAGAGAGGCAGGCAGAGAGAGAGAGGAAGAGAAGCAGGCCTCCTGCTGAGCAGAGAGCCCGATGCAGGGCTCGATCCCAGGACCCTGGGATCATGACCTGAGCCGAAAGCAGAGGCTTTAACCACTGAGCCACCCAGGCGCCCCAAGAACACCATTTTTTAAAAAGGATTTATTCATCTGAGACAGAGAGAGCACATGTGTGTGAGTAGGGGAAGGGGCAGAAGGAGAGAGATAATCTCAAGCCGACTCCCCGCCAAGCACAGAGCCTGATGTGGGTCTCAATCTCACAACGCCAAGATCATGATCTAAGCTGAAACCAAGAGTCAGATGCTCAATCGACTGAGCGACCTAGGTGCCCCAAGAACACCATATTTTAATTGTCATAAAATACATATACAGTTGCCATCTTGACCATTTTTAAGTGTGCAACTCAGTGGTATTAAATACATTCACAATGTTGCACAACCATCCCCACTATCCGTCCTCAAACTCTTTTCATCTGTAGAACTGAAACCCTGTCCCTTTATACACGAACTCCCCATTACCTCCCCTACTGCCTGCCATCCACCATTCTATTTTCTGTCTCTATGAGAGTGACTACTTGAGTACCTCATCTAAGTAGAATCGCACAGTATATATTTTTGTGTCTGGCTTAGTTAATTTGGTGTAATGTCATCAAGGCTCATCCCATGTTATGGCAAGTGTCAGAATTTTCTTCCTTTTTAAAGGCTGCATAATGTTCCATTATATGGATCTGCTCCATTTTTCTTATTCCTTCAGCTGCTAATGGCATCCACGTCACTTCCACATTTTAGCTGTCGAAATGGGAGAACACCAAATTTTAACAAAAACTAATCTTTAAGTAGGACGATAGAATTATGAGGAAATTTTACTTCTTTCCCTCAATGCAAATAATTTAATTACCAAATGTAAAAAGCATCTAAAATCTAGAGACAGCCCTGACCCCCACAAACATCTTATAGAAATATAGCCTCAGTTTGGAGGATATGCTTTCACGTGTTTTTCTTTGCACATGTGAACATATAATATGCATATAAATACTTTCAGAAAGGGAAAACCCAACTGTAAAATTACGCTGTCTGTCCATGGACATCGTATCGTGGGCATCTTTCCAAGACAGTTCATGTGGATTTACTTCATTCTGTTCAACTGCTTCTTAATAGTCCATTACTTACACGCTCCAAGTATATTTAATCAGTCCTTTATTGTGTAAAGTTAACATTTAGGTTGTTCCCAGTTTTTTGCTGTTATAAGCCATGTTGTCGTGAATATCCTTGAACAGTTATCTTTGCACAGGGGTGTATAAGTGTTGCAAGACAAGCGCCAAGAAACAGAATTGTTGCTCCAAAGGGCATACACTCTCAAAATCTGGATAGGTATTGCCCACTTGTCTTCCAAAAGAGTTTGTTCTGATTTACCCCCATCATCAGCGTGGATGGGAAATAACTTTCCACACATTCTCAACCAACACCAGATAATCTTCCAATTTTTAATTTCATAAAAATGAAGCTTATTATAGTTTCAGTCTGCCATCTTCCATTGTAAGAGCAGTTGAATTCTTTTTAAGTTTACTGACCAGTGGTTTTTCTTCTGTGACTATTTCTATGCTTTGCCTACTTCTTGTTGAAGGGGGAGGCTCTTCTCTTTCCTCAGGGCTTTCCCTTTCTACATGATGTCATTTGATTTTTTTTTTTTTTATTACAACTAGCTAGTTCAAATCTACAATCTCTTATCTAAAACCCTTGGAGAAGATGTGTTTCTGAATTCAGAATCTGTTTGGCTCTTGGAAAGGCATCGGGCTCCATGTGGCTTATCTAACACTCCCAGGAAGTCTGGGGCAGCCCTCTTCTACTCAAACACATTAATATTTCTGCAGTGAAAAGTATAAACATTCCCACAAAGTGGGATGAATAAGGACTATAAATAGCCTCACATCCTTTCAATTCAGGTTTTGCCACCAAATGTGTTAGCAGTAAAAACTCACAGTTTTCAGAGTTTTTTGGACTTTAGAATTTTAGCTAACAGACTGTGGACCTGTTTCTATCACTTTTTTTTTTTTCCTTTTGGCAGGAAAAAATAGTAAAGATTACTTTTAAATTAAATAAAGGCTCATGCAGAGAAATTAATGGCAAGGGACAAGATCAGGATTCCTTCTCCCATCCACAGGCTTTGAGAGGATCTGGGCAGGTGGGACGAGGCGCGGACTTAACCTGAGCTCTTAGGGGCAGGAGCCCCTATGTCCCAGTCACTGGCAACTTTATCTAGCTAGCCTCTGGCTTCTCCCTTGCACTTTTTCTTTTTCCAGCCTAGCGGCGCTAAGCCCACTGCGCATCCCATATCCCTCAGGTCGGCCTCCTGTGCCCAGCCCAGCCGGGCCAACCTTCCCAGCAGCCCCTTCTTTTGTGTGACTGCTGCAGGCAGCCTCCTTAGCTCCACACCCGAATGCAGATGAAATTAATTCAGCCCCATGGAGTAGCCCAGCTGGAGGTGCTCTCCCCTTGCCATCCAAGGACGGAAGTCAGTGATTTCTGTGAGGAGGCCCTGATGCTAATTCTTCCCCAATATATAAAACCAGGTGCTTCCAGGAACTGTAAATACGAATCTACTTTGGGCTTTTAGAGCTACTGTGGAATTGAATAATCATAAAAGATACTTCTTCCATGGAGATTTATGCCCTCCACGCACCCCCACCCCCAGTTCCCAACGGATAAAAAAACCATATTTTACCAAAATATATCTCCCATCAGCGGTCCTGGAACACCTCACTAACTGACTATATTTATTGGGAAATGATTCACATTAATTTCAGGCGTCATACTAATATTATATTTATGACAGACTGTGTGAGCTCCGGCAAGGGCCCTTTCCTCGTTCCTGGCATACATTCTCTGTTTCTGCAAATACATATTGTAAACACTGCCTGGAGAGATAAAATCATAAAACCAAAATAGGTTATCTTTGGAAAATCTGTTAATCCTAATCAAATAAGACAACTGTTTGCCTGATTTGAGAAGCTGAGAGGCCATGCCCAGGGTCTGTGGGAGTATTTCTCTTAGAACTTTCTTATTCCAAATCTCATGACTCCCCCTCCCCCGCGCCAAGATGTGATGTGACTTTTTCATGCTGGGAAGACCCTCATAGAGAAAAGAGGTTTGACTTATAAATCCTGCCAGTGAATAGTTGCTTAACGCACAGAAGGAGAAACCATAGGGAGAGAGGAGACCTGAAGTGGGATAAAATGGTAGCCAGTTTATCCAGTAAATCCATCTCGTGTGGCCAGATTTAGGTGAGTATGGGTATGGACTCAGATAGGAAAAAATGCAAACCGCCTGCCCCTAAGGACAAATCAGAGAAAGAGAGGAACAGGGGGCTGTTCTCTAACACTAGGAGAGAAAGAGTCGAGGGTTTTTAAGAATAGATGATGTACATACACACATGCACACACACCGTTGCAGCTGTCATGTCCAGTAAAGGCCAGCATCCAGGACAATCTCCAGTGGGTGATATTTTGGGGGAAAGGGACAAACGGCTTTGTTCCACTTTGGGGTTGCTATAGTCTGCTGCAGCTGTTTCTGCCTGTCTTCCCTACATTCCTGTATCTGAGAACAGCACCCCTCACCCCTCCCTCATCGCAGTCCCAGCACTTGGTTGAAGCCCACCTCAACCTTTGGTGCCAAGGATGGGCATGTGACTTAGACTTGACCAACCAGAGTGTGCATTCCTTTTGCCTACTGCAGTTGCTTCCAGGAGAGATACATGACCCAGGACTGGCTAAGAATGGTTCAGATACCTAGCCCCAGAGTTTGGCACAAGAGAGGGCAGAGTTGAAAGCCAGGTTGAACAAAGCCACTCCAGAATTTCTGCTGGATTGTTAGGGAAGAAAAAGACAAACTCTCCTTAGGCTGGGACTCTTGAGGGGCTGGATATAACCCTGAGTGCCTGGCAGCCATTTTGCCACCATGTGGGAGAACCTGCCTGAGAATAAAGACCAGAAAGGAAAACAGAGCGGAGTAGTGGAAAGCCAGATTCCTAGTGATGATAAAGATAATGACCATAATCTTAATAGTAATGGCTAACTTCAGTACTGTGCTTACCATCGTGGAGCTCTTCTCTAGAAACTGCACCTGTTGTGATCCATTTGGTCCTTCTAACAACTCTAAGATATAGGCACTTTTATCACTTCCATTTCACAGGTCAGGTCACTTAGAAAGTGGTAGAGCCAGAATTTGAACCCAAGTAATCTGGGCCCAAGTGCGTGTTCTTAACTACTCGGCAACACTCCACAGACATGCACTGCACACCTACTATGTGCCAGGCTGTGTGGAGGCATGTAGATGATTCAGCCCTGATCCCTAGTCTCCAGGAGCTCAGGGTCCAGGAGGGACATCAGGAAAGCTGGCAGCCTGGGCCATTGGATGTGACCAAGTGCGATTGTGGTAGTAGCTGCCATTGGCTTGTGACTGCTGCACTCCCTATTTCGATTTTTAGAGAAACTCATTCTCTTCAGGAGAGCAGCTCCAGCCCTAACAGGCCTTCAAAAATGTCAGGGGTATTTTTAGCCCCGAGTGTTGGTAAGTCCGGTGGCGGACTAGAGAAACGAGACTGTGGTCTGGGGAGATGAAAGGTGAAGCCATAAGAAACTCTATTTCAGGGGAGGCCTGGCAGCTTCAGGGAGACACAAGGAGAGAAGCCAGGCTGCTGGGCATCTGGAACTGGGAAGAAGCATCACACTCAATGGGCCTGGGCCTGGAACTTTCCCTGGTCCACTCCCAGGAGGATATGAAGGTCCTCCAGAAAGTACCACCTTAAAAGGTATACACAGGGAGTAACAACGAGATGGCCAAGTGAGCACAGAACGTGGGGAGGGGCCCTTTAGTCATTCAACAAACTCATGTACTTATTGCCCTAGAGCCTGGTATACCATCCTTCCTCAAACATTATGCTGAATGAATGAGTACCCATTCCCTAAAGGAGCATCCATGCTAGTTCGGGACCATGCTAGAAGCCAGGAGTACAACGGAGACAGCACAGCCTCTACTCTCTTGCAGATGGAAGTGGGAAACTGTAGAGTGGTGTGGTCAAGACTACTGCGGTTTGGTGGACCCATGGCTGTGAGAACTCCATAGAGGGCCACTTAGCCCGTTTGCAAGGTCAGGGAAGGCTTACTGGAACAGGTGACCCTTGAATTAGAGGCTTGAAAAACAATCTGAAGTGAGCCAGGAAGGAACGGAGTCAAGTGCAAAAGCAAAAGGTGTATCAAGAAGAAAAATAAGAAATAACAAATTAGGAGTACCTGTCTGGCTCAGTTGGTAAAGCATGGGACTCTTGAACTCACAGTTACAAGTTCGAGCCCCACACTGACTTTAGAGCTTACTTCCAAAAAAAAAAAAAGCTGAAAGAAATAACACATTAAAATAATAGCTCCCTTTTCTTGTGCCCTCCCTGGGGGCTAGACACTGTGCTAGGTATATAAAGGCCAGACCTCATTTAATCCTTCACACAGTCATAAGAGGACAGAGCTATTATAACCTCCAACTTGCAGAGAGGAAGTCTGGTCCCAAAGAGTACAGGACATGGACACCAAAGCCAAGTGGCCCAGATCTGAATCCTGACACTTACCAGCTGTGTCACTAGGGACAGCGACTTCTCCTGGGCCTAGGGTTCCCCATATGTACAATGGAGAGATAGCAACAGCACCTTCCTTGTTTAGGATTGTTGTCAGAGTCCTATCAATTGCTGCAAGCAAAGAGCTTAAAACACTGCGGCATCTAGTCATTGTTCAGTAAGTGCTGAATGAATGAATGGAGACATGAAAGAATGAAATTGGGACTTAGAGAAATATAGTAACTTTCTTTTTTTTAGATTTTATTTATTTATTTGAGGCGGGAGCAAGTGGGGTGAGGGACACGCAGACTACGCACTGAGCACAGAGCTCAACACCAACACAGGACTCAGTCCCACGAACCTGACATCATGACCTGAGCCGAAACCAAGAGTCCACACTTAACTGACTGAGCCACCCAGGTGTCCCAAGCTTAACTTTCTACGGCCACACAGAAATTAAAACCAAAGCCAGAATTTGAATCTGGATTCTGAACCTCTCTTCTTTATTGCCAGCTCAGGGTTTAGTAAAATCAAACAGTGAGGAAATTCATAACCCTGCGGCTCAAATGGACGGATGGAGCAATTACCTCGTGCTGGGAACTGGACTGATGATGGAACTTTCCATGCATCACCTCCTCCCTCAGCCCTCATGCAACCCCATTGGGTAGATCAGAATATTTACTTCATTTTACAGATGAAGAAACTGAGGGTCAGAGTGACTGTGAGACTTGCCTGAACTGCATAACTAGCAAGTGGCCACGCTGGGATTCGGCTCCAGCTCTGTGTGGCCAGTTCATGATCTGGGCACACACAAGCCATGAAGAAGTTGATAAATGATTGTGCTGGAATGCACAGCTGGCTCACACACACTCCTTGTTCTGTTCTCACCACAGCCTTATGAAATAGCTGGTGGGTTGTCAGTGTCATTTTAAAGACAAGGAAACTGAGGCCGAGAGGCTAATTAATTTGCCCAAGGCCTCACAGCTGGTTGGCTGCAGTGCCCTCATTCCGGCACACCTCAGTTGCGTTTTGTCAGACCAGCAGCCTCCGGACCTGGACAAACTACAGACCCCAGCCCCTGGTTTTCCCAAAGAGCTTCACTGGACTCAGCTAGGTCCAGAGCCTCTCTGTAGCTCCTCTCCACTCGCCTCCCCCCGGCCCCACCAGCCATGTGCTGTGTTCTCCAACCCCAAATGCACTTCCATCCCTACAGCTACTGCAAATCATCTGTTTGCTGGTGCCCACCCCTTTGGACTCAAGGCCAGTGTCCGTTCATGGGAAGCCGATTCCCCCGTGCACGGCCCGCACTGAAGGCACTTCCATGCAGTAAAGTGCGGCTGCGGCTGCCAGCAAAGCCTCTGGGACTCTAGTCAGGTTCAGGGCTCCCCATCTGGTGGCTGCAGCTGGCAGGCCTGGGAGAAGAAAGCTGTGATGCCTCCTTCCCCCACCCCCACAGAGTCCTTTCTCCCCTGGCAGCCACCCTGAGCTCTGCTTAAAACCCAATGGTACCACATAGACCCAAGAGAACCGAAAAACAGAACAGGGACTCAAACCAGCATTTGCACACTATGAGCACTAGCCACAAGGTGAAAACAACCCAAATGCCCATCAACACATGACGGAAGAAACCAGTTGTAGTCTATCCACACCACAGAACACGATTCAGCCATAAGAAAGAGCGAGAAAGACTACACCATGGATGAACATTGGCATGATGTTGAGTGACAGAAGTCAGACACAAAAGGTCCCATATTGTGTGATTCCCTGTGTCTGAGATATCTGGAATAGATAAACACACAGAGGCAGAAATTAGATTGGTGGGTGCCAGGGACTTGGGGAGAGGAGGAAATGAGGAGTGACTAATGGGTGTGGGGTTTCCATCTGAAGTGGTGAAAATGTTCTGGAACTGGATAGAAGTGGTCACACCACATTGTGAAACTACTAAATGAGACTATGCTCATTTTTAAGTGGTTATTTGTGTGTTTGTGTGTGTGTGTGTGTGCGCACGCGCCTGTGCGTGCAAAACTTTCAGCTCAGGAAAATTTTGTGTTTTTTTTTGTGGTAAAATATATATATAATTTACTATTTTAACACATTTTCTCCATTTCCATCGCCCCAAAAGGAAAGTCTATACCCATTGAGCAGTCACTCTCCTTCCCTCCTCCCTCCTACCATGATGACCACTAATCTACTTTCTGTCTATGGATTTGCGTGTTCTGGACATTTCATATAAATAGAATCACAACTTGTGATCTTTCATGTCTGGATTCTTTGAGCATAATGTGTTCAAGGTTGATCCAATGTTGTAGTATGAATCAGTGCTTCGATCTTTTTTACAGCTGAATACTACTAGTCCGTTGTATGGATAGGACACATTTTATTTACTCATTCATCAAATGATGGTCATTTGAACTGTTCCCACCTTTTGATTATTGTGAATAGGGCTGCTGTGAACATTTACATACATGTATTTGTTTGGATATCTGTTTTCCAGTTCTCTCGGGGAGATAGTAGGAATGGAGTGGCTGGTCATACGGGTAACCTTATGTTTAACCTCGAGAACCACCACACCAGTTTCCTCAGCGGCTGCACCATTTTACATTTCCCACCAGCCGTGTATGAGGGCCTGGGGTGGCTTTGAGGTTTCGATGCAGTAATACATGTGGAGGACTTAGCGAGGACTTGAAACACAGGAAGCACTCCAAAAGTATGAGCAATTGTGATTATTCTTGTGAACAGTTATTACTGTGCCCCTCCTCCAGGCCAGGCCCTGGCAGGCGCTGGGGGAACCAAGATGAAGACAAAATTATTCCTTTCAAGAAGCTCCCATTCACCTGAATGACTTCTCTTTGGGCTATTCCAAGTAACTTGTTTGATGAACAAAAACAACAATGATGAGAATAATAATAATAATAGCTACAGATCTAATGCCTGCTTATAACATGTCTAGCGTTGTGCCAGTTTCTTTATTCATTCTCCTGATGTGGTCCTCACAACAACCCCGGGTGTAGGCAATATTATCAGCCCCTTAGTGTTCCCGAGCTTCACGGCTGGCATGGAGCTGGGGTTTGACGGTGAGGTCGGTGCCTCGCCAGCCGCCCTCTCTGGAAATGAAGGGTGGGTCTGTTTACTCTTGATTCTTCCCAGATCTTACGATTAACTCAATTTGGGGCTTTGCATAGACACACCTGGATTGTAGCTATAGATTTCAGCATGACAGAGGCATCCAGTGGGCAACTTCTGGCACCATTGTCAAGCCAGGGCCAGGCCCTGAAGGCTCAATCTTCATTGAGTTCAAGGGGCCACTTTTTAGACCTGAATTCAGGAAGTGTCTGGGCCTCAAATACCCAAAGAAGAGGCGCTAAATTGCGTTTGATTCTTCCTCTCAGGCTGCAGGACTTTCCCTCCTCAGCCCCCCACACCCTCACCAGCCACCAGCCACCTTCTTGGTGGCCCTGCCTCTGTGCTTTCATCCTTCTCTGCCAGACTCCACCATCCACTTTGTGTTCAGAAGAGCGACACCCAAACTGGTCTGCCTTCCTTGTTGCCCATGCATCCGATTCTAAAAGGGGTTGGGAGGGACTTTTTCTGAGGGTCCCAGTTTATATAGACTGCTGGGTGGGTTTCCATGAACCAGGATTCACACTGAATTTCTGAAAGCTTCCAGACTTGCTGATGGCTTCCCTGGCATTGCCCGCTGGGGACTGAAATAACCGTGCTCACCAGGCCTTCAGGGCCAAACAGAGGCCAGGCACAGGGTCCGTGGGCCTGGGGGAACACTACACACCACAGAAAACACCCCGAGGCTCTCAAGACCCCAGGAACGAGCCCTCTCTGCCCCTGCACCTTAGCTCCAGCACCTACAGTGGCAGTCTCCACACTGGTCCGGCGTCCCTACAATAGCTATTTGGGTACCATACTTCGCCGTATTTTGCCATATCCACGAACCACCTATACTTTTCTTCAAATTGACTCACTTTTTCTTTTTTTCCCTCCACTTTCAGTTTGTGTTTTGGAGAGGGAAATTATGTTGCTACTGTAAATAAAGCAGTAATTTTCCTTTGTAGGAACAGAAGGTAACATGCAAATAAATATATAAATATTAAATTTTAAAATGTTTTAATGTCCAACTTGGCACAGTCTTATCTGTAGTTTCTCCCCCACAGATTTCTTACTAATTACAAAGGGAAAAAATTATAGTGGAGAAACCTGGCAGACACCCCCCCATTCCAAGAGGTTAGAGATTGCAACACCAGAAATGGGACAAATTCCCATGAGCTACCTCCTGAAACAATGCACCCATGGAACCTGGCATCACTTTGATGGCATTCTTGCCAAAAGTGCATAACTTGAATCTAATTACAAGGAAGCATCAGACAAACCTAAACTGAGGGGCAGGTTCCAAAATGGACTCTTCAAAAATGTCAAGGTCAAGAAAGACAAAGGAAGGCTGAGGCACTGTTCTAGATTAAAGGAGATTAAAGAAACATGACAAATCATCAAGGATTAGATCCTAGACTAGAAAAATAATTGTTACAAAATACAGTTCAGTTTTAGGTCAGTTGATGAAATTTGAACATGGAACCTAAAATTCAGGTTCTAGAACCATATTAATGTCAAGTTCCCTGAGTGTGATAATTGTATAGTAATTACATAAGAGTATGACCTTGTTCTTAGGAGATACATACTGAACTGTGTGTGTAAAGGATTGGGTCGTGACTACATTAACTCACAAATGGTTCAGGGGAGAAAGTGTACACACACACACACACACAACACACAGAAATACAGCAAATGTGGCAAAATGTCAGCATTTGGTAAATCTGGAAAAGTTCAAAGAGTTCATTGTATTTTTCTTGCAACTCTTCCTTTATATATATTTTTTCCAAATAAAAGTTGTGAAATACGTCTGCTTGAGGAGAGCAAAAGGAGCTCACACATCACAAGGGAGGGGGTTTCCACACTTTAGGAAACATTACTCAGTTGGTGTGGTTTCTCCATCTCTAATTCTCTTTTGCCTTTTGTACAAAGTTCTTACCTTCTTCCTAGTAGGTTCTGCCTCTTCATTCTCCTCAGAGAGATTTAGGGCCTACGTTAGCATCTCAAAGACTCTGGTGAGTCCTGCAGCCACAAAAATGTGTGGAATGCTTTTGTTGGGGTGAAGGACTACTGTTCCTTGAGCCTTACTATGTCCCTTGTATGCCTGATAGCCCTAGAAGATGGATGGTGTTCGTTCTACCCATTTTACAGATGAAGGAACTGAGGCTCAAAGAGGCAAAGTCACTTATCCAAAGTTTCCTCGGAAGCTACAGAGCAGGGGTTGGGATACCTTTCTTAATTGCCATGATACACCTGCTTAGGGAGCCACAAAACAGTTACTGGAGACAATCTAGTAGCTGGGAACAGGGACGCTGGAGTCAAATCTCTGCTACTTGCTAGTTGTATAATCTGGAACAAGTTACTTATCTGTACCGTAGGGCTGTGGTGAGAATCAGTACCTAGACAGACCTTATAGCAGTGTCTGACACAATGCCTGGGAGCAATGGAGAAAGGTTAAGTCACTTGGCCAAAGCAACAGAGGAAGTATCAGGCTCAGGGTTTGAACCCAGGCCTGGTGGGTGGCTCAGTGGGTTAAGCCGCTGCCTTCGGCTCAGGTCGTGATCTCAGGGTCCTGGGATCGAGTCCCGCGTCGGGCTCTCTGCTCAACAGGGGGCCTGCTTCCCTCTCTCTCTCTCTGCCTGCCTCTCTGTCTACTTGTGATCTCTCTCTGTCAAATAAATAAATAAAATCTTTAATAATGAACCCAGGCCTGGTAGAACCCAGAACCGTAACTATGGTCCTGTGTCCTGCTGACCTGAGCTAGCTCACCTTCTGGTTCTGGCTTCCATTTGCTCCCAGATTACAGGCTCCTTTCCAGCTCCTCTTGCCCTAGTCAAGGCTGACAACCATTTTCCTGGTCTAGGGTGGCTCCAGTCAGTCCTTATGAGGACAGGACATATTACTTCTGGGCCTTTGCTTGTATCTCCAGCTCATTTCCCACACCCAGCCTCAGTGGGGATAAGTGCACCTCACCTGCCACCAAGCGAGTTGTAACAGCTACGGAAGTCAGCACTTCCATTTGCAAACCCATGAGTTACCAGAATGTTCCTCAAGCTCAGCCACCTGCATTCCTTCAAGTGAACTGGGCCACAGTAAAGCCAGCATGGGAGATAGTTATGCAGTGAAAGAGAATAAAACAACAACAACAACGACAACAACAGGGTCAGAATCCATTTCAGCCTAACCGATATTTTACACAATTGGATACGTTTGACTAAACTAATACATATGTATGGAGACTGGTGCATTTCCATTCAAACCAATGTAAATTACCTTTGACCAATATATTTTCCTGGAAATCAATGCATTTTAACACGAGATAATATTTATGAAATTGAATTTTTTATTGAAGCTAATGCAATTCTATTCTATTTTATGCATTTTTATTAAACTAATGCATTTTAAATTAATCCATTGTATATTAAGTACAACAGACATTGGTACTTACAGTAAAGTAATATATGCCCACTGAAATCAATACAGTTTCAAAACCTGGTGTTTTCCATTTAACTGAAAGATGTCAAGAATATGTAGCCTTGAGTTCAGGCCATGTGAATGTGAAATTATGTCTTTTCCTTTCTTTTTTTTCAAAATCATTATCACTTAAAAGATATTGTACCTTCGATATGGCCAGAGACCCACGGATTTAGAATTAATTCATGATTCTAACTGCCAACTCAACTGAACATCCCACTTGACCGACCTTTTGACCAAGTGGACTGGTGATTCTCAATCATGAGGTGTGACATAAGTCACTACTTGTCACTACTAATAAAATCCTGAAGTTTGCAAATAGTTTACTTTGGAAGAAAAGCTAATGTTTTGAATCAGTCTGCGTCCTAGCAGGCAAATATGATAGATACACTCAAACTGGTATTTTTGAGAAGAGTAATAAAGAGACTATTAAGGTGAGAGCAGGTTTAAGAAAAGCAATGGTGCAACCCCCTGGGACTAGTAACCTTGGGAGCTGTTATCATCTGGGCATTACTGGGACCTGGAGGGAGCAGCTGGCAGAGAGAGAGAGAGAGAGAGAGGGAGAGAAGCTGTAGCTTTCAGTAGAGAAACTCAGCCTCCTTTGGCATCCCACAGAGAAGAAGCTATAAAAATAAATAGCTGAAAAAAAAAAAAATAAATAGCTGACCTATCTACTCCCCCCTTGTCTCCTGTTGATACTTTCCATTGACCAAATCAACTGGAAGCCAGAAGATAAGGGAAACTGTTGTTGCAGTCCTGTGGCAGCACAGAATAAGGAGAAAGGTAAAGGAGAGTGAATCTGGACAGACAAAAAAAAGATACCCATATAGCATCTGAGTGTTTATTATACATGACATGCTTTCTCGTTTAATTCTCATAACACCCCATGAGGAAACTACAATTATTCTCATTTCCAGGATGGAAAAATTGAAGCTCAGAGAGATTGAGTGGGAGAGCTAGAGTTTGAACAGAAGTCCACACAACTTTGTAAATGCAGTTTCTGGGAAAGAAAATACAATTTAATAAAAGAAGACAAGATTCTTTGTTAGCACCATCATACCCCTTCCCTTACTGCTTGAGACTGTGACATGAGAACCTGATGTCTGGAGCTATGGCAGCCATCTTGTGACCATGAAGGGAGACATCACCACATTCATCACACTGAATACGGCAGGACAGAGAGAACAAAGGAATCTAGGTTCTTGTTAATATTGTTGAGTTCCTAAACCAAGCCCAGAATCATCTACCTTCAGGCCTCCTGCTAATAATTAACCATACGCTTTCATCTTTTAAACCAAGGTTACTGAGTTTACTGTTACTTGTCCTAGAAGCATTCCTAAATGATACACCATTACTTATACATTACTTGAATTTGTAATAACAAATATGTATTATCTTTGTGAAAAACACAAAATCAAATAATAATCGTTTAATCACTCCCCTCATCCAACTTCACCAAACTGGTGGAATTTTGGATTTTTTTTTTCTTCTTCAGGACAAAACCCAGATGCACATTTTTTTTTAAAGATTTTATTTATTTATTTGACAGAGAGAGAGATCACAAGTAGGCAGAGAGTCAGGCAGAGAGAGAGGGGAAAGCAGGCTCCCAGCTGAGCAGAGAGCCCGATGTGGGGCTCGATCCCAGGACCCTGGGATCATGACCTGAGCCGAAGGCAGAGGCTTAACCCACTGACCCACTCAGATGCCCCTGCACATGATTTTTTAAAGGCTGAATTCACAGACCTGTTTTATTACATTTTATACAAGTTTTTTTCATTATGCACATTTAGATGGCAGAACAGCTCAAGCATATGCATTTCTGTATTCCCTCTTGCTGAGGACCCCATTTGCAGCTCTTACAGGGCATAGCACTGCTATTGTTGCATTTTCTGTGAGAGTCCATTAAAAGCCAACTCTCTCCCACCTCCATCAGCTCTCAGTTCAGAGAAACTTCCAGGATTTTCAGGTCCAACCACAGTCCCTGTGGGTATGGCAGGGGTTGGTGGGGAATGACATTTCCCAAGAACTCTCAGCTGACACTCAGCATCTTCCTTCTTTGAGAGGAGAATTTTGTTCTGAATTTCCCTCTGGCCCTTTTCTCTCTGAATACAGACTCAGAAGATTCTAGCACCTCAAGGGTTTTGGAGAAAACCTTCAGCTTTGGAAAATTTACTGATTCCTCAAAGATTTGTGGTTGTGAGATTCTCTAATTTCAATCACTCATTCATTGCTTTAGCTCCGCTGAGCCTCAAATCTCTCACCTAGAAAAGGCAGGGGATGATGCTAGGACTTAGCTCACAGGATTGTGAGGGGAAGAAAGTTAAAACATGTGGAATGACTGGCACAGAGTGAAGCTCAATAACTGTAAGCTCATATGAATAACAAAAGTGATATCATTACTAACTCTTTGAGAGTCAATAAAAAGTCTTAATGCATCCATTCATATCACAGCTAGCTTCCTCAGTGGTGGCTGTCCTTACATGGAGAAATCTAGGTCATCATAATCTCTCAGCTTTAGATGAGTATCTCTTTTGTGAATCCATCCATAGCACTGACTCAATGGGAGTTAAACATTTGGACATTAAAATCAGATCTAGGTTCAAATCCTACCTCCGCTTCCCAACTGTGTGATCTTGGACAAGTCACTTGCCTCTCTGAGCCTCTCCGCTTCCTCATCTGGGAAATAATGGCTGCCTTACCAACTAGCTTGAAGATTAAAAGAGGTTATACATGGAAAACTCTGAACACAGGGCACTTAAGAGCATCTGCCATCTCTTTATAGCTGTCATTTTTTTTTTTTCTCTTGGCATGCACGGAAATAAGTATGGAGAGAAGGATGCAAAGTTTTGTGGTCTACGTGCTATTCTGTCTCTAGAGACAGATGGAGAGGAAGAAAGTGCAAGGAGGTTATTGGTTGAGTTGGAAATTTCTTTTCTTAAATAAAAGTGATCTCAAAGTTTACAGAAAAGATAGAGGAGATCTATTATTAATATTTTAACATTGTTTTTAGATTCCAAATTCTTTGTGGGTGAAGACCCAGCTAATGAACCTTAGTATCCCGCACAGGGCCTGGCACTCAGCAGGCACCCAATCAGTGCTTATTGCTCTAAATCCATCCCTGTATTGGTCAGCTTGGGCTGACATAATAAAATACCATATATTAAAACCAGGCATTTATTTTCTCACAGTTCAGAGGCTGGATGTCCCAAGATCAGGGTGCTAGCATGGTCAACTGGTGAAAACCCTCTTCCTGACAGCTGCCTTCTTGCTATGTCCTCACGTGACAGAGAGGGAAAGAGAAAGAGAGCTCTGATGTCTCTTCTTATGGGGGCATTAATTCCATCATGAGGGCCCTACCCTCATGACTTCATTTAAACCTAATTATCTCCCAAAGGCACCATTCCAAATACCATAATATTAGGAGTGAAGGCTTCAGCATTGAATGGGGGAGGACACAATTCAGCCCACAGCTATCATTTTGCAGTTCAGGTGCAAAGTAGACCAAACCTCAAAGTGAGAAAAGTGGGTGAGACCTATTGGAGAAGGAGGATGGGGAGTGAAAGAGTTTGGAGTGGGCACTATTAGGAAACCATAGGCCCACCTACCCTCCTTGGCATGCCCTGACCATTGGTGTAATGGCTAGACCTTCAGGAGCTGGAATTCATGGCTAGGATTCACTGTTGTGACACTGAGTGTCTTACCTTCTCTGGGTGTAAGTTTCTCTATCAGTAAAATTCCGACTGTAGAAAATAGTGCCGCTTATGCCCACAGCCATTCCCCTTTCTTGTGCAAGCAGCCTTTTGGTTTTCCTTTGATCAGCTTATGTCCTTGTGGCTTTACCCTCCACCACCACCACCGTGCCCCAGCTTGGGAATTGGGTGTGTCATCTGAGCCCAATCTAGGAGAGTGGGGTGATTGACTCAGACATAAGCATGTGATCTTACGTAGACTAATGAGAGTCTTCCCCAGGATTTCTGATGGAACCTTTGGGAAGAGGCTTTCTCTTTTCCCTGGGGACAAGAACCTGGGACGATGGACCCCTGGGCTGATGGCAGCTATCTTTGCCATCGGAGGGAATAGTCTGAGGATGAGGCCAACACAGAAGAAATCAGAGCCCAGAGAAGGAGAATGACAGTGTCTGAAACTGAACCTCTAGGCTGTGCCAGGAGCCCACTGCACTGTTAAACTTTCCAGTTAAACAAACTAATAAATTATTTTTGGTGTTCTCACCTGTGCCCATGTCACCTTATTGTCTCAGGTTTGGAAGTGCCACACTGCCTTGCAATGCAGAAGAGAATTGTAATGTGTCCAAAATCTCATAGCTGTCAGGAACTAATACCCTCCTTGACCCTCACAACACCCGGTAAGATAGCAAAGCCACCGTTCTTGGGGGTGGTAGGCACTATAGGTGCCCCCCGACCCACATCTGCAAGTCAGGTGGTCCCAACCCCTTCCTAAAGTACTGAATCAGGGCAGGCACGTGACCCAATTCTGACCACTGAGACATGAGGAGAAACCTGCTGGGCGGGGCTTCCGAGCGCTACCTCTGGGGTCCTCGAAGAAAACTTCCCGTTAACTTGCTTCACGGTGAGAAGGAAATCCTGAGGCACTGCAGAACAAAAAGTTGGAAAGCGCCAACCTCCGGGGTTGAACCGCTAAGTTAGCCACCTTGTGATATGCTCCATGTCAAGACTCCCCAGAATGGGAGATGACAGTCAGCTCTTTAAACCAATTTGGAGTCAAGATTTCCGTTACACTCAGAACCATCGTGAGCAATCACTCCCATTTTGTAGATGAGAGAGGTAATTTTCTGAGAGGGGAAGTGGCTTTCTCCCCTTATATTGTTTAGATCATTTTGGCTGGGTGCAGGTGACAGAAACCCAACCCCAGCTGCTTAAGAGAAAGTAATGCATAGACTCAGGGAAATTCAGAGTACAGGAGTAAACCAATGTCCTGCAACTGGTGAAAGGGTAAACTGAGGTACAGTCGTGCAATGTTTTATTATTACTTAGCAATATAAAGAAACAGATTGGGCGCCTGGGTGGCTCAGTGGGTTAAGCCGCTGCCTTCGGCTCAGGTCATGATCTCAGGGTCCTGGGATCGAGTCCCGCATCGGGCTCTCTGCTCAGCAGTGAGCCTGCTTCCTTCCCTCTCTCTCTCTCTCTCTGCCTGCCTCTCTGTCTACTTGTGATTTCTCTCTGTCAAATAAATAAATAAAATCTTTAAAAAAAAATAAAGAAACAGATTACTGATATACCAATGACATGGATGAACTTCAAATGCATTATGCTAAGTGAAGGAAGTCAAACTCACAAGGCCACATATTGTGCGATTTCATTTATATGCCATTCTGGAAAAGACAAAACTTTAGGCACAGAAAACAGATCGGTGGTTGCCAGGTGGTTGAGTTGGGGGGAGAGCAGAGAGCAGACTACCAGGAGAATGTGGGATTTGGGAGCTGAGGTTAGAACTGTACTACATCTAGATTGTGGTGCTGGTTAAATGTATGTGTTTGTCAGTACTCATAGAACCACAGTGAAAAGGGAAAATTTTACTGTATGCATATTATACTCTAAAAACATTAAATTAAAAGTCCTGGGGTCAGATGGAGAGTACCTACTTAATGGGTACAGAATTTCTGTTTGGGGGTGACAGTTTTTGGAAATAGATAGTGATGATAGTTGCATAACATTGTGAATGTAATTAATGCCACTGAATTGGATGCTTAGAAATGGTTAAAGTGGCTTTTTTATGGTTTATTTTTATTCTTTTTTTAAAAGATGTTTATTTATTTGAGAGAGTGAGAGAGCACAAGCAGGGGAAGGGAGAGGGAGAAGCTGACTTCCCCGTTGAGGAGGGAGCCCCACCTGGGATTCGCTCCTAGAATCCTGGATCATACCTGACCTGAAAGCAGACACTAAATTGACAGAGACACCCAGGCCCCCCTAAAATGGCATTTTATGGGACGCCTTGGTGGCTCAGTTGGTTGGGCCACTGCCTTCGGCTCGGGTCATGATCCCAGTGTCCTGGGATTGAGTCCCGCATCGGACTCTCCGCTCGGCAGGAGCCTGCTTCTCTCTCTGCCTCTGCCTGCTTGCATGCTTGTGTGCTCTCTCTCTATGACAAATAAATAAATAAAAATCTTTAAAAAAAAATAAAATGGCATTTTATGTTAAATGTATTTTTACCACAATTTTTTTCTGTGTAGTTGACATAATATTATATTAGTTTCAGGTATGCAAAAAGTGATTTGACAATTTATATACATTACAAAATGCTCACCATGGCAAGTGTAGTTACCATCTCTCACCACACAGAGTTGTTATTGACTATATTGCCTATGCTGTACTTTTCATCCCCATGACTTATTTTATAATTGTTAAGTTTGTTTCTCTTAAGCCTCTTCACCTTTTTCTCCTCTCCCCTCTTCCTTCCCCCTCTGACAATCACTACGATTTTATTTTCAAGTGGAAAAAAAAAAAAAAAAAGGACCCAGGGATAGATTTCAGGCATGGCTGGATCCAGGATTCTCTCCATCTCTCAGGCTTTCTTTTCCACTACCTTGATTTTATTCCCAGCAGGCTCTCCTCAGATGGTGACAGAGATGGCATTGGGAAGTTCCCAATATACTTCTTCTCAGCTTAGCAACATAAGAAGGAGGGAAGTGCTTCTTTCCCACTAGTCTCATTGGCTTGCCTTGGGACATGAGCTTGCCCCTCACCCAACCACTGGGCCTGGAGTACTCCACTGGCCAGCTCTGGGTTATATGTCTATTCCCAGAGCTGGGGTGAATACTCCCACTGAGACCCCTTGGAGAGAGTGCAGAGGGAAGGATCGCAAAGAAAACCAAGGAGTTTGCCAGGAGCCCCTACACCCAAGTTAAATGTTGAATGGCCCAGCCACAATTCTCGGCCCGACATTTATGCAGGCTGTGCCATTCTGTCCTTACATTCTCTCCAGCAAAGCCCACGTAGGTACAACATACACTCATCATTCCATCCCTGGGTTTGCATAAAAACCCACGTCCACGAAGTAGCAACTGCAATGTTTTTCAATCACACAGCAAAGATATTTAAAAATATCACCCATATGTGTTTTAAATACAGGCAAATAGCTGGCAAGGCAGTCGGCTTCACACCCGCGTGCCATTCTGAGTTATAATCTTCTCGTTTCCAACTCTCAAAATCACACGTTGAAGGCCAGACAAGCTCAGAACACTGCTAAGGCTGTGTGTCTACCCAGAATCTTCCCAAACCACACAGCCTTGCTTTCTTTCCTGGTAGAGGAACATCTATGATCCTGGGAAGGAATTTAAGTGCTCTTAGACTTGAGCTGAATCATTTGCCCTCCACTGAGAATACAGAAATGGAACCAGGAAGTTTTTAGTGAAGTTTGAGGAAGTTTCCAGCCTCCTTAATGAAAGCCATTTCCTTACCAGTCCAGCCCACACCAGCTTTCTCAACACCCTCTGTCTGCCTGCCTGCCTGCTTGTCTATCTACCATGCTATTTGGTATTAAAGTCTTTAAAATTCAATCTTGTTTATATACAATCTTATAACTTAAGACTCCCCACACTTTCTCATCTTCCAGATTTATACTTTCTTTTAATAGCCAAAATAATACCCTAATACCCTTCCACTGTAAATAACAGATAACTGCAGCTCTAACTGTTTAAAATTATAATAGGCATTCTTTATCTTATACAAGAAGTACAGAGGTAGCTGGGTCCAATTTTGGTGTGATCGGTGGCTACATGATGTCAATTTTCTACCCTGCCATTCTCTGTGTGGCCTCTACCCTCAGCCTGCTTCCCATCATGGCTCCAATATGGCTACCCCTGCACCAGACATCACATCTAGGGCAGAAATGTCCATAGGAACCTTTCCTAGAAGCACTTCAGCAGCTCTTCCCTCATGTCTCTTGACGATAGTTTAGTTACCTATCCACTCTGAGCCAGACACCAGCAAGGGAAATGAGTGGAGCAGCGCCAGAGAAGGAGGAAGAAGAGGAGAAGGAATGGAGGAGTTTGGGTCATGGGGAAGGAGAAATCAGAGAAGTCTTGGAGAGCTTGTGTAATTTTCTCTTTATAATCTCTCCTGAGATTGGTGCACATTTTGCTGATTGCCTCTCTTCCTAAATGCTCCCTCCTGGCCCCTGGCTGCTCCCTGATCCTTCTGCCACCTCACTGTATGGGCTTGACTAAGGCAATTTCAAGTTTCACTAGTCTTGTCGACTCCCTGCCCACTTTATATGAAGCTGGTCCGTGCTCATAGCCCTTATGTATAATGTATAAGCTCCCCAAATTCTGGAATATGGAAAGTTTTTATTTTCAAGTTTGTGGCAAGCATTTGGCCACAAAAACCTGCCCAGGACTGGTACAATGTGTAGAGTTAAACAACAACAACAACAACCCACTTAATGTGGACAGTCATACATTTTTCTGCAGAAATATTGATGTACTGGGCCACATAGGGCAGCCCAGACCCTGCACATAATATACAGTATATGGTATTCTGAAAATCTAAGGGAATTTGAATTCCAAAATACATCTGGTCCCAAGGGGTTTGGATAAAGTTGGTTATGAAGTTTGACGATGAGTATCATCATTCCCATTTTACAGATGAGGAACTGAGACACAGCTAAGTACAGCACCTTGCCCAAGTTTACACAGTGAGTGTGGTCTAGATTTAAACTTGGGATGTCTAATGTCAAAGCCAAGGCTATCACCCAATACAACACTTTAATCTTTCACATCCACATGTACCATTTTTCCTGGACCTATGTGCCATATATTATTATTTACTTCATATTTTTCTCTAACCTGGCTCACTTTTTGCTTAAATAAATGTCTTTATAAAAGGAAACTTCCTATCACCATTCTAAATGGAAATCTGGCATCTCTTGCCATAAATAGAAAATAGCTACATGTAAATAAATACGCTGAGAGTAAAGTAATGAATTAAAGTCTTGGCTGCCAGAAGAGCTGAACCAGAGACATGTTCTCTGTTTAAAAGGGAGATTCTTTTTCCAGAGACAGAGGTATTATAGACATTCTAGCCCCTCACTGAGCCGTGGGCTTTGGAGTGATCAGAAAGGCTGAGAGACACTTGAAAGATAGCCATCTTCCTCCTCGTGGGATTTGAGGTTATAGAATGTCCTGTGAATGCTCTAGAAATATCTGAAGGTCATAGACCACACTTCAGGAAATACAGAGCTCTGCACACTTGAGCAGCTGCCAGCTCGCAGCCACCGCATGGTGTCCATGCATTTGCTGTCCCACCTACTGCCCTTGGACGACAGACCCTATCGTCCATGATCCAGCCTTGACTGATCAGCCCCTTCCCTTTCATTTTTGGCCATGACCCTGTAAGGATGTGGATCCAGAGCTGCTAGAGGCCTTGATGTCAGGCTCATGGACAGAGTAGAAAAAGCAAGATCAAGCTGACATCTAGACAAAAGCAGACGGGAGGCAGCTCAGCTGAAAATGCCTTAACTCATTGACATGAGCTGATCATGAAGCTGCACCAAACTTGAGGGCGCTGCTGAGAAGCTTACAGGGGAGATCAGTTTGACGGGTCAGCCCGGCTGAATGAGGGTACCCATTACTCACACACTAATCTGGGTGTTGCTGTAAGGGTATGTCGTAGATGCGATTGAAGTTTATAATCAGTTGACTTTAAGGGAGATTTTTCTCTGTCACCTGGATGGGTCCGATTCAATCAGCTGAAGTGGCCCTAGGAGCAGAACTGAAACTTCCCTGAAGAAAAGAAACTTACTCCTGTGGACAGCAGCTTCACCCTAGACTTCCAGTCTGTTCTTCGTCATGGAAATCCCAAGGATTTCAGACTTGGCTATTGAGCTCCTCAACTGCGTCAATCAGTTCCTTGCAATAAATCTCTTACTATGTGTATCTCCTACTGGTTCAGTCTCTGGAGAGCCATGCCTGGTACAGTAGCAAAGGAGAACTTTCATGGAAGATTCTGCATGTTTAGACCATTTTAATAAACAAATGTAACTGTTTTATATTTCATTCATTCTTTACCAGACTACCAGGGTTTAATAGTTAAGCCTTTCCTGCCCTCAAGGAAAAACTAGTTTTAGTGGATTTGACCATCCTAGTCTATTGTGGAAGAAGAAGGGAGAGGGGAAGACTGTAGAGGGTTATCAAAGGCCTTAGTCTAGAGCGTGCTGTGGGCAGGGACTGAATCTTTTTTCAGCACAGGTACTTACCACTTGCCTGTGGGCTGACTACAAAACAGAGCACTCACCAAGACAATAGCCACTTCTTTCTTGCCCTCCTCAACGCTCATATTTTTGGGGACCCCAAGGCACCTTGCCTTAAGGAAACTGACATTTGGACATTGGAACCTACCCAAATAATCAAACCGTCATCTTCAACTATTACTGTGTACTCACTGTGCACCAGGTATATTCACTACATGATTTCAAGACCCTCACAGTGGCCCTGCAAAGAAACCCAAGTTCAGAAAAATGAAATGTTCCCAGGGCCACATGCTAAGTGGCACACAACAGGTTTAGTCCTGGCTTTTGTCATGAAGCCAAACAATGCATCCTTAAACAATATACAGTATAGGGTCGCCTGTTTTTAAATTTTACATAAATAATATTGTACTGTTTGTATTCTGCAACCTGTTTTCTTCACTAAGCATTACTATTTGTGAGAATTGTCCATGTTGAATAGTGTGGTTCTGAATCATTATTCCTTCCGTTTATAGATTTCCATTGTGTGAATACAGTACGATTTATTCTATCCAGCCTACTATTGATGGGCATTTGGGTTGTTACTTTTTTCCCCCTTTGTTTTTGTTTATTTGTTTTGTTCTTTTGCTGTTATGGGCAATCTTTTGTAAACAATCTTATGGAAAGATACAAATCATTTATATCCTGCTGGATGCACTTGGACAAGAATTCCTGGTGAATTTATCCTTAGAAATAGATTGCTGGGGCAATCGGCATGCGTGGCTTCTACTTTGCTAGATTCTGCCTGTCTGATCTTTTCTAAGGTTGTACCAGTTACACCCCCATCAGCAGTACATGAGGGTTCCAGTTGCTCTACATTTTTTTAAAGATTTTACTTATTTATTTGACAGACAGATCACAAGTAGGCAGAGAGGCAGGCAGAGAGAGAAGGAAGTAGACTCCCTGCTGAGCAGAGAGCCTATTGCAGGGCTCGATCCCAGGACCCTGGGATCATGACCTGAGAAAAAGGCAGAGGCTTTAACCCACTGAGCCACCCAGGCACCCCAAACATTTTTGATATCACTTAGTATTATCTGGCTTTAAAATTTTGGTCAATCTGATGAGTGCAAAATGGTATCACATTTTGGTATTAATCTGACTTTTTCCTAAGAACTAGTGAGGCTGAGCTTTTTTGGGTATTTGTTGGCAGTTTGAGTGTCCTCTTCTGTGAAATACATGTCTGGGGCTGTCACATGGAGCTCTAGGAAGAAATCTCTTTACACGAGGCCGTCTTGGGATATTTAAGTCTTTGTTTCTTTTGAAGCACCAACTTGCCAAAACAGTTGACATTTAAAGCCTTAACAAAGAAGAGAAATAGGGTGAGGGCTAAGGGGAGGTTGAGGCAAAAGAGGTGGGATTCTTCTTTGTTTCCCTCAGTGATGCCCCTTAAGAGTCAGCATTGAGTGATGGACCTCATTCTAGCTATTGCTACAGGACTCACACGTTTCAGTTTGGATCTTCATACTACCACTCTGGAGTCAGGAAGGAAGCAGCACTCCCCTTTCTCACATGTGAAAAATGAGGTTTTGGAGGTTCTAGGTGGGTTGCCCAAGGCCACGTGGCATTGGGACTGACTGGCTCGGGTATAAAACCTGCTGGGATCCCAGAACCCAGAACCAGGGGTGAAGACCCCCAAGAACACTGAAGAGAGCACCAGGGAACCTCACTTGGAGGCCAAGGTGGATCCTGTCAGTTGGATGGCCTAATAGCGGGACTCATCAGATTTCAGGGAGCTCAGAGTCTTAGGCCAGGCTAAGAGCACAAAGTCACATGGCATCCAGGTTGGGTGAAACCACAGAACTGGCTCAGGAAGGGGTGCAGGGTCTGGCCTGTCAGTGGGACAGCACCAGGTCCACTTGCTGCAGTGATAATTAGGCCCCAGTGACCCAGCATGAGAGGTGTGTTTTGACGTCATGGAATAATCCTTGGCAGGTTTTCCTGAGTGATGGGTTCTGTCCTCCATGTGTCATCCAGGAAGTCAGGGTCCTCCCTACCCTTGAGTCTTGCATCCTTCTGGAAACAGTGGGCCAGCCCAGGCATATTCTTTCCATGGTAAAAGGCAACCATGCAAGAGGGCAGGTAGAAACATACAACATATCTTGAGACGGAGGCTCAAACTGGCACAGCAACGCTTCACCTCATTCTGTTAGCCAAAGCAGGTCATGTGGCCGGACTCAAGCTCCAGAGAGACAAAGCTCCTGGATCTAAGCCACACAGCCAGGGAGCCAGAGGTTCAGGGTTCAGACATAAAAGCCTTGAGTCAAGGCTTGTGCCGAATGCCATGCCACATCCGAAAGTGTCTCCCTTGAGCTGGCATCATCAGGCAGCCAGTGCCCAGCAACTGACTTTTAAATAAAATGTGGAGCACCCAGTTTCCTGTACCTAATCTCTCTTCTACATTCGTCTCTTGTCTGAGCCACCATCTGTCCCTCCACTCTGTGGTGATGCTTCAGCAGTGGGGCGAAGCCTCGCCAGCCAGGTTCCTTCCACCTTCATGCC
This sequence comes from Meles meles, assembly GCF_922984935.1. Lineage (NCBI taxonomy): Eukaryota > Metazoa > Chordata > Mammalia > Carnivora > Mustelidae > Meles > Meles meles. The sequence goes on along the minus strand of NC_060077.1, from coordinate 12,292,863 downwards.
ACTTAGCAACCTCCAGCAGATGCAAGTTTTCTGACACAGGCTCCCATGATTAGCAGATTCTCTTTAATTAGCTTTATTTCTATTGCATTTATTGTCCACCCCCAATATTATCATAATTCCATAGCCCTCCAGGATACACATCTCGTACACGGCCATTTGCCTCCCTTGGGATTGGGAGGAAGAGTGGGACTCTGGGGGACTTGCTGGGGAGCACCTGCCCTCGAAAAGCAGACTTCAGCCCCTGGGGAAGTTTCCCTCTCTTAGGAGAGGCTGGGAGGTCAGAGCTGATAGGACAGCTCTGTAGGATTAGGGAATGGGAGAAATCCAGAAGACTCTGCTTGGATCTTAATCCACTCTCTGGCTCTGTGACCCTGGGCAAGTTACATCATTCTTGTGCCTCACTGTCCTCATCTGTAAAATGGGAAGAATAATAATGCCTACTTAATGGGGTTGTTGTGACATTAAATCATTTAATTCCTAGAGAAGGCTTAGTACAGCACCTGGCACATGTGATTAAATTATAGTTAGTTCTAAACATACAGATATTTCATGGAGCTCCTGAGGGTCATCTATCACCCAGGTCTCCAGATATCACTTGTTTCCCTCAAACCTCACTGCGGACAGTGGCAGTCTGCATTTATGGAATGCTTACTGATGTCAGGCTCTTTGCATGCATTATCTTATTAATTCTCACCACAACACTAAGAGGTGCCACTGTGCATATGGGGAAACAGGTTGGACAAGGGGAGTGACTTGCTCAAGGTCATATCTCAAAAGTGGCAGAATCAGGATTTGATTAAGAATTTGAACCAAGGGGGGGCGCCTGGGTGGCTCAGTGGGTTAAAGCCTCTGCCTTCGGCTCAGGTCATGATCTCAGGGTCCTGGGATTGAGCCCCACATCGGGCTCCCTGCTCAGCAGGGAGCCCGCTTCCCCCGACTCTCTCTGCCTACCTGTGATCTCTGTCAAATAAATAAATAAAATCTTAAAAAAATATATTGTGAACTATGCTTTAATATGGTCAAAAACAGTCAATTTTGTATTATGTATAGTTTACTACAATAAAATTAAAGCACACAGATTTGGAAAAATATATGGGCCTTCACTACCTCTAAAAAAAAAAAAGAATTTGAACCAAGGGACACCTGGGTGGCTCAGTGGGTTGAGCCTCTGCCTTCAGCTTAGGTCATGGTCTCACTGTCCTGGGATGGAGCCCTGTGTCAGGCTCTCTGCTCAGCAGGGAGCCTGCTTCCCCCTTTCTCTTTGCCTTCCTCTCTGCCTATTTGTGATCTCTCTCTGTCAAATAAATAAAAATTAAAAATCTTAAAAAAAGGGGGCACCTGGGTGGATCAGTGGGTTAAGCCTCTGCCTTTCACTCGGGTCGTGATCCCAGAGTCCTGGGATCGAGCCCCGCATCGGGCTCTCTGCTTGGCGGGGAGCCTGCTTCCTCCTCTCTCTCTCTCTATGCCTGCCTCTCTCCCTACTTGTGATCTCTATCTGTCAAATAAATAAATAAAATCTTAAAAAAAAAAAAAAGAATTTGGACCGGGGTCCTTCTGATTCCAGCCCTGCTTCTGTTACCCCTGAACTATTCCTGTCTTTGGTCTGAGAGAAATGGAGAGAGTAATGGATTTTGTTTCCATGATGTTGTTTCCTTCTTCCAACCACTTGTTGGGGACTTTCCCCCACCTTACAGTTAATGAAGCCCACTCAAGGGATGGAGTGACTTGCCCAAGGGCCCACACCCAGGAAAGTTTAAGTCCTGGTCTCCATTTAAACACAGGTCTGGGGCATCTGGGTGACTCAGTTGGTTAAGCACCAGCCTTTGTTTGGGTCATGATCCTGGGGTGCTGGGATTAAGACACACATGGGGCTCCCAGCTCAGTGGGGGAGTTTGCTTCTCCCTCTCCCTCTTTCCCTGCTTCTGTGCTTGTGTGCATGCTCACTCTCTCTCTCTCTTCCTGTCTCAGATAAATAAATACAATCTAAAAAAAAAAAAAAAAAAAAAAAGGGACTCCTGGATGATTCATGATTCAGTTGGGTAAGTGGCTGCTTTTGGCTCAGGTCATGATCCCAGGCTCCTGGGATCGATCCCCGTTTTAGGTTCTCTGCTTGGTGGGGTGTCTGCTTGTCCTATTTCCTCTGCCCCTTCCCCCACTTGTTCTCTCTAGCTCACTCTCTCTCAAATAAATAAATAAAATCTTAAAAAAAAAACCCACAAAAACCCAAGTCTGACTTCAGACTCATTCTAGGCTGTCCAACACAACAGTTGACTTTGTGTCCATGATGTCATTTAGTTCTTCCAAATGCCTGTTTGAGGACCCTCATTTTATAATTGAGCATACTGAGGCATGGGAGAGAAACTAGCACATGGCAGAGCAGTGATTTAAGCTCCTTCTCCTGGACCCAGTGTTCTTTTCCCTGATTTTGGCCAGGGAAATTGTTGCCCAGGGAAGGGAATAGGAGGAGAGAAGGCAATTCTAAAGGAATAGGGGTGCTCCGAAGTTTAGCTTTGGGTTCACTCTCTTCCTGCCAGCCAGCCTGGGTACTCATCAGAGCCTCAGTGGTCCCAGGGCACTGGGCTTGGAGGTGGGGTTGGCGTATACACCAAGTGTCCACCAGGTGGGGCTTTTGCCAAAGGCCAGGCTCCAGGAGGCCCCAGCAGAGGCATTGCTGCCCCACCCTGGAAGGAACCACTGGGTACACACAAGCGCGTGTACCACCGCAGTATGCTCATTCACATGCACACACAGGCTGTGTAAGTCTGTGTGTGAGCACACAGGTGTGTCCCAGAGAATCTGTTTCTGGCTTGTGTTCAAATGTGCACGAATGAATGTGTGGTGTGCGTGCAGGTGTGTGTGCGCATGCGTATGTAAAGGTGTATGCGTGAGAGTGTGCACAGGGGTGTATACAAACTATGTCTGTGAGAGCAGGTGTGTATATGTGTGTGCACAAAAGGGGGTGTGGTACATGGGTGGCAGGTTAGACCCTGGCCTGAGGTACTGAGGATCTTTTTTTTTTTTAAAAGATTTTATTTATTTATTTGACAGAGAGAGATCACAAGTAGACAGGCAGGCAGAGAGAGAGAGAGGGAAGCAGGCTCTCTGCTGAGCAGAGAGCCCGATGCGGGATTCGATCCCAGGACCCTGAGATCATGACCTGAGCCGAAGGCAGTGGCCCAACCCACTGAGCCACCCAGGCGCCCCTGAGGATCATTTTTAAAGTCTCTTTCCTATGCTGTTTTCACAGGCAGGGTCTGGGACAGGGCCCCCGATGCCTGGCACATTTGCTAAAGATCCTGATGGACCCCAAGGATTTGGAGCAGAAGGGCTCATTCAGGAGGGTTAGATTTGCTTCCTGGGTCATGGAGCATTTGAAGTGGAGGGGAGGCTTTGCTCCCCCAGGCACTGAGGGGTTCATAGAGGTTTCTGGGGTTGAAGGGATGGGGACCCAACCTCAAAGGAGAGCTTCCAGAGTCTTCATCCTGGGCCCCCTGAGCTCTGGAGAGAGGCTAGAGACTGTGAGTTTAAGGGAAGGCTCTGAATTTCAACCCAGGCTGAGCCCCTCACCAGCTGGGAAGTGAATTCAAAAATTCAGAGTGAGTTCAAAGCACCACAGAGATTTACAGGCAGCTGAGAAAGGGAAGGGGGTGGTATTCAGGGTTCAGAACCTCAACCCTGACATCAAATAGAACAGGATTTGACCCCCAGCTCAGTTGCTTACAGGCTGGATGACCTTGGGCAAGTCACTTACCATCTCTGAACCTTTGTTTCCTCAGCTATTAAGGGGAGGAAATGACAATACTTACCTCCAAGTGCTGTTACAAAGAGGAAATTAGATAATGGGCAGAGCGAGCCCAGCTTGGGGAAAGCTGGCCATAAATGGCAGCATTGTTATTTTCCTGTCCTCTGGGGACAAATGGATCATCTTTTGTTTTGGGGAACCTAAGAGCGGAGAAATCAGAAGGTTTAAGGAGGCTGAGAGAGTGCTAATTTAGGGACTGGCTCCTGGGGTGACAGAAACAACCTCTATTAGCTACGCTTTGTCTGAATGGCATCTTCTAGAAGTACCTACATTGCTTTCCCTCCTGCCCTGAGCAGGGCCAGCAGGAAAAGCTAAAGCTGGGGTTGGGGCTTCTGTAGCAGGACTATAAAGGTGCATAGTTTCTCACTTCGCTTCTAAACCATGCTCAGCCACTGTCCTGCTGAGTGAACTTGGACAAGATATTCTGTCTTCCTGACCCTCAGTTTTCTCACTGGCAGAATGGATACAGCCATGGTAGATGTGAGATTTGGGGAGAACGTTAGAAAGGTCCTTGGTGCATAGTAGGCATCAATATGACAGTGATGATGACAGTGCAGCAGTTGGACAGGGACAAAATGAAAATTGTAACGATTCACATCTCCTTATCTCACCTTCCTTCTTTCTTTCTTTTCTTTTCTTCTTCTTTTTTTTTTTTTTTTTTTGGTTTGGCTACCTATTTTGCTGACTAGATGAAATGTGAGACCCTCAGATGTGAAGAAGGAGCAATGAGAGAGGGAGGGGGAAGACACGGAGGATGAGGGAGAAGGCACCAGGGAAGACTGAGCAAATAAGAGTGAGCGATGAGTGAGAGAAGATGGATGAGACGTTTGAGGGGAGAGAAATTAAAAATAGAGACTAGAGTGGCTGTTTTAATGAAGGGAACTTCAGGGAAGAAGCAAAAATGGTTGTTAAGATGTTAAGTGCTTCATACCCTGCCCCTTAAGAAAAGCTGCAATAACTGTCTACACTCTTCATCAGGTTTTAGGGGTACAATTTGTGGAGTTTTATTTAGGTGGGTGGGTGGGAGTGCTGGTGGGGGTGCTCAGTTCTTCTCGGGGCACAGGAAAGACCTATGGCTGTCCTTGGGAGCTCACAGTCTTGGGAGCTGATGGAGGAATCAGTGCCCTAGTGGGCATGAAGCCAAATGGGGGCACTCGTGCCAGAGATGTGGGACCTGGGAGAGATGGAGAGCCAAATGGATTCCCTTAGTTCCGTGGTGGTTGTTTGGGAGGTCTTAGGTTACTATGTGGTTTGCACACTCCACTGCTAAAATGGGATGCAGAATTGGAAGGCAGGTTCCTGCCCAGGGACCAGCTTCTCAGGGGCTCAGCAAAGCTGTGTGCATGAAGAGGAGCCTGTGCCAGTGAAGAGCAGAGTCCTAGAAACTCTAATTAGCTAATGTTTCCAAATCTCCTGGAAGCTGCCAAGTGCCAAGTGGTGTTTCATTCCGGGGATGCTCAAAGAAAATTCAGTCTTGGTTCTGCTATAGCTACAGCTCTGAAAGGGACCCTGGGCTATTACATGAGCAGAGCTGTTAGGATGCTGAAACAAACTACCAGACATGGCATAGTCAAGTCATTTTGATAAGGATATAGTTTTCAGTTAAAATGTTTTGTGCTGTTGGTAAAAAAGGAACATTTGTTTGTTACCTTTAATCTGTAGCATGCAGACACCCCTACCTTGGGCTTGATTTGTGTGTATGGTGTGAGGTAGGGATCTGATTCTATTTTCTAGTAGTAGTAGTAGTCTAGTAGTCAGTTGGCTCAGCACCATATTGAAAATGAAGTCTGTCTTTTCCCCACTAGTTTATAAGACCAGCTCTGCTATGTATTTGTGTAAGTCCATTCTGTATTTGTGTGAATCTATCCTAGGCTTTTAATTTTGTTCCCTGAGTCTATTTGTCCTTCTGCCTCACTGTTTTTATTATTATAGCTTTATAATTAGTCTTAATATCTGATAGGAAAAGTTCCTACACTTTATTATTCTTTAAATGCCCTGACCTTGGCCATTGCATCTCCATAAGAATTTCAAGATGGGCTTAACCTGTTCTGTGAAACACTTTATTGGGATTTTTATTGGAATGGTCTTAAGTTTATTGATTAATTTGGACAGAAATGACATCTTCACCATATTAAATCTTTCAGCCCATGAACATGGACTGTCTCTCTCTTTAGTCCATTCTTCTTTCATGGACATCTCAGATGGATATGGCATTCTGTGGTATGTTTATCAGTCAGGGTCTCAGGAGAAAACAGATTCCCTCCCACCCCAAAAGAATAAAGATTTCTGATGATAAAGTATTTATGATCATAAAAAATTAAGATAAGGACGTGAAAATTAAAAGTGGCCTCTAAACCCATTTTCTAGAACTAATTCTGTTAACTATACAATATCGAGTTTTAACTTTTTCCTAAGTACCACATTTTAAGCAGAGATGGGACTATTTCATAATATCCTATAGCCTAGATATGTTTATTTTGTCTTATATCCTAGATATCACTTCAACACATATAAATAATATTAACATTTCTTAATAATTGAATAGTGTTCTGTGGTAGGTCAGTGTCCCAGACAGTACACTTAACCAAGATTTGTAAATGAGACCATTTACAGAATTGTGGGCAGGAGAATGTTGAAGCACCCAGAGGCTAACAAGAAGAGGAAGACATTTCCACCTCAGATCTGAAAGTGTGTGGGGAGGGAGAGAGCCTAGTGAGAGCAGAAAGACAACTTAACCCGGACTGTGTCTGTAAAAGAACCCCATCACTGTCAGAACTGCAGTGAGGTAGGGAAGGAGCTGGGAAATAAATACCCCAACCTTTCCCTCCTCCCACCTTCTTACTACCAAACAGGTCCCCCATTGGCCAAATCCATCTGGATGCCAGAGAACAGAGAGAGCCTGGGAGATAGAGTCCACAGAGGCTGGCTTCCTGGGGCCCTGGGCAGGGGTAGAGTGAATGGGGAAGGAGAGACAAAAGGAGAATAATCAGCACATTACAAATACATTGTTGTTTAACTGGTCTCCAACAGGAGTCAGGCAAAGGGAGACTGACCTTCTTGTGTTGTTCCTCTCCAGTTTGATTGGTCAATGAGAGTTGGCACTTGGGTAACACTGCAGCTCTGCTTTCTGGGCATCCACTTTTTCACCCATTTTTCCTCCCCGTAAGAGACAGGGCAAGCTCAAGCGCCCCAGACCTGATGTGAGTGAACTAGGTGTCAGGCCTGGTTCTGCTCTTTCACAATCATTTGACCATTTCTCTCTCAGGACCTTAGTCTTTTCACCTGCAGTTTGGGAATGCAGATTGCTGTTGCATGCATCGTGAGACCACGAACAACGATAGCTACTAGATATGGCACATTTACATAGTGCTTCACAGAAATGAACTCTTTTAATCCTCAACATTTTGTACAATTATTAGCACCATTGTACACCTGAGCAAAATGAGGCACAAAGAGGTAAAGTCATTTGCTCAAGGCCACAGAGCTTGTAAGTGGCAGAGCTGGAATTCATATCCGGACAGTCTGACTCCAGAGTCTTGCTTCTAACAATATATTATGCTAAAGATTTATTTATAAGCATCCAAAAACCAGTAGGTGCTTAGTAATAGTAGAGGTTGACAGCACTGTGTTTGCACATAAGGAATTGGTGGTTTGGTCTTCAGAGTCGGTCACTCCAGTCTCTGGATCTGGGACCTAACCATGGGCCCCCCTCCAGGAGTACACCCCTGCAGGTGTCAGCCAGGCACTACCATATCCCTTACTCCTCCCTGAGGGCTGTCTAATGCTCCCAGATAAATTTGGAGTCTCTAGCTGTCTTTCTCCCTGCCTGGCAGCTGCGGTGGGCAGTACAGAGCTACCGAAGGACATTTTCTTTTGTTTCAGCTTTGATGCTGGGGATTTCGCATATCATTATGTTCATGGCTAAGGACCTGCCATTATCTTCCCTGGGATTCTTACACAGTTTATGAATTTCCTAAAGGATTCAGCTCTCTGTCTGCTTCTGCTTTCAGGATAGTCTCTCCCAAGCCACACTCTTCTTCCTCTGGGGCAGGGAGAGGGTGTCATCTTTTCCATTGTATTTTTTAAAATACTTACCCTGATAAGTGGATCTTTGAGAATCAGGAATCAACAAGGAACCTGCTTAAGTGTTTTTATATCTGCACGTGTGTGTGTGTTTGGGGCAAGGAGTGTGCATGAAGAACATGAAAAACAGCTTTTCCCAAAAATATTTAATATTTTAGTACTTTAGCTTTCAAATCCAAGGCTGATTACTAAAAGAGTGTTTCCTGGTTTACCATCTTTCATTAAGGACCACCCATAATAATATCATTTCTCCAGCTAACTCTGTTTAGGGGGTAAACACTTAACTGCTTAATTCATTATTGCTGAGCTTGAGACGGTAACAGATGCCTTTGGAATATAAGCCCTCACATCTAATAAGGCACAGGCTCACGATGCGCTTAGAATATGGTGGGGAGAGACGGCTGAAATTTATTTTGTGAATAAAGCAATAAGCCACTAAGCAAAGCTAATATGTTTCGGCCCAGGCAGAAAGACACGATCATTCAGTATTTATGTAGCAACCCGTTCCTCAGTGGGCCTGCAAGTTTCTACCATTAAAATTGTCAGAATTCTTCAGAGACCCACGGCATTAAGTCATTTAAAAATATCACAGACTTAAAACAATCTGAATTATTGGATTTTCTTGCTGCTCTTCAGTAAGCATGTTTGCTGTGGCAATTTCCTGCTCGGTCAAAGGTGCAGCCTATGTCAGTCAAGAAAGTAGAAAAGTTCCATGCAGAATTTTTATTCCGAAGCCCAGTCGTCCTAACAACTGAAAAAAAGTCAGACAGAAATTTAGTTTTTTCTTTTACCTTTTTCTTTTGACATAATATTAAATTCTCAGAAATGCTGCAAGGACAAATTGCTGTGTACACATCATCTAGAGTCCTCAGGTGTAACATTTCGCAACATTTGCTGTATCATTCTAGTAGATAGATATAAACAAATAGATTCATATTATTTTTGCCTGAACTATTTGAGAGTTAGTTGCAGACATGATGAGGTCTGTTCTTTACCCCTAAATATTTCACTCTGTTCTCCAAATACAAGCCTCTTTTGTTATATAGCCACAGTACAATAATCAAAACCAGGAAATTAACGTTGATACAATGCCATTATCTAATCTATTGACTTTATTCTAAATTTCTCATTGGCTCTAATTAATGCAATATACAGTAAAAGAAAATCCTGGGTCATATGTTTTAATTGGTTGTCAAGTCTTTTTTGCTTCTTTAATCTGGAATAGTTCCTTCATCTTTCTATGTGTTTCACGTGACATCCACATTTTTAAAGAAAACTGGCTATTTTGTAGAATTCCCCCTTTACTTGGGTTTGTCTAATATTTCTTCACAATTAGATTCAGGTTATGTACTTTTGGCAGGAATATCACAGAAGTGATGTTGTGTCCTTCTCAGTACATCATATCAGGAGGTACACAATGTCAATTTATTCCATGACTGCAAAGTCAGACATAAATTTAAAATTATCTTTCATCAAAACCTTGGTTTGTTAAAAATTGCTTTGAAGGGTTTCACACTCACTCCAGATTTTCTATTACAGGTCTTTAAAAAACAGACTCAAAGACAAGGAAACTGCAAGCTTTACAGATGCTCAGGAGAAAATGTAGCCATTTAAAAAAAATTGCAATGTGATAGTTATGAAATTTCCCTAAATTCATTTTGCAGAATGAGAGCTGTAATTTAAACGTGAAGTTATCGAGAGCTGAGATAAACCACACATCACGTGCAATTTAATCTGGCAAGGAAACAGGCCACTCGGAATTGCTAACTAGGCCTAATTCATTACATCTTGGTGAATGCTGTACTTTTGGTCTTACGAGTCTTTCAAATTGTGCATTAATATATTTACCCAGGCCTCATGGAAAATGTATGGGGATGGTAACAGAAATACTGTATCCTTGTTTAAATCACATTACATTTTTTAAGCAGCTCAAGTGATTGCTCAGAAAGATCACACCTTCTTCGGAAGCATTTATGAAACAATTATTTACATTACATTAAAAACTTTAATTGCCTTGAAGCACGTGCTCCAAGACACAAATATTGGAAAATCATCAAAAATATCCATCACGATTCTCTCTCCTTTACAACTCTTCTAAACTTTATCTTTTTTACAACCTTCTGTATTGATCTATTGTCCCAGACCAAGAGTGATGTCAGAAGTCCAAGCTGGGTCATAAAAAGAGAATATAATTTCCATTTGCTGTCTATAAAAGCAAATCTTTTGACCAGAGAAAGAGGGAGGAAGTGTCCTTTTTGGGGGAGTAGGGAGGAGGGTGGGGTGGGATTTGGCAGGGGACTTGCTAGAGAGGGAGCGTGACCCCAGGGTCAAGAGTGGAGGTGGGATAAGTGGGTTAGTGATGGAGGGTTTTAGGGGGTCTGAGATCCTCCTGGGGGTGGGATGTTGGGAGGGGACTGGGAACCTCTAGCTTGCACAGAGGCAAAAAGAGAGAAAGATGTAAAGGAAGAAACTTATCCCTCATTCCTACCGTCCAAGGTCAGAAATTGCAGAAGAGGTAACTTCCCTCTAGCTGGGCTAAAGACTTTCTCCCAAAAGACAGTCATAATAAAGGAGCCTCATACTGCAAAGGACCAGAGGTCCCCAGCTAGAAGAGCCCTCGGATAATAATGATGATAACAATAGCAGAAATCTCTGTAGTTATTGAGAATCCAAAGACCCCATAGCAGGGCTACGGTCCCCTCAACAGATCACAACAATAAAAGCTAACCCATTCTACGCAAATAATAGAAGCCAACTCACTGAGGGGGTTAAAGTGCTCCAGAGATTTGGCTAAGGATCCCTTCCAATAATCATCATAACAGTAAAAGGGCCTCCCATTCTAAAGTTATGAGGAGCCCTTATCATTAGACCCCCAAATAATAACGGTAATAAGAATTCCTAATTCGAAGGATCTGAAGCCCGCCCCCACCCCCTCACCCTGCAAGGAACCCTGATCTCTGGCTAAGGCGCCGCTCCCCAATAATAATCAAAACAATATAATGGCTTGGAAACTGAGCGCGGCAGTGGTGATATTTCCCACGACTCAGTGGCGCCCCCGGGCGGTTTCCACCCGCCCGCTGGCAGGCTCCCACACGCCCGCGGGCCCGCGAGTCTACGCGGCCCTACCTGCGAGCTGCAACCCTCCGATCCGAAGCTTAGCTGGCGGAGGAGCGGTGGCAGCCCGAGGCACGTGCTGTGTGTCCTCCGATTGCAAAAGAAAAAAAAAAATGCATCGCAAACTATTAACTTTTTTTTAAGTATGCAATGCAAGGGGTGGGGGGGTATACAGGTGCGAAGTGGAGGGTGTGGGCGTTCCGCTCGCCGGCCTCCCGCAGCCCCCCCCACCCCCGCAAACTTCCCTTTGCATTGATCAGCACGTTACGTCAGTATTGATAAGTTTGCAAAAAGCCAAAGTCAAGTGCAATCGCGCGGCACACCGACCCCGGACTTGGGGGGGAGATGCAGCGAGCGCTCCGCGGGCCCGGGAGCCGGCTGCAGGCAGGGCAGCGGCGGCGCCGTCGCCTCTCGAAGAGGCTGCCTCCCCCCCACCCTCCCCTCCCGCCCCATCCTCGGCCGCCTCCCCCGGGCGGGCGCCGAGCTCCCCGCCCGGCGCGCTCCGCCCGCGCCCTCCGGGGGTCGGGGGGGCGCACGACTCCCGGGCCCGGCGGCGGCGGCGGCGGCGGCGGCGGCGGCGCGGCGGCGCCGAGGGGCAGCGGGTGGAAGGAGGCCGGGGGACGCCCAAGGGGCCCCGGGCGGCGGCGCTCAGGGCCCGGCCGGCAGCGCTCAGGGCCCGGCCGGCAGGCAGCGGCCCCGGGGCTGGGGGGAGTCCAGCCCGGATATTGAGTGCAGCCATTGAGAAAAGCCAAACTCTTGTGTGTGTGCGTCTCGAATAGCCCCCAAGATGGCCGCCAATGTGGGATCGATGTTTCAATATTGGAAGCGATTTGATCTACGGCGACTCCAGGTTAGTGCGGGCAGCGCCGGCCGCGCGGTCGTGGGGAGCCCTAGGGCGCGCCCTAGGCGCATTGGGGAGGTTCCCGGGAGGGTGGGCGGGCGCCCCGGGGCGGCGGGCGGCGGCTGCTGGGGCTCGCTGGGGCTCGGCTGCCCGCTGCCCATCGATAGGTATTAGGAATTGATCTCGCCGCTGCTCTTTGTTCGGTTCAATCATCGATTAGCCGCGGCGACCATGGAGAAGCGCTAGTGAGCCCTCGGCCCGGGGAGCGAGCCGGCGGGAGAACGGCCGAGTGAGGCACGGGGAAAGCAGGGGCTGTGGTCCCGGGCAGGGGGCTGCCGGCGGGACCCCCGGCAGCCCCCCTTGCGCTGCACTTTGCGCGCCTCCCAACTTCGCGGCGCCCGGGGAGGCCGCGGAGCGCGCCGCGTGCCTGTCCGCGGCCGGCTGGGGCTTGGGCGAAGGAGGGAGGGAGCTGGTGGGTAGGGAGGTGGAGGAGGAGGAGGAGAAGGAGAAGGGAGGAGGAGGAGGCTGCTGGGGTTGGCGTGGAGGCGGCTCCGCGCCCCGCCGGCCGCCGGCACCTCGGCCGCCGCCGTCTGCCTGGCTGCGCAGCCCGGACGCGCCGCCACCCAAGGGCCGTCGCTGCTGCCGCCCCAGCCGCAGCTGCCACCATCGCTGGACTGGCCGCCTGCGCCGGCAGACCTCTCCTCGGGCCGGGTTCTCGGGGTTCGTCTTTGCTTCTTGCTTTTCCCCCCATTCCACCTTCTTTTTAAGTCCATATGGGGCGGGCGGTGGAGATGGGCCCGGGGCGCGCGCAAGTTTGCGCTGCCGCCTTCGGGGCGGTGGAGAGCCTGGAGCTGCGCAGAGCAGGTGACTCCCGGCTCTCGGGCCCATGGGAACTTTTAAATGGGAGATTCCCCTGCAGTCTTCTGCCTCCTGCTTTCCCTCCCGCCACTCCCCTCTTTTCTTCTTTCTCTCTTTTCTTTCCCTCTCTTTTCCCAGGGCTACTCCCTCCCAAACACCAGCGCTTTATCCCCCACTCCACCTTTCTCTGGAAGTCTGTACGTCTCTCCTAGATTTGGGGGTGTTCTGTGCTAATCCCCTAGGAGGTGGGACTGGGGGTGGAATCTCAGAGAATACCCGCGGAAGGTACAGCTTTAGGCTCTGTACTTTCTGGGGTGCCCCAGGACGCTCCTGCCAAGTCCTTCCAAACCCTGGAGTCTTGCAAAGTCTCGGCATGCAGTGGGAACAAGGGGCGGGGAAGTGTTGCTGAGAACCAGGCGATAAGAACATCCTGCCTTGGCCTTGACATTCGGAGAAGTGAGAGCATCAGTCTGGAGATAAAAAGGGACACATATTTCTTTTTTGAAAATCCGCCTGCAGATCTCCTTAAGTTTCTTCTGATAAGTGGTTCCTATACCCTCCTCCTCCTAGCCACTTCCCAGCCCCCTCCTTTCTAACCTCCCACTCGTCCCCTCCCCCAGCCATTGAGCTGGAGAGAAAATCGGGGCACTCAGGCATGCAGTTAATAACTGCAAGTGCCTTGCAATTCCAGGTCCTCTCTCGAGTTGGGGCTACAGTTTGGTGACCAGCTGAGGCGGGCCAGGCTGTGAGCTGTGCTTGCCCGTTTAAATGATGCTAAAGTGGCCTTTCTGGAAGAGTGGGGGGTGTGTGTGGGAGGGAGGGAGGGGGGAGAGAGAGAGAAATAGAGAAAGAGGGAGAGAGGGAGAGAGGGAGTTGGGCAGCCACATTGGGCTTGGCACGAAGGCCAATGGTAATCGTATTCCCTGCTAATGTTTGTAAATGAGACCGGGGCACGGCTGGGGGACAGCGTCTTTATTTATGATTGATGTTCTGTAACATAAGGAATGACAAGAACGTGGCAGACAAGAGGAGAGGAACCAGAAGGGCTGGCGAAAGCCCTTTGCAGGGTCCTATTGTTATTCTGGGCTGGAGAAAATTTCCGCGTCGAGATTTACAGCGCTGGTATTTGCTCCGGGTTGTCCAGAATGTCAGTTAACACAATTTTCATTAGATAACTCGTTTTCAATCCAGGGAGCTCCGGACGCAGCCGGGAGGGGTGGATAGAGCTGGGGCTGGGTGCTGAGGGGTGGGTGCGGCTCCCAGGGGGCCGATTTCTGAGCTGGGGGAGGAGGTTTGAACCTCACTCGCTTCCTTCTCCAGCTCCTGGGTCTTTTGTAGAGCTGTTGAGGTCACCCAAATCTTGATTCCATTTGGACTCCGTTTGGACTCCCACTGATCTGGGAGCCCTTTGTTAGGGTTTTAGAAGATGCTGAGGTAGAAAAGCAAATTTGAACTGGAAATGATGAGGGTGGAGGGGTGGAGAGCCTTGTTCAGGTGAAGGGGAAATGGGGCCAATACCCCCACCCCCACAGGAGGAGGGTGGTGGTGTTTATTAAGAAAATGGCTGGTGTGTCTGGCACAAAAGGAACAGGCTCTCAGGGAAGGGGGTAAGCTCATTTACATGGATATTAAGTGTGGGGGGGTGTCCCTGAGGGAGTTTGAAAGGCTGCACACTTCTAGAGAGCAGAGAAATAAACGTGGCAGCCTTAGCTGCATGCAAACATTGAGACCTTCACATCTGCCACGGTCCCCACCCTCCGCCTGAAGTGTTCAGTGGCTCCCCTGCCCCACAGGCCTGCGGCTTCAACCCGCATTCTCACTGATGGCATTTTTGTTGGAAACGGATTATGAGCCTAAGCACTTTTGCCCGGGATCATCTCTTGTGCATAATGCTAATGACTTCTACGCCACACTTTTATTTTCATTTTTTTCCCTTCCCACTTTCCTCTTATAGGGGAGATAACCAGAAAGGAAAACTTCTGCTGGCTTGTTCTGAGATCCCGGTAGGAGAGGCGGGCCCCCACCCCAGGCCCTGTGCAGGCCGACAGCTTTGAGCCCACTCGTCACGCGGCCCAGCTGCCTGTGAGTGTGAGGAGGTGTGTGGCTTCAATTCTTGGTTGTTCAGGTTCAGTGGTTTCTCGAAGCCTGGTTGCCTAGTGTTAAAGTGGCCGAGGCAGCAAAGGTGGCCTGTGTCCCCAAGCCAGACCATGCTGCTGACGCCACCCCAATCCTGGCAAGAAAGGTGACCTTGTACGAGCCCAGCATACAGCCCTCCGGAAGTATATATTTTTTCAAATATGGAAGCAGTCCAGTTATTCCTTCCAGCGCCGTCTCTGAACACAGCAGGGCCGTTTTCCTAGGATGGAAGTCAGTCAGCGAGCGAGTCTTAACGACTTACGGCTGATGGTAAAGATGCTCTGACGTGTGGTACCCTATTCCAGGACCCCCGAAACTGCTTCCCCCTTTCTTTTCTCCTTTTTTTTCCCCTCTGCTGCTAGCAGTCCCGGAAACAAGAAATAAAATTCCATCCTAAAGATAATGCTGGGCATATTTCATTTGGTTATAGGATTGCTTTATGGTGAACATTACTAATGCAGTATTTTTTTATGGCTTTTCTGTGTATAATCATTGTAACCGGATTCATACCTTTATGATTTTCTTTTTCTGCTTTACTTTGCCACTTTTTTTAATGATGATCCAGGTCCAATCTCCTGTGCTATCTTTTTTTTTTTTTTTTTTTTTTCCTTTAAGAGAGCTAATCAAGCTGATAAGAGTTGAGGGTGTCCAGTCGAAATGAGGGCTCACACTCCAAATTCACATCTGTGTTTCTTAGGAGGAAAAAGGTTGGCTGGAAGGACCAGATAGGACAAGTTTTGGAGGAAGAAGCAAATTCTGCTTAGGGTTTGAGTGTTCAGGGAGGAAGAGCAACAAGGAAAGCAAGCGAGGCTGGGCTTTTTAAAGGAGTTTAGAGAAACGTTTGGGAAGGTGCGCATGGGAGATGGTGCTTGATGGAATGTTTTTGCCTGCTCAAAGTTTAGAAAGAGCGTGGATGTGATTAAAATATTATAACCTTATGATATTCTGAAGTGCATAAATTTTACATATCAGCCACAGAGAGTTTAGACATCCATTAGAGCCTCTGACAGCTTGACTTATCTAAATGTGCTATCATTTAACAATGTGTCAAAATTCCTCTTTCTATAGATGACAGCAGTAAATAAGCTATCAGCCCTGTTGGCGGACTCCTAACTTTGGAAACTTCGCAGTAATAGAATTGCTGCCGGGGTGGGGAGCGTGAGCAGACTGGGCTTGCCATCGCCGGGGGCTCTGAGATAGGTTGGCATTAGGCAAGGGCTGTGGGTGGGTCCGAGGGAGGAGGATGAGGAGAAGTGGGGGGCACAGGGGGTGAAGGGAGATTTCTAATAGCAGCTCTGTGAATAAGACCAAACAATTGGATGGCCCCCTGGACCCTTACAAATCCAACCAGTGGGGGAGCCCATTCCATCTTCTTCTCCCATTCGTTGGAACCCATACCCTGTGGGCCTTTTTTTGCAGAAGGAGCTAGAAACAGGTGTTAGAGAATTTATTTAAAGAACCCAGCAGTCTTTTCTGGGCATCCCAAAATTCTGATTTCTCATCTCGGCAGAAATTGCTTCCCCAAGATGGGCTCTGTCTTTGCTAGAAGAAAAACAAGCACTGTCTCATCTCTGACCACCTTTGCTATTGGAGATCTTGAAGTTTATTTTATAAATACCTGGGTTCACTGTAGAAAATTGAGAAACCACAGACAAGCCTAAAGAAGTAAATAAGCATCTCGGTGGGTTATTTCAGATGAACATGGTGCTATTTAGCTTTTCTAGTTGTGGTGGTGGTGGTTTCTCTTTCCTTCCTTCCTTCCTTCCTTCCTCTTCTCCTCCCCCTTCTCCTCTCCTGTTAAAAAGAGGATTCTGTCTTTGGACTTGACATTGTGTCATAATAACCTTTCTTCTGGTGAATGGGATAGTAAACATGAGCACCTTGCCTGGTGCTGATTTTGGTCCTGGATATTGGTGGACATGGCTGTCCAGAGACTGGTTTTCTCTACTGGTTCCTGAAAGGGCTAAATTTCTGGTGGCTTCCAGTTATCTAATTCACAGGCCAAGTCTGGCAGAGGTTGAGTGTGGGAAAGGGACTCAGGTGGTAGCTTGCCTTTGTTCCTGGTTTTGGAATTCAGGGTACACTCTCCTGTTTGATGTTTCTCACTGGGGTGTGCTCTTTACTTATGATCGTGGTTTATATTACAGGTGTCAGGGAAGGTGGGGGTAGTTGGCAGAGGGGAAATGCCCCAAGAGCTCTTGTCTGTGCAGCCTCTGGCACTCCTGGACGAATTATCCAATATCCCAATTGTCCTGTTTCTTAACTCATCACATAGGCCAGTTTTACCCATCTGGTCTGCCATATCAGGTTGTTGTAAGGGTGAAGGAAGCTGACACACTTTGTGTGACAGTTAAATGCATTGTCTTCTAATGACCTTGGGGCCCACTGTATGGTGATGGGTGGGGGGTGGGTTGACCTTCTAAGCAGTTTTGGAGACAAGAAATTATGTTCAGGATGGAGTTCTTGGTTTCTAAGCCTTGATGAACCATTCACAGAAAAGGCTTGTAGTGTTTTGCAGGACCAGGACAATATTCCCATTATACATAGATTAAAATCCTAAGTCCTCTCCCCTGATTGCAAGTCTCCACACCATCTCCCCCCCCCCCCCACCCCCGTTATCTCTCTGGCTCCATCTCCTCTCCCCCTCCTCACTCTGCTCCAGTCACAGTGGTCTTCTTTTTGTCCCTCAGTGGCATTGAGCACTTTCCTACCTCAGGGCCTTTGGACTTACAATTCCCTCCACCCAAGTGAGACTCTTTTCCCCCAGATCCTTCCCTGGCTGGCTCCTTCATTTCATTCAGTCTCAGCCCAAATATTAAGACCACTCAGCCTAAAGAGAGCTGAAGAAGCTCCTACAACCTTTTGTATTCTTTAATATGCAAATATGCTTCTGTGTCTCTAAGGAAAGGGTTTCCCCAAGGGTTTTGACCTAGGAACCTTCTCCTGGTGTGGCATCTCTAGACACTCTAGGAAACCATCTAGATGGCCCTCAGAGGTAACAAATGTTCTATGAAAAGACAGATAATGACATACTTTAGGCTTTGTGGGCCGTTTGGTTTCTGTAAGTTCTCCATTCTGCCACTGTAACATGAGAATAGTTGTGCGCAGTGAGAATGAACAGGCATGGCTGTCTTCCCATCAGACTTCACAAAAAACACACAGAAGCCTAGATTTGGCCGGTGGGCCACAGTTTGCTGATCCTGGTCATCTGGTTTTATGGGATGGCTGTCATACAGGCTGTGGCATGGCTGAAGTTTTTAACTTGCCAGTTAAGAGTATTAAGGTGGATCAGAGCTAATTACAGAGATTTGTTCTTTAGTCTTTACCTCAAGAGGGAAGTACAAGGAGCCAGGATGGTGAGGGGCCCCTGCCTGGTTTCTAATCCTGGCACTATGTCATCTACTAGCTGTGTGACATTGGATGGGTCACTTAACCTCTCTGAGCTTTGCTGTCCTTGTTTTTAAATGGGACTGCTAATAGTCTCCACCTTTTAGGTTGTTGTTGAAGATTAAAGCACTTTGAACATGAAGGTGTTTAACACATACTGGGCACACAATTACTGTTCCGCAAGTGCCTAGCGGCTTATTTTTGGTGGTTATTTTAGCTTGTAGGACAGGGTGAAAAACCAAATAAACAGCAGTTCCTAGAACTTGCTGGACTTGCAAGCTCTTTGAGAGATTTCTGGGTAAGTTTTCTTTCTTTCTCCATGGGGGACCCATTAGATTAATACATTACTAATATTGTATGTAATGTCTTATATTTTGGGAGCTGTGATCACAGAGGTTGCAGACTAGGAGCTGTTTATGGTCCACAGATGTGTCTGTTTAAATTAGTGCAATATTTAAAAACACTGTCGTGTAAGTTGTCAGCATTTATAACACAGGAGATGTTACCTGTGAAATCCAGATGTCCAGGGTCCCTTACGAATCAAGAGCTCTGGCCACACTGGGCAGGGAATGAAGACCTGGGGAGGGCATGCCAAGCAGAGGGAACAGCCAGTGCAAAGGGCCTGGGTTGAAGGTCTCCCATAGATCAGGCCAGCTGTAGGGGTCATGAGGCAGGTCACAAGGAAGGTGGATGTCAAGGCCACTGGCTGCCTTTTCCTAAGTGCCTAGTGTCAGAAGAGGCTGTACCTCCAGAAAAAATGAAAGGCCCTTGACCAGCTCCATGAAGATACAGGATTAGGAGAGCACAGAGCCTGCTATCTCTGCTTCTTAGCAGCTCAGGCACCCCCCAGAAGGGGCCTGTGGCTGCCCCTCCTTCCTTTACTAACTCCCCCACCCCCGCCTCTGCCATCCGCCAGTTCAGCCAAATGAAACAGCAATTCCAGGATGTGCGTTTGTCATTAAAGAGAAAGAAAGAAAGAGAAAATCAATCCTTTGGCCTCTTTGGCCCAAGCTGGTCGTCTGCCCGAGACGCCCGGAGCCGAGCAGTGCTTAAGACTCTCCGAGCCGCCGTCGCTCAAACTGGATAGGGTGAATGGCTCCCCGGGAACCATTATGGTCGATTGACTTGTTCAGCCACCTGTTTGGAGCGTGGGTGCTGCGGGCAGGGAGACCACAGGGGTCACCAAAGTGGCTTGGTCGGGAGCAGATTTCCCCGGGCAGGGCAGCCACTCAGAGGCTACTCTGCTGAGAGCGCCTGTGGGTCCAGGTATCTGAAGGGGTGCGGCATGGGCTGCAGAATCCAGCCTTGTACCCTCTGTCTCCCAAAGACATAGTTGGTGCTCTGGAACCGGCTGGCCTGGGCTCAAGTCTCAGCTCTCCCACTCACCAGCTGTGTAACATTGGGAAAGTCACTTAACTTCTCTGAGCCTTGGTTCTCTCATATATGAAATGGGGATAGTAGTAGCATCACTTCCATAAGGATTGTGGTGAGGATTAAGTGGATAGATACATGGTAAATGCGATATCTGTGCCCAGCATGTAGACGTTCCATATAATGTTAATCATTGCTGTCGTCCTCTACCCTCCACTTCGTGGTATAATTAAGAATTAAAACTAATAATTATATAAATAACAATAATTAACAATAAATAGCATAAATATTATAACCAGTAATTATATACTGGAGATGTCATGGAACAAAGAAGGCAAAGTGACAGCTCTCACTGAGCCCGTAGACAGTGGGGAAGGTGGATGCATGGGACAGACGGGTATGTAGTCATGCGCTAGGATTAAATTCTGAGGTTCTGAGATTCTTGGGGCGGGGAGTGACCCTTCAGCTGAGATCTCAAGGATGAGGTCAGGGAAAAGCATCTCAGTAGAGGGAATAACATGTGCCAAGACCGTGAGTTAGGCGGAAGATGAGTGTGTGTGAGGAACTGCGGGAAGGCCTCGAGGCCAGGCTACACGCAGGTTTTGAGCCGGCTGGTGGACCCAGCCCCATCCTTACTCTTGTCATAGGTCAATTGGAGGGTAAGGATGGAGAATGAAATAAGATGTTGCTGAGCACCCGTGTGGCTCAGAATGAATGCTCTGTCACTGGACACCATGTAAGCAGTCAAACACTGTAAAAGCTTTGGGTAATGCTTTTATTTTTTTAACTAGATATTCAGCCCAATTCTTTGATCTGTTGCAGAATGCCTCCTCCTGAACCCCATCTCTTGTTTCTATCTTGTGATTATTCACAGGGCAGCCAGGGTTCAAATCCCAGCTCTGGTCCTTCCTAGCTGTGTGACCTGGAGCAAGTTACTTCCCCTGAGACTTGCTTCCCTCTATAAGATGTGTGTGGTAATGGTGTCTTTCCAGCAGCGCCATGAGAGCGCACCGTGCAGATCCCTGACCATAGGAAACATGATCTGCTGGTGCCCCAAATGCTGTTCTTAGAGATCCAGCCCCAGCCAGGGACTGAGTGCAGGTCTAACGCAGACCTGTTCCGGGGACACAAGGACCCCTCTGCTGGCTCCAGACTCCTCAGCAATCTAGGACACTCCCACCAGCCAAACAACCAACCAACCGACCAACATTCCTCCCTCCCTCCCTCCCTTCCTTTCTTTCTTCTGGCTCGTCTTCCTTCCTTCCTTCCCTTTCTTCTTCCTTCTGGCTCCTTCCCACAGGCATAGGCATTGATCTGATAAATCTCTTTACCTGTTAGCCCTGGCTTTACATCTGCTTCTTGGAGGACCACAGTCTCCAGCAGGAAAGAAGTGAGATTCGGACGTCTACCTAAGGCACCCAGTGCACCAGAGGTGCGCACTCGAGGTACCTGCTGTGTCTCGGGAGCCTGGGGAGCTGTCACTCTGAGCGTTGCCTCTTCCTGGTTGCTTGTTCTGGCTTGGTCCACAGGCCCTGCGTGATTCGGTCCCCCTTTTGCCTTTTGTCCTGCCCTTGTCTGTCCCTCTCATCTCCTGCCACTCTCCCACTTTATTCAGGCCCCTCTGACCTCTCCCTGTTCTGTGAAAGTGTCAAGCCCATTCCAGCTGCAGAGCCTTTGCACTTGTTCTTCCCTCTTTCCCAGGTTTTCTGTAGTTCTAGCTCTTTCCTGAGCCCTCAGCTTAAATATCACCTCTTCAGAGGGGTCCTCCATAACGTCTGTTTCCAAAATAGCCTTCCCCCATCTCCTTAACCCCACCTGCTTTATCTAATGTGATAACGTGTATTTATTTGTTCCTTTACTGTCTGCCTCCCTCCCTGGGGAGGGGAGGGACATAATAAGTTCTCAGACAGTGTTTGAATGATTGAGTGGATGAATGCCATAGGAAGGGTGACGTGGGGCAGCTGCCTTGACTCTACCTTGGAGAGTGGCCCTGGGGGCTCCAGCCCCTCCTAGAACCCCAGCTGCTTCACCCATCACTAGCTCTTGAAAGTTGCCCACTCCTCGCCTGGGAATTGAGCACAGGCCTCAGGCCCGCAGTGAATGAGGGTTTATCTTTAGCTCTGTCAGTCTCACTTTAGAAACTGGTGACCCCAATTCCAGCCTGGGAGGCGGCTCCCATCCTAATTAATAAATCCATTAATTAATTGCCAGCAGGCTGTGGACCATTAGCAGTGGTTTGGTGGCCTCAGTCACAGACAACTCAAAGCAGGTCCTTGTGGCCTATGGGACAACTGTTATGGGGGACACAAAACAGCCAGTTAATGTTTTAACCTAGAAGACATTATTCTCCCAGTGCCTGGTTCATGATGCTTCCCTGATCGGCCCAGGATTGAAGTCTCCGCTTCCCTTCCGTGACCAAAGGACCATGTCTGGGCCTCAGTTTCTCTGTCTAGAATGGAGCTTCCCTGGGTTGTTGAGACAGGTCATTTGTTCATTTATTCATTAATTGCACGCTGTGTCAGGAGCAATATGAGGTGCTGGAGGCATGGCATCATAAAGCTCTTACTTTATAATTGTTTGGAGAGAGAAGTACTTTAAGGGTCTAAGAAGTAAAGAGAGACAACCCAGTACAGACACTTAGCTTAGGGCTGGGCATGCTGTAAGCCTTTCTGAAGTGGTGGCTGTTATTAGTTAGTTTATTTATTAACAACAACAATAATTATGTGAATTTCAGGTGCCTTGAGAGCAAACCCTGAAAGAGTTTGAGCATGGGTATGGGGCAATGGGACCTTACTTTGGATCCGGGCCTTTCTGTTTCCTAACTGGGAAGGCCTGGGCACCTCACAAGACTTTTCACAACCGCAGTTTGCTGGTGTGTAAAATGGGAATTAAATATAGCTTCTGTCTCATAGAGACATTATGAGGGTCCAATGAAGTAACACAAGAAAGCCCTTAGCACAGGGCCTAGAACATGTCATCATTGTTGTTTGCTATTCACCTCGTGGGCCTCACTGGCCAGCAGCTAGGTGGAGTAGCTCCTTGCAGAGAAGCACTGAATAGGAAGTCAGGCCCCTCCAAATGCTCCCCGGCTGGCCTTAGCAAGGCCAGGTTTTGCAGGCTTTGGAGCGTAAGAAGGGAAGCCTGGCAGTTAACAGGTATCTGTTGAACCCTTATTGCATGCTAGGCAGTAGTCAGAGCCCTTAACGAACAATATCTCATTTAATTTTCACAATAATCCAGGGAGGGAAAAACTACCACTACTGTCCCATTTTACAGCTGGGCAGACTGAGGCACAGAGGGTTCAGTCCAAGGCTCCATTGCCAGGAAGTAGCAGAGCCTGGACTCAAATCCAGCTCCCGGGTCTTAGGCCACACGTGTCCCAGCTCTTGATCTGCCCCTGACCTGGGCTACCTCTTCCAGAGCCCATCCCCTCGGTCCTGCTCCCCACCCCCAACCTGGCATTCCCCATCTGTAGTCACTATGCTTGTCTT
This sequence comes from Meles meles, assembly GCF_922984935.1. Lineage (NCBI taxonomy): Eukaryota > Metazoa > Chordata > Mammalia > Carnivora > Mustelidae > Meles > Meles meles. The sequence continues at coordinate 12,269,780 of NC_060077.1, read as the reverse complement.
TTTTCCTTTATTTTTTTTAAAACCTCTTAAAACACCTTACCACTGTCAATTCATGGCAATGAATCCAGGTCCAGGAGCCTGAGAGGCATGGGTGGGGTTGGGGAGTGGGATTTATTAATAACACAAGAAGGATTCCCGCCTCCTGGCCTGGAAAATTAGGGCCACTTGGCCATCCATCCCCAGCCTGCGTGCTGGAGTGCAGAGCCGCATGGCGCGCCCTGTCGTCAGGCCTGCGTTCCGCAAGATGGAATTCTCGGCCTCGGCTGATAATAAGCAGGTATTGATTGCTGCCTTGGTCATTATCAAGATTTATTTAGTCAATATGGCCTCCCTGGTCAATAAATTGTGTCGTTGATAAAGAAGGAAGGGTATAGACTTGTAGGCTTTATTAAAAAAGTTTTTTAGATTTTTTTTTTTTTCTTTTAGAAGCTAAGTCCAGCCCGCATTTCTGTGGCTATACCAGCCATACTCTACATTTTGTATTTGGCTCTGTAAGCTCTCCCCTTTCCTGGTGGAGCTTTCCCCTGTCACTGTGGTTTCTGGAAGCCAAGACTCAAGGCCATGTCTGGGTCTGGAATGGCTCCTGGAGGACAGATTTGCCCTCACTTTTCCGTTTGCAGCCCAGTGCAGGCTGCGAGTCCATTCCCTGGATCCAGGGTATGTTTGGTTCCTACTGGGTTTAGACTGATAAGGATCACTGGGGCTTAGGGAAGGGCTGTTTGGGAAACAGATGTATTATCTCTGCCCAGAGAGGGTCTTAGCAATGGGAATGCTTTGGGCACAGAAGTGTTTAGAAGATCAACACCATTCAGTGGTGGCGGAGGGGAGAGGGTTGCATGGGGACATGCCTGATGCCTCCCAGCAAGGTGGCAGGTGCTCCTTCCCCTGTGCAAGTGGCCAGCTGCTGTGGGTTTTGGAGACCTCTAAGTGGCAGCTGTGCAGTGGGCCAGGGGTGTTGTGTCCCCCTCCTCAGAAATAGAGTTGGTGCAGGGGGGCCAGGGCTTGAGTTATGGTCTGAGAAGGGCTCTTTGCACCCTGGCCTCATGGATCTGGTTTCTAGTGTTTCCCAAGTGTTGCTCATGAGGAAGGACAATGAACACGTGAGGTGACCCAGACCATATGAGGGTGCTCTATCCAGCCATGTCTTAGGCTTCCTATATGGAGATACTATTGGGCAGAAGAGGGGTTGATGTCTTCATTGGGGATTATAGACGATATGGTCTGGAATACAGAATAAAGAGGAATTTTCTCACTCTAGTTTTGTTCAATCTGTGAGCACCCACGTACTCTTAAGTCTAGCAGGGACTGGGTGATTACCATCTCATTCTACCATCCATCTAGCATTCTTGCATCTCTTCATAAACCCGCTCACCCATTTTTATCTATCCACTCAGCAGTTCATCCACCTATCCACCTGTCTGCTTTCTCTTCCTACTGACCCATCCATCCATCCTTCCATCCATCCATCCACCCATCCATCCATCCAGCCATCCATTTGTCCTTGTCAACCCACTCACCCATCTATCCATTCATCCACTCAACCACCCAGCTACCCATCACACTCCAATCACTTCTCCCTTGGACTTTGATCTCCAGTTTGCTTCCCTGTACCCACTCCGGCCTCTCCCACTCTTTTTTGGCACATGGCAGCTTAGTGAAATTATTAAAAACCTGTTAAGACCATATAGCAGCTCCCCACTGCCTTTGGGGCAGAGGCCCCAATGTAACCTTACAGGCTCAGCCCTGCTGACCCTGCCCACCATTTTTGGTTTATAGTATTACAAGTCTTCTCTCTTCTTGTTGATCTTCTGTCTATTTGTTCTAACTGCTGTTGAAAGTGAGAAATTGAAGTTTCTATTATTGTTGAATTATTTATTTTCCCCTTCATTTCCATCAATTTTGCTTTATGTGTTTTGGTGCTTTAATTAGTGTATGTTTTTAATTATCATATCTTCCTGACGAATTGACCCCTTTTGTCATTATAAATCTCTCTTTATCTCTTGTAACATTTTTTGTTGTTTTAAAGTCTATTTTGTCTAATATCTGTATAGCCACTCCTACTTTCTAATGATTGCTGTTTGCATGATACATCATTTTTCATCCTTTAATTTTCAACCTGTTTGTGTCTCTGAATTTAAAGTGTCTCCTGTAGGCAGCAAATAGTTGGATCTTGTTTTTTGTGTTTTTTTTTTTTAATCCAGTCTGAAAAATCTGTTTTTTGATTGGACTTTTAATCTACTCACATTTAAAATATTTTATTTATTTATTTGACAGAGATTTCAAGTAGGCAGAGAGGCAGGCAGAGAGAGAGAGGAGGAAGCAGGCTCCCTGCTGAGCAGAGAGCTCGATGCGGGGCTCGATCCCAGGACCCTGGGATCATGACCTGAGCTGAAGGCAGAGGCTTTAACCCACTGAGCCACCCAGGCGCCCCAATCTACTCACATTTAATATTATTATTGATAGAATTAGACATGTCTACTATTTTGCTTTTTGTTTTTTATATGTCTCATGTCTTTTTTGTTCTTCTGCTCCTCCTTTCTACCTTTTCTTGCTTTGAGTGATTTTTTTCTCTTGTAGCACCTTTAATTTTGTTAATGATTTTTAAATTATTTTTTAACTATTCTCTTGAGATTTTTTCTTTAGCAGTTGCTCAAGGGTTTACCGTGTATATCTCATCAGAATCAGCTTCAGATTTATACTAGTTTAATTCTAGTATGTTCTTTTTTTTTTAAGTTTTAATTTTTATTTAGTATGTCCTCTGTTCTTGACCTTGATCTTGAGTCACATTCCTAGTGCTTTCATGTTCCAGACATGTCTTCCTTCATTTTCCTGTGCAACACATCCCCTTGTACATGACGTGCTCCCCTCTGCTTGGGACACTCTTCCCACATACCTGTCTGTCTTCCCTGTCTCCCCTTTCCCCATTAACTCCTCCTCTACCCTGGGAACATACTCAATGTCATTTCCCTGGGGCACTTCCCTCCTCCCACACCCCGCCCCCTGAGATGGTAGTCCAACCTTCTATTGTACTTAACCATGGCAGGTATCAGACATAGCCCTGTGGATTATTAGTTATGCCTTCCTCCTTGTGTGAACTCTAGGCTCTATGAAAGTGTGGAGCAGCTTGTCTCCAGAACCAAGCAGCAGAGGAGTAAGCACATAGTAGACTCTCAGAAAGTATCAGTCAGATGAATAGAGGTGGATGTGAGTGTACCGCACTGATATTTCTGCATTGACATGTACAACTGCATCTTTACGTGTGCATATCTTTGAGTACATGTGTGGGTCTTTGCACATTTGTACGTGTCTGTGTCCTTGTGTATGTGTCTTAGCATGTTTCTGTATGTGTGCATGTGAGTGTGTGTCTTTGAGTGTGTGTGTCTGTGTCTCTGCATCCGCATGTAGGTGTCTCTGTGAGTGTGCTCATGGGTGTATCAGTGTGTGTCTGTGTCCACAAATACACCTTATTGTGTATGTGCATACATTTGTGTGCTCATGCTCTTGGGCAAAAGCTCCTTTCAACATCTCTTTGCCATGCAACTGTTTTTTGACTAGTTTGATGTAGCATTTAATGATTTCCCCAAAGCTAAGCATGGCCCCCCTAGGTATTGATCCTCCTGCAGTGGAGGTTACTCGGGGTAATGTGGGGCCAGCTGGTGGGCGCTGCCTCCTCAGAATTGGCTCCCGCACCTGCCATGCCTCTCCCAGTCCCAACTTGATCCCTTAAAGGGAAAAACTCCTGGTTGGCAGGTTGGTGCAGGGGCAGAGTGGGGCCCCTGCCAGACAGATTGGCTCACCTCTCAGCACTGTGTGATACAGCCAGAGGATTGCCCCTTTCCATGCCTCAGTTTCCTTATCTGTGAAATGGTGGCAGCAATAACAGTATGACCCCTCCTGGGGTCATAGTGTGGAGGAAGTGAGATAACACAAAGGAAGGGCCCAGCATGGAGTCTTGTATGTTTCAAGCCCTCCATAAATGTTCTGTCATATGGTGTCCTGCTTGCTCCCTTTCAGCTCTTGCCTTGGCAATGAGAGAGATGATTTCAGGCGGTGGCATAGAGGCAAATAACGAAGGAACTCTCTTTCAGGGTCTGGTCCCCTTCCAAGTGACTTCTCTGGAGCTATCCGAGGGCTACATACCCTCTTCAGTGAGAACAACATGCTAACCCACAGGTGCTCAGGGTTCAGAGGCTTCTAGACATCTGCTTTTCCCCAGTAGAGATGGGATTTTGCTGCAGGAGTTTCTGGCTTCTAGAACTCTCCCAGCTTTCTCCATTAGTCTCCAACCTCAGCTCTCTGTCTTGCTCCCTACACACTTTCATCCTCCCTATCCCCAAACTGCTGTGTTCTTCACACTTCCAGCCTCTGCATTTGCTGTTCCCTCTCTTTGGAATACTGTTCCCCTTTGCTGTTCCCGCTCTTCTGCTGGGTGGAACACTATCCTCTTCGGGTATCTACCTTCTGGGCTGCCAGGTGATTCCCTGGTTCCTTGTTGGTCTTCCCCATCAGATGGTGAACTCATTTCTCTGCATCACAGCTGCGGCAGCTGTGCCTCATGCCCTAATAGAGGCCACATATTAAAACCTCACATTCCTAGCCTCTGTTCAGCAGAAGAGCTGGCATCCCTGGGCCTGTGTTTCCTGCAGGGCAGCAGTTAGTTGAGATGGATAGAGGCGGTGAGGTGGGGGGGATTGAGCTCAAATGTTCCATCGATGCTCCATGTGTGGTCCCTGTAGGCATGTCAGGACCAGCCAGGCCATCTTTGTAAATGGTGTGGAGGTGATTCTGCTTTTCTGGCCTCATTGTAGCCATTCCAGAGAATAGGCAGAGTTTACATGACCATTCAGGAATGAGAGGAGCTGTGAGGTTTTTAAAATTATTATTAATTTTTATTTTCTTTATTTTTAATTTAATGGACACTTATCATGGGTGGCTATGTGCCAGGCACAACTCTTAGTACTTCCTCATTTAAATGACTTAATTACCATAACAACCTTATGATGTAGATACTATAATGTTCCCATTTTGCAGAGGAGGAAGCTAAGGCATAGAAAGGTTAAGCGATGTGCCCAGTCACTCAGCAGAGTCAGGCATTCTGACTCCAGCACCTGAGTTCATAGGCTGTCCTGCCTCTTGTTACTTCTGAGAAGACCCAGAGCAGATACTACGCATAGTTGGGTATGTGCAGGTTTGCCTCCTTTTGTGACAGTGTTTTGTTCGTGATGGGCAGCACTGGCTGGCAGGAGGAGCCTGGGCCTGAATTCTTGGGAGTGGGCACTGACAGGCAGCTGGGATGGCAGGGTCCCAAGGGCCAAGGTCAGAGCTGGAAGGAGCTGGAAGGAGCCAGGCCTACTTCCTGCCCTTCACTTCTAGGAGTAGCTAGACCCTGGGCCTCTCGGGCCAGCAGTCCGGAAGCCTCTCGGAGACAGTGCCATCCCTCAGAGGGCATCCTCCTCAGCCTCTGTGAATGAGAGGGTTGTCCCACAGCCCATGGCCTACTTTGTGAAATTCATCTCCGGAAGAAATTATTTCTGAGGAGAGCAGAGCATCTTGGCATCTTGTGGTAGACGAGGTCTTCTGAGGCCTTCTGCATTCCCAGAGTGGGAGGAGAGAAACCCAGGCCCAGCTCTGGCTTCCCACTTGGCTGCCATTGTGGGACATTCTGGGAGAGGCACTCCTCCAGCCCCCTAACTCCCAGAGCCGCCTGGATGCCTCGGCGGCCCCTTTGGTGCACATTACCTTGTGCCTGCCTGGGATGGCCCCTTTAGTGGGTTGGGGCTGGACCGGCAGCCAACAGTGAGTGGGCTGGGCCAGAATGTAATTTGTTTCTCTGGGACGTATTGATGAGCTGCCCTAATTAAGCACCTTGCTAATGAGAATCAAACCACTTCACTGGGAGTTAGGTGGATCTGAGCTTGAGTTTGACTCTGCAGTGAACCAGCCATGGGTCCCGCGCAGACCATGCAGCAGCACGGGGGCCTCAGTTTGTCCTCCACTGTGTGGGGCTTCCTCCGTTCTCCCTCCTCCACACTAGACCCTGCTGCTTGCTGCGTCCTTCCTGCCCCACACAGCATGCGCTTGGAGAACACAGGGCCTGTCGAGAGCTGACAAAAGAGGCAGAAGGCAGAAGCTAATTATGGTTTCCTTTTGAAGTTTTGTCACTGGTGGTCATATCCATCGACCTGTTTCTTATGCTGGGTCTCTTCGGTGAGTCTGCAAGGAAGGGGAGATGTTGAGGATGAAGACAGTTGTTCAAATGTGTGACCGTTTAGGTCTATGGTAACGTATCAGTCACTTATTGCTACGTAACAAACCACTGCAGAACTTAGTGGGGTAAACAGCTGTTTCTTCTCACAGAATCTGCGAGTCAGGAATGAAGATGGAGCCCGACTGCATCAGCTTATCTGTACTCCGTGGCATCTGGGACTTCAGCTGGGAAGATTCAGAGTTTGGGGGAAGCTCGAGAAGTCACACATCTAGTGGTTGATGCTGGCTGTCAGCTAGGGCCTTCATCTCCCAGCCAGGACACCAGCGTGTGGCCTCTCCACATCGCTTTGGGTTTCCTCATAATAAGATGGTTGGGCTCTAAGGGTGAGTGTTCCAAGGGAGCAAGGGGGAGGAAAGGTGTCTTCAAGATCTAGCCTTGGAAGTCGCACAGCATCACTTCCGTTTTTTCTGCTGGTCAAGGCAGTTAAAAAGGACCACCTGGGTCCAGAGGGAAAGGCTGTTGACCCTGGCACTCAATGGAAGTGATGTCAAGGTCACAGTGCAAGAAGAGCACGTGTGGGGGCGCCTGGGTGGCTCAGTGGATTAAGCCGCTGCCTTCGGCTCAGGTCATGATCTCAGGGTCCTGGGATCGAGCCCCGCATCTGGCTCTCTGCTCTGCAGGGAGCCTGCTTCCTCCTCTCTCTCTGCCTGCCTCTCTGCCTACTTGTGATCTCTCTCTCTGTCAAATAAATAAATAAAATCTTAAAAAAAAAAAAAAAGAAGAAGAGCACGTGTGATGAGAGAGATTGTGGTGGCCATCTTTGGGGAAAACTGCTACAGTAAGAGCAGTAATGGTGATTCAGGGCCAAGTGTGACAGACCGTGAAGAGACAGGAGATTGTATGAGAAGAGTGGGTATGACAGGAAATGGCCAGATAGGGAGTAGGTGTGACAGGAGGTTGTGTGAGGGGGGTAGGTGTGGCAAATATGGCCATGTGAGGGGACTGGGCATGACCGGAAGAGCTGAACAGGGAGATCTCGGTTGGCCCAAGTCTAACAGGATGCAAGCGGGCCTGATGGTGACTGCACCATCTTTTCTCACTTGCCAGATTGTCCCCTTGAAGACCTTGTACTGACCAGGCTGATTCTAACATGGGGGCTCAGGCATCAGGCAGGCCAGGCCAGTGTCCTCTTTAACTGGATCTTTCTTGCTCCCTGCCTCAGCCTCCACCATCACCTTCTCTTCCTGTAGACCCCCAAGCTCCCCACTCCAACCAGCAGCCTCCCATTCTTCCAGAAAGAGTGGCTCCCACCTCAGCAGCCTGGAAGCGCTCCAACTACTGTACTTTTCTTCAAATAAAAGCAGCTAATTAACATTATTCTTTAATTATTGCCTTTATCAACAAGGGGTCTGATTTGTACCAGCAGGATAGTTGCTTTCCCTTAAACTACCCAAGTGAATGCTTCAGTTCCTGGTGCTTTTGAAATGAATTTGATGTCATCTGCCCAGAGTCACTTAATGGGAACGCCTGGGTAATGACTGAATGCGCTAACTCCGTTAGCAGCCCTGGAAGCATGTAATTTGGCCCCTCAGGCAACAGCACTTTTGAAATCTCTGGATAGTTTTGAACTCTCTGTTCTTAATTAAATATGCAATTTTTCACGGTAACCAGGTTAATTCTTTTGTGTTGTGTTGTAATACTGTTAGGAATTTTCATAGTTCTTATTAAACATTATTCAGGCATTGTGAATTCCATAATTAAAAAAAATGAAAAGAACAAAGCTTGATTCACTCCTTTCTTTTCCCTGGCTAATTTATCAAATGAATTTTGCAAATTTTTCTTTCTGTCCCCAGACAGTGTGGCAAGTGTTTTAAAGGGGAAGGATTTAATTGCCCTGTAGGGATTGGCTGGTTATGAAGGATTTGGCTGTTTGATTAGTAAACCCAGTTGGGAATGGTCTAATGCTCCATGATCTTAAAAATTGTCTGATTGTACCCTCTCCAAGGAGGCCTCTCTTTTCGTTATGTAGAGCATCAACTTCACACAAGTGTGGTTATTAGGTAGTGAGGAAGGGGAGAGAAAAAGATCTGACTTTATTTTAAATTGGGGATCTTGGGAGGTTCCCCCCACCCTCATTTCCCTGGCTGGGGAGAAAGGGAGAACATAGGAGAGGAACAGAGACACAGAGACAGAGACAGAGCAATTCTCAAACAGGAGGTACAAGAGAAGGAGGAGAGCTCCTGAGAGGGTGAGGCCCAAGGGGATGTTTCACTGCATCCTCGCAGATCATGGCACCTGTCATGCTGGCTGGCTGGAAAGCTGACTCATAAACTGAGGAGGCCCCTCTTTGCAGGGTTTCTGGGTCCAGAGGGTTACTTTTCTATTTCTGGAATTGGGCTTGGTCTCTGAAAAAATGTGCAGAGCCACACTGAGCGTACTGGGTGGTGGGTGGAGAGGACCATGCCTCCCAAACGTCCTGATAAGGACAGAGATCCCTGTCAAGGGGGTTCTAGTTAGAGAGAGCTGGCCCCTCCCAGTGAGGGGAGTAGGACCCCAGGCTGATTCCTGGACCTTTTTGTTTCCAGGAAGGGCCTCATTTATGCCTCATCTTTCTCTATCTGCAAAATGGCAACTACTTCCAACCTCTTCTTACTTTCCTGGTTCCCCTCACCCCCTAACCTTAACTTTCTGTATCTAGAGGTGGGGAGGTAGGAAATAAAGATGGGAGAGGGTGGCAGGGGTAGATCACACAGGGCCTTGAGGGCCACAGCATGGAGCTGGGATTTTTTTTTTAAGGGCAAAACCTCCTTGGATATTAGAGTAAGGGAGGGATAACTTGGAAGGGATGTTACCAAAGAGAAGGTGGTTGGAGGGGCTCCTGGGGCTAAGAAGGAGGGGATATTTGTGCCAGACGGTGGGTTCTGCCAAGCAGCCCCTCCCTCCCCTGCCTCTCCTCTACCCAGATTTAGCATCTTCAGCCCTGAGCTCTAGGAAGCTCCCTACTTTGGGGTCAACCCCCAGCTGGTCTGACAGTTGGAGCTGAGGGAGAAGACATGGCTCACGCCTTCAGGGGGTGCTCGAGGGGCAGCACAGCAGTGGGTTTAAGCAGATGGTTGTGATTTTCAAGAGAAGCCAGAAACCTGGGTTTTATGAACATTCTTTCAAGATGTAAATGTAGGAAAGAAATGGAAAATAATTAAATTCTGGGCACATGGATCAAACTTATTTGTAAATGCCAGACAGGACCTGTGGTCTGTGGGGTCTCCACATCTGCGTAAGGGGGCTTTAAGTTGGTGAAAAGAATCATCTCAATATTGATTATTTAGCAGCTCTTTTCCTAGCACCGACACCATGCTGAGCTCCTGACAGGTATGAACTCATTTAATCCTCACAACTTGAAGAGGCAGGTGGAGTCTTATCTCCATTTCTCAGATGGGCAAGACTGAGGGTCAGAGAGTGATGCCTGGGGTGTGAACCGTAGGCCTCAGATTCCCAACTCATGTGGTCTTTTTGGCAGGTCATAGGACTCTGCATAGAAGGAGCCCCACGAAATCATCGCAGGGAGGTATCAGTGACTTATGTTAGGTTACATGGCAATGCCCTTCCTTGCTTGATTCTGAGATTAAAATCCAGAGTCACAAACCTGAGCTCCAGCTTGAGTGATCTTTATTAAAAAAACAAAATCAAATCACCATACTTCTCCAGTTAAAAACTTTCAACGGCTCCCTATCGCTTGTGGGATGAAGTCGAAGCTTTTACCTTGACTTTACAAGGCCTGTTGTGATCACCTTCTCCCACCCTGGTCTGCTCCGCCATCTTATCTCTTACTAGATTTCCTTGTCCCCAGCTCCCCCAGGCAGACTTAAACTGTTATTTGACCCACAGATGCTTTATGCTTTCTTACCTCAGACCTTTGCTTCTGCTAGTCCCCCTGCGAGGAGCTCATTCGTCCTCACTCTGCCAGGCAAGCTTCTCTCACATCTCTAATCTGGGAGGCTTTTCTGTACCTCCTGGCAGGATTAGGGGGGCTCCCCCACAAATGCATCATAGTTCATTGGGGTTGTTGGCCTTGTCTTTTTTGTCTTAAGACCCCTGAGGACAGTATTTTTGTCTGTGTTGTTGACTCTTGTCACAGCACAGGCTTAGTGTTGACACCACAGTTCTGCTGCTCCCAGAAAGTTTTGGGAGCATGGATCTCACTTCTAAACTTTCTGGACCCCAACAGGAAGCATCAGTTTAATTTGGTTTGAAGATGCTAAGAGGAGCAAATTGTACTTGCCCCAGCCCCAGCCCCAGCTCCGCCCGGCCCATCCCAGCCCGCAGCTCTGGGAAGGTCTCTGGGAGCCAGTGACCTCCATGAAGTGAGGACAAGACAAGGTTGCTTCTCTGAGAGCCAAAGAAAGACTGCGGTGCTCAGAAGCAAAGAGAAGGAAGGATTGCTGCCTCCTCCTTCTTCCTCCTTATTATCAGCTTAATCCTGTGGATGGCCAGGTGCCAGTGATAAAGATGAAGGGGAATGACACAGTTATCTTCCTCCAAGACAGGCTCCATGTTTTAAAAGAAAGCGAATGGTGACACCTGCCACTTTCTGGCCCTGGGATACAGGGGCATTCGGCCTGCCCTGCTGCCCGCTCCCCAGGGAGGCCCCAGGAAGTTTCTCCGCTGTGGCCATGTGGACACCAGGCTCTGTTTGGGGAGACTCTGCTTGGTGAGCCACAGGCTCTGGGCATCCTCAGCCATGTGGACACGTGTGCTCACACCCTCACGCACACACACACATATACACACGGAGGAGGGAGGAGAGGCACGTTTTCCCGGTCCTGCCATCCCCCGGATCCTGACACTTAACAGCACCATGGCTGCCTTTACTCTGCCTTCTGACTGAGTTGTTAGGGGACCTGGAGGAACCAAAGAAGGCGTTTTGGGTTGCAGGGTGGGCAGGGAGGCACAGGCACGGAATCCCATGGCTGGAAGGGAAAGAAGGGATTTAAAAAATTAATTTTGTCTAATGAAAGCCGTGTTGCTGTGTTATTGGAGGGCTTTAAAAATACAGAAAAGAAGCGGGAGGTGGGGAAGATGCCGGGAATGCAGCCCCTGTTAACACTCTGGTGTGCTTCTAGCTCCTCTGTCTCCCTGGTTTGCCATCAGGAATGTCTGATCCTGTTTCCTGGTCTCTTCCCTGAACGTTGGCAGGAGCCTTTTGCACAGCTTTTTGCTGTCTGTAGAACAAGCATTTTTCCAGCCTAATGCATTATGAAGCAAATGGATCACTCTCCCCTCAGCCAGACCTTGTCCCTGAGCATCTCCAGGTTGGTTTTTGGTTCTTCTTGCTTCTAAAAGACACCAGGGATGAAAAAAAAAATTTCATTTCATGTTTCTGGGTTTATGTTCTTGGCCCTGTTCTTGGTTGGCAATGAGGGATGGAGGACCTTGTGGCCAAGAACCTGTCTCCAAAGTTGGAGAGATGGGGTTCAAGTTTAACCCTGTCAGTGACACTTCGGCTAGTGCTGTTCCGTCTGTACCTCAGCTTCCATGTCTATGAAATGGGTACCCTGTCTCACAAGAATATTACTAGTATTAGATGAGTAAGCTTACCTGAAGTGTTTGACTGGGGACTGGCATATGGTAATACCTGGTAAGGATTACACCTCTTTTGCAGCCAGGAGTGGGTCTGTCTTATTTGCTATTCCCCAGCAATCGTGCTTGGCATGGAGGGGGTGCTCACTTAGCCCCTGTCGAATGAATATGGCAGGTATGTTCACACATAGGTGCTTTTCTGCCTGTATACGTGTCCGTTGGGGGATCTCGCGTGAAAATACAGATGTGTGCACATACACAGGGACACACATAAACACACAGAGCGCCCTCTCCCTCCTCACCAGGGGGAGGGTAAAGGGCTATTCTGACTGGGGGGGGGGGGGGTCCGCGAACATTGTATTGTGATCAAATATTTCTCAGGTGCTTGTAATGTGAACTTGGCCCTTGCCGTAGATAAAACAGGGCCATGTAGCAAAGCCGTGAAAAGCTATGGGGCTCAACTCAGTGAAGGGGCAGCCAGTTGAGAAGATCCAAGCAGAGTGGGGAGGGGGCTGAGGCTCAGGGATTCACTCATTCATCCAGTCAGTCAGTCACTCATCCATATTTCTTTGGCACCTGCTATGTGCCAGGTCCTGGGCCATGTGCTGGGGATGCCCTGGTGATCAACACGAATGTGTTCTCTGCCCTTGTGGCACTGTTGGTCTCCGTGGTATGTGGAAGAAAAATCCCTTAAGAGACTGACATTAATCAAATAATCACACATATTTGAAATTGCAAACCTTGCTGTGGGCTGTGGAGGAAATTAGTCAGGAATGATGAGATTGCATAACAGATTTAGTTAGGAAGTTAGGGAAGGACGCCTGAGCTGGCCAAGAGAAGAGGGACTGTGGTAGAGGTATAGGAGTGGCACATGCAAATGTCCTGGGGTGGAAGGACACATTTTTGGCTCTAGGAAGTGAAAGATGGCCAATGTTGCTGGAGCAGGAGGTGAGGGGCAGAGAAGTGGGGTGTGGCTGGGGAGGATAGACAGGGTTGGCTTAAATAGGGCTTATAGTTCTACTGAGGCTTTTATCCTGAACAGAGGGACACAATGGCTGGGGAGGGGGGATTGGAGGGATGAAAGAGGAGGAGAATTGGAGGGGTCTTAGGGTGTAGAGCCTGGTGGGGGAGAAGTGGTGCGATAAGGAGGCTCACCTGCTCCCATCACCGTTTCCTAACCGAAGACTGTACGCCAGGCCTCTCCAGGCATTCATAAAATTCAACAGTGTACAAGATGGAGCAGGTCAAGGAAGGGACAGTTTCCGTGGGCAAATGGGGAGGGGGTAGGAAAGGCCTCAAATATATGCTTCCTTTCTGCCATTTATTATTTACCTAGGGGCATGTGAAAGAAAGATCCAAGAAAAAAAAAAACAAAAACACCAAAAAACCCCCCACCAGATCTAACATTGCTCCAGGCACGCAGCCTGAGGGAATAAGTCTTTTTTTCTCCAATGTTTGTACATGTCTGAGTGTGTGAAATGCCATGCTAAAACTCTAAGTCCCACCAGCATAGGGGGCTCCGGGGCCTTTCAGAGCTGTCAAGAGGGGACACTGTCTCTTTCCACATCCCCATGGAGGGCTAGCATAGCAGGGGCCTATCCTCTGCAAAATGGTGGGCTCTATTTCTCATCTGCTTTGTGTTCCAGTAACTCAAGCATGGCCCGCCTCGGGGGCTGGAGTTCTCAGGCAGGCTGGTTTCTGGAATGGTGGAATTCCCGAATGAGGCAGGGAGTCTGGGGGATTTGGCGGCTGCCCCTACATAGTGATATTCTGTGCCTCACACATTCTTATTAGCATTGTAATCACTCCAAAATACTGATTCATTATCGTGCTCTGAGCTGCAGACTGAGGCAATGGGGTTTAATAGTTCCATATGAGCCATTCTGGGCTGTTGAGTAAATACTGCTCATTCTGAGAAATTGGGTAAAAGTGTGTTTATGCTGGCGATGAGCAAGGCACCAGCCAAGGAGGTAGTTGGTGTCTGGGTTGGTGCCAGGTGGGGTGGTGGGGGTCAGGGGCATGCTTACACTCCCAAGAAATATCCAGTTCATGTCTGGCTGGCCTTGGAAATGCTCCTCTGGACCTAGAGATTGGGATTAGGCATGAGGCATTCCCAGAAGTGCAGGTAGGACATTCATGTTTCTTGTGCATGTGGAAATGGTTCCAGGGTAGACAAGAAAAACCCTGAGCCCTCCATGCATGTATAGACAAATGATTGAATTCAGAACTGGAGAGCTGACTACTGTGGGCATTAGGAGGCAGTTTGGTAGAGATTAATTGTGCAGGTGAGTGTGTTCCATTCTGGGGTCCCTGTTCTGCCACTTGCTAATTATGGGACCCCAGGCAAGTTACTTGACTCCTCTGTGGCCTCAGTTTTCTCATCTGTAAAATGGGGATGATAAAAGTACTTCCTATAGGGTTGTGTGGGATTTATATAAGCATATACTTAAAAGGTTCAAATGGTATCTGGCATTGTGTATAAGAAATGTTTGCTAGTAATATGATTCTGGTGTGGTGTGGAGAAGAGATACCCATTTGGATAAGGCTGTCTCAGGGGTTCTTTGACTTTGAGAATCTGGTGAAAGCTGTGGGTCTTCTCTTCCAGAACCTGATAGAGGCACACAGCATTCTGCATATAGTTTCAGGGAGTTGTTGAGTCCTCCAAACTTGGGGCCATTTACTCCAAGTTAAGAGCTCTTGATCTCTGTTGTGTACCACCTTGTGGACTGGAAGTGAGTCACAGGCTCCAAAACCTTCTAGAACTCAGTTTTAGCCATCTTGGCTCTGCTTCATATTTGCTATGTAAAGTTAGGCAAGTGAAGAGACATCTTTGAGCTTTCGTCTCCTACATGATGTGGAGTTCTTTACCTGAAAAGGATTTGGACTATATAAAGGTCCTTGATCCTAAGCCTGGCATACAGTAGCCCCTCAGTAAATATCCTCATCTTCAGTGTTCCCCTTGATTGAGGATCGGAGAGTTGCTAGATGTAGGTTCTGCCCTTCTATTATGTTTATAGATCTGTATAGAATTCTACTACCTGAAGTTCTTGAATCTGATCCTGCTAGTTGTCCAGTCTGTTAATTCTCACATACATTTCTCACAACACAGTACACTGTTTTCCTGTGTATTTTGTAATTTTAGATTGAGAGCTCATCTTCGGTAGGATTGAATCTTTGGAGATTTGGAGTGGCCTGAGTTACTCCCATAGTAGGAGTTGGCCAACTTTTTCTGTGAAGGGCCTCATAATAAATATTCTTGGCTCTGCAGTTTATAGTCCCTAATACATCTGCTCAGCTCTGCTGTTGTGCAATGAAAGCATCCATAAATACATTGACTAGTGGGTATGGCTCAATTTGGCCTGTGGGCAGGTAGGATTTGGCCCACAGGTCATAGTTCACTCCCTCATGCTCTAGAGAGATTTTGTATTTGCTTCTGCATAATGTCCAGGGATATTACCAGAGGAGAATGATTTTTTTTTTTTTTAAATGTTAATTGCTTGACTGAGAGTATTAGTTCTCCAAGTGTGCTCCCTAGACCAACAGCATCTGGGAACTTAGACATGAAAAATTCTTGGGCCTCATCCCAGATCTTCTGAATCAGGAATCTTGTGGGGTGGAACCCATCAATCTGTGTTATAACAAGCCAGCCAGGTGATTCTGATGCACATAAATCTGAGAATTCCAAGGGTAGTATAAAATTGGACTTCAAACTCATGTGAAGACAGACCTATGGTTACAAATTCTCAAGGGAGGCTACTTTCTGGTTTTCTAATCTAGAGGCAAGGCTAAAACAGATCAAATTGTCTCCTCTTCTTCCTGTATTAGTGGACAGAGGTGTTCTAATCCACTCTGACTGAGGGTGAAGGTCTCTGGACTACCACCATGGGCACCTGTCCCCACCCCCTTATTGCCAAGGGCACTGAAGTATCAGTTCACATACTTAGCAGTTTGATTTTGAGTTTCCTTTTCAGTTTTGGCCCTTGGGAATTTTTCTTACTTTCTTACTGAACTGACCTATATATTTAAAGGGATGCTGGTGTATTTTATCCAGCATTTCTGGGTGCTTCGTGGTGGGGAACATTTTTAGGTTTTCTTGTCTCCTGTATTATTAGACACAGAAGTTCTTTCAATGCAATGAAAGGTTGAGCTTCTTCATTAGAATTCTTCTTTAGAATGTCTGGCTACACCATGCTTTTCAGGTGAACTGACACTTGTCACTTGCCCTTGGGGTCAGGGCCCACATTGTCACTCCCAGGGACCAGAGGCTAGGTATCTCCTGGGGAATCTCTCCATCTTAGTCTTTGTCCAGGGCTGCATCCAGTTTGGCCAACATTTGTTGCATCTCCTGGTGCTAGGCCCTGCATGTGGGATTTAAGGGATTCAACTGTGTACAAGTGACAAGTATCAGTGTTAAGGAATGCCACCCATGGTCATACTTGGGGACCTTCCTCTATCCCAGCATGTAATTCCCTTTGTGCCACTCTAGGGGAGCTTAACTCCGTAAAGTGTTTTACTTTAGGTGTCAGAATGGGGTCACAATTAAGAGCACTGGCTTTGAGTTCACTAAAATCAGGCTCAAGTCCCAGCTTTGCCTCTTACAAGCTGTGTGATCTTGGGTGAGCCCCTGAACTTTTCTGAACATCAACTTTTCCAACTATAAGATGGGATGACAAAGGGTTGCCAAAAGGATCCAGTGAGATCATTTGTGGAAGGCATTTGGCAGAATGCCTGGGACCTGGGGAATGCTCAATGAATATTCCTTTCTGTGACCCACGTGGTCATTATGAGTCTGCTTCTCATGATAATGGACTTGCAGAAATCAGGCTGGGGAGGTGGCAAAGCCCTCAAATGTGCATGGAATAGTAAAATTAGGCAGTGGGACAGAGACGATTGGTCACCATGTTGTAGCACTCTATACCTTATCATTCCTGGAGTGGCCTTCTTCATGCTTTCTACCTCTTCCCCTCAATCACCTCACCCAACCCAGGAAGAGGGGGTGCGGCCACTCATAGTACTCCCACCCCTGTCTATGGAAGTCACATGGCTCAGTCTGGGCCAATCAGAGAGCTTTTCTGGGATTTTTCAATTAGAAGAGGGGGGAGTCTGTTTTGTCTCTAGCTGAGATGCTGGAAGGATAGAAGCCTAGAGTTGCCTGTAGCTAGGGTTGTAGGCAGCCACATGGGGACAGAGTGCAAGCAGCCTGCAGAGAGATGCTGAGTCAAGATAAGAAGACAGACAGAACCCTGGTTGAATCATTGTGGCGGCTGCCTTCTCCTCTCCCTTTATCTTTTGATCATGGGTGCCCACCCTGGTTTTTTTTGTTGTTTTATTTGAGCTCACTTAGATTAACTTCCCACCACCTGCAATGAGAAATAACCCCTAAAACATCTACCTATGGAAGGTTCTGGAAACTTTTGGCCATTTCATTCTGCAAGACCAAATTTCTACAAAGGTGAAGCAGACACACGTCATGTCTGCCACTGGCCTGGTGCTGACCTGCCGGGTGGTACAGGATGTGCCCTGTTGTTTGAAGAACATCATGTGGAGGACAAGGGGACAGAGGGAGGCTACCCGGTGTGCCAGGACACAGCCCCGGGCAGCACTCCACAGTCTGTGGGATTTTGAACACTCTCCACAAGAATTTTTGGAGAGGGGCTGGGCAGTGACTTGGCCATAGTCATATCAGTAAATATCCCAGAGAAATAAGGTCCCGCAAGAGTGTCAGCAGATGTGGGCTGTTCCTGTCCTCTGGGTCTCCCAATTCATTTCAGAGGAGCTTGTTAGGATCCCCTAGAAGGAGTCCTGTAGCCCCTCCCCAGTCACATTTGAGCCAAGCAGGTGGCTCATTGGGCCTGGATTTTGCCCGTTCAAGTACAGCCCGTAGACACCTGCGAAGTCCCACAATGTCTTCTGAGCCCACCGCACCTGCTGACGTTCAGCACAGTTCTCCCCGCTCATCTTTGATCTCAAAAAAGATCATCTTGAAAAAGATTGTTTTGTGTGCAGTTTAGCCAAATGCCACTTTTTCACATTTTTGCCCGAGTTGCTCTTCCCCCTCCCCTTCCTTTTATTTCTTTCTTGGATTTGCTCTGGGGTTGGTTTCCTCCAACCAAAATAACTCTCACAATGCATGGCGCTTCCTGTGGGTGAATGACATCTGTATGAAAAGATGGCAAAGCTGGCCGATTTCTGTCGTTTGAAGATGCTTGTCAGCGAGTCGGTGCTGGAGTGTCAGACGTCACCCGGGGTGACTGTGGAGACGCCAGCAACAGTGAGCTTTTTTTCCAGAAAGCCTTCAGCCCAAACTTTAGGCTCTCTGGGGACCCAGGAGCAGCATCCATTTTCTGAAGAGATTAAAGGCGATGCTGGTTGGAGCAGCTGGTATTTTCTACTATGTTCCCAGCAGGGCCCTGCAGCAGTGCTTTGTAGCTCACCTGCTCTGCCTTTCCCAGTTCGACTCTGTTCCCTTCTTTGCTGACTTGTGTGCTGCCTCAGGGGGTCTAGTAGCTCCAGGCAGACCCCTGAGAGGAGAGGAGAAGGGGACAGTGCCCCTATGGCTCTCCTATGTGAGGAGTGGGGGACGATCTCAGGGTTATGAATGTGGATCGTTCTGAATCCCAGCTCTGCCATCCTCACTGAGCCAGTCCTGTTGCTTCTCTGAGCCTCAGTTTTCCCATCTGTAGAATAGGGTCATTTGTTTTAGTGAAGATAATAAGGCAAAACACTTAGCATGG
Organism: Meles meles; assembly: GCF_922984935.1. Classification (NCBI taxonomy): domain Eukaryota; kingdom Metazoa; phylum Chordata; class Mammalia; order Carnivora; family Mustelidae; genus Meles; species Meles meles. The sequence goes on along the minus strand of NC_060077.1, from coordinate 12,251,261 downwards.
TGCCTGGCACATAGTGCTTACTAAGTTGTAGCTGATGCTCGCTTCCTGGACACCCTCGCTGACCCTCCGTTATGGCCCATATTAAAGTGAGTGTGAGGGGCGCCTGGGTGGCTCAGTGGGTTAAGCCTCTGCCTTCAGCTCAGGTCCTGATCCCAGGGTCCTGGGATCGAGCCCCGCATTGGGCTTTCTGCTCAGCAGGGATCCTGCTTCCCCCTCTCTCTCTGCCTGCGTCTCTGCCTACTTGTGATCTCTCTCTGTCAAATAAATAAATAAAAATCTTTAAAAAAAAAAAGTGAGTGTGAGGGGCACTTGGGTGGCTCAGTCATCTGCTTTCGGCTCAGGTCACAATCCCAGGGTCCTGGGATCGAGTCCCGCATCGGGCTCCCTGCTCAGTGGGGAGTCTGCTTCTCCCTTTGCCCCTCCTCCTGCTTGTGTGCTCTCTCTCAAATAAATAAATAAAATAAAATAAAAAAATAAAGTGACTGTGGCTTCCAGAGCAACATTATTTCCCCTCCATGCTGTTTCCCTGTCATAGTACTTTTCCATACCTGGTCTATCCAGTGGACTCTTATTCGTCTTTCAATACCCACCTCTCTTTTAAGTGTTCACGCTTGGCAACACCTCTGCCCCAGGGGTTGACCACAAATAAAGCCCTGCTTTACTTTATAGTGGTATTTTGTCCATGTGTTTGTGTTCCCATCAAGAACAAATCCCCTGGTCCTTGGGCTTCCTCACCCCCATACATTTTTTCCTTCCTCTATTTCTATCGTCCCTTCTCCATCTCTCAGTCAGAGTACAGTACTGACTATAATATCTAATTCCGTTGAGTGGACGGGCAGACAGTAACATTAATGATGGATCCAGCCCTGGGTAAGCAAGAGGAAGTTTGGTGGGGAAGTGGGGGTGCCAGAGTGCTGGGAGACGTGACTCTACCCTGGGGGAATAAATTGATTAAAACACTGGCTAATTGATTAAAACACCGAAATCCCTGGCTGCTGGCTGCCTGTGGCTCAGACCTAGGTTGTAGTTCTGTCCTCTCCGCAGCCCCACCAAGACCGTGAGCTCTTCCCTTACCACCTCCAGTGCCCTGTGCTGGGGGGCAGTGACACATTGTAGGGGTCGGCACATTTTTTATGAATGAATAAATGCACTTGCTGTGGGCCTACTCAGTCCTAAAAAAAGTAAGACATGTTCAATGTGGCAATTCTGGGAAAAACAAATAAGCAAAAAGAAGAAAATAAAAATCACCTGCTTCTGAGATAAATCTTTATCGCTGTTTCATTAGACATTTTATCCAAATGTAACAAATATACAGAAAAGAACACAGATCAGGGTCACCTGGGTGGCTCAGTTGGTTAAGTGTCCGACTCTTGGTTTCAACTCATGTCATAATCTCAGGGTTGTGAGATCAAGCCCCGAGTCAGGCTCCACACTCAGCAGGGAGTCTGCTTGGGATTCTCTCTCTCCCTCTTCCCCTCGCCCAGCTCGTGCACACACGCGTGTTCTCCCCCTTCCCTCTCACGCACACTCTCAAATAAATAAAGTAGTAACGTCTTTAAAAAAAACCACTCAGATTAACAAGGAGAACGTCCCTGCTCCCACTGCAGAAGCCATATCATGCTCCCTCCCGTCTCCGTCAACCTGTCCCCTAAATGTGACCCATTCTGACTTCTAATAGCACACATCAGTTTTGCCTGTTTGTGAATTTTATGTAAAGGGAATCAGCCAGCACGTGCTATTTTGTGTCTGGCTTCTTCCACCAACATTGTGTTCTCAAGATTATCACCCAGGTTGTCGTGTGTAGTTGTGGTTCATTCATTCTCATTGCCATCTAGCATTCTTTTGTGTAAATAGACCACAATTTATTCATCCGTTCTCCTGTTGATGGGCATTTGGGTGTCTTCCAGTTCAGGGCTCCTATGAGAGCACTGTTAGGAATATTGATGCATGATTATCCATCAGGGTAGAGGAGCACACATTTTTCTTGGGAATATATCAGGTTTTCTCTCTCTTGCCACTGTTGACATTTGGAGCTGGATGGTTCTTTGTTGTGGTAACTGCCCTGGGTATTGTAGGGTGTTTAGCAACATCCCTGCCCTCTACCCACTAGAAGACTGTAGCATTGCCAAGCTCATGATAGTCAAAAGTGTCTCCAAGAATTGCTAGTGTCCCAGAGGAGGTGGGCAGACATCCCCTCTGGTTGAGACTCAAAGCTGTGTGTCAAGGAATGAAATGGCTGGGTTACAGGAAGGCATGGACATAGCTTTGATGGTTTTCCAAAGTGCTTCTACCAGTTTACCCTTCTGCCAGCCATGGGTGACCTTCTGATAATTCCTCTAATGCCTTTATATGTAATTCATATACACATTTTATGGAATGAGACCAGGCTGAAACTATTGTTCTACCCCATGCTAGATCCTGTGATCTTGTCTTTTATGTCTTTTATCATTTATTCTCCCATTAGAGAGTAGTAAAGTGGTGGGCCTTAACTCTGCAATCTGACTTCCTTTAGTTTATTACTACCCAGGTTTGCCTTTCCAGCTGTGTGTCTTTTGCCAAGTGACTTCTTCACTCTGTGCCTCAGTTTCCTCTTCTGTCAAAAAGGACAGTAACACCTGCCTCTTGTTATTTGAAGGGTAATATTTGGATGATAAATAGTTGGATTTTTACATGAGTTGAGTAATATGTGTGAGGTGTGTGGAACAGGGCTTGGCATGGCGAATGCTGTGTGGACTGCTCCTATCCATGTTAGAGGCTATATAATATTCTTTCAGTTTATGTCAGTAAGCCTTTGGTGTGGGATGGTAAGTGTTTTTAGAGTTTGTTAGCTGGGGAGTCAGCCTCTCTCTGGCCTCTTGGTTGCTCTTCTGGGGCAGAGCCAGCATGTGCATGGGTTGCCAGATTTTGCAAAAAATAAAAATAATATCAGATGCCTAGTTAAATTTGAATTTCAGATAAACAACAAATAATAATCTAAGTATAGCCTATATGATATTTGGGATGTATTTATACTAAATAATATACATTGTTTGTCTGAATTCACATTTATCCAGGAGTCCTTTATTTTATCGACCTATCCTTTTTCTTTCTTTTTTTTTAATTAATTTATTTTTTCAGCATAACAGTATTCATTGTTTTTGCACAACACCCAGTGCTCCATGCAAAACGTGCCCTCCCTATTACCCACCACCTGTTCCCCCAACCTCCCACCCCCCGCCCCTTCAAAACCCTCAGGTTGTTTTTCAGAGTCCATAGTCTCTTATGGTTCGCCTAACCCTAACCCTTTTTTTCTTAATTTGAGAGAGAGCATGTGCACACGCTTACATGCGAGTGTGGTGGGAAGGGACAGAGGGAGAGGGAGAGAGAGAATCTCAAGCAGGTGCCCATCGTGGAACCTGACTCGGGGCTCCATCTCGCAAACCTGAGATCAGACCTGAGTCGAAATCAAGAGTCCTACGCTTAACCAGCTGAGCCACCCAGGCGCCCCATTATCTTGTTATCCTCTTAATTACAGTTTCTTTCTCTGCTGAGCATTGCAGTGATTAGCATCCTGGAAGTGGCACACAAATTGTGTTTCCCAACCTAACTTTCCCACTGAATCACCTAGGGGGCTTGTTAAAGTGCAGAATCCCAGCCCTACCTCAGATCTCTTGAAATTGAATTTCCAAGGCTGGGATGAGATGCCCCGGGTAACTCAGAACCAAAACTTTAGGGTAAACTCCTGTTGCCCATGTTTGTGATGTGCTAAGTGGGTGGTTGGGCAGGAAAAACTCTTCCTTGCTGCTCCCTCCCGGGTTAGCTCTCCCCACTGGGTGAAGATAAAGGGCCTGGCCTGGCCTCGGCTTTCCTGGGACTCCTCTGCCCAAGGTTTCCAGTCTGGCTGAGGGGTTGAGGGGATATCCCTACCTCGGGCTGCCCCTCAAGCTCAGCTCAGAGCCTGCCCCAGCTCTGCAGGAAGTGACACTGAACTTTGGCAGCAGGAGGGTTAGGTAGGGGCGGGAGTGTGGGCACTAGGACCAGCTGCATTGATTTCTGTCTGCAGTTCTTGGAAGGCCTGTCATGAGGAAAACAGGCAGTGGATAAACAGGAAAGGCGGCATCAGCAGCAGGGAGGACTTGGTGGTCTTGGGAGCCTGTCTCAGCTCAAGGTGCCCACCAGGTTCTGGCGGCTACTGTGGGTGGCATGGTGCCCCTTGGGTCCAAACCTGAGGCCTCTGGAGATCCCGCCGTCTGGCCAGGTAAGGTTGGGCCTGGCCGTGGGGCAGGGCCTGGGCTGAATCACTGCCTTTACCCTGTCTCTGCCTGGCCAGAGCCTCCGGGACTTATGGTCCATTCATTCAGTCCCCATGGGTCTTCTGTGGTCTAGATTGGGCCAGACTGGGCCTGAGGGCAGTGGTCGACAGAGGCGATGCCCACTGCGAGCTCCTATCCCCTCCCTGAGACCTGCCTGCAGGAGCAGTCGCTCCCTGACTTTGGAGGACAGATCTGATTTCTTCTTCATCTCAGCCACTGCCAGGCACCCCTGGAGCCGCCAGGCCACAGCCAGCTGGGCAGGCCGTCCTTGTCTCCTCAACTCAAAGCCACAAAATTACACAGCTCAGACGGGATCAATATGATCAGGTCGAGGAGCCTTCAGAGGATGATTTTGCTTTGAGGAGAGGTCATAGGGGCCTCAGACTTATAAATATATTATTATTTAAGAGAGGATTCCTGGTGATTTATACGAGTCTGTTAGCTGGGGAGTTAGCCTCTCTCTAGCCTCTTGGATGCTCTCTGGGACAGAGCCAACATGTGCAGGCAGTTTGGGCTAGAGTGGGTCGGGTGCTTTCTGCCCCTGCAGTGAGGGCTTCTCTGGGTTTGGGTGTAAGGAGGAAATAATCGCCTTCTTTCTACGTTTATTTGTGGCTGACAGCTTGTGCTGGGCCCAGACATTTTGGGGGGAAGAACTCGTCAAGCAAATATTTTAATTATAGTGCTATCTTTCTCTTTTCTTTAATTGTTCGTTGTAGACTGGGCATGGTTGTTGAGTGAGGGAGTAGTGTTGTGGCCATGCCAGATGGGGGCTTGCCCTTCAGAGTTTGTAGTCTTCATTATTTACCCCTATTGGAGAGGAACCCAGGGATCAGAGAGGTGGAGTAACTTGCCCAGGTCACTCAGGAGGAGGCTCTGGCCAGGTTCAACTGTGGCTAGCAAGTGAAAAAAAGAGTCTCCATTTGACCAAATGGGAAACTGAGTCTGAATAATAATGACGGTGATTATAGCCAGCATTAATTGAGGGATTACTATGTGCCAGGCTAAGTGAGTTCCAGGAAGTTGGTATGATCACCCCATTTTTTTTAAAGTTGTGAAAGTTGAGGTTCAGAAAAATGAATTCACTTTCCCAAAATCACAGCAATCAATCGGCAGGACTGGGATTTGAACCCAAGACTTTGGCTTTCAGGCTTGAGCACATATTATATAGGTTGTTTCTGGGTTCCTGCTAAAGCCTCATGCACTAAAGAGGCAGGTTGGAATCCTAACCTTCATAAAGGTCAAGCATTTGGTTGGGAAATACGCAGTTGAGAAGGATGTTAATCCACTGCTGACTTTATCATATATTCCTCGAAGGAGTGCAAAACACTTGGCATCATAATAGCCATAATATTAACAATAACAACAGATAACATCTGTTGAGCACTTAAGTAATTACAGTGTACCTCTCATACAGGTACAGGGAGAACCTGGAGAAATTAAAATACATAGTGGCTTTATTACTCCCATTTAACAGATGAGAAAGCTGAGGCTGAGAGGGACTGAGTCACGTGCCCATGATCACAGCCATGAAGTGTTAGAGCTGGGATTCGACTGTAGCTTGCCTGCCCACCTCCCAGAGCCTTCCTGGCTCTGCCAGAGGTGCTCTGTAGAGCCCGTGCCGGTGGTCGAGTTCCTTCCACTTTCCAGTCTCCTTCCAGCCCTGCCTGAGACTTAACATTTTCCCCTCTTAAATCATCCTCTCTAATCAGGTCAGCTGTGGAATATGGGCCCCAAAATAATAATGCCAGTGCCACCACTGGATTTCCTGCTTGCTTAGCAGGATGGAAACTTTGGCGTGGGTATGTATGTGTCCTTTAAAAAAACCCTTTATTTACTCTGCTCTTGTTTTTCTAAGATATGACTCTTAACGAGGCTTTAATTCAAGGTCAAAGAGTCTAGAAGTTGGCAAGAAAGCCCATCGCCCCTCTGGGCCCTACCAGACACATAAACAGCCAATGGCTGGCTTTTTTCATCTCCTCTTTTAAACAGTCCCATTGCAACAGAGCTCTTCCTTGAACGAGGAGGTAAAATATTTAAACTGACTGTATTGCCTGTTCCTAACTGTTTGCAAATGCAGCCAGCCCCCCTCATCTTTGTTTATTTTTTCCCTTTTTGCAGTTCAAGGAAAATAATTTATTAACTTGGGAATTAGGGATAATATTGTACCCCAGCCCCACAGCCACCCGAGGCCCCGGCCAACCTGCCTACTCTGCCTGGAGAGTTGAGAGAGGCTTTTCCGTCAAAGGCACAGCCGTGGCAAGACCCAGCCGGATGGGGCTAATGTATTCGCAGTCATGATACGAAGACCCCAAGTGTCTGGAACCCTAGCCTCTGGGGACCAGTGGGGCCACGCCATCGACCTGAACTCCCTGGACTGCGCCCCTGTCTAAATCCATCAGGCTTGCTAGCCCCAGTCTTGGACCACTGAATAATTTACGGTCCTGCAGAGCGGCGAGCAGCGGGTCACTGGAGTTCATGGGTTAATAACAGGTTTGGTTTTCGATGTCAGCAGCTCTCTTGATAACGTATGAAAGAATCCTATTCTGTTGATTAGATTTTGAAATGGATCAATTTTTAATCAGCCAAACACCTGACTCACTCAATAAGAGTTGCATTGTGGAGACAGGATGGAGGGCGGCTTTATTTACAAGAGTGTTTGTTTTTTGGGGGCCATACGCAAATTCCCACCCAGATCCCTCCTCCTGGAAGAAATTGACCGGATTATCTCCTACCTCAAATGGCAGCATTTGATTCACCTTCTGATTAGTTGGGAAATCCATGGGTCTGTTTAAGAGATAAGAACAGCTGCTAAAGGTTTGATTTAGTCATCTGTGGTTATTGATGGAAAAAGCATTTATTTGCCAATGGAGAAGTTTTGCTTAATGTAACAGCAAGAAAGAAGGGAGGAGACAAAGGGAGTCTGGACAACAGCCAAGGGTGGCAAAGGTGTTTTAACTCCGGAGGTAGCTGGGCTTCCAGCCCCGCACTCCAATTTTCAGAACTGAAAATCTGTGGAAGCGGGCAGGTGAGTAAACTGGATGCGTACAGGTTCGTGGTGGAAGGGAGTTCTTCTGATCATTTTATTTATCCATTCGACAGACAGTCGAGCCCACAGTGAGTACTGAGCTCTGTGTTCGGCGTCAGGGCTGAAGACGTCATTGAGAAAGACACCGTTGCTGCCCACCCAGAGTGTACGTTCTGGAGAGGGGCTGAGGCAGGGGGTGTAGGAGAAACAAGGTGTGTAACTACAAAGTGATGAAGTGCTGTGAGGAAGCTCTGAGGAAAAATAACAAAAATACCTAGTTTCCACTGTGGTCCAGGAAGGTCTCTGAGTAAAGAGAAATGAAAAGCAAGCATCAGGCAGGCAGGAGAGCAGGGGTGAAGGCCTAGAGGCGGGCATGCTGGTGGGGGGGCAAGGGAGGCCAGGGGCAGGTGAGTGGGTGACAAAGGGAGAGATAGAGACACGGAAGGGAGGCTGGAAAGGTAAACAGGGGCTAGGTGAGGTAGGGAAGGACTTTTGGTTTTATCTGTAGTGCCATGGGAAGCCCTGGAGAGGTTTTGAGCAAAGGTGTGACTTGTTCAAGTTTTGCCTTAGAAAAGGTCACTCTGAGGAAAGGGGGCTGTAGGACTGGCAGACCACTGCAGGGCCTACTGCAGCCATGCAGTGAGCAGTGATGGGGATGTGGACCAGGGAAACAGCATGGAGTAGGGCAAAGGGATGGGTTCTCCAAATCTGGTCCGTGGCCAGGTGGCTCAGGAAGAGGAGGTGGTGCTTTGGCCGGGTGGGGCCCTGGCCCAGCCTGATGAGGCCTGTAGCCCTAGGCCTGTGGTGGCCTGGTCCCATGAGAGTGGAGGGATTCTTTGTGGCAGAACATGGCCCATCTGTGGACTGGTCCTCCAGACTTTTCTTCAAACTAGAAGAGCTAGGAACAGGGTGGTACAGAGGTTGGAGACGGACTGTGGAGTAGGTAGATGTGAGGGCTTATAGTCTCAGCGCTGCCTTTCATAAGCTTGTGACTTCAGACAGGCTGCTCTTTGCACATATAAGCAAGTAAGAATAATTTTTGATATAGAACTTTCCAGAAGGACTCATAAGAAACTGCCAGTAGTGATCGCCCTTGGCAAGGGGACTTGGTGTGGGTGGGAGATTGACTTTCTCCTCTATACCCCCTTGTAGCCTCTGAACTTTTGCCACAGGCAAGTTATTATCTGGTCAAAATTCTCTGTAACATTTGTGGTAGATACGCTGTGACACTCACCAGGATAGGCCTGCAGTGTTCTTTAGAGCAACAACTGGTATTAGCATCCTTGATTTACAGATGAGGCTCAGAGAGGGGCAGTCACTTGCCTATAATCACACAGTTGTACCTGGTGGGCCCTGGACCTCTCTCTCTTCCCAGCTCAGCTTGTCTTTCTTGTTGCTGCTGGTTGAGGTTGTGGATTTGGTAGGATATGGAGGAGCTAGACTTTTCCAGCATGAGTAGCGATTTCTCATTCCCTAGTGCTCTGCTCCAAGAACCATTGATTAGGCGGCTTTATTTATTAGTTTAATCTTTGTACATCCCTCAGTGCCGCTGTTCTTGTACCTGCACTATCCTGTCTTTTGGGGTAGGGCAGAAGGGCCTCCTTGTACACCTATGTGTGTATCTGCAGGACTGGGAGTGTCCATGTGGTTTTGGGACTTGGGGGAGGACACCTCACTTCCCAGCTGCCTGTGTGACAAGCAGACTTTTACAAACATTTTAACCCAGGCATTGCACAGAGTAATTGCTTGCTGGGGGATCTTAGTAGAAAGAGCCATCTGATCTAGTGCCAGAAGTCCTAGAATCTAGTTCTGACACATCTCCTTGCTTGCATGTGACCTTGAGCAAGTCAACTCAGTTCCTCATCTGGAAATGATGTTAATATCATCTGTTTATTGCTTTGAACAGGTGGGGCACACTCCACCCCAGGACCTTTGCATGTACTGTTCCCGCTTTTTTTACTTGTCATCATAGCTTTCTCCTTCACTTGTTTCATCATTACTCAAAAGTTACCTTCTTGTGGTTGCCTTCTCTGCCCACCTTAACCAAAATTTCACAACACACACACACACACACACACACACACACACACACACACGCTTAAACACATACCATTCCTTCTCGCTCTTCTTTTCCCTGTTATTTTCTTCCTTAGCACTTAACATGACTGATCATTGTATATCTTTTAACGATTTATCATGTTCACTGATTTCTCCTATTAAAATATCAGCTCCAGCAGGACAAAGATTTTTGTTTGCCTTGCTTTCTTCTGACTTCCATCTAGAATGGGGCTTGGTTCATAGTAGGTGCTCAGCAAATAACTGTTGAAAAAAATGAATGAAGTAAATCAATGGAAGGCACTTAGAACAGAACCTGGTATATAGTAAGACTCAATAAATTTGAGTTATTATTACTACTATTACCACTGAGCTTTCCTGAGCCTCAGTTTCCTACCCCTAAGATGGAGGTGCTGTTGATGATAGCTATTGTAGAGTTGTTGTGAACTTGCAATGATGTGATTATTGAGTTTAAGCTCAATATGAATTCCCAACATAGTAATTCTTTAATAAATAGAAGCTATTATAGTTATAAGTACAAAATGAGTAACGAAGGTCCCCTGGTTATGGCAGCATTTCTGAGAAGTGCAGTCAGTGTCTCGGATCCAGAGATCAGCTCTCACCACCCCATGGCTGGCCTGAGTAGCTACTACAGTGTTGGGTGTGGGGAGGGAGTCTCCTCTGGTTTGCCTTTAGCTGCTGTCTACTTAGTGTCCACTCAATGTTTGCAAACACCCCCTGATTCCAGCTTTCTCAAGGAGTATTATTCCAAGCAAAATGCATTGGATTTTGTTTTCGTTTTTTTAAAAAGTGTGGAAATTGTTTTTGAAGAAGGCAAAGACCAATTACTATTTAAGGTTCCAAGGAAACGTCTTCTGTATATTGCTATGTGGATAAAAGCCAGCCCTGAGCAGCACGCGATGTGTAAGTTTTGTAAATCCAAAAAAGCAGAGCCCACTCTGGTCAGGGGAATAAGATTTGTTCATTGGCCTGGTCCCAGGTCCTGAGCTTCACCCCAAGAATGGAGGACGATCCAGCATCCAGGACTCTTAATTGCAAGAAGCAGAAATGGACTCAGCCTTGCACCAAGACTTACATAAGGTGGGACTTCTCTACCCATAAGAAGGAGCTTCTGATGCTGGCTAGCCAGAAGAGCATGACAGATGTTTATAACAGTTGGAAGGGTGTAGGATGGGATGGGCTGGGGATCCCCAGCTGAAAAAAAGGGATGGTTGCTAGATGTATTGAGAATTGGTGCTGGGGCATTGGTCATCCACTATGTAGCCCGAGGCAGAGGTAAAAGCAGATTAGCAGATGCTGTCACCAGTCCCCTGGGACTTTTCAGTGTCCTCTGTCAAGCTTCCACCTGCTGATGATTCATCTCTGTGCCCTGGGGGTTTTGTCTAAAACCACAAAGACACTTTGCCTGAGAGTGGGGTTGGCCAGAAGTGCTGGGACATAACCCCTGGGAGTAGTCCTCAGTCCAGGAATTGGTGAATAAATACCCCAGCTCCCTCACCCCTGAGTGGAATAGCTCCTAGGTCTCTTTTGCACTTTTTTTTTTTTTTTTTTTTTTTTGGTGGTGGAGATAAGTGATTTTTGTGTTTGGCTTTCTTAAGGAGGTTTTTAGGTTTTCAGCCCTGGGAATGTGTTCTTTTGTATGTTGAAACTGACCTGCTGCAGGGAGCAGCAGTATCCCTGAAAAGGCTGGGGTGGTTGTAGGTAGGGATAACGTGGAGTTTGGTAGCATCTCTGTTTTTGCTCATGCTGTGGACAGAGCATTGAGTTCAGGAGAGGGGGAAAAGTGGAAATCACAACGTATCATTTAAGGCAAAACTAAAAGGATTGGAATCAGTCCAACAAAGGACTGATGGCCTGACTTGGGTTTGCATTTAAGGAATTTTCTGGATTTGAAACCTCAGTGAAAAAAGGTTTTTTCAAAAAAAAAAGGTTTGAATTAGTTCATTGTCTCTTGGACTTCTACTGTATGACAAATATTGTGCTGGGTATTTTTTGGGGAGAGATAACCAAGACCGGGTTTTCCAGAGTCTGAGAGAACCCGTAAGCAACAGTGAGCAGAGTGGACAGGGCATGTGATCTAGGGGAAATTGAAGCCAAGGGCACAGGAGCAGAGGAAAGACAGATTAGATCAGCCGGGGGGCCTGGGAGAAAGGACAGGGCTCTGATACAAACCTTGAAAGCTGGAAGGCTTGACAGGCTGACAGACGGAGGAGTGTACAGCATGGTTGAGGGCCTGGAGGTAGGAAGGTCAGGACCAAGCCTGGGAAGCGCTGAACAGGCCAGCTTGGCTCATGTATGGAAGGGAGATCGGGAGTTAGGCTGGGGGAAGGGAGGGTCCTGAATGTCAAGAGGAGATGCTAAGTAGCTTTGTGGGCCATAGGTAGCCCTAGAAGGTGTTTGAGCAGTAAGTGAAATGTTTGGAGCTTCGCTTAAAAGATTCTTTTGATCACAAGATTTCTCAGCCTCCACACTGTTGACATTTTGGACCATTTGGTTGTGGGGGATGTCCTTTGCATTGTAGGATGTTTAGCAGCATCCCTGATTTCTACCTTCTGCCTCCCTCCTAAATGAGACAACCAAAAATATCTCCAGATACTGCCAAATGTCTCTGGGGGGGGGGGGCACAGTACCCCCCCAGGTGAGAACCACTGTGTCAGATTGAGTGGGAGCAGGGAGTCCAGCCAGGGAGCAGCCAGCATGCTGGTGAACGGTGATAGAGCCCAGAAATAGGGCAGGAATGGAGAGGGAGGACACGGATGCTCAAGGCCTTTGAGAACAGGACTAGAGGGCCAGCGATGAAAAGGTCAAAGAGACCATGGAGAAGAAGAATGTTGGAGCCTGGTGTTCCAGGGTCCAGGGTCCAAGATCCAGAGCCCCATGGGTCCATGGAGCTAGGGGCTAATGGAAAAGGAAGAAGACCTTTGGGGTGGAGAGGGCTTGGGGAACCCAGAACCCATGCATCTTAGGGTGTCTCTGGGCCTTGATACAAAGTGGATTCTTGCAAAGAGGGGAGGGTGGTATTGTTGAATGAAGGAATGAAGGAATGAATGAGGTATTTTATTAAAAGGACTGAAATTCAGGAGGGAGTTTAAAGACTGTTTTCTATGCCATTAGTGAGTACCTACTGGATGCACATAGATGGGCCCTAGGGACCTGTGTGGCCTCTGATCTCATGAAATTATAGCCCAGTTGAGGAGGGGGTGCTGAATAAGCAAACGCCCAGATTATAATAAATATGTGGTAATGGATGGCACTCAGTGCCAAGGAAGGGAAATACGAAGGAGCTTGTGTGATAGGAGCCACGGTTGGGAACAGAGGCCCAGCAGCTGGTCAGGGGCTGCCATTAATGGGGTGGCCCACATTTGGCTCAAGAACCTGCTCATTCAAGATCGCTTTGGAGGGAGCAGAGTGACAAGCCACCCGTAGCACAGGAGAACAGTGGGAGTGGAGCAGACAACAGGATGACTCCTTGAGTACTGGGAATAACCAGGGAAAGCTTCGAGGAGCCGAGAACAGAAAGCTGAGTAGAAGTTTGCAGGGGCAAGTGTGAAGGAACAGCGAAGGCAAAGGTATCATAGCTGTGCTTGACAGAGACCAGGTCTTATGAGGAAATAGAGCCTTGACCCATCTCCTTAAACCTTATAAATAAATATGATTTCCCTCCAGGCTTCCAACAGTGAGGACCTAACTGGTGGTTTGGTGTGGTTGGTGGTGTCTGGGGTGGTGGGTGTTCTCAGAATGCTGATTTTCTCCTCTCCTTTTCTCCCATTTCTACCCAGTCTGTGTTTTCAAGGGAGCAGGTGGAGGGGCCCACAGACCCCCTGCCCCCTTACACCTTAGCAGTTGGCAACCTGTGGATATTTTGAGAGCGTGGTTTTTAGTTCTTTCAGTGTGCTGCTGGAGAGAGAAAACTTAACTTTTCCCTTTTTTTTTTTTTTATAAGACCAATTTAAAAAAAATTTTTTTTCCCCAGAGCAGGCCACCGGCTATTTCAGAAATAGTAAACAGGAGTCAGCGCCAGGGCATAAGTGGTTGGTTTTAATTAGAACATTAAAGTATTTTAACGCTTACACTTTATATTTTTGCGAACTTGATTATATAGCATTTTAAATACCTGTGAACGTTTTAAGGACTCTTGGCGATGAATTATTTGCAATTTCACAGGAAACTTCTATTTTAAAAGCAAAACGGTATGCAAGTGGCTGTGGAGCCTTGGCAGCAGCAACTACACTGTATAATGAGGAGCCACGTGCTGGGGGGTTGGCAGACGGCCCGCCGTCATCCAGGCTTCCTGGCGACCCCCTTCTGGAGAGGCTCCTGCTGGGTACAGGGGATTGTGGAAGCCTCAGGATCCAGCTTGGGTCTCCAAGGCCTGAAGATTGATTCTTTGCCTCCAGAATGCATCTCAAGAGTGTCCCTCAGTAGCCCCCTCCCCCCGCCCATTGGGCGACTGTTCCCCACCCAGCATCCAAAGGAGGCATCTTAAAACACAAAGCAGTTTTGTCACTCAGTTGCTCCGAAGCTTTCAGAGGAAAGTCAAGGCTCACATCAGAGGCCCCAGGCCATGGGCAGTTGGCCCTGTTGACCTAGCCGTGTTGTCCCTCATGTCACTGCAGCCCAGCCACACAGGCCTTCTCATCGTCCTTCTATGCTCTGAATGTTAGGGAGCCTCTCCTATGTGCCAATCCTTTTCTGGACCCTGTGATGTAACAGTGAGCGGGCCAGCCCGCAGAATTCCCTGTCCTCGCGGAGCTGCCCTGCTGCTCAAGGGAGAGAGGTGGCAAAGAAACAGATGAACACTGGGTGTGAGAGGGTGGGGAGGGGTGCTGGTTTGATTGGGGGGGGATTAGGACAGGATTAAGAGGCAACATTTATTTACTTATTTATTTATTTTTAAGGATTTTATTTATTTATTTGGCAGAGAGAGCCACACAGAGAGAGGAAACACAAGCAGGGAGAAGCAGGCTTCCTGCCGAGCAGGGAGCCCGATGTGGGGCTTGATCCCAGGAGACCCTGGGATCATGAGCTGAGCCGAAGGCAGATGCTTCACGACTGAGCCACCCAGGTGCTCCAAGAGGCAACATTTAAAGGCTTGAATTGATGTGAGAGAGCAAGCCAGTGATGTGCTAGAGTTGGCTTGTGTGGGGTCAAAAGAGCCAATTACCCTTAACTCTTCCTGGCTTCTTGTTCAGTGACATCTGGCTGGTTGCTTGGCTTCCGTCGTGGTGAGAGTATTTACACCATGGAAATGGCATATGCTACAAATGAGGACTTTTTTCCCAGAGAGCTGCTTATGAAGCGTTTACCAGTACACATGTGCAACAGGTCATGCAGAAAGCCTGGGAGATGTTCCAGGCATTCCCTGTGGGGGAATGTGTTGGGAAGACTTGAGGAATGTCATGAATAGGCCTGAGTGAGTAATAGGGAATGTGAAAGAAGACAAAGCCAGAGAGCTCCTTAAATGTTTTTGGTTTCTGAAAAGCTTGTTTGTGCCCCTGGACCTTTGCACATGGTATTCTCTGCCTGGATGCTCTTCCCATGCTGGTTAATTCAATTCCCATCTCCTCCCAGAGAGGCCTCTCTGATCTTTTTTTTTTTTTTTTTCTAAGCACATTTTCCCCTCTTTATTCTTTTATCAGCACCCTCTGGTGCCACTTTTAGTAGTTGTTTCAATTTGTAATTGGATATTTGGGTTATTTATTAAGTTAGAGTCTGTCTCCCCTATTGAAGTGTAAGCTCTGAGCAGTTTTCTTGCTCCCTGCTGTCGTCTTACCTTCCAGTAAGTGTCCAGCCCGATTCTAGTTGCATAATTCTTAGGTACCTTATACTTAACCTGGAAGCAATGTGGAAGCAAGTTGAGGCTTCTCTAATAATGGGCACAGTAATTGTGTCCCCCAGCTGCCAGCCCCTGTCAGTGAGAAAGAACAAGCTTTCTGCTCCTGTTGAAGACTTTGGAAACATTGGAGGTTAAATATTCCTATTACATCATGACTGGGATCTTCATTGTCATGAGAGCAGTGGATGTCAGGAGTTTAGGACTTAAGAGGAAGTTTATTTCATGATGGAGAAAGGACCCAGCTGTCAGGAGATGGTGTTGGCGCTTCCAAAACCTGTGAAAAGGGAACACTGTAGGCTTATTCCAGTATAACAAGGACCTTCCTAAAGAAGATGCCCTGAATGAAAAGTTGCTACAGAATTTTCTGGCTCTTCATCTTGAGGCAGTGCAGGTTTAACAAGAAGGTAATAAACTCAAATGATTATCACTTGACCCTCCTCGTAGGAGCAGTTACTAAATTTATCACTAATCAGTGAACTTTATCCATTTCTGTGTATTGCTGGAGAGTAGACTTTGCTAGAAATCATCTCTCAGTTACTCAGTTTTGCATTACTAGGGAGGGCAGGGGTCTTTCCTTCATTTACTGTTCTATCCTTGATGTCAGAACAGTACCTGCACATAGTAGGTGCTCAATAAATATTTGTCAAAGGAATGAAATCATATCCCTGTAGTGTTTAAAACTGAAAGACAATATTCCAGAGAAATGGAAACTTAATCTCACCCCAAAACCTGCACATGAGTGTTCACAGCAGCATTATTCATAATAGTCCTAAAACAGCAGCCCAGATGTTCTTCAGCAGGTCAGTGGTTGAACACACTGTGGTACATCCATACCATGGAACACTACTCAGCAATTAAAAGGAACGAACTATCGATAAGCTAACAACTTGGATGAATCTTGAAGGAATTCTATGGCGTGAAAAAAACCAGTCCCCCAAAAGATGACATACTGGATGATTCCAGTTATATAGCATTCTTAGGACCCAGAGAAATGGAGAACAGATTAGTGGTTATAGAAATAGAGAACAGATTAGGGATGGGAACAGGGAGGGCAGCAGGTATGGTTATAAAAGGACAACATGTGGGGGACCCTTGTGGTGATGGGAATATTCTGTATCTCGACTGTATCAATGTCAGTATCCTGATTGTAACTGACCGTGTACCACCGTTTTGTAAGTTATTACCATGGGTGAAAGTGGATAAAAGGTACAGGAGAGCTCTACATTTGTTGCTATGACTGTGTGTGAGTCTACAATGATCTCAAAATAAAATGTTCAATTTTTTAAAAAAGATTTTATTTATTTATTTGACAGAGGGAGACAGAGAGAGAGGGAACACAAGTAGGGGGAGTGGGAGAGAGAAAAGCAGACTCCCCACCGAGCAGGGAGCCTGATATGGGGCTCGATCCTAGGACCCTGAGATCATGACCTGGGCTGAAGCAGACGCTCAACCAACTGAACCACTCAGGTGGCCCAAAATGTTCAATTTTTTTAAAAGTAAAGGAGTAAAAACATTTCATCAAATATTGGAAATGCAATGGACTTAACCCCTTAACATTAACTCAGATCTTTCCAGCAACTGCACGAAGTAGGTGGATGTGATGTCACCATTTTACAGGGAAGGAAACAGGCTTAGAGAGGTTAAGGGACTTGTCTGAAGATAGGCAGCTGGCAAATGGTGGAGATGGGACTCAGACCTGGGAGTGTCTGGCCCCAAACCCTGAGTTCTTTCCTCAGAGAGATCTGCAGCTCTGAGTCTCTGTGGTTTGCATGCCAAGCAGAGCCAAGTAGCTTACCTCCCTCGTGCATCATCGTATGATGTCTGACCACGGAGCTGGGCACCGTAGCTGGTCTCTTAAATGACTGACAGCTCTGTAGCGAAGAGATAGCTGAGAGTCGGCCTGGGTTTCCCCAGGAGCCTGATTGCTCCTGAATGACCTGCTGACTCAGGAGTCCTGATCCCCTCCCAGCCCTCCTTCTCTGCCTTATGCGAGGATGTCAGGTGTACAGTGTTGGTGTTTTGTGCCCATTTTACAGCTGGGGAGACGAAGGCACAGGACAGAAGAGGAACTGGGGCTTGTTTTAAGTGGAACAAGTGTGGTCCTCTCCAGCTCTAGCCCTCAGGTGCTGATCATAGTTCCTTTGATCTGTCTTGCACCATTGCTGTTCCCAGCACATCTGCCCCGTGGTGTGGTGGCCACAGCCACAGGTTCTGTGGGCAAAGTCTGGCAGTGCTGAGATCAAGTGTTTGTTCTGCACATCACCAGACTTTGCAAAGCCTACGACAAGTGCCTTTTTCTCTCCAAGGCTCCCTTTTATCATCTGGGAATGGGGACAATAATGAAGATTAAGAAAACAGAGAACACTTTGTAGGGAACAGAGAACTTTGTAGTTCTGGCAGTGTCTGTGGTCTAATTGGGAACTCTGATCTGTCTGCCCTGGGGCGCAGAGCTCTGAACGGAGTATGCTGAGGGGAGCTTTGCTCCTCTCCAGATAATCTTTGCTCCTTCCCCAGATAATCTTCCCTGACATGGCTCCTTGGGGCCTGTGTTCCCCTCACCTGAGTTCTCCTTAGCTGTTGGTTTCCTGAGTAGGATGGCACATGCTGTCAAAGGGGCCACCCAGAGAATCTGGGAGGCTTCCTGCAGGAGGCAACATTTAAGCCGCAAGCTGGAAGATGACTGGGTGTTGCCGGGTTAGTGAGAGGAAGGAGAGGGAAAGGAATTCCAGGGAAAGGGAACAGCAGATACAAAGGCTTAGAGGTCAGAAGTTTCGGGTGCTTTGGGAAACTGACACCAGGGCATTAATACTTGAACATTAAATAGGCCCAAAGCCGAACTCAGTCACCCTGGCCCTCAGTCTCTTTTGGAGGGATCCCAGGGTGCTTGTGGCCAGGTAAGGAATTTAGACTTCATCTTGAGGGCTAAGGGGGGCCGTGGAGGTCTTGAAAGAAGAGTGATAACAGCTAGACCTACACTTGAGAAAAGTGATGCTGGCTGTCATGTGGAGTGGAGAGGAGCAGAGGCAAGCCCCAAGTGGAGGCTAGAGGCCAGGGTGGGGGCTCCTGCAGCATCTTGGTAAGCAGTCACGGGGGTCTGGAGCAGTATTGCGGGAGGAGACTTGGGTCAAAGTGCATGAAGTCACAACATTCGTCTATGTGGAATTGACAGAGCTCCACGAGGGGCCAGAAGAAGGAGCATCTTGGGTGAAGCAAATTTCTGACTTGCATTCTAGGCTAGGTCACTTAGAGGAGACCCTTTTTACCTTTCTATTCCATGATCTCATCTGTAAAATAGGGGTAGTTTCCATCTCCCCGTCTCTTGGCATCTTTGGTCTCTGTGAGGGTCAAATGAAATTCTCCTGGAGCTGTTGCCCCACAGGGAGCAACAAAAACCCCAAATCCCAGACCCCACCCAGAGGCCTTGAACCGTCCCCAGGGGAATGAGGTCCTTGATGTTGAAGACACAATTCTCTTATTTTGTCCAGTGGTTTTTCAAATGTGCCACAACCTGATCAGCTTAACACGGATATACCAACTATCGCTTTTTTTCTTTCTTTTAATGGTAAAGACTGGCTTTGGGCTCTCCTCCCTTTTCCTGCTTATTGAGAAATAGTACCCTCATCAAATAGCAGGTTCCACAGCAAGTACAAACCAGCATCTGTTTTTTTTTTTTTAAGATTTTATTTATTTATTTGACAGAGAGAGAGAGATCACAAGTAGGCAGAGAGGCAGGCAGAGAGAGAGGAGGAAGCAGGCTCCTGCCGAGCAGAGAGCCCGATGCGGGGCTCGATCCTAGGACCCCGAGATCATGACCCGAGCAGAAGACAGAGGCTTAACCCACTGAGCCACCCAGGCGCCCCCAAACCAGCATTTATGAAGCACCTGCTGCGTGCCGAGGCTTTCCTGTGTGATACCTGCTTCTCTTTCTTCTGGATTAAGAAGTGATGGAGTCCAACAGACTGGCCTTTGTGTCTATCTGTGCCATGCCCTAGCTAACTCCAGCTACTCCCAGCCTTAATTTGCCCATCTGTGTAAGGGGTCACTCTAGTCTCACCTCAGAAGGTGGCTGAAGAATATAGTGCTCCTGCTCCTGACGGGAACCAGGTGACTGGGCACAGTGCCTGGTACAGAAAATGGCTTCTGTAAGAGGCAGCTGACAATAAATAACCGGTGAGGCTAGCCTTGTTGTTCCTGTTCAGAGGAGGAAAGTGAGATTTATAGCCCCAAAGCTGCTATAGTGGGTATCCTGACTCAGCCGTGCCCTTTCCAGGAAGGCCTGGAGGAGACCCAGCGGGGGTCATGGCAGACTGGATGGCCTGTGCGGCTCCTGAGAAACTGGATGGGGCCATTGAGGGGTGTGGATTGGGCCACCTCATTCTGGTTTCCCAGCCAAGAGGGCCCATTTTTATTTTCACCCCAGCCAGTCTGGAACCTTCCAAAAGCCCAGACAGTTGTCACCCGTGGTTCTGTGCACATTTTATAGAATAGCACTGTATTAGCTTCCTAGGGCTGCCACGACAAAGTTCCATCAACCGGGGGGGCTTAAAACAACAGGAATGTTTTTTGTCATAGTTCTGGAGGCCAGAAATCTGGAATCCTCAAGGCTGTAGGGGAGGATCCAAACTTGCCCCTTCTAGCTCCTGGTGGCCGCCGGCCATCCTTGGCGTTCCTTGGCTTGTGGCTGCACCGCTCCAGTTTCTGCCTCCGTTGTCACGTGGCTGTCTTCTCTGTGTGTCTGTTCTCTTTGTCATTGGATTTAGGGCTCAACCTAACCCAGTATGAGCTCAACTTTACTAATTGTATCTGCACAGACCCTTTTTCCCAGTAAGGTCACAGTGTGAGGTTCCAGGTGGATGTAAATTCTGGGGGGAGGCTACTCTTCCCAGTACAAACTTCTTTAGAAAATGTTGTAAGGATCTTTTTTGCTCTGAGCTTTGTATGGAGTTCTGTGGAGAAGTGAGGAAGAGGTATGGGGGTGGCGCCCACCCCCCTTCCGCCACGGCCAGGAAGTGTCAGTCCTAAATATGAAGCCGACAGCAAAGCTGAGACCTGAAGTCTTCAGTGAAGTTGGCCTGGTCAGTCAGGAAGAGGAGCAGAAGAGGCTTCTGAGCGGGGCTGCGCTGAGGCCTGCGGGCGTTAGTCCTTCCTTGGTCTTTGACAACTTGTTCTGACCTGAACCTCAATTTTCCACTCTGAGAATTGGGGATAATAACAGCACCTTCCCTTCTAGGTGGTTGTGAAGACATCACATATGACTTTAATGCCAGAGACTGCCGAGTCCCAGGTCTTACTGTTTGGACAGAGAATCTGGGACTGGGCCAATGGCCGTGACCTGAAGTGGTGTGCCTAGAACTGGGTTGGCTGTGCTGCTCTAAGAGCAGTGCTCCCTCCTATCAGATCCACCCCTAGTCTCTGCCAGCCCTTGGCAAGGGGGTGCTGAGCCCTTTAAGTAGAATTAACGAGTATGAATCTAGAAGCGAATCTTCTCAGTGACCCTGTGAGGCAGAGACTGCCACAAGTCCCCTTTTACAGGAAAGGAAACTGAGGCTTGGGCAAATTTAAGTTACCAGCCCAAGGCTGCACAGCTAGAAGGTGGTAGAGCTGAAATTCAAATACAGGTACATTCAAGTCCACTTCTCTGGTTCCCTTTCCCTGTCTTAAGCTCCTCCATGCCTCAGTTTCCCCATCTCCAAAATGGTATCTCCTCCAGGTTCCCAGCTTAGAGGACCCAGATCTGGTAGAACTGTGCTGAGTCTGAGGCCCAAAGGGTTACATAAACCCTCCTTTGCCCAGGCAGGTGTCTCAGCTTCCCCATCTCCTGTCCCTCACACCACAGCGACTTGAGATTTTTACACAGACGGGAAGTGTGTGTGGAGAGCAAGCGTGTGTATATGTGTGCCTGTATGTGTGTGTGTTTGCAACAAATATTTTATAATAGACAAGCCTCGTCTGCCACTTCTAAAAGTAGTGAAAAAAAAAAAAAACCCACTTTGAGTAAGTAAAAATAACCTGGAGGCTGAGTCACTGAAGTCACTGAACTCAGCCGGAACCGGCTGCCCTGGCTGTGGCTGCTTGAGGGGCAGTGGTCGGGACCAGAAATTTGGGGATGGCCCCCTGAGGTTTTAGGGGGAGAAGTCCCAGTGGTTAGTTTGCAGGTGAGATGACTGTCCGTCTACCTTTTTTTACCCCCAAGCATTAGGGAAATGTCTCCCTGAGATGCTGCATCTTCTCTCTCTTTTAAAATGACTTGACAATTGATAATTTTGCCCTAGTGCTGGGCACCTTAGAGCTTTTATTTCTTGGAGGCCAAACATTGATGTTGTGTGAAATGGGAGCTTGGTGGAGCCTTTGTGCAGATCTCGAGCTTCCTGAAAAATTTATTTACTGTGACTGTGATCCGCAGGAGCGAATTGATGTTTATCTATAGTCGTTCGCGCCAGCAAGGAGGGGAAAAATGCATAACTGCACTTTCCTCGGAGGTCTTGCGAGGCTGTTTAAATAAGTATCTAATAGTGAACTTTCAATAGCAGACAGGCAGTTTGATGGACAGGGTACAGCGTATTATTAACCATAAGCAGGCTTAATCTTTCCCCCATGTTTTAGAAGAAGCTTTATAACCTTCTGGCCAAGGAATTCACGAGAACCAGGTGTTTGAAGCTAAGCAAAATTATCCTGGCCGTTCCAGTGGCAGAATCGATAATTCCGAGAGCCGCATGAAAGAGCAGAAGCAGAGGCTGCAGCTGGGCCGCGAGTGAGCATCTCCGGCCATCCCGTTGTAGCCGGAAGGTCAGGAGAAGTTTACAGGGGCCTGGAGCTAGCAGGGGGAGGCAGGAGTCATGCCAGGAGTGTGGCTTTCCTGCCAGGTAAGTACCTTCAGTCCCTTCCACCATGGAGGGTCTGTGGGGACAGGGAATGGAGATGTGTGTCTTCCCACTGGGCCCTGTTAGAACAGTGCTCAGCTGTTTGGTGGCACACACCATTTTAAGCAATAGAAAGGATTTACTTAATTGTCCAATGGGTCTCTTTTGCCCCTCTGTACAGAAATTTTGTGCAGAGGGGGGTTTTTGGGCTGAGTGTGAGAAATTTGGAATGCATCCTGTTTGACCAGGAGGGCTTTCTTGATCTCTGGGAGGTGGTGAACTCTCTTTATTATAAAGTCCCCTCCTGGTCCCCCTACCTGGGGACTCAGGTTCTGTTTTTCTGGAGCCTTCAGTTTCTGTTTTTCCCCCATTAGCTGGTCAGCTACAAGAGCACAGGGACTCCTCCCGTTCACCACAGTGTCCCCAACCCTGAACACCACCTGGAGTTTCTTACAAGGCCCGGCCACTGTTGAATGATTGGCGTGGCTTTTGCTGAGGAGGAAAGAATTATGGTTAAGAGCATGAAGGTCAGATAACCTTGGGATCAAATTCTGGTCTGTTACCTGCTGTGTGTCTTCAGCCCAGTGGCTTGCCCTCTCTGTGTCTTTGTTTCCCTGTCTGTAAGAAGGGATAAGGAGGGAGATGACTTTACCATTTTCAATCTCAGCTTCCTGTTTGTAGAATAAGTTTAACAATGCTAACTTCCTGAAAGTTCTACTGAAGAGTAAATGAAAGAATGTTGGTGGAGGAGCCAGCATAAGGTCCAGTATAAAGCTGGTGTTCAGTATTTATGACTGTCACTATTATGAGTGTTTGATTAATATCTCTATTGTTACAGTCGTCCCTTTTGCTCTTCATGACCTGAGGGCACTCACAGCCTCTGTCCATTTTGTCTGCTTTGAACACTGTTGCTGTCTTTCAAGGTCTCAAAACCATAATGGAGGGCATGCTGAGACCTGTACAGAGTCAGGAAACACTGGTCTAAAGTGATTGGTCCTGGAAGTACCCTGGAATGAGCCACCGCCTACCCCCTCCCCGCGCCATCCCCTGGTCCATAAACTGTGGCAGCTCTCTGCTCCACAGAAAGCTCTTTGCTGGAGTTGTGATCTGCCTCCAGAGCTCAGACCCTGAGCCCCCAACCCCCACCCTTTCCTCCAGGAAGGGCTCAGGGTCTGGGAGTTTTCATGTCCCCCAGAGCAAGATAGAGCTGGTAGCAAATCTGGGGGCAAGAGGCACGATGAGAGCTGCTCATGGATGAGTGACAGCTCCTGGATTAGCCACTGGGCATGCTCCCCACAGCGTGCCCCCCCCACCCCCCCATCCCCACCCCACACCCTAACTCCCCAGTGTGGAGACTCAGAAGCTACCTGGCACTGTGAACATTATCACCAGAGGCGGGGTAGCACTCCTGTGGCTACCCAGAGGGTGCAAAGCGGAGCCTTTCTGGGTGGGTATGGGGGCTGGGACCATGGTCTCAAGTTTCCTAACTGCCCAGGCCATGTCTTTTTGTCCATCCTGAGCTGCTCTCTTCCCCTCTGGCCTTTCTTCCTGCTCTCCAGAAGCTAGTTAGGTTTATCTAAATTATTGTCGTAATGCTCCCCACACATAGAACAGAGCAGGAGGCCAGGCCCCATGCTGGGTGTTCTCTGTGTGGGATCTCAGGAGTTACTATTTACACCCATTTTCCAGGTGAGAGAACTGGGGCTCAGAGGGGTGAAGTCCCTTGCCCCAGGCCTCATGGCTTTCTAATCGTCTGTCCTTCTCTGATGTCTTAAGTCTCTGCTTCTCAGCCAATCTCCAGTTTCCTTCTTCTCTTTGGAAGGCACTCCGTTTTGTGGGCGGAGCTGGAATTGTCCAGGAGACCCAGCCAGAGGAGGCAGGGTGGGATGGCAGCAAAGGTCTTGCCTTCAGAGGGTGAGTTTCTTTCCTCAAGATAAAGTATCAAGTCCTAAAAGTGGGGTCTTGCCAACCCACTGGACAGAGCATAGTACCCCTGGGGTCTGTACTCAGGATCTTTCCTGTCCCCTTTTCAGGGTCCCACCTGTCTTTAAAAGCCTACACAGCCTGCCTCATGCTAACCCTGTCCTGACTACTGCTGACAGAGCAGGATAGTAGTGGGGGTCACGGGGGCATGAAACATGGAACTCAGACCCGTGTTGTTCTGGGCTGAGTGTGAGCAGCTCAGATACTCACATGCCTGTCTCGTGGGGATGAGCCCCATCATCTCCCCATCCTACCCAACACCCCTCCCCAGATCCCTGTGTCCTCTGAGGGACCCTTCCCCCCACTGCTCACAGGCTGATCCCTAAGCCCTCTACTTCCAGACTGGAGCACGAGGAGTTGGGGCTGAAGCAGAGGCATCTGGATCTTTCCTTCTGGCTTGATTTATGAGAAACAAACTAATATGAGCGCTTACAGCAAGGCACCAGGCCGCAAGGGGAGCTTAAAAATTATATTCATCACAGCAGTAATCACTAATACATATTAATGTGTCTACTCTGGGCCAGATCTGCAGAACCCCTAGTTAAATAAGATGGGACTCCTACTCTCAAGAGGGTCACCAGGGAGAGAAGACACCCCCCCCCCCAAACAACAGCATAAAATGGAGGTTTTCTGTGGCATAGGTTATACACTGTATGGGTTCATGGAGAGCCAGGAGCTGGGAAGGAGTGGCAAAGGAACTGTTTGCAGCAGGGCTGGAAAAATGAGTTTGCCAGGCAGGGAATTAGGGTGGCCATTCTACACCAAGGAACGGTATCAGACATAGGGAACAGCGTGGGCACTGGTAAAGAGGTTGAGAACCACGGGCATTGAGGACTGGTGGGTCATTTAATTGGGGATCAAGATAAGCTTGGAACAGGTGGTGGTTTTCAGATCAGGCCTCCCAGGCCACTCAGTCAGGTTTGGGCTTTTCCTGAGCTCAGGGTGAGGACTGTAGGGGGAGGTGGGGGGGAGTGGGTGTTGCAGGGGATGTCATTCTAAGAGCTACAGAAGCCAAGGAGGGGTTTGAGCCGGGAGTGGCATTAACAGGATCCCTTAACTTTTGCCAAGAGCCTTCAGGCTGCTGTGGGAGGAGGGATCCTCAGGTAAGAACCATCCGGGAGTTGGGGAGGGGCTCCTGCTACCATCTAGGTCTGAGTCAAGGGGGCCTGGGCCTGGTGGTGGCACTAGGCTGCCCAGGAGAAGGCCAGTGTAGGGACCTTTCAAAGGGAGATTCAGGAAGCCCTGGAGGGAGGCTGTTGCAAGCCATCTGCTGACATTTCTCTTTCCCACCCCACAGTTTTACGCTTGGGATCTATGGAGCCTCAGTTGGTAAGAGAGTGATGTGTAAACAGTTGGAAATGGCTGGAGGGGGTTGCAGCCCCAGCCCCAGGGCAGGGTTTAGAAGAGCTGGGAGCCAATGTTTTGTCCTCTCCCTAGCAAGGACTTAGTTAGGTTCCTTTCCTGGTTTCTCTGTACGACTGACTGCAAAGAAGGAAGACCGTGAGCCGTGCCCTCGCCAGCAAAAGCTGTTTGTTCATTTGTGTTCTCAGCATCCACCTCTCGGGCTTATTATGCTGTGCCCAGCGCAGGGAGACCTGGTGAGCACTGCGTACTGCTCCCTGCCCTTGGGGAGCACCCAATCATGGCTGCCAGAGCCAGACTGCAGACAGGCTGGTGGAAGCAGCTGGTGCAGAGCTGTCCCCTAAACAGGGAGCCCAGGAGCCTGTGGGTGCTGAGGAGTGGTGCTCAACAAAATCCGGGAGGCTGAGGGTGCTTCCGGGAGGAGGCTGCCTGCATTACAGCTCCATGAAAGCAGGAACTGGGCTGCCTCCTTCAGTATGGGATCCCCAGACCCCAACAATCTGGGATGAAGCGACTGGAAGCTGAGACCTGAAGGAGAATCAGGCACAGCTCTGGGGGAGAGACGGGAACATGGGTTCTGGGAGGAGGGAACAGCAAGAGCAAAGGCTCAGAGGTGGCTCTGCAGAAGTCACCTGTTTAGAGTGCCTGGGGCCTCAGGGGTGAGCATGGTGGGGAAGAGTTGAGGCGGGAGGCTAGATATACATTTTGGGGTCTGGGCCTCCAAGCTTATAAAAATAGCTCATTTCCCTCTCCAGACTAGCGTGTGGTTTCCCTTCGCTAAGTCCTCACCAAGCCTAGAAATCAGATTGGGTCACTACCGGGGGTGTGAGCTGAGACTCGAGTTTATAGGCAAGTTTGCAGGCAGGGCCAGCTGTGGGGTGGGGGGTGGGGAACGGCGCCCCGGTTCACACCCAGCCCCTTGTTTGTTGGGGGGTAGGCCCGCCATTTGAAAGCTGCTGTTCCTGTGTGGGGTGCTCATATCGGAGGGCAGGATTGGATCCGGAGAGGTCCTGACTGGAGTGAGAGAGCGCTCTTCAGGGGAGGTTTGGGGCTATCACTTTGCTTGATCCAGTGTGTCATCCCTGGGATCCCACAAGCGTGGCATAAATAAAACCCGGCTGGCTGGCAGGTCCCTAGGTCATCACCCATCGTGCAGGGTGAGCTGCAGGCTTGGGGTATAAGGCCTGGGACCCTGCATCCCCTCACCACCCAGGCTGGCCTGCGAGTGGCCCAGTAGGCGAGGTACCGTCTGGCTGGATGGAGAGCCAAAGAGGTAATGCTAATGTCTTTTAAAATTAGAATGAAAATGTTTATTGCAGAGAGCAGAACCTGCGTCAGCGCGGAGTCCTGTGGGAAGGGGACTGCTTTATCGCAGCCTTTCGGTTTTATTTTTGCACATTCGCTTTTTATTTGCTGGTGGTGCTGCTTGACAGGCCCTTAGAGTGGGCTCGGCTGCCAGGCCGGGGCTGGGAGGACATCACTGCCGCCTGTGTCTGGATGGTCCTGCCCAGGGTGAGTGCCAGGGTCTGCCTTCGGTTGGGAGATCTTGGAGGTGTGAGAGCAGGAGGCTGTGACTTTGTGTGTGTGTGTCCATGTGTCTGTGTGTGCGTCCAGCCCGGTGTGTGGACACGGGTGGCTCCCTGGGCGTTTTTCTCCGTGTGCATCGTGTCTCTGGGGAGTTGTCCACGCACAAGACCAAGTGTGGATCTTTGTGCCTCTATGTTCTTGAGTTGTGTGTGTGTGTTTTGGAGGTGGCCATGGGTGTGACTGGGTGTGGCTGGGTACGGGTCTGGGTGTGTTTCTCGGGACTCTACATGGCTTTTTCTGTGTGTGAATGTGTGTGGGTATCTTGGGGAAGAACATGCGTGTGTGACCATGGGTCCATATGCCCATGTGTGTGTGTGGGTGTGCACATGAGTGTGAGGGAAGGTGTGTGTACATGTGAGAATGAGAGAATGCATTTGAACATGTAGGCATGCGAGGGAGAGTGTATCACATGGGGAGCGTGCTGTGTGCACAGGCACACTGCGTGTGAGAGCATGTCGTGTGTGAGCACACATTGCATGTGAGAGTGTGAGCCAGGCTATGCGTGGGTATACACTGGGAGAGAATATATGACAGCATGTGTCGTGACCATGTTGCATGTGGGAGTGTGTCGTGTGTGAGCACACATTGTGTGAGCATGAACTGTGCTGCTGTGTGTGCACACGTGTGAGAGAATGTATGAGCGTGTGTGTCGTGAGCACGTTGCACCTGAGAGCATGGATGGCGTCCTCTCCTCTGGCCTATGGAGCCCCCAGAAAAGCCATCCTTGGGTCAGAGCCTGGCGGGATCCTCCCCAGTTTGGGAACACAGCGTTTCAGCGCTGGCGACAGGCAACCAGCCTCCCCGCTGGCTCCGGCTTGGGTCAGAGACTCAGGGAACCTCCAGATGCCTCTGGGGTTTGTAGCGTTTTTAACCCACCCTACTCCAGCGGAAATTTTTGACAAGCTTTACCTCTGGGCCATACAGCAATGGGTGTTTTGTTTGTGGAAGAGATGCTGCTTTCTCAATATAAAGTTATGTTATGGTACAGAATGTGCTTTTCAAGGTATACCTGCACCCAACAATGGGAGCCCCTGCTAGACAGTTGCTGGTCTGGCCCGGGGCAGGCTGGTGCCTTGGGCTGGTTTCCCTGTGCCGGGTGGTGGGGGCTCCGGCCACAGCCCTGTAGATGGCCAGGGCTCCCCAAGATGGCCACACTGCAGGAGCCCTGAACCTTCCCCCCAACATGGCGCAGCCAGACACAGTCATTTCTCTAGGGCAGAAAACCCGTGCCCTGCAGGGAACCTGGTGGCTGTGGGGCTTTTCCACGGGGCCAGAGGAACCTTTTTTCAGTCCCTGTCCCCATCTGGTTCACCTCCCCATCATTGGGATTTGTCTTTTGTGGTAACACCCTCTGCAAGGTGAGGTGGCTGGTGTGGAGGAGTCGGATTTTACAGAGTAGAAACCAGGTGCTGTGCAAAATTTAATGCGATTGGAAACCAGTTCTGAATGCACATCTGAAGCCTGGCTTCAAAGACTGTGTGGCCTTGAGCATGTTGCTCAGCTTCTCTGAGCTTCAGTCTTCTTGTCTGTGAAACAGGAAGCATGATAGTGGCAGCCTCAAGGCTGTCTCTCACTGGTTACTTCAGGTGCTTTCTTGAACATGGCAGATTTGTGTGGGCTGAACAGCTTCGGTTCCGTGTATCTTACCTGTGTGTGATCGTAGACAGGTCATTTTGTCTGTGCCTCAGTTTGCTTATCTGTAAAATTGGGCTAATAATAGTGCCTACTGCGTGAGATGTTGTGAGGGTTAAAGTCCTTACCGTACATAAAAGGTTAGAGTGAGTGCTGTAGAGCTAGAGCTGTTGTTATTTCTGGAATGCCTGAATCCAGATTAAAACATCCCATCGGCACACAATATCATCATTATTTTTTTTTTTAACCCAACTTGTAACCTGCTGTTTCTGCAGTCTTGCCCCCTCTGTGTTGTCAGGCGGCTGCTGTGTGCCAGGCACCCGGCCAGGAGTGCCAGGGGGCACGTGGCATGGCTTCTAGGATGCTTGTCCCTTGTGGGGGAGCTGGGCCACATGCTACTGCTCATCTTTCCTCCAACAATTTGGCAAGCAGGTACAGACTTGGGTGAACCCACTCTGGGCAGTAGCCAGGGGCAGGAGCCAGCCGGCAAGAGAGCCACCTGGCATTTCTCCCTGTCAGGGGGGATCCAGCAGGCTGTGGGCACCCAAAACTGTTTTGTGCACTTGTCAAAAGGCGACTGGCATTTGAGCATCCGTGTCAGACAGCAGAGGGAGAGTCGCGTATGGAAGGGAATTTCCACTAAGCCTGGCCCCACATGGTGCCCGGAGCCCACCTGCCTTACACCATGTCAGACACGCTGAGGATGAATTACCTGATCTAGAGGGGCGGAGCCCTTCACATGGACAAGGCCATGTGCTAAAACACTTTGTATGCGTTAGCTCATCTAGCATTTGTAGAAACCCCTTGAAGTCTGTCCTGCTTATCTCTACATTAACAAAGGAGAAAGCTGAGGTTTGGAGATGTTTTGGAATCTTTCAGATCTGGGTAGAAATCCTGCTTCCTCCAGTTTCTGGGTAACTTTGGGCCACTTACTTAACCTCTCTGAGCCTCCAGTTCCCATTGCTTAGGGTTGTAGCAAGGATTCAATGAAACGGTATAGCTGAAACATTTAGCCTGGCATCTGGCATGGTAATGATTTCTTTTATAAAAGACTGTTGTAATTATTACTACTTTACCTTTTTGCAAGGCATTCCTTGCCAGTATAATAAAAATATTGACAAGATTCAACTTTGATGCCTTGATGTCTATGGGACTGGATGGGGGGGTTATTTTTGTTTTAGTTCAAAACATTTTATTCTATCAGTAGATAAGTTTGTGTGTTTCCTGCCTAGAGGATATAATACTCCTATCTTAAGGGTTTGATTGGCTTGTGAGGGTGGAGCCTCTTCTGTCTCGTGGAGAAGAAACTCTGCCGGGTTTTTGCCCCTGTGCCCAGTCCTATAACCAGACTCATTCAGACATTTGGATCAAAAGGTCTGCTGTGTAGTAGTTGTTCAACACAGGCTTGTTAGATGAGCGAATGGATTGTGCTCCTGAGCTTACTGCAGCGAAGGGGAAGACTGGAATCAGGCACAATCTGGTAGCTTCCCACGGAAGATGGGGGCCTGATCTGGATATCTGTCCTCCAGCAATGAACACTTTGCAGAGCTGTGGGTGCCTGGAACATCTCCTAGAGTTAATCACCTAACTATGATTGTGATGGCCAGAGGTAGAGGAGCTGGCAGAAAATTGAGACATTGACACATAACTCCAAGACCAGGGGATGGGTCAGATGAGGCAATGAATGTGACCTCAACAGACCGGTGGTGCAGTGACTGTGGGGGAGGAGGGATGTCATTCGTTCTTCCAATGAATATTTCTATGCTCGGTGCTGGGATGCCTGAAGACACCTTGTGGGACCAAGTGAAAGGGAAGAACTGATGCATGAATCTCAAATAGACTTTTCAGGGACAGTGTCACAGTGAGGGAGAATCAGGGGCACTCTCTACTATCATGGGTAGGATTCTTGTGGTTGTGTGTGAGAGAAACTCACCTGGAAATAGCTTAAACAGAAAAGGATTTTTATTGCCTCACATGACGTGAAAGTTTCAAGTCACTAACTTCAGGCATGGCTGTATCCAGCTGCTCAAACAATGTTCTCTCATCCTGTTCATCTCCTGGTTCGGCTTTCCTTTGTGTGGGTGCAGTTTGTTCTCGGCCAGGGTTTTCTCCTAGCAGCCGTGTTGCACCAGCATGACAACTGCCAGGGAAAGAAAGTACCTCCTTCCCAGTAGCTCTATCTAGCAAAAGCCCCAGGATCCATTGTACTTGGACCACCTTAGGGACCATGCACTTGCCCATGCTATTCTGACCACCAGGAGTGTCCTCTTCCTCTCTTCCACCTATCTCAAACCTGCGTGCCCTTGAAATCCTGCTTGAGATCCATAGCTGCCACCTTTTGTTTTTGCCTTTATTGTCTTTTGTATTTTCTCTCTCTCTCTCTCTCTCTTTTTTTTTTTTTTGGCTTTGTATCTAATTCAGCGTTCTACCCGCACTGTGTTCATATCAGGCCAGGGTCCCTAGCAGACCAGAGTTTCATTTCTTGCCTTTCTTTCCTCTCCCCCACCCCATGCCCAATATAAAAAGTAGGAAGGGTGCCTAATAATGCCTATTGATGGACCTGGGGCATTAAGAGGTATTGAATTTAGAAGCCAAATCCCAGGACGGCTCATGGAGGGTGGGTCAGTAGGGTCCAAAGGGAACCCCAGGAATTGTCTTGCTGAACCCACCATTCTTGGTTGAGTCCCAAAGCCTTGACCTCACCCAGGCCAGCTGGGGAGGTGGAAAGGGGGAAGGAGTGCGATTCAGAGGCCAGGCTCTCCCAGGTTCAAATCCTGGCTCTGTGCCCTCTGGCTGTGTGCTGTGGGGCAAGTTGCTTCACCTCTCTTTGCTACCAGTTCCTCATTTGTAAAATAAGATAATTCATACAACGCATTTAAGGGAAGGACCCAGCCCACAGTGCGTTGTGGTGCTCGTTGACTCTTGACTCAAGCGTTATCAGTACTGTTATTGCTGTGCTGTTTTCAGAGTCACAATAGAAAGGGGGATTATGAATTCAATAGATAGATTTAACAGGAGGAAATAGCTGCCCAGGGAGCTTCAGAGACACCCCAGGATTACAGAGCACCAATTGGGCCTCTGCCCCACTTACAACCTTAACTTCTGCTTCAGCCCTTGTTCTTCACCCAGACTGTCTTTTTGGGAGCTGCCGTGGCCCTCAGAGCATGTTAGTGCTTCGTCACAAGGAAGGACCGGAGTGTGGGGGCCTTTTGGTTCATACAGAGGGTGAATGGGACCTCAGCCTTGGTGGCTTCTCTTGAAATACTGTGTTTCTCCTGGCCGGGTTGCTATGTCTTGTGGCCGACTGTCCTCTAAGCAGCTGCCTTTGACCAGTCAGCCCTGTGAGCATCTCATCACTGCCCCAGAACAGACCAGGGAAACAGACCGAGGGCTGAGCGGTCCCTGCACAGAGAAGGGCCTGCTGCCCCTCCACGCAGCGCTGTGCCCGTCTGTGTAAAGATGCATCATCTGCTCTTCTCCCCGGGCACTCTTATTTCTTTCTGCTGCCTCAGAAATATTTGGGGGTGATTAAAAGGAAATGTTCTTTTAACTATAATGAAATGGGGTTTGGGGGTTTTGGAATAATCATCTGTGGCCTTGGGGGGCCGATGCTGGTTGATTTGATAACTGAGTTGATAGGCAACAAGTATTGATTTCTCTCCCCCTCTTCCCAGGAAGGTGACTCAGTGAAGGGGAGATGTTTTGAAATTCAGGGGAGGGCTGCTGTGGGAAGCCAGAAAGCTGTGTGTCTGTGTGTGTACGCTCTCTT
This sequence comes from Meles meles, assembly GCF_922984935.1. Taxonomy (NCBI): domain Eukaryota; kingdom Metazoa; phylum Chordata; class Mammalia; order Carnivora; family Mustelidae; genus Meles; species Meles meles. The sequence goes on along the minus strand of NC_060077.1, from coordinate 12,218,839 downwards.
GTGTACGGCTCTGTTTCTCCCTCCATGGCCTGTTACTCAGGACCTCCAAGAAATGGGGCATGCAGCCTCCCACCTGCATGGAAGAAAGGACAGGCTTTGGAGCCATGTTCAGACCCAAAGCTGAAGTCTGCTTCTCTTGCCTCCTGCCTAGGGGACCTTGCACAAATGGCTTCCCTATTTGTTGACTCAGTTTTCTTGTCTGTAAAGTGGAGAGAACAGTGCCTGCTGTGGGGAGTTGTTCAGAAGACTGAGAATTTCCCTTGGTGGTAATTAATGGCAGCTCCTCTTACAGTGATGATACTAACAACTAACAACAAAGGAAGGGGGTAATGGATTTTGATGGAGCAAACCCTAGAAGCCTTCCAAGAGAAGGGCCTTGAATGATGACACTTCTGATGCGAAAGAAAGGGGAGGGGGTGAACAGCTCTTCTGTATTGGGAATTGGTAGCCCCAAAGATGGGGGAGGTGTGGAGCATCTGGTGAGATGGGGACTAGCTGTTGTCCAGTGTGTCCCAGAGAGGGGAGGGGGACAGGGAAGGGCAGGGATGTGGTAGAAAAGTCGTTCCAGCAGGTGAGATGAAATGGGTGATGGATGAGCTCAACGTATTACTTTTGTTCCTTTTGAAATTCAGAAGCAGTGATAACATGTAACTCCCCGTCCTTTGGCTGAGCACTAATTACATGCCAGGTGTTGTGCTAACTGTTGACTTCCAGCATCTCATTGACTCTGCACCGTATCTTCATTTTACAGGGCTGGAAACTGAGGCCCTTTGTAACATCTACTGGTGCATTCAAACGTATAGCGTCTGGTGACAGTCACCCTGTCCCTTAAATCAAGACCTGGTGCGACCAGGCAGTGTTCCAGCTCCGTGGCCAGCCTGCAGACCCCTCACACAGCCCACCCACCAGATGTGGGTTGTTGAGTCCTTGGGCCACCCAAGTTTCTTCTCTGTGGGAACTTTTTTTGACATTTGACTGGGGCACGTACATCCTTCCTCCAGATTCCCTGCCTAATTCAGTCAGGCAAAGATGTCATGTAGAGGTCACTTACAATTCTCTCTGTGTTCCCTGCTGAGTTCTTCTGTTGCCTCCGGGAGTTCCGGGGGAGCCACGTGCTTCACCTGGGCAGAGCCTGATGATGCAGCTGCCACCGTATTTACTAGATGTGTCCTGACGTTAGGCAGTTGGGAGGATGGTGGCATCTGCCCTGGCAAGTGGAATGCTCACTGTCTAGGTGGGGCCAGAGAGTGTAGGGAGCAGAAAGGTCAGGGAGGGAGCCTGTGACGCCTGAAATTAAAAATACACAGTGATGGAAAGCAAATAAATGATACTGTGCCCCAAATCCCTTTGTGCCAAGCAGTATCCGAGGCAGTGACGGTGCAGGGATGTCTCCATCCTTGGGGAGGTCATCTGGGCAGCACATGGTCCATCCACTTCAAGCCTAAATTAAACTCCAAGGATCTTTGTCAGATAACCCCCTCCTGTCAGATGCACTCAGCGTAATGGAGAAGCCAGTGATTCCAGAGGGCCCCACAAGGTGGGAAATGAGAATTTAGATGGAAGGAGCATCTCCTGTCTGTCACACACCTGCTCTGTGAGCTTGACACTTTCCAGCCACCATCACCTGTGAGCCTCACAGCATAGATCCATTTCACATATGGGGAAACTGAGGCAGGGTACGGTTCTGAACTTGCCCACTAGTGAGGAAGTGGCCAAGCTGGGACCTGAACCCAGGACTCTCTAACTTCAAACCACCCTTTTTCATTGACAAATGGGGAAACTGAGGCCCAGAAAAGGACTGGGACTTGCTTGCTTTTCAGAGGTAGATCTTAATCCATTCCTGCAACTATTGGTTACCTCATGGCTTGGGGAGGGAGAGGGTTCCTGGTTGTAAACCCAGGAAACAAACAGAGGCAAATAGAAAATAAAGTGTGATTAAGTGGGGCGCCTGGGTGGCTCAGTGGGTTAAAGCCTCTGCCTTCAGCTCAGGTCATGATCCTGGGGTCCTGGGATCGAGCCCCGCATCGGGCTCTCTGCTCAGCAGGGAGCCTGCTTCATCCTCTCTCTCTGCCTGCTTCTTTGCCTACTTACGATCTCCATCTGTCAAATAAATAAATAAAATCTTTTTTTTTTAAAAAGTGTGATTAAGTGCCATGCAGTGGCACAACCAATGGGCAAGCTGTTCTCCCCGTTTCAGGACATGTTTGAGCATCAGGAGCAGGCAGTCCTCAGCTTATGACGTCATATTCATGTCAGTTTCTTTGCTCTTTGAAACATGAGCACTGTAACCCTTTTTGTGGGGGAATGTTTCCTTGCGTGCTCCCCTGAGCTGGAGTAAACCAGGGGAGGGGAATGTACTGGAGGGGCGGGGAAGGAGTTTGGTGTGAGGTCTGAGAAGGCCCAGCGATGAACTAAAACTTGGCAGCTATTGTAGAAATGTCTCCTACCTCATAGGACAGCAGGACCTACACAGGGCTGGGTATCAGGGGACTGGGTTCTATCAGTGCTCGAAGGCCAGTCAGTCACTTTCTCCTACCTTTTGATTCTCATTCCTTCTCTAAAATGGATGATAACCAAGGCTGCTTCCGTGCATTTGGGCAAAGGCATTGCATGCCTGTTTGGCCAGGCTCAAAGGGAGAGAGTTCTGGGACCACTTGGCACGCTTGCTGCGGGTGCTGGGGGTAGTGGTGGCGTGAACGTCATGCAGCCATTTATTCATTCAGTAGGCGCTTTTTGAAAGCCAGCTGGGTGACAGGCACTGGAGGCAGAACAGGAAACAAAGCAGACGTGGGCTGCGCCCCATGGAGATTAGTCTGATAGACATAAAACAACAGTGTATGTTCGGATCACCACTGGGTTCTCAACATCTCTTGTTTACCTGGCACACCTGTGCCCTCAGATATTTATCGACTGGACAAATGAATGACTGAGCCAAATGCAGAGGAACATGTGATTCAAAAGAGGAACACGTGATACAAACTGCATGGGAAAAGAAGGGGGTGGTGAAGGAAATACAGTGATCCCCTCTGATAAGAAAGTGCCCTGACTGCAGAGGGCCCACAGGCCAGGGAGAGAGACTACATTCAGCAAAGAAGCCAGAGTGAATTTATAATTCTGAGTGTTGCAAGATAAGAGTGTTGTGAAATGTCTTGAGGGAACCTCTTGAGGTAAGGCAGTTAGGGAAGGCTTCACACCTAATTTATTCAAACATTTTATTTTTTAACTTTGCATTTTGAAGTAGTTTCAAAAGTATTTACAAAAAGTTCCAAAAATAGTACAAAGAATTCCCCATATTCTCTTTACCCAGATTCTCTAAATGTTAATATTCAGCATGACCACAGAACAATTATAAAATCAGGAAATTAACACTGACACAATGCTATAATCTTGTGTATTGATTTTACCCAGATTTTGTCAGTTGCCCACTGATGTCTCTTTTGTGGTCCAGGGTCCAGTTCTGGATCATGCATTGCATTAGTTATCATGTCCCTTTAGCCTCCTATAATCTGGAACAGTTTAAAACGTATGTATCTAAATTGATCCAATCTGAGTGAATCCTGGAACTTTTGCCTAAAACTACTGGGAAAGAGGTACTTTCTTTCCCTGGCAGTTCCCAAGCTGGTGAAACAGAGCTGCCAGAGGAAAACCCTGGCTGAGAACACAGCCACCCACACACAGGAAAGCTAAACCAGGAGATGAGCAGGGTGAGACAACATCATTTGAGCAGCTGGATAAAGCCATACCTGAAGCCATCTGATCTGGAACTTTCAGGTCATGTGAGCCAGTAAAATCCTTTTTTTGCTTCAATTGTTATTATTCATTGAATTATTTATTCAGTGACTATCTCCACACTCAGTGCTGGGATGGAGGTAGATGCCTTGTGGGGCCAAATGAAAAGGAGAACTGGTTGATATGTGAATCTCAAATAGACTTTCCAGGGACTGTGTCCCAGTGAGGGCAAATCTGAGGCCACTCTCGAAAGGGCAGCACTCTTGTGGTTGCATGACCTTGACACTTTTTGATGAGGACTGGCCATTTATAATATTTGTAGAATGTTCTTTGATTTATAAATGTAGGATGGTTACTCATGTTTGACTCACGTTCTGCTTTTTTGGCAGAAATGCCTCCAGAGTGATACTGTGTCCTTCTCAGTGCATCAGATCAGGAGGCACATGATGTCCATTTGTCCCATTACCAGTGAGGTTAACTTGGTCACTTACTTAAGGTGAGGTCAGCTGGGAATCTCCACTGTGAAGTTGTTATTACCCCCTTCATTATTAATAAGTGTCTTGTGGGGAAACACTTTGAGGCAATGTAAATACTCGGTTACTCATCATTCTTTTGCCCACTAATTTAGCATATGTTGATGCTTCTCGCCTGAAACAATTACTGCTGTGGTGTTTGCCAAATGGTGATTTTTCTCTTTCCATCATTACTTCTGCATTTATTAGTTGAAGAGCTTTACCTTCTCACTCCTTTGTTTATCCAATTATTTATTTATGTCACTAGGGACTCCTGGATTCTTGGTTTATTCTGTGTCCTCCTCCTACTCTGTCCCCTCTCTCTCCTCCCCTGCATCTCTCCAGGCTTTCTGTCCTACTTCCTGCTCTCCCTCTTTGTTTTCCCCTCTTTTTTTCCTATTGAAGAAGTCAGGCTGTTTGTTCCACAGTTTCCTTCCACTGGCTCTGGCTGAACATGTACCTGTGGTGTCATTTAACACTCTCCTCCATTGCCTGGGTCTCCCGTGAACTGGCAGTAGCCCCGAGGCTTGATCGGATACCAGTTCAATATTTTTGGCAAGACCACATCACAGGTGGCAGTGTGCCCTGTCGTCAGGAGGCACACGAGGTCTGGCTGTCTCCCTTTCTTTGACAATGAGATTGATCAGTGGGTTCAGGAGCTGTCAGCCTAATCCATCCATTGTCAAGTTGCCTATCAGCTCTTCATCCACTGGGTTTCATGCCCACTGATAATCATTGCCTAGGTCCATTAATTCATTAAAGGTTGTAAAATGTTCATACATTGACTCTTTCCCTCTCTTTCTTAGCTGGAAGATGTCTCAGCAGAGAAACCACCCCTCATCAATTATTTGCTGAATGAAAGTGTGCCCAGGAAAGGGAAAATAAATGTTTAATTCTTTCCCTTTATTTGCCAGTTTTCAAAATAAAGAGTTGGCTCCCTGGCATCCTCCAAAAGGGACCAATTAGAAGGGTTTTTTTCATTTATTTTTAAAATATAAGCCCATGGGTGCAAGCATAATTGAAGGGTCTTCATCTAAGTTCTTATCCTTATTCATGCTCTCTGATGGGATACGAGTGCACGGGGCCTCTGCAAGTTAGCTTCTGAATCCTTTGGACTCCTCTAGAGGTCTTGGAAAGCCTCCTTGCTTTCCAGGAAGGAAACATTTCCTTGGATATTTCCTACTTCAGCTGTGGACTCAGCTATAGGAGCCCTGGATCCTTTTAGTGGGAAATGGTATTTAGAGATTACATTCTAGGTGCTGAATGAATGAATGAGGGGCCTTTTCAGTGTCCACAGTAGATGGGATGGTCATCCCTTTCTCAGCCCTATCCCAGGTTAATGACTCACTAGGAGCCCCTTACTTTTACTCCTTTCCCCCAGTGTCTTCGTTTAGAAAATGTGGGTGGGTCTCGCCAGCCTGTAATGCACCCCCTCCTTGGGACTGGCATTTTCTTGGGGAAGGTCTTCGAAATCAGAGAACCCTTAGAAGGCTGAGGCCACTTGTCCCTGGATGCCTGTTTGCATCCTGCCATGCTTTGTTTAACACTCAATGTGATATGATTTAGCAGAGGAAGAGTGTCACTGCTCTTTGCCTCTTTGCATCTTTGGGGGGGTGCGGGGGGGCGGGCGGGCAAGAAGAGTTCACTGAGGGACCATCAAATACAGACCAGACAAACGACAGATAATATCCCTTCACCAGAACAACTTAAAAATTAATATGGGCCTCTGAGTGTTATCCCCGCCTTTATCTGAGCAGCCTGAATGTCTGTGTTTGAGATTAAAACTCACATTTCATTTTTATATGCTGTGCTTAATCCAATAATGATTTCATGTTACAAACAGCAATAATATCTTTCAGCATAGTTAATCAGAATAGACTTAATGCTGTCACTATTTATTAACCTTTGTTGAAAAGCAAGAAGTTTCTCTCTAATCTGTGATTGTTGGTCTTGTCAGGCTCTATCAAGTGAAAAAACAGTTTTGGCATTCATTAAAACGGTGCGAATCCTGAAATGACAATTGGAGCCGGATGGTATTTGGTGCATGAAATCTTCGTTGCGTTCCCCAGGATGACTGAGAAGGCTGGGGAGGTGCAAAGGGGGGAACCCACACATTCAAAAGACTGAGTGTTTGATCCGTGAGTTCCTCTTGGATGAAGAAACTGTTCTTGTGACTTGGGAGGGCTACAGGCAAGGAGAGGGTTTGGGCCTGTTGACGCCCCTCACCAAAGAACTCATCGTTAGTTCAGAGCAGTGGCTTTGAACATGGATCCCAGACACCTCATCACTTTCCCAGCCCTGTCCCAGGTTAATGACCTTGTGGGAACTGTTTATTCACTTTGACTCTGTTCTCCCAACTTCTTCATTTGAAAGAGAGCAAGGGTGGGTCTCCCCACAACTCCAAGGCCCACACTGAGTTGCAGTCCAGTTGAGGGAGTCCATTGAAACAATACAGCCTTAAGATGTCAGTATGGGCTTCAGATGTCTACTTTACTGGAATCCTTTTGGCAAGAGATCTCAGTCGGGAGTCCTCAAACTTTGGTGTGCACAAGACTGTCCTGGAGAGCTTCTCTGATTCCTGGGGAATCATAGGCCTGGAGTGCCCTGGGATTTAGCATGTCTACAAAGTTCCCTGGTGATGCTGATGCCATTGGTCTGGGGACTACCCTTTGAATAGCACTGAGGGCTTCATCTTTTGGGGTTTTCCGAACCATGCTAAGATATCATCATGGGGTCAGTGACCTGATGACCTTAGCTGGTCGCCTCATAGGAAGGTTTTGTCTGAAGTCTATGGCAACTCTTGGAATGCCTGAGCTGGATGTCTTAGCTTTCAGGAGGCAAGCAAAAGGCATTCTTACTCTACAAACAGAGATGACAGTGATCTTTCCTGATTTACTTCTCTGAAACAGACAACTTGCACCAGTGCTTCTCAAACTTTAATATGAACGTGGATCACCTCCAGATCTTGTTTAAATACAGATTCTAATTCACTAGGACTGGGTGGGGTCTGAGAGTTTGCATTTCCAGCAGATTCCCAGGTGATGGTGAGCTACCTTCCTGGAGCACACTTTGGATATCAAGGCTCCACTGAATAGCAAGCAAACCCAGGGATGTGGTTGGCCAGTTCCTGTGCCTTCTTGGACTTGAGTTACAGAGTCTGAGCCTTGTTAAATCTGCCAAGGGGGCACCTGGGTGGCTCAGTGGGTTAAGCCTCTGTCTTCACCTCAGGTCATGATCCTAAGGTCCTGGGATCGAGCCCCACATCAGGCTCTCTGCTCAGCAGGGAGCCTGCTTCCCCTTCCCCCTCTGCCTGTCTCTCTACCTGCTTGCAATCTCTGTCTGTCAAATAAAAAAAAAAAATCTTAAAAAAAAATCTGCCAAGGATTTTAATTTATATATATTTTTTTTATTTAAGATTTTTATTTATTTGAGAGAGAGAGCAGGTTTGTGGGGCACACAGGCAGGTGGGAGGGGCAGGAAGGAGCGGAGGGAGGACAAGAAGGACAAGCAGACTCCCAGCTGAGCAACGAGCGCAGAGCACCAAGTCCCGGGGGCTCGATCCCATGACCCCAAGAAGATCATGACCCCAGCTGAAACCAAGACTCAGATGCCCAACCGACTGAGTCACTCAGGTACCCCTGCCAAGGATTTTAAGAGAGAATTTACCTTAAAAAAAAAAAAAAAGAAAGAAGGAAAAAAGTTTTCAACTCACTGAAGCTTCTTCCAAAGGAAAATGGCTCTCCCAGGGGGCTTCCTTTTTTCTTTTTCCCCCTCGAAGGACCCTCGGACATCTTTCCTAGGAAGTCCTATTGGGTGTTTACCTTCCCAAGATGATTCAGAGAAAAATCTAAAACCAGCGAAGAGGTCCTTGTGCTGGGAAGCATGGAAGAATATTCCACTGGGCAATACAGTGATCGTTGAGGATTGGGTGGGGGTAGCCGAGATCAGTGGCCAATTGATCTCTCCTCTCATAGGAAAGCGTCCACTTGGGCATCGAGCAGCACGATGAGTTTTTGCCCATGTAAACGGGGAGGTGAGCAGGTGCTGTTAATTATTTAGGAAGAATTAAGCAGTCTGGGTGGGTGGGTTTTATGCCCTGTTTGGTAATAAAGGTTGCTGCAGAAAGGAATTTTAAAATTCAGTATTCTCATTTGCCTCATCTTGCAAAGAAGCTGAGCCTCGGTTTGACTGGTGGGAGCATCTGGAATTAATGAACCAGCCTCTTACAGTGCAGAAATCAATGTTTGCTGCATTAATTGCACGATGCTGAAACCCCACTTTTTATTTCTGACTCACAGAGCCACGGCCTAAGAAATCTCTCTTAAGTGGTGTTCTGGGGCTGCGCTGTTGCCTTTATCTGTCTGGGCATGGGGAAGGAACTGCTGCTTCACTGTGGATCTAACACGGGAAGATGTAAAGACACGGGAAACAGGACAAGCTGTGTACTTTGGAGGCTCCAAAAGGGCAGAACTTAAGGATCACTTCCCTCTTGAGTAGCTGGACCCTGTCCAGCCTTCCGTCTCCTGAGAGTTTCCAGCTCGTCATTTTCTTTAGGTTAAATAAGGTTTATTAAGAAAGTCTGTGTTTTTCAGCTGGACAAGTGTCCCTTGGCTCTCTTGCTTTTCCCACATATTAACCCTTTTGGAATGTGCACATCTTGACCCAAGATGTAGTTTGGGCACTGCTTTGGGCAGACTACCCAAGGAGGTGGCATCTGAGCCATGTTTGGAAGGAACAAACAGTAGGTTGCCAGGGAAGGGGGGGGAGGGACAGATGTAAGGACAGTCCAGGCAGAGGGAACAGCATGCACAAAGGCCCTAGACTAGAGCCCTAAAGCTCCTGCTAGCTGGAGTGGAGGAAGAAGCCAGGGAGCATGGATGGGTAGAGAAGGGCTGGGAGGGTGCCTGGGAAGGTATTTTGAAGCCTTGAACATCTGGCTAAGAACTTTTCATTCCCTCTGGTAGTGATGGAGAAGATGGCAAAATGCTTAAGTAGGAGATGAGATGACCAGTGAAGTTTTGTTTTTAATTTACAAACGGTAATTGTTTTTGGTTGTAGTATATAGTCCTCTGAGCTCTGACCGTAATCAGAATATGGAACTGTTTCATCACTCCCCACAATTCCCTTATGCCACTCCCTTATATTCAAACTCTTTACCGAGAGTGCTTGGCAGCACTGTTCTGTTCTCTGTCTCTATAGCTTTGCCCTTTTCAGAATGTCATATAAATGGAATGATGCAGGATACATAGATATAGATACAGATACAGACATAAAACCACATACATTCTTTTAAATCGACATTCTTTCGTTTAGTGCATTGTATTTGAGATTTCTCCATGTAGTTGTGTGCCTCAGACCTTTGTTCCTTTCCATTACTGATCGTACCCCATTGTATGGTTCTATCAGAGTTTTTATTCATTCACCTGTTGGAGGATGTTTGAGTTGTTTGCCATTTCTGGCACTTATGAATAAAGCTGCTATAAACATTTGCTTACAATTTTTTGTGTGAATATAGTTTATATCTATCTAGGGCAAATACGTGGGGGGGAGCGGGGATTGCGGGCTGATTTGATAAGTCTATATTTAACTTTTTAAGAAGCTGCCAACATTTTTTCTAAAGTGGCTGTACCATTTTGTATTCCTACCAGTAATGGGTAAGAGTTCTAGTTTTTCCACATGCTCACTGGGTATATCAGGTTTTTGTTGTTGTTGTTCTTTTCCAATTTTAGCCATTCAATTAGGTGTGTCATGGTATTTCATTGTGGTATTAATTTGCATTTCTCTAATGGCTAATGGTGTTGAGCATCTTTTCATGTCTAGTTTGCTATGTGTATATCTGTTTTGGTCGTGTGTCCAGTCAGATATTTTGCCCATTTCTTAATTGAGTTGTTTTCCTATGGTTGAGTTTTGAGAGTTCTTTATATTTTCTGGAGGTGAGTCCTTTGTCAAACACATGATTTGCGGGTATTTTCTTCCAGCCTGCACCTTGTCTTTTCATCTGTAGAAGTGCAGGTTTTTTATGAAAATCACTGCAGCAAGTGGTGTTTCTAACTCTGCCCCTCTTCCTCACTTACCACATGCCAGCCTGGCTGGCCTTCTTTTGATCCCCTCTACCCCCAAGATACTCAGACTCTTTCTTCTCCAGTGTCTTTGCCCCTGCTCTGTGTTCTCTCTGGAATATTCCTTCCCCTGTGTCCTAGGAAATCATGAATCTGTTCTTGTGTATTTTCTTTTAGAATCTTTGTTGTTTTAGTATTCATGTTTGTCTCTGATTCATCTCAAATTAATTTTTTTTTTGTATGGTGTGAGGTAGAGATTTGAGGGTCATTTTTCCCCCCATGTGAATATCCTGTTATTCCAACACCACTTGGTTAAAAGAATTTCCTTTCCCTTTAGATTGCTTTGGTTCCTTTTTTCAAAAATCAAATGAGTGTCTATGTGTGGGTCTGTTTCTGGGTTCTTTATTCTCTTAAATTGACCAATATGTCTATCCTCACAGCAATACTATACTTTATTGATTATATCTTTACAGTAAGTTTTGAGGTCAGATAGCTTGTCCTCTACCCTTATTTTTCTGTTTTAAGATTTCTTTGGATATTCTTTGTCCTTTGAATTTTCATATAAATTTTAGAATTGGCTTGTCAGTTTTTACAAAAACAGAAACAAAAATCTCTTAGGATTTTGATTGGGACTGCATTGAATCTGTAGATCAATTTAGAGAGAATAAGATTTCTAAACACTGGGGGCACCTGGGTGGCTCAGTGGGTTAAAGCTTCTGCCTTCGGCTCAGATCATGATCCTAGGGTCCTGGGATTGAGCCCCACATCGGGCTCTCTGCTCCACGGGGAGCCTGTTTCCTCCTCTCTCTCTGCCTGCCTAGTTATGATTTCTCTCTGTCAGATAAATAAAATATTAAAAAAAAAATTTCTAAACACTGTTGAGTCTTCTAATCCATGAACATGGTATGTCTCCATTTTCTTTCTCCTGCTCCTCCTCTGGCTTACTTCTATTCCTTTTTCAGGTGCCATCTCCTGAAGGAGGTCATTGTTGCCCCCGATTAGATGATATAGCTCCTGTTGTACACTCTAGTGCCCCCTCTTTTTCTCTTTGTCACTGATCAGAATGGTAATAAATATTTGCATGATTATCTGTTTTATGTCTGTGTTCCTCCTCTAGATGATAAGCTCCATAAGGGCAGGGATCAGGTCTCTCTTGTTCACAGACTGGCACACAGTAAGTTTTCAATAAAGGTTTACAAATGAACAAATGCCTTCCTGCTCTTATGACACATATCTACAGGTCACTGACTGTTGTCATTCACAATCTGATGCACATCTTAGTCTCTGCTTGCTAATGGAGAAATCAAGGTCTAACCCTCCAAACCCTTTCTAGACCTTCTGCCTAACTTTTAGTTCCTGCTGACATGCAGTGTATGTTGAGAACTTGACAGGTAGATGTGTGTAGTTATGATTTTTTTTAAATGAAAATTTCAGATCATGATTATTATACAGAGGATTAATTTGTTTGGGGGAAAAAAAGGTGTTGCTTTCACTGCATTAGTTGGAGCATTTGAAAAACCAGTGGCAGAATCTTGATTGAATTAGGCTGTGCTCATAATTAGGAAATGCCAAGGCCTGCACAATGTTGAGAAGTGGTGAGAACAAAGTGATGAAATTAAGAAGCTTTTTTTTTTTTTTTGTAATGTTTAAGAAGTTGGCAGCTGAGGGGCATTGTGTTGTTAACTAATTGGTTTATGGACATCACTTGGATATACAGATTTCATCCTGCATTTTGATTGTAAGTCACTATGTAGGCCCTGATGTAATTAAATCCCTGGGGTAAGCATTTCTAAGGAAGACTCTAGGAAGAACTTTCTGAGAAGGAGGGAAATTGTTTAGACAAGTGGCCAAGGCATATTGTAGAATGTCAGTGATTCAGAGCAAGATGAGAGAGAGAGACACAAGAATGTAGATTTCTCTGCAGGAAGAGATCAGAGATACAGTTTACTCTGAATTAGATCTAGAGATAATTAATTCAAACAAAACAAAAACTTGACTGGAATTTTTTGGGGGCTTGATGATGCAGTGCAGTGGAAATAATCCAACTTTATCATAATCAGAGATCATAATTTCCTCCAGTGGTAATAGCTTGTGTTTTAGATAAAACACTCTCTCTCATTTTAGTTGTATAACAGCCTGGAAACATAACAGTAAATATGATCATTGTTATTATTCCCATATCACAGATCAGAAAACTGAGGTTCAGAGAACTGATGTGATTGGCTTGAGATTACAGATCTAGCAAGTGACAGATTCAAATGTAGGTTTTGGACAGTTAATACCAGACCTTATTCTCTGTATCTTGCCAGTGATCCAGTGCTAGTTAAAGTTTCCGGTTAAAGGCATTTGATCCATGTTGAGGATAGGGTAAGAGTTTTGGGGTGACATTTGTGGTTTTGGAGACTCTGGAGATGTTCTAATAGTAATGAATGCCATTTATTTAGCTCTGTATCATCAGTATAGGCTATATTATATTGCAGTAACAAAAGACTCACAAATTTCCATGATGTAACACAGTAAAGGCATATTTCTTGCTTACCTGACATGTCCAGTGGTTTCATACCCATCGTGGGTGGGGCAGGGGGCTCTACTCATCACAGTTAGTCAAGGACTTAGGCTAATGGACTGCTATAGAACTTCCTGTGGCAACAATAAAACTCCATCCTGGAAGTGACACATCACCTCTGCTTTCAACACACTGGCCAAAACTAGTCACATGACCTCACTCGGTCCCACTTAGTCAAGAAGTGCAATACTACTTTGTGCACAGAAGTATCTGGCAAATAGCGTTAATGACTGCCGTAGCACTCAGTGAAGAAGTAGTTCATTTAATCCTACACAAACATGTAAGATAACCATGAGAGCTAAAGTTTATTGATTATTTACCATGTACCAGATATTGTTTATCTAGAAAAGAATATTTAGCCCCTGCTTCAGGTAGACACTATAATTATCTACATTTTACAGATGAGGAAACAGAAGTTCAGAGAGGTAAGTTACTTGCTCAAGGTCACAAAGTAGGAAGTGGTGGAGCCAGTATTTGAACCCAAGCTGTCTTGGGCGCAGAGCCCATATTATCATAACCCCATTTAAAACGTGAGAAATCTGAGGTTCAGGATATGAACCAACATGCCAAGGGCATCCTGCCAGGAAGCAACCCCAGTTCCTTTACCTTACTCTGTTTGCCATGTAAATTCTGTTAGTAACTACCAGCTATCTCTCCCCTCTTTGAGTTCCTGTATGGACAACTCCAAACTCTCTCTTGCCCTTGTGAGTACCTGAAGTGAGTATTGTGCTAGCCCATGAGAGCCAAATGTTAAATTTCCAGGACTTTTGCAAGACATATTAAAAGTAAAGTTACACGAACTTACTATAGTTTAATGAATTATATTTATTTCAAACCAAGATGATAAATATCAAAACTCCTCACTAATTACTATTATATGCTCTTAAGTTTAATTACACCTATCACATCTGTATAAAGGAGATACTATATAATGATGTGCTACTGTACATCTCTGCCTAGCCCTGCAGTCACTGATGTCCAATTGGTAGATTGAAGTTGGCTGTAGTGGGAGTATTTATACCCCAGAAATGAGCAGGCACTAGCAATCAGGGCTTCTCTCTTTTTTTCTTTCTCTCTCCAGTTGTTAAACATTTACTAGCATACCACTGCCTGCAGCCTTCCTGCTTTTACCATTGGGCAACACCATCAGCATCAGTCTAGAATCTGCTCGCCCTCCTAGTGGCCCTGGGTCCAGGGGTGGGCCAGCTTCCATGAGGCCACTGCATTGGACTAACAGTACGCATTTACCCTCGAAAATTTAATACAAGCCTGATGCCTCTCTGTTCAGGTTACTGGTTTTCAACTTTGGCTATCCATTGGAATTACCTAAGAGAACTTTTAAAAATACAGATTTGGAGGGCATCTGGGTGCTCAATCAGTTAAATATCTGACTCTTGGTTTCAGCTCAGGTCATGATCTCAGGGACCTAGGATCGGGCCCCTGTGTCTGGCTCTGTGCTTGGTGCAGTGTCTGCCTGACCCTCTCTCTCCCCCAGCTCATGCACGCCCTCTCTTTCTCTCTCAAATAATTAAATAAATAAATAAATAAATAAAATTCTTAAAAAAAAAAAAAAAAAACGCCAGAAAACATAGATTTTCTACAAGACACACCACCAAGTCATCTGATTTAATTGGGCTCGTGTGTGGCCTGGGCATAAGGATTTTTAAAAGCTTTCCAGCTACAGCCAGAGATTTATAGCTCTAAGCAAACCCAATGTGTGAAAAACCTGCGCCACCACAGAAAAACCTGGGGGATTGATGATTTAATTCTAGAAAGCTTTCTTGATTTTCCCAACAATATTCTTTAAAGAACACTACAGAACAGGAGATGGCAAACTTTGTCTTTAGAAAGCCAGATAGTAAATATTTTTCACTTTGTGGGCTATATGGTCTGTGTCACAGAATTCAACTCTTCAGTAGTGTGAAAGCAGCCGTAGATAAGATGTTAAAGAATGAACATGACTGTGTGCTAATAAAACTTTATTTACAAATGAGGTTAGCCAGATTTGGCCCATGGGCCATAGTTTGCCAGCCGCTATCTATGGTGTTACTTTGAATGGTAGCTATGCCTGTGCAAAGTGTTCTTAAAATCTATACATAAAATCACCTTGAATGTTCATCCCACTAAGTTGACAGGTTGAATACTCCTCTAATCCCCTAAAATACTTTAAACAGTTTTGGCTGTTTTCATTTGTCTGATATGCAAAAATCTACCATTGCCAGACCTTTTTTTTTTTTTTTAAGATTTTATTTATTTATTTGAGAGAGAGACAGTGAGAGAGAGCATGAGCGAGGAGAAGGTCAGAGGGAGAAGCAGACTCCCTGTGGAGCTGGGAGCCCGATGCGGGACTCGATCCCAGGACCCCGGGATCATGACCTGAGCCGAAGGCAGTCATCCAACCAACTGAGCCACCCAAGCGTCCCTGCAAGATGTTCTTTTAAGGTGAGGATCACTCTGTCCTGTTCTCCTGGCCTAGTGCTTGATCCTTGGGCCCCATTTAACAAATTCTTGTTGGATGAACACATTGGTCCAAAAAATAATGTTTACTATATATATATATTTTTTTTTTTTCAAAAACCTTGTAGAAAATTTCAAATGTCGACAAAAAGAGAAAATAGTGTGGGAAATGTCCATTCTACACCTCTCAGGTCCAACACTGCAATGAAGTTGCTTGCTTGGTTGTGCTTCTCTAAACTCCATAAGGACTGGGACCATCTCCATTAGCCTGTACAGGGTTGCCCTGGTGCTTGAACAAGGTTGGGTATGTAGTAGGTGCTCTCAGTGAACATTGTTGCATAAATGAAAGAATGAATGACCAGCTTGTGCATTTTGATGTGATTTATAGACTTCTAGCATGTTCACTAGCAATTACATAGACTTGGTAATATTGTGGTTAAATCATGATTCTTTCCACTTAAAACCACACGTTGTCATGGTTCAGCATCGGCAGGGGATGTCAAAATCCCTGGAGATCCTTTTAACCCTGTTGGTTCTCTCACTCCACTGCTAGGTGTTGGGTTGTTAATGAGACGGGTATGTGGGGAAGCCTGGTGGCATCTGGCATGTGAAGAAGAATCTAGCTTCCTCCCACCCCAGCACTGCCCAGTGCTTCTTTGACACTTTATCTCTCATGTTCTTGTGAGGAAGGGAGTGACCACAAAGAAAAAAATATCACGTCTAATTTAAACCCCTTTAAAAGTTACCGGGCTTCTGGAGATTAGCTTAGAGAAAATATGTCAGTGGTCCACTTTGATTTGCAATTTGAGATAAATGTAGGAAACGTGTTCTTGCTTCCTAGGAGAGGATTATGTTGCTGTGCAAGTTGGGTCTTTGTCACTTTTGATTTTAGAACACTTTCTTGTGCTTCCAGTAATGAGCAAAAACCAAACCACACTGAGACCAGCCCAGGAGGTCCTGCTGTCTCAGAGGCTCAAAGTATCCATGTTTCCACTGAACTCCTATGTCTGGGTTCCCGTCTGTCGCCCACCAGACTTTTAAGGGCTCTGCTTTGGGTTGCATCAACACTGATGGTTTATTTTAGACATAAACAAACCCTGTTAAAATTGTTTTAAAAGTGGGGGGTGCCTGGGTGGCTCAGTGGGTTAAAGTCTCTTGCCTTCGGCTCAGGTCATGATCTCAGGGTCTTGGGATCAAGCCCCGCATCGGGCTCTCTGCTCAGCGGGGATCCTGCTTCCTCCTCTCTCTCTGCCTGCTTCTCTGCCTACTTGTGATCTCCGTTTGTCAAATAAATAAATAAAATCTTTTAAAAGGTGGGGGGCGCGCCTGGATGGCTCAGTTGGTTAAGCGTCTGCCTTCAGCTCAGGTCATGATCTCAGGGTCCCGGGATGGAGCCCCACATTGGGCTCCTTGCTCAGCAGGGAGTCTGCTTCTCCCTCTGCCCCTTTACCCCACTCCCCCCTTGTGGTCTCTCTCTCACTCTCAGTCTCTTTCAAATGAATAATAGCTTTAAAAATACATAAATAAATAATAAAAAAATTTTTAACCCCTAACTTAGTACCTTATGTTTTGGGGTGAATTGTTCTTTACCATATTGATTTAATGTGGACTACAAGCTGTGCTCAAGTAACCATTGTAAATCCCCCGTAGTTCTCAACCAGGGTAGCCATGAACTTGGTCAGATTTCAGATTTAGTAAACATGATCAGGGAGCTTGAAATGGAAAGCAGAGAATGAAATAAATATATTTCCTATATACAATTTCTTCTTATTTTCCTTATCAACTAATTGGTCTGTTAAGAGAGGCACGGTTTTAAGAAAATTTTTCCAATTGAAAAATGCCTGTGTGAGTTATAACCCATGGTTGCTTTAATGAGAGGTATCGTTACAGGTATGAATCAGACACCCCTTGAATGGTGGAGCATTTGAGGCAAGGCCTTGCCTTCCCAAATTCTTAGGTTTACTCTTTACATGGCTCTGGCAGTTAACCCCTTCCACCGATATTTAAAATATATATGCTCTTTCCAGGTGCTATATGTTCCTCGAAAATAAATCACTCCTGGGTGAATAAATCACATTTCTGCAGCTACTATCAAAACACTGTCCTCCATCCTGCATGCAGTCCCCTGCTGGAAGTTTCTGGTTGGACCGCCTGAGTGCTCTGTGCTCTAAATATAGCCATTTAAAAAGAAGATTATGGCCCGTCCACTTGGGACTGCTAAAAAGCCTTTCACGATAACTCTTGAAAGCCTGATGCCTTTAATCCTTAACTTTAATTTAAAGAAATCTCAACTCATATTCCATTTTCCACATTCTCTGGCCGCCTCCACCCTTTTCCTCCACTACAGATCTGTTCATTTCTTTGCCCCTCCCATTAGTGAGGAATGAGACTCTACGAATATAGTAGCTTCTGGAGCAAGGGTGGGCTAAACTGTTTTAATTTCTTGTGAGGATGTTTTTATAGAAGAAAATCAAGTCAACACTCAAGAGTACACACAGCCCTTTGCAGAGTTGGGGAGAATTAATCAGGCCAGAAAGTTCAGAATATAAAAAAGGAGGGGGGTGGGATGGTAGGAAGGATGTTTCATCAAAATGAACTGCTCTGGGAGATGCAAAGATAAAATGGATTTCCCTCTCCAAGTGCCTTAAATATTGGCAGGCAGTAGGGTCAAGATTTTTTCTTTTGTTGTTATGGAAAGCCATACAGATAATTAATGCTGTTGAAAGAAGATTGTTCTGTTGGCGTCTGTGAGGCTGGCCCCCCAGTCTGGGATCTTCTGGAAAGAAACAAGTCAGGGAAAAAAAAAAGTTATGTACGGGGGGAGCTCTTGCCAATTTACACCAGCCATAAATAATGTCCGAAGAGCAAACAGCCACTGGCTAGTTCCTTGTGACTGCGGATATTTGATAGGGAGACCCAAGTCGTGCAAGCAGTGAACTTTAAATGGAGTTGAGGACTCATCTACCCGCCCCCACCCCCTTCTGTCCCAGACGCCTCTTAAATAATAATTATTAAAGAAAGGAAGTTGCAACAGAAGCCCAGGAAAGTTAGGCATCGGCTTTGATATTTACAGTTTTTATTTCTTCCTAGATGGATGGCCTTTGCTTTAATTTAATGGGCAGGAAATGTTTGATCCCTTCCTTAGATGTCAGTCACAGCCAAGGGGTCTGGGAGTCCTGACGGTCCCTCCTGGGCTCCCAGAAACCTTCCGTGTCTCTGGCTGACCCAGTCCTGGAGGAACTGAGGAAAACTTAACCTCAGAGCAATAATGGGAAGAATTAATGTTCATTCACCACATAGAATGTGCCAGATCTCATGCACTATGTATACATTAACTCCCTTAACTTATAAAACCCATTGGAGGGTGGTGCTATTTTTGGTCCCATTTTATACATAAGGAAACTGAGGCTCAGAGGGATGAAGCTCACAGCTAGCAAATTCAGAACTGGGATTTGAACCTTGGCAGTCTGGCTCCTGTTGACACTTTTTAATTGAGGTGACATTCATATAACATAAAATTTTGAGGTGAACAGTTCAATGGCATTTAGTACATTCATAATGTACAACCACCATTTCCATCTAGTTCCAAAACCTTTTTATCCCCCACAAAAGGAAACCTCATAGCCATCAGCAGTCATACTCCAGTTGCCCCTCCTTCCAGTTGTTTTAGAGGAGAGCTATGTTGCCGTGTGTTGGGGCACTTCTAGCTTTTAGTCCTGGATGTAGGAAACATCCATCCATTACTTCAACAAATTCATTCATTCAGCAAATATATTTTGAGTACAAGCTTTATGGCAGACACTGGAGGCACATTGATGAACACACTCATGGCCCCTGCATTTTAAGCCTCATGGTCTACAGGTGGAGGGGACATGTGAGGCAGAAACTACAAGTTCAAACTCCTGCAGGTGTCCAGTAGGTAGGCTTAATGAGGGAGGAGGAGCAGATGTGAGACTATAAGGAGTGGTAGAGACTGTAGCTAATTAATTAGAGAGTGGGTGCCCAGGCTAATGGCTCTAACTAATGATTGCCAGGTGGGAATGCAAGCTCAGTGTGGTCAGATCACCCTGTTTTTTTTTTGTTTGTTTGGTTTTTTTTTTTTTTTTTTAAAGATTTTATTTTATTTACCTGACAGAGAGAGAGAGATCACAAGTAGACAGAGAGAGCAGGCAGAGAGAGAGAGGAAGGGAAGCAGGCTCGCTGCTGAGCAGAGAGCCCGATGCGGGACTTGATCCCAGGACCCTGAGATCATGACCTGAGCCGAAGGCAGAGGCCTAAACCACTGAGCCACCCAGGCCCCCCAGATCACCCTGTTTTTTAAAAAGGAACTGGAAATCTGGATCTTTGTATAAATTCCTTGACATTTAAGATACAGCAGAAACTAAACAAAACACATTTATAAAGGCCAAATGGACCACCAGGTTATAAACTGTATTAGGGTTCTCCAGAGAAACAGAATGTGTGTGTGTGTGTATAAAGACCTTTTATTATAGAGAATAGGCTCACACCAAGATGAGGGCTTAGAAGTCCCAAGATCTGCAGATGGCAAACAGGAGACCTGGGAGATCCACTGGTTTAATTCCAATTGAAATCCAAAGGCCTAAGAACCAGAAGAGCGAGTGGTTTAAGTTTTAGTCTGTAAGCCAGCAGGCTCAAGATCCAAGAAGAGCCTGAGTCTGAAGTCGAGGAAAAAAGCTAGTGTTCTAGTTCAACAGTCAGGCAGGGGGAATTCCCCCTTACTAGCCAGAGGGTCAGCCTTTTGTTCTATTCAGCCTTTCAGCTGGTTAGACAAGGCCCACCCATCCTGGGAAGGCAGTCTGCCTCACTCAATTCAAATGTTGATCTTATCTAGAAACACCCTCACAAACATACCCAGAATAGTGTTTGACTGAATATTTGCTCAAACTGACACATAAAATTAACCATCATAAGTCTACCTCTTGTCAAGTTGGCACCATATACATCTCCTTAAACCACATTTAATCTCCAAATAGAGACAATAACAAGGTCATAATCCCACATAACAAAGACACAGCTATCCTACGTACAACCAAAAATGCATTAATCCCTTCCCCAAAAGAGGAGATAATGTCTTAGATAAGATTCACTCCTCTCTGGGCGAGGAGTGGGCCCCACTCAAAAACAGCAGCTTTTCAAGTCACTTGGTAAATTGGCCTGAGTAACATGCCCAAATGAGGAATATGTTGCCTCCAGAATCTAAAGAGATCCACTAGACGTTGTCCCCTTTTACTTAGCCCTAAGAAAGGGGCCAAATGCAATAATTTCCTTCATCTTAGACAAGATATGTCAACATGCCCCACACTTCTGGACTTATAGAAATTTCACTGAGTAAGAAGACCCTGGATTTTTGTCAGATTTATTTTCTACTCTCTGACATAGAAGTCTTACCAATAAATCTGAGTACTGCTACTTCTTGCTCACGAGGTCCGGTCAGCGTAATGCCATCATTGTAATGGACCAGAGTGACATCTTCTGCAAACTAAATTATGACTTAGGCCTGGAGAGTTGATATGCCCCTGAGGTAGGACAGTGAAGTTGTATTGCTTGCCTTTCCAGCTGAAAGCTAACTGCTTCTGGTGGACCTTATTAATAGGTAGGGAGAAAAAAAGTGTTTCCCAGATCAATAGTTGCATACCAGGTACCAGGGGATGTGTTAATTTGCTCAAACAATGAAACCACATCTGGTACAGCAGCTACAATTGGGAGTCACTGCTTGATTAAGCTTACAATAATCCACCATCCTTCTCCAAGATCCATCTGCCTTCTGCACAGGCCAGATAGGCAAATCCAATGGGAATGTGGTGGGAATCATCACCTTGCATCTTTCAAGTTCTGGATGATGGCACTAATCTTGGCAGTCCTGCCAGGAAAGCTGTATTGCTTTGGATTTGGATTTGAGATTTTTCTAGGTAGAAACAGTTCTTGTGTCTTCCACTTGGCCTTCCCCACCGTCATTGCCCTCAGCCCAAAGGTCAGGGAGTCAGGGTGGGGATTCTGACAGCTACTGAGTATATCTGTTCCAACTCTTTGTTCCAAGACTGGGGAAATAACAAGATGGGTTTGGGAACGCACTGGGCTCACTGTGAGACAGGTGTGAGCTAAAATTCCATCGATCACCAGACCTCCAGAAGCCCCTGCTCTGGGTGAACCATAATGACATTTCAGTTCAGTGTCAGTTCAGAGCCAGTAACCCGTAGTTCCTAAAAGGTCTGATTATTTTCTTTTCCCCAGTGTATAGTCATGCTGGTCAAAAGGCCAAAGAAAGATTTCACAGTATACATTTTCCGTACTATTCCAGAGTCCTTTCTCAAGGAGACTCGGCCTCCATTTCATTCAGGGGATTCAGGGTCTGTAAACTGGCTCAAGTCTGGAATAGATTGAGAGACTATAACTTTCTCTGTTTTTATGATTTAGACTTATGCTTACTTGACCTAGAACTTTCCGCTTACACAGATCAAGGTAGAATTTAGTTAAGTGTCTTATCTATTTCACTTCTAGGAACATCTTCACCAACTAGCCAACACCATAGGTCTGGGTGAGCCATACTTCTAATTGTGGCTTTGACTCTGCTGTCCATTACAGTAACCGTACTCATCTTTGCTTTGGCAGTTGAGTGCCATCATTTGGCCCTTGCTGCACGGGGATCCATTAATAATCTTGCATTTATGATTTCTAATTCAGTGACTTCAGTTACTACTGTGAGGTCTGGCTTACAGAGAACAATGATCACAGAGCTCTTCAAGATTGCCAAGACTAGGGGCGCCTGGGTGACTCAGTGGGTTAAAGCCTCTGCCTTCAGCTCAGGTCATGATCCCAGGGTCCTGGGATCGAGTCCCGCATCGGGCTTTCTGCTCAGTGGGGAGCCTGTTTCCCCTCTCGCTTTCTGCTTGCCTCTCTGCCTACTTGTGATCTCTGTAAAAAAAAAAAAAAAAAAAAAAAAAAACCTTAAAAAAAAAAAGATTGCCAAGACTCCCCTTGCAAATTTATTTCTCATAGGTGTGGTGAAAAGTATGTCTTCTGAATCCTCCCAGGATGGTTGTGTAGGTTTGGTTTTTTTTAATTTTTTTTTTAAGATTTTATTCATTTATTTGACAGAGATCACAAGTAGGCAGAAAGGCAGGCAGAGAGAGAGAGGAAGGGAAGCAGGCTCCCTGCTGAGGAGAGAGCCTGATGCAGGGCTCAATCCCAGGACCCCGGGATCATGACCTGAGCCGAAGGCAGAGGCTTTAACCCACTGAGCCACCCAGGCACCCCCGGTTGTATAGGTTTTAAATGATAAATCCACTCTAACATTCCAATCTCTTTGCATTTCTTCCCCTACATTAAACTGAGGCAAGCCTGGCATTTCCAGTTCACTCACTGTGGGCCACTTTTTGGGCCACTTTTCAGCCGACCAACTAACCAGTTAGAGCCCCTTCTAACGCCCCAGGCTGCAACATGAAATCTAGAATCTCTGCTTGGTGAGCCCCTATTAATAATCCAACTTTATGTTCCTTCTACCATTATACCACATTCTTAATACCCACTCCCACATATATTTGTAAGATTCCTGTCTGCATAACTTAGAAAAGTCAAGTAGTTCTTTTGGGGTGTAGCACTCTTCATGGGTTGTACTTTGTACCTTACCTGTAGTGGCCTGCTGGGACTTGAGCCTAGTTATAAGTCTAGGAGCAAAGAGAGTTGGTAGACGTGGGTCCTGGGGAGAATTGGCTTTGCCTCAAATGGCAACTCCTTCAGGGGAGGCCATTACAGATTTCTTAGGCAATGCAGGGTTGATCCCCTCAGATAAGAGGATGGAGAAGCCATTCCCACTGTGGGCAAGGAGGCCTTCTTTCACTAGCAAAGAAGCTTCATCAGAATTTAGGAGTTCAGTGTCCCAGATTTCATCAGGGTCTTCTTGTGTGTCCCCATTCCGACTTTAAGGATCTCATTCTTTCCCCATTGATGCCCTCACTTCAACAGTAGACACATGATAAACAAAGTTCTCTAACCCTTATGGGATCTTACAAACTGCCTAATATATTCTTTAACTGAATTCCCTTTCTCCTAAAAACAAAAAGAAAACAGTAGCCACACTACAAGGCTGAGACTTCATCTTGCATTGTAATTCAGCAAGTTGTCGGATGAAATTTTGGGGTTGATTTTCAGCAGTCTCAGCCCTGCAGCCACGGGCTGTAAGGGTCTCTTTCTGGGGGCACAGAGAAGCTTTCAGATCATTTATGTGGTGCTTGAGCTGGGAATTCAAATCCCTGAGCTCATCCTTTTCTTTCCCTGCTTTGTCCAGCTACATTGGAATAACCAGCTAATCTCATTATAATTCATTATTTTGCCCAAAATACTGAAAGTATCATATACACAGTCACTCAGATCCCTGCTCCTTATATGTGGTTGGTGAGGAATACTCAGTGGTGATATTTTGCATCTCTGTATTGCCATATTGCACCGTGGACTATCCGTGCTCTCTTAACTTCTGGAAATAGACTCATTAGAGCCCTTAAATCTAATCAGATTAGTGATCCAGTTCCAAGAAGCCCTGTATCAATTCAGAAAACACATCCTTAAAATTCTGTTCCTTTAGAAACATTCTCAGGACCAAAATCTGCATTTGAGTTCTCCAGAGAAATAGATCCAGCCAACAAGAATGTGTGTGTGTGTGTGTACACACAAAGAGATTTATTTTAAGGAATTGGCTCATGCAATTATAGAGGCTGAGAGGTCCCACAAGCTGGAGACCCAGGAGAGCTGAATGCGTAGTTGAACCAAATACATTCAGAGTAATGCAGGCTCTGATAGAGATGTGAAGGAAATGTCCGGGGAGAGCAACTGAAATCTGCTTGGAGGGGTCGGGAAGGGCTCCTTGGAGGAAGTGACACTTGAACTGCGTTGTGAAGGATGAGGATGGGTTTGCCAGGAAAACTGGGTGGGAATGGGAACTCCTGGCGTAAAGATCATGAGTGCTTGGGTTCCTATATCTAGTTCAGTGTGACCTAAACCAAGATAAGTGTGGGGACATGACAGGGACACAAGTGCGGAGTGAGGTAGACAGGCCACCCCAAGGGCCACAGGAGTTATCCAGTGCTTCAAGCAGGGGAGTGGCAGTGTATACTAGGAACTGCTCTGGGGGTTGTTTACTGAGCACCTACTGTATGCCAGGTCCTGGGATTTCAGTGGTGAGAACAGAGGAGGTCCCTACCCTCCCGAGCTGACATTCTACAGGGAGAATAGGACCATAAGTGATAGAAAAGTGAAATGTGTGGTCATTCTTTGGCAATAAGTGATATGAGAAGGAAGACGGGTGCCAAGTGTGTGTGTTGGGAGAGCAGAGTCTAAGTCTCCATGAGGAGATCTTAGAGAAAGCATTCCTAGCAGAGAGAGCCACCAAGGCACTATGCAAAATGGCACAGCCACTATGGGAAACAGTTT
The DNA here is from genome assembly GCF_922984935.1 of Meles meles. Classification (NCBI taxonomy): domain Eukaryota; kingdom Metazoa; phylum Chordata; class Mammalia; order Carnivora; family Mustelidae; genus Meles; species Meles meles. Next base: position 12,194,072 of record NC_060077.1, on the reverse strand, counting down.
GGTGGTTTCTCAATAAGTTAAACATAGAATTACCTACCATGTAGCCCAGCAATTCCACTCCCAAGAATGTTCCCAAAAGAATTGAAACAGCTGTTCAAACAGAAACATGCACATGAATGGTCATAGCAGCATTATTCACAATAGCTGAAAGGTGGAAGCAACAGTGCCCATTAACAGACAAACAGATAAACAAAACATGGTCTACCCATACAATGGAATATATGATTCAGCCATAAAAGGGAATAAAGCACCGATACATGCTACAACATGAATAAACCTTGAAAGTAGTGTGCCAGATGAAAGAAGCTGGTCACAAAAGGCCACAGAGTATATAATTTCATTTCCACAAAATGTCCAGAATAGGCAAATACACTGGGACAAAACATAGGGTTGCCAGGGCCTGGGGGGGGGGGGGAGAGGAAATGGGAAATGAGTGCTTACTGGTTTTGGGGGGTGATGAAAATGATCTAGAACTAGATAGAGGTGACTGTTGTACAACACTCTTAATGTACTGAATGACACAGAACCAAACACAAAATGGTTCAAATGCAGGGCATCTGGGTGGCTCGGTCCGTTAAGCCTCTGATTCTTGATTTCAGCTCAGATCGTGATCTCAGGGTGGTGAGATCCAGCCCCGCGTTGCACTCAGCCGGAGTCTCCTTGTCCCTCTCTTTTCCCCCTGCCCTCCTCCCTTGCCCTTGTGCTCTCCCACTATCTTTCTAATGCATGCATACATGGTTCAGATGTTAAATTTGTGTTATGTGTACTCTACCACAATTAGTGCCTTTTAATTGAAGGGAGAGCGAGGAAGCTGATGTACATAGGTCCTGGGTGGAGACTTTGGTCTTTACTGCCAATAAGGTAGGAGCCAGGAAGGTCTGCAGCAGAATAGTGAGGTCATGGACTTAAGTGCTGGCTCTGGCAGCCACTGGAGGCTAAACTCAAGGGACCGTGCCCAGGAGCCAGGAGACCCATGGGGAGGCTACCATAGCCATCCACACATGTTGTGATAGGGGGATGAGAAGGCGGGGGGGGCGGTGCGGGTGGGTGAGAAGGGATATAATTTCTGGCTATAATTTAAAAGTCAAACCTGCGGGGCTTGCTGATGGGTCGCGTGTAAGATGTGAGAGAGTGAGGGGCGTCCGGGATAACTGAGGTTTTAGCCAGACCTGAGAGAACGGTGGCGCTGCCCATTCGGAGGAGAGCAGCAGCTCAGCTCTGGGGCTGTGGACTTCGGGCAAGTAGGCCGCTGCCCTGACCTCACCAGGGCAGATGGTAGGCAAGGTCTGGTGGGGAGTGCGTCAGGCCTGCAATTGAGCAGCCTCGGGAAAAGCTCCAAGGGCAGCGAGTTAGGGAGTTTTGTGTCCAAAAATAAAGCGATGGGGACTCTATCAAGCCCTCATTGGGAGCCAGACGCTGAACTCTTGGCCTGTGTCATTTCGTTTAAGGGACACATCTCTCCCTGAGGTTGGAACAGTTGTTAACCCATTTTATAGGTGGGTATGGAAAGCTCAGAGAAGTTAAGAGACTTGCCTGAGGTCACTCAGCAAGTAAGTGGCTGGCCAGTTATTTCACCTCTGGGAACATGGCTCCAGGACCCATCACTTGTTTTTCAGGGAATGTTTTTCAGGGCAAGAGTCAGTGCCTTTGAAGGCAATGCTGGAATTGGCAGGTTCTTGCTGTCCAAAGTCCCAGGTGGGAGGGGAGGGGTCAGGATTTGGTCTAAGAATACTCTGCGGAAAGGGCAGTAGGGGCAGCTCAGGGCCAGAGATGAGAGACTTTGATCCAAGGCAGTCTCATTGCCCTCCTTCTTATTCTGCTGATATTAAAATTATTGTTATTGTCAGATTAGATTAAAGTCATTCCCTTTGGAGAAGGGAAATTTCTGGAAGGAAAATCACCAAAAGTTTATTAGAGGTTTTTCCAAGGTGGTGAGATTTTAAAAGATTTTATTATGGAAAATTGTAGACATCCACAGAAACAGGAAAATACGGTGAACCCCTTGTCCTGATCACCCAACACCAACTGTTGTCAGCAGCCTGCTGTTCTGGTCTCATTAATCCAACCGACCCCCTCCACTTTTTTTTCCTAGAATATTCTGAAAACCTCAGAGAGATTGTTGCACTCATAGATGGAGGTGGTGGGATTTTGAGTGATAATTATTTTTGATTCATCTGGATTTCCTAATTTGTGTATAGAGATGTGTATTTTTTGTCTGGCTTCAAAAATTGCTGAACTTTTGGGCATCTCTCTTTCCTCATCTGTAAAATGGGGCTGCTCGCAGGAGTCAGGGAGCTCATCTCTGTAATGTGTTGACACAGGCCACAGCACAGGGGCTGTTGTTTGTACTATTATTTTGAGTGAGGTATAATTTTTAAGGTGTAGATTCTGTTTTCTGGCTCTTTGCCAGAACATGAGCTGTTCTGTTCGGAATCTCCTTGCCCTCTTGGCCTGCCTCACCTGGCAGGTACATACACATGACATGGTGAGAACCTACATTCTCCCACTGGCTGGGAGACCCCGTGCTGGCTCCCAACTTCTCTGTTTCCACATCTGTATGTCGAGATTGTCACAGCAGCCACAGGGCTGCCCCATAGGGCCACTTTGCGTGAATGGAATGAACTAGTGTGAATTAAGGTGCAGTACGGTGCTTGGCGTATGGATTGGCACCCTCTCTCCGGTCTTCGGGGATGAGCATGGGGCTGAGACAGGAATGAGGTGTGGAGCCACCAGCCAGTGGAATAAGCTTTGGCCACCGTGCAGTCCGGTCAGGTCAGGTGGGTTCAGCCCTGCTATGAGGTTTTAGACAAGGTCTTAACCTCCCCGGGCAGCCATATAGACAGCTCTAGCCTGGGCTGTCGAGAAATGCAGAGGTTGGGGCTCCAGCTGTCGGGATTCCCGCACCCCTACCCTTCTTCATCGCCCCCCCCCCCCCCCGTCTCCCAAACAGTGGCCACAGCCAGGCAGGCCAGCCGGCGGGAGGGGCTTGGCATGAGGACCAGCAGATGCCAGTCTCGCTCTGCGCACAGATGTATCTGCCAGTTTCTGATGGGGAGAAGCGATCTGGGAGTCACTCACTTCATTGATAATTAAATTCAAATTAAGAGAGATTTGCATTTATCAAAAGCCTGTTTGACAAGGTGTCACTGTTCCCATCCAGCACCCGGGCAGGCGCTGGGGAGACTGGGGAGTGGGCAAGGGGAGGTGTAGCTACGTGGGGATAGTGAGGGAGTGACGGGTAGGGGCAGGGGAGTGGAGAGAACAGCAGAGAGGCCGCCTGTCAGCCCTTCATTATTACAGAGGGTCATGGCTCAGTGTAAATGGGATGAAACACTGTGTGGCCTTCATCAGACTGCTTAACCTTTCTGAACCTCGGTTCCCCACAGCAGCCCCCAGGGACTCCTTCCAAGGAAATGGACTGCTACCATTTGGCCTTGGGTTAGGCAAGGAATCCCCAACCCTGCCACCCTTCACGGCTGGAAGCAGGAAGGCCATGGATCCATGGGGGATGTTGATGGTGCCCCCTGCCCCACCCCCGCAACTCCCTTTGCCAGCTAGTGCTGCCAGCTATTGTGAGCTGGCTAATCGCAGCTCCCACTGTTCCCCTTTTCCGGGAATTCCCAACCTCTCAACCTGCCTGCCCGGAAGATATCCCATCCCACCTCACTCCTGACTGATTCAGGGGACCAACAGCCTGGCTCCTTCCTTTAAGGCAGGACCACCCTTTGGTACCATTCACCCTCCAGAGCTCCCCCCTGCGATCAGGTTGAGACTAGACTCCTGCTGAGCCCAGCTCTCTGCCCAACTTCTGCCCTGCCCCCACCTGCTTCCCTCACTCCCTCCAGGTTCCTTCTAAGTGCCTTCCCTCCATGAGTCACCTGCACAAGAATCCCCACCTCAGCTTCTGCTGGTAGAGCATCCAGCCCAGGACAGAACCCAATCCAGACTCAAGTCCCATCTTCAGTACTGTGTGATCTCCAGCTGGTTGTCAGCCTCCCTGAGCCGCATGGGGCACACAGGATAAGATAGGACTCACTTCTTTGGGCTGTTTGCTAGAATCGGGGAGAATTGTGGGTATGACTCTCCTTCTTGCCAGTTAGAGGCTCTAGAAGGATTCCGTTGGTGTGAGTGGTCCGTTGGTGTGAGTGGTCCAAGTGTGCTTGGTAGAAGGAGAGTGGAGAGGGTTTGGGGAGAGAGAAGAGAGAGGTGTGTGGAGGGGGGCAGAGGGGTTGATTCAAGAGACATCTAGGAAACAGAATGTTGGGGTTTTAGAAGTAGATATAGAGAGGAGAGAGGGATACTCAAGGACGACTTCTAGGGTTGGAGGGCTGGGTGGGAGATGGAGCCCCTCCTGGGATGCAGGAATCTCCTCATACCCCTGGGAGCCTTCCAGGTGAAGAGGTAAGTGCTCATGTTGGGGAGAAGAATAGCCTTTACTTGCTGTGTGATTCTGGGCTATCACTCTTCTTCTCTGGTCCTTAGTTTGCTCATCTGAACGATCGTACATCTCTGCTGCCACTGACAAAGAGTCTACACAGTGGGCTTAATAAAGTAATATTGTCATCACCACAGATATTTCTCGAAGGAAGTAAGGCAGCAAGAAACTCCAAAGTCTGACTTCAGAAGAACGGTCTGTGTAGTGGGTCTCTGGGCAGTAGTTAAATTTCCCTCCGTGGGAGGCCCAGTGATCCAGAAAGGAGCCCCTGGACAGCTGGTTCAGGAACAGGCTTATGTTCAGAAATACTGGCTTTTGAGGTCATGGTTACCGAAATGGTTGCTGTTCAAGCTCTGCATTGGGGCAAAGCCTCCTGGATGCTCAGAGGGTGCTCGTCCTGTGGCAGTAGGAGTTCCTGCCTTTATCTGATCTATTTCCCCACCTCCTGTCAGACCAGCCAATTGCTTCTCCTTCCTTGGGAGGCTTTATATTGTGGCAAAGAAAACCTGATATAAGAAAATCTACTATACAAAGTGGATGAACAAAGGGAAGACTGTATATGCATTGCACAGGCTCATCCATTCTGTGCACAGTGATCAGCTTCCCAAGGTCATTTCAATCTTTTTTTTTTTTTAAGATTTTATTTATTTATTTGACAGAGAGAGATCACAAGTAGGCAGAGAGGCAGGCAGAGAGAGTGAGAGGGAAGCAGGCTCCCTTCAGAGCAGAGAGCCGGACGTGGGACTCGATCCCAGGACCCTGAGATCATGACCTGAGCCGAAGGCAGCGGCTTAAACCACTGAGCCACCCAGGCGCCCCCCCAAGGTCATTTCAAATAGGATAAGATTTCAAAAGAAAGGTTTCCTCTAAGAAACTGCCTGTTGTGTCAAATGCGTGGGTCCGCCTTCAGTCTGCCGAAGGGTTGTTCGTAGTTACAGGTCCTGGATGTTAAAAATCGGACAAACTTGGATGGACTCTGCCTTGAATTAGCTGTGTGACCTTAGTTGTCACTTGACCTCTCTGAGCCTCCATCTTCTTATATGTAAAATGGAGCTATGAACAGAGCAGTTGGGAGGAGGGAGGTGGTCATGGGGCCAAGTCCAGAATAAATGTCAGTATTTGGCATTTCCAGGTAACTTCTCTTCTTTTCATCCTATTCTGGTTCAGCTCCCCCTCCTTCACCTTGCTCCTTCCCGAAAGTTTCCCAGTGTTGAGATGTTCTTTGTCAACTATGCTTGCCAAAGCAGCGGAAGAGTTAGGGTGAGCTGGAAACCCAGTTAACAACTTTCCAAGCACCCATGTAGGGCTTTAGAGGGGCCAGATTTCCTGAGCAGAGGGGTGGGAACAGCCAGTCCAGGATTCTGCTGATGGGGGACAATCGTTCTGGAAGTAAGTTTCACTTTTCCATCAATATTGTAGATTGAGCTGGCAGCAAAGAGATTTTTGGCGTTTAATTGAGGTCTTTCTTTTTTTAAACAAAGAGTTATAATACAGCCTGTCAAGTTGAGAACTCCTTCTTGATACAGAAAAATGTATACAGAGGGTAATTTTATTGTCCTGGCCATGGTGAAGGCAGGTCTTCAGAAGTAATCAGCTACCAGCTTTGGCTGGGTGTGTCTTCATCTTTCATGTTAATCGGTTTCGTCTAGTTGATGTTCTCTATTTACCCACAAAACCAGAAAAAAATGCCGCAGCTAAATACAGCCCCTGTGTAGGCAGGCTGAGGTGGTCTGAAGTTAGGGAACAAGGAGGGCAGGATTGGGGTGGGTTGGTTTTTTTTTTTGTTTAGGGTTTTGTTTTGTTTTGTTTTGTTTTGCATAATAGGAATCGCAAGGATCAGCACCCCTTGTCATACCTTGGCTGGGGCTGGGGCTCCAAGGCTGCAGAGATCTCTGATGTGACCTCAAAAGCTGTGTGACCTTGGGTAGGTTATACCATCTCTCTGAGCGTCAGTATTCTTCTCTATAAAGTGGCATCATATCTTTTCTGATGTTCCAAGTTGGCCTTTACTGTGGCTCAGTTTTCCCACCTAGGTACAGTGCCTGAGAAGTGAGGGAGATCAGGTGACACCTGTGGGACACATTTCTCCAGTTTTATTTTATTATTATTTTTTTAATCATCTCAAGAGATGAGAGGAGACGGCATATGAAGGGAGATCTTCTTTGTTGGTCACCAAGCCTCAATTCCTTAGACCCTTAGAATTAAATTAGAATTAAAATTATAATTAAATATAATTAAACCTGTAGCTTAGGCACAAATTAGGGACTCAGGGTCTTGGTTTAACATCCGCCCTCCCCAGCACACTATGACACACGGCTCTTGGCAGAAGTGTCCGTCTTCTCTTCAAAGGAGGCAATTTTTTTTTCTTAAGTTGACTCCACACCCAATGTGGGGCTTGAACTCATGACCCCGACGGAGATCAAGAGTCTCGTGCCATACCAGCTGAGCCAGCCAGGTGCCCCACAACAGAGATAGTGTTTTGCGATTATTAAGTGAGCAGGCTCTGGACACAGATACCTGTGCCTGCCACTTGTTTGGTAACTAGGGTTACGTGTTCTCCTTCTCTAGGCCTCAATTTCCCCATCTGTAAGAGAGGCATGATGCCATCTCCTTGGGCTAAGTGAGATGATAATAAAAATGGTGATTACTGAGGACTTGTTCTCTGTCTAGCCTTGTGCTAAGTATCATCTAAGTATCAATGCATCTATGAACAGTCCCGTGAGGTGGGTACCTACATTATCCCCATGTTTCAGGTAGGGAAAACTGAGGCTCATAGAGGTAAAGTAACTTTCCCCAGGTCACACAACAGGTAAGTAGCAGAGTTTAAGTCTCAGCTGTGGGCAGTTTCAAAACTTGGGCTCCTGAGCCCCAAGTTATGTGACCTCCTGATAAATGTCAAGGTCGCAGCTCTGTGCCTGGTGCGTAGTAAGCACCCACTAAATGTCGGCTGCAGTGACCATGACAACGGTGGTAATGCTGGGGCAACCTTTGCTTGGGGGCAGGGGGACTGAATGTAGGATGGATTTCCCGGTGAGTTCTATCATGGATTCATAAATTTCCATCAGATTTCCAAATGGGAAGTCTCATGCTGAGATGAGCCACATGCAAAGTATGGCCTTCCCATCTAGAATAAAAGGGATATATTTATATATACATGCTCACACTTTGGTATCTCAGAAGCCAGGCAGAATATTGTAAAGCAATGTACAATGGCATAAAATATCGTCCCAATTTAATCCATCTATCTAGTGTTCCATCTAATTACTATATTAGAAAAGTCTTCAGACCATGTATTGAACATTATAAATGGGAATAAAATGATTCTGGTAATGGCTTAATAAAACAGGTGAGGTAGCTCCGTCTGTCTGCCTGTATCCTTGGACCATGGCCAGATTGATTTGTCAGGGAAGAAAGAAAAAGAAAAGAAATGGGCTTGTGTTGTTGCACTTTGGAGATTGTCTCCATTAGGAGCCTTTGATTTTATTCTTGTTTTTCCTTATGAGAAGTGGTTATCGGTTCCTTTTGTTAACAGCAAAATATGTAGAACTGATGGAAAAACTGACAGCAGCCGTTTCATATTTTATAAAGCCGCTCCCGGCTTGTAATTTGCCGGTTGGGATGAATTGGGGAGCTCTGAAACTCCTGGTGAATTTGCAGCTGATGGCTGCAGTCTTGTCTGAGGGCGTGTGTAACCATCGGGATTTAGCTGCCCCGAGAAGCCACAGCCAGGGGAAGTAGAGGGTCAAGAAATTATACATCAACCATTTGGAACTAGAGCTGACCAGTCAAAGGAGCTCTGGGCCTTTTGTGCATCAAATCGTTCTTTCCTCCATGGGCCTAGATAGGTGTTTGCTTTTTCAGAATCTTGGAGGCTTTCTGTATAAATCCGAAAATGACTTTCCCTTCTCCCACTCTCCAAATGCTCAATGTCCTTGTACCGTGAGACCCTGTTCCCTTTCCTTAAAAGCTGCCATTGCTAGTGAGACTTGACACATCCCTGCTTGAATTCGCTCCTGGCTGTGGAACTGGTGTCCAGCAACCAGTGACAGGCAGGCCACACTACCCAGAGATGTGTGTCCCTCTCCACTTCTGAGACACTGTGCTGTGATGAAGGAGAGAAAAACACCCCTCCCCCCAAGTGCTGTGCATTGTTCCAGGCCCAAACTCTAATTTCTTGCTCCGAGTAGACTAATATGCGGGTGTCGGAGGTTAAATTCCAGTGCACCAAGAAGGTGCCCATCCTTCTCTGAGGCCTAGCATTCACACCAGGCGTCATCCGTGTTGTCATGGCTACACGGGCCCAGGACCCCAGAGACGGGAGCGCAGAATTAATGGCAGTCCCGAGTAAAGGATTCCTGTCTTGGCGAGGTTGATGGATTACATTGATGTACCATTTGTCATACTGTAATTGTTCTGGCAAATGTAATACCCACTAGTATAAACATTGTACTGCTTTGCTAATAAAACCCAAAATAGGAAGAGAAAGGATGATACAGTGTTATGCTCACTTAAAGAGACAATGCCTCCTTTCCAAGTTGGAGCCCACTTCTTCTTCCAGAAGCCTCAGTGCCTAATGCCTTCTCCATCGATGTGCACACATGTGCTAAGCAGCTGTCCGGCACCCGCCGTCCCAGCATGTGCAGTGCGGGGTGTGTGTACAGACATACTCTCTTAGTTTCCCTCTGTCAGCGCCTCCCACAATTTCTCTCTCTCTCTCTTTTTTTTTTTTACAATTCCTCTTCTTGGGGGTTTCCTCCAGTGCGGCTCAGGACTGACTGACTAGTTATTGCTCAAAATCTTGTTGAGTTTCCTTGGTGCCTGCCTGGCATCCCTGATGGAGGCTGTTGGTCCAAATTGACTTGGCATTCAAGGCTCTGCTCTGGCACCGCTGCGGCTCCCGAGAGGTCTTCTCGGACCAGCCCACCTTCCCTGAGTACACGTCTCTCAGGCCCACAGTGAACCTGCCACCACCTGGTACCTGTACTGCCTTATCCCTCTCATCAGATCATGAGGTTCTAGAAGGACTATTCCTGTTAGTAATGCACTCAGCTGCAAATAACTGGAAACCCAGCCAGTGATGCCTTAAATTTATGGGTGTATTTTTTTTTAAGACCTTTATTTTTAGAGCAGTTTTAGGTTCACAGAAAAATTGAGCAGGAAGTACAGAGAGTTCCCATACAACCTTTGCCCCCACATATGTGTAGTCCCCCCCATCAGCATTCCTCACCAGAGGAGTACATTTGTTACAGTTGATGAACCTACCTTGGCATGTCATCACCCAAAATCCATATAGTTTTCATCGGGGTTCACTATTCGTGCTGTAGGTTCTGTGTATTTGGAGAAATGTACAATGGCATGTATCTTCCATTAGAATATCATATGGAGCATTTTCACTGCCCTAAAAATCTTCTGTGCTCTGCCTGTTCATCCTTCCCTCCTGCTAACCCCCCACAACCCCTGGTGTTTTTACTGTCTCCCTGATTTTGCCTCTTCCAGAATGTCCTAGAGTTGACATCATATAGTATGTAGCCTTTTCAGATTGGCTTCTTTCACTTAATAATATGTCATTAAGGTTCCTCCATGTCTTTACATGGCTTCATGGCTCATTTCTTTTTAGCACTGAATAATACTCCATTGTCTGGGTACACCACAGTTTATCCACTTACCAACCAAAGGACATCTTGAGCGTTTGTTTTTCTCAAATGACAAAGTTCACAGGTAGGTGACCCTCTGTCTTTCCATTCTGCCATAATGGCCTCCATCTTCATAGTTGCAAGATGGAAGCTTCTCCTCCTGGTCTCATGTTTGCAGGCCAGGAAGGAAAAGAAGGGAAGGCCAAAGGGACAGAGGGCAAAAGGTTTTCTTCCAGTGAGGATTTTACCTTTTAGGTAAGGAAGTGAAGCCCCCTTCAGGGACATCTAATCTTCATCTCATTGTCCAGGACTCTCACTGGTCACTCGTAGCTACACAGGAGGCTGGAAAGCCAGGTAGAAGGTGGTGTAATGGTTGAATTATGTCCCCCTCAAAATTCACAGTTTGAAGTCCTAGCCCCCAGGACCTCAGAATGTGGCTCTATTTGGAGATAGGTAGTTACCTTGACCTCGAAAGGTAGTCAAGTTAAAATAAGATCATTGGGGTGAGCCCTAATCCAGTATGAATGGTGTCCTTATAAGAAGAGGCAGTTTGGATGAGATGTACATGTACAGAAGAAAGACCATGTGAAGACACAGGACAGACAGCCATCTACAAGCCAAGAAGAGAGGCCTCGGGAGAAGCCAACCCTGCCAACACCTCGATCTAAAACTTCTGTCCTCCAGAATTGTGAGAAAAGAATTTTCTGTTATTTAAAGCTACCCAGTCTGTGGTACTTTTGTTGTGGCAGCCCTAGCAAACAAATGCAGATGATAAAGGAGAAAGGGATTGGAATAGCTTTTGGGGAGCGAATGTATAGTCCTTGCCACAGGTGGGTTTTCTGGTTATCCTGTTTTACAGAAGAGTAAAGAGAGTCAGGGTCAGTGACAAGCCCGGTGCTATAATTGCAGTCTAGTGTAATGGTCAGAGTTTTGACAGAGACCCCCTGGGTTTGAATCCCAGTTCCACCACTCACACTTCTGTGCACCTGTGATCAAATTGCTTCATTCCCCCGAGCCTCCGTTTCTTCCTCTGTAAAATGGGGGTGGCAATAGCTCTGATTTCCCAGAGTGGACATGAGAGTTATGAATGAGAGGAACTGTTGGGGAATTGTGAACAGAGTGCCCAGGGTGTAACACTGTTTCGTAGGTGCTCACAGGGCTGAAATTGGAACCAAGATCTGTCTGACTCCCAGGCCTCGCATTCTGCTCCCCTGGGAGGGTAGCCAGATCAGAGCAGCTCAGAAATGGCTGGGATTTCTGTCCCCATGATCCATTCTCACTGTCTCTGTTCCCACAGCCCAGAGGGCATCCACTGTGCACTGTCTGCCCAGGGAAGCCCCCTCTTCCCTGGCCCCCCTGAATGTGGAGTGAGGCGCTGAGCAGAAGCCTGGGGCCCTCTCACTCTCCCAGCTCCAGGATCCAGCTCTTGGAGGTTGGGGGCCCCAATGGTGAGATCACATGGAGCCAGGTTTCATAACGGACTCTGGCATTGAGAGGAGACCGTATGAAAATGGATGGCATGCCCCCTCAGAGCTGAGCGCTTGCAAGGCTGTCGTGGGGGGTCACCTGGCAGAGGAGGAGGAAGGCACAGCTGCTGGCCTATAGCAGACCCTGGGATACTATAGCCAAAGGTGGAAAAGACCCAGGTAGACATGTCCTGGAAGCTGATGTTTCCAGGAGGGCTCGGTAGGTGAGACTTTTGGGTGGTCCAGATCCCCGGACACATGGTCGAGGGAGATTCTCCACCTAGGACCTGGTCCTTGGCCTGTCCCTGAAAATACGTCCTCTAATACAGTGGTGCCGCTGTCGTGGAAAACAGTATGGCAGCCCCCCCAAAGCACTCAGAATTACCATGTAATCCTGCAATTCCCCTTCTGGGCATATCCCCAAAAGAATTGGAAACAAGCACTTGAACAGATAACAGATATTTCTACATCCATGTTCACAGCAGCATTAATTATAATAGCCAAAAGGTAGAAGCAAGCCAAGTGCCCATTGCCAGATGAATGGATAAACAAATATGGTCTAGTCATACTATGGACTATTATTCAGCCTTCAGAAGGAAGGCGGTTGTTCAGCTTGGTCATGATCCCAGGGTCCTGGGATCGAGACCCACATTGGGCTCCCTGCTCAGCAGGGAGTCTGTCTTTCCCTCTGCCCGTCCCCTACCCCTTCTCATGTCTTCTCTCTCTCTCTCTCTCATAAAAATAAATTAATTAGTTTAAAAAAAAAAGGAAGGCAGTTGTAACCTATGCTGTAATATGGAGGAATCTTCAGGACATTAAGCCAAGTGAAATAAGCCAGTCAGAAAAAGACAGATACTGTATGATTCTGCTGTATCATACTATGTGACTGACACCCAGAGGAGTCAAGTTCATAGAGATAGAAAGTAGAATGGTGGCTGCCAGGGGCTGGGGAGTTAGTGTTTTATGCGTACTGATTTTCACTTGCAAGATGAAAAAGTCCTCCAAGTAGATGGTGGTGATGGGTCCACAACTAATCCTGTTCAATTGTACACTTAAAAATGGTTGAAAATGGTAAATTTTATGTTATGTATATTTTACCACAATAAAAACACAGCTTTCGTTACTGCTCCTACTACTGGTAATACCAGTAATAATAAATGATGCTGCACTGCATACTTGACACAAATTATCACATGGGATCCTCCCAATAACCCTAAGTGGATACTGTTAATAAGTAGTTAAGGACACGAACACTACTGAGGTTCAGAGAGGTTAATACATTTGTCCAAGGTCACACCGCTAGCAAATGGCTGAACTGGGCTTGGGACACATGTCTGTGTGTGCGAAACCCAGTCTTTCAACCATACCACCCTAGTCTGCCCCAGACTTTGATTAAAGCAAGGCTGAACTTGACACTACTGACATTTTCGTTGGATAATCCTGTGTTGTGGGGGGACATCCTAAGCATTATTGCATGTGTAGCAGTGTTTCTGGGCTGCTTCCACTAGATGCCAATAGCACACACTTCCCACCCGTCTAAGTGAGATGGCCGAAAACGTCTCTAGACATTACCAAATATCCCCATGGGGGCAAAATCACCCCCAGTTAGACCCACTGGCTTAACGGGGACCTCCTGGCAGCCCAGAGGATATCAGACAGTTCCTGTCACTGTCACCAAGGTAGGTTCACTGGCCTGTAAGTGACTGCTTGCTCCCAGGCTCACGAGAACCCACATTTTTTTTTCTTTTTTTTCATTTTATTTATTTTTTCAGTGTAACAGTATTCATTCTTTTTGCACAACACCCAGTGCTCCATGCAAAACGTGCCCTCCCCATTACCCACCACCTGGAGAACCCACATTTTAAAGCCACATCAGTGGATGGAAATCAGCTTGTTCACAAAAGGTCACTGGGGTGGGTAGGGGGCACAAATGCTTTCTTCCCTATGGAAAAGATTTTTTCACAGGAGAGTCCCCACTGCCCAGACCCCCTCACGCTTAAAATACCCAGACAGCTTGAACATCCCTTTTGGCATGAGGCTGGGCCCACCCTTACTTGTAGCTTGAACAGTGCTCATTTGTAACATGGCTCAAGTTAGCAAAAAAATGTCCGTGCAGGTATGTGTACATACATGGTCTACACACATAGTGGCATTGTAGCCTTTCAATTAAAGATATTGGGACACTTTGCTGGATGAATAAAGAAAGTGGTAGAATAGGATCCCGTTTGGTGGGAAAATTCTACTTATGAATGTACCTGTTAGTTCATGTGTAACGAAAAGCCCGGAATGATGGATGCTAGAGTGTTCCAGTAGTTTTGTTCTCATTTGTATCCCTAGTGCCCTGGCATACAGTGGGTACTAAATCATTATCAATAGCTGAGTCAGGTTGGAAAGACTGGGCTGTCAAACTTTCTTCTTTGTGTGCTTCTCTGTCATTCGAATTTTTTTATAATGAGCATATATTAATTTCATGGCTGAAGGGAAAAAAAACTTTCCCCTGAGTCCCCAAAGAAAGGAAATTAAAAAAAAAAAAAAAGCCTTGAATTTTCTTAGCTCTTCTCTTCCCTCTACAGAGCTCAGAACTCACGCACCCATCTTGCCTGAGCTGGGGAAAGAGGCAAAAGGCTCGTGCTTTACGGTCCTTGTTCAGTCATACATTGATAACACTGGACTCCCAAAGAAAGTTACTTCTTTATATTTATTTCTCTCACTTTGGTTTTTCCCCTGGGCATTTGAAGTGGCGTGGCGGAGACCAATAGGCAGTGGGCATGGACAGGAAGGCAGGCAGAGAAGGGGTTGGGCCCTGGAAGATTCAGTCTTGCTGCTGTCCTAGGCGGGAGGTAGAGGTCCGGACCAAGTGACCTCTTGGTAGAGAGGGAGCTTCTACTCCTGTCACTTCCTCTCTCCTGGCCTGTGAGAGTCCATCCAGAGCTGCCCGGGCACTGGGAGAAGCTTGTGGGGATGTGGAAGTCGGAGAGGAAAAACGGGAACTAGATTTGGGTGGGGAACAAGTTTCAGGACCACAAAGAAGACGGGTATGTCATCTTTTTTTGCAGTGATGCAAGAGGGAGAAGAAACACACCCCCAACCCCAGCCTCCCGATCTCTGAATATTCCAAAGGCCTTTGAGTTTCTCCAATTGCATCTCAGATGTTTCTTAAAGTTTACAACTGACCCGATTCGTAGAAGAAGATAAACACCCTTCCTATGTTTGGAGTCATATGTAATTTTTATCTCTTGACCTTTAAATGTAAGCAGCAGTAAAATGAAGAACTATTGCCGTCATTTAACACTCTGGCTGTACTAACTGGTTCCTGCCTGAGAACCGTGGTTTTAAATTGGCTAATGCAGAATACTTGCAGAGCTAATAATAATTCAGATTACTCCTGTCAGCTATTCCGGTTTCATGGGTAATTTAGTAGTTGAATAAATTTTTAAAAAAATTCATTCGTTACCATGCACTGTTATGAATCAGTAGATGGTTTACCATTGGCAGCAGTAACTGTAAGAAGATTTAAATTGCTACTGAAAAGGATTTGAGTGAAGGTAATGTTTTATAATGTTCTAAGCCATATGCACTACTTTCAGGCCTCATCAGTTTTACATTGATTCCTAGTGAAGTGTTTAATTGCATCATGAATGCAATATAATTCAGTTCTTTCTGCTAATATGGTATATATCTCAAAGTGATATACAGCACTGACAGGGAGAATTCGCAGTTGCGTCCGGATTTGGGAGGGCAGTGAGAATTGGGCGCCTACTGGATGCATGAAGAGCAGGCGGCGGAGGGGGAGGCTGTAGCCTGGTGCCATCTTGCTGAGACTGTGTCGGGGGCTGTCATAAGTGTGCATGGGGAGGGGTGGGCGTGCTGTCGCCAGCCCTCAGTGCTGACGGCCAGCCAGAGAGGGGCCCGGTGCTGTAGGCCTTCCCTGGGAGAGCAGGGAGATCTCTCGGCTGGCTGAGAAGTCACCGAAGTCTGGCCAGGCCCTCTCCCACCATCAGGTGCTCGTGGATTTCGCCTGGCCATCTCCTTGGCCATTTCTAAGTGGTTAGCAAGAATTGGGCTTTCTGTTGCTGTCTGTTTAGTTTTTCATTGAATATTTATTGAACACCTAGAGAAATGCAGTGGAGGAGTGGGCAGCGGGTGGCTGTTAGAGCTGGGGGCAAAACCCACCTGTGCTTTTTATTCTCTGCATCCCATGAAGCAGCCCAGGGTATGGGGATATTCTTGCTGGGGTAGGCCCCAGAATTCTGTTTTAAGAGGCAACTCTGCCTGCTGTCCTTCCAGGTAGAGGGATGCAGTCTTCCAAATTGCGGTGTGTGAAAGCAAAGTTCCTTCTTTCTGGAATTTGTTCATTTATTCACTGACTCATTCATTCAGTGAACTCATTCAGCCAGGTACTGTTCTAGCTTCTGGGGGTGTAGGGGTGGACAGATATGCCTGCCCTCATGAGGCTTCTATTCTAGTAGGGACAGACGGACCATAAGCAGGTATGTAATTAAGAACACAAATTAGTCTCAGATATTTTTGATGACAGGATCCACTTGATACCTTGGTTCTGGATTTTTTTTTTTTAAAGTATGTCTCAGTGGATCCATTTGCCTAGGCGACCACAACAAAGTACCACAGAATGGCTGGCTTCAACAACAGAAATTTATTTTCTTGCAGTTCTGGAGGTTGAGCTCAAGGTGTCAGCAGCATTGGGTTCTTCTGAGGGCTCTCTCCTTGGCTTGCAGATGGCCATCTTCATGTTCACCAGGCAGTTCTCCCTCTATGCATGTCTGTGTCCAGATTTCCCCTTTTTATAAGGACGTCCATCATAATGGACTAGGGACCTCATTTTAACTTGCTCACCTCTGTAAAGACCCTATCTCCGAATATCCAGATAAGGTCCCATTCTGAGGTAATGACCCTTAGGACTCTAAAGTGGGAATTTTGGAAGACACAATTCAGTCCATAACACCCTGTGTAGAGAGAGCGCTCGTGTGTGTGTGTGTGTGTGTGTGTGTGTGTGAGAGAGAGAGAGAGAGAGAGAGAGAGAGACTGTAGCAGGGTGGATAGGGGCTCTCAGTGCAGGGAACAAGGAAACAGTGCTAACTGCGCTCTAATCAGAAGGCTCTTTCTGTCAACCCCTCTGAATGATGTGAAAGTCAGACTTGCTTGTCACGTCAATTCCTTCTCCAGCAGGACCTTAAAATCAGAGTTCATGCATTTTCAGATATCTGATTGCCATGCAGCCACAAAGCAGAAGCCCAGGGCCTGGGGCTCCCCCCTCAGCCTGGCACCTTGATGTAATCAGAGCCTCCTTTTTATCCCCACTCTCGAGGAAGGCCAGCCGGGCCACCTTTTTGATCATCGTAACCTTGACGCAGAAGAATAATTTATCCATGCCCCCAGACGAGGAAATTGCAAAATATTATTTATGAAGGTGAGCCGACACGTCGTAATTCTGGCCCTGCGTTTCTGGATGTGGCTGGCCAGGATGGGGAAACGTGGGTGATGTTTGATAATAAAATGGGACCGTGTACCCATGAGATGGAGGTGTGGGAAGAACAAGGAGTGCGACATCCCACAAGAGAGATTTCAGGGAATGAGAGCTGTCCCAGAAGCTGACCCAAACTGCCCTTCCCCAGACTCCCAGGTCAGAAGTGGGAGGAGAGAAGTTTCCAGGGTATAGAGAGGCTGGTGTGAGAGGGGCTACTGAGCAGCACTTCAGGCAGGGGAAGGTATGGGGGTCTTCTGAGGATTGTTGCCTTGGTTTTGGGAACTTGGGAGGTTTGTAGTAAAGTGGTCATGAACTCTGGCTTTGGATCAGGCCAGCCTTGAGTTTGAGTCCTGGCTATGAAGTTTCCTCTGTAATTTGTGACATTGAGCAGGTTAGGTCACTTTTCTGAACCTCGGTTTGCTCATCTGTACAAAAGGATTAATAATAAATCAACATGAAGTGTAACTGTCTCTTCAGTGGGCCTGGCTCTTTACCTAGAAGCAATTAAGTTGCGTGACTAAGAATGCAGCTCTGGAGCCAGATAGCCTGGCCTGGCATCCCAGCTCTTAGGCCTTAGACCAGTCACTTCATCTCTTTGAATCTCCATTTTCCTCATCTGTCAAATGGGCATAAAAAAGATGCAATTTCATACGGTCCTCTTGAGCCTTGAATGAATGAATGGAAGGAAACCGTTTAACAGTGCCTGTCTCACAGTAAATGCTCAGTAAATGTTGGCCATTAATATAAGTTCCTAGGACACAGTTCTTGCCAGTCTTCCTTCTGAGAAGCTGTTCCCAACCTTGACTCGGATTTAGAGGCAGGCTGTCTCCCATCTGCCAATGCTGTCCTGTCGAACAACATGCTTAATTTAAAAATCTAAATGGATTTGCATTCCTTATGATTTGAAAAATTCTTCGGAGCATTGAGAAGTGCCCCATAAGGGTTGCAGAATATGTATTCTCCGGGGAACCACCCTGGCATCTGTCCGCTACGGGGGAGATGGCAGACCCCAGCAGACCCTGGAATCGCTGACTGCCCAGCTCACAAACTGGAAGTAGCAACTCCTAAAAGCACCACGACTCTCAGCCATCAGCCGTGAGAAGTTCAGCCCAGTAAATGTTTTGCAGCCTCTCAACAATTTGGGGTTCTACCGAATTAGCGTTTGATATTGAATTAGTATTCATTTTCTCTAATATGATATAAAAGTATAATCACATTAGTGACTTTTATAGCATATTAGATTATACATTTGGAACACATCCCTGCCTGAAGCAGCTTTAGGGAAAAAAAAAAAAAAAACCGCCAACAACAATAACCAGCAAATCGTCTTCCACCCTGGCTCACAAGCCTGGGCTTTTCCAGCCGGGCTGCAGCAACCTGCATAGGAAATTCTCTACTCTCTGCCTCCTGGTCCCTACAGAGAAAGAATTTTCATTCCACCGCCCTGATTTGTAAAGCATTGAATTTAAGACCTTAATAGTCGTTCCAAATGAATGTTTCTTTAATCCCGGGGCAGAAACACAGGCTGTGGTTGAGATGTAATTAATAGCACTAATTACTCTTCTCTCCCTCCATCCACTTTTCCTCCTGCCAGCATCCCTGTTCCCCAAGAAACCTGGCAGAAACATCAGAAATGTTCACCTTTTGTTCCAGGATGTCCCTGGAAAACCAGAGGGAAACCAGAGCTCACCCCAATCATGGCTCCCTCTCTTGGATTGTTTTTCCTCTGCCTCCCGTAGTTCCTTTAGTTCTGGGACTCCCAGGCCTTCCAGAAGTTTAGATTTTCTAGAACCTGTTTCGAGCCATCATGGTGCCTCAACCTTTTGTGAAGGTCATGTTCTAAGGAGGTCTTTCCTGAGCATCTTTCTCTGCAGTGCAGCCTCATTAATGCATTGGTCCCAACACAGATAAATTCCTCACAGATTCAGCAGGGTACCTCTCATCAGACACCCAACCTGAGGCATCCCGACAACAGCCCTGTTGGGCCCAAAGCTTAGCCTCACCAAACCTTTTCCACTGCAAGGAATAAAAGATGAAATTTTTCTGTACGTATAATGAAAGCAAGTAAGCTGGTCAAAAGGGTTATTTATTTATTTATTTATTTATTTATACAATTGCCTCATTCCCAAATAACTGGAGGTGGGTTGACTTGCCCAGATAAGCTTTGAATGTAGGTAGCATCTTGCATGCGAACTTTTGACAGTTCAGCAGTAGCTTTCTGGAATGTCACAGTGAGAAGGATTCTTGGACTACATTCTGGATTCAGTCTATAAACATTTGATGTGTGCCAGGCACTGCTGAAGGCACAAGGCCACTGCCTCAAACTGGACAGCTAAAATCCCTCCCCAAAAGGAATTCACATTCCAGTTAGGAGAAGCTGATCGTCAATACTGGTAAGGCCAGGTCATGCAGGGCTTGAGCATAAGAGAGAGTTGGCATCCTATTGTAATTGCATTGGGAAGCCTTTGGAGGATTCTCAGTAGGGAAGTGCCAGTATCTGGTTTGTGTTTAAAAATCAAAGCTTTTTTTTTTTTATAGTCACTCTGGGAACAGGAACAGAGGGAGAATCTGGAAGACCAGGTTCAAGGTATTTTTAGGCATCTGAGCAAAGAATGGTGGAGAATGGAGCATAGGAAACAATTGATTTGACTTGAGCTCTACTGTAGAGATCCATCTGACCTGACTCATCAGTGGCTGGATTGCAGGGTAGGAGTGGGCAATCCATTAGTAATGTCTGCCACTGGCATGTGTGGTGGCAGCCGCCACTTGAATGCTACGTATTTGCCATTTCTACCCTATAAATCATTTTTAGCTGGTCAAGAGAGCTGGAGAGGATAAAAGGGTTGCTCAGGGATAGTAATTTGTGGCTTTAGTAGCAGCTAACAACTAACACATGTTCCAGGAGGTACATTTGAAGGGGAGTATTCACTGGCTGTCCATGCAGACACTGGGGGGGGCGACTGCTACATTGTCTCAACCTGAGATTGTCCAGGGATCGGTAAGCAAATGGGACCTTCAGAAGACAGATCCATCTCTACAGGGACCAAGTCCCTGTAGAGATGTGCAAAGGACCAACATGATTCCACAGAGACACAATCAGGGAGGTTCAAAGAAAAGAGGCTAAGCAGACAGATATCAGTGGAACAGGTTAATAGGAAAGCAGTTTTTAATTATCTTGGGTGAAAACAGGATCAGAGGCTTTTCCCTCTTCTCTCCACCCTACAAATAGGAAGGACTCAGCAGTCTTGGTCCGGGGCAGGGAGATTAATAGCAAATGACCAACTGGAAGTCCCCCCCCCCTTTTTCTCCTTCTTCTTTTTCTTCTCCTCCTCCGCCTCCCTTCCGTCCCTCTCCCTCTACTCACCCTTCTCCCCCACCTCCTCCTCCTTCTTCTGTAAACCTCCGTCTTCTCTAAGATGAGACATTCGGAGAAAGTCAGTCGTCGTGTGATTGGGCAGGGTGAAAAGTTAGCTTGGGATTGGGCAGTGAACTGGACTTTGGGAGGGAAAAAGCCATTTTAAAGGCTTGGGACATCCACATGAGAATGTGGCAAGACTGAGTTCTAGGGGACCCGTGAATCTCATTGCAAAATATTTTTAAATCTTTCAGGATAGCGGAAATTCTTGAGATAACAATATTGAACAGGGCTCTACATGTAATGTCTAACTTTCTATTTAAAAGAAATGGTATAAGGACAGACTTTGTGGTTATACACCAGTCTCTTCAGCATCCATTCCTGCAAAGAGTTGAGGAAAAACTGTCAAACTGCAATCCCTGTCCTTGTGGTCTCTGTTTCCACAACTGGCCCTGTGGCTTCAGGAACATCCAGCCCTAGACAAACTTAATTTCCTTCACTGGCACACAGGCCAGGAAGATAGAGGGCACAGGAAATGGGACCCACGTGAGGCCTCCACCCCAGCCCCTTCCCCTCAGGCCTGGGGAGAGCCCTGCAGACCCCCAGCTCTCAAACCCAGCTGGTATTTGGATCCCTCACTCCTGCCCAGAAAGATGTTGACAGCACCCACCTGGGAGCCCGGGTGGCCTTTCCAGCCAGGATGCTGGGCCAGCTTGGAGAACCGCTGGAGTATCCTATTTTAAAAGATTAATTTTCAAAGATACATTTTTCTCTAAGCAGTATACATGTAATCTTTTAAACTGAGAAATTAAAGATAAGCATAGAATGAACGGTAAATCTCCTGAAATTCTAACACTTTTTTGGTTACTCCACATTTATTTGTTTTTTTCCAAGACACTTTAACCCATAGACAAGCAGGCAAGTGCAGCCCCCTTATTGAAATTGAAAAGAGATGAGAGAATTATTCCTTCCTTTCTTCAACACTTATAAAATGCCTACTGTGTGCTGGCTACTGAGCATACAGCAACGAACAAAAGAAAAATGGTCTCTTATGGCGTGAACAGTCTAGAAGAGGGCTGGGGGACCATTAAGAAGCATGTAAACAAACAGGATAAAAGAATCACAAATTGCGATCCTCCAAAGCAAATCAAGAATGTGCCGTGATAGAGCAGCGGGCAAGGAGGTTCCTAACTGGATCATGAAATATAAGGCGTCTGCCATGGGAAGAAGCATGGGGGCCTGGGTCGTGTGGGGTGTGTCTGGGTGCATGTGGTTTTTTTTTTAAAGATTTTTATTTATTTATTTGACAGACAGAGATCACAAGTAGGCAGAGAGATAGGCAGAGAGAGAGCAGGGAAGCAGGCTCTTCGCTGAACGGAGAGCCCGATGCGGGGCTCGATCCCAGGACCCTGGGATCATAACCTGAGTCGAAGGCAGAGGCTCAACCCACTGAGCCACCCAGGCGCCCCTGGGTGCATGTGTTTTTATCTCTGTGTCTGGGCGTGTGCTTCTTGACCTCTGCGAATATCTGCGTGTCTGGACCTGTGTGTATGTGTGCGCATGTGCACATGTGTGTGGCTTGTATCAGGGAGGGCTGCTGCAGGATGGGGGGCTTGTGTGACCAAAGCCATTGGAGGTGGGAGATGCAAGGGGAGAGCTAGGCTACACCCAGCTATACAGACCTCCTTAGCCACACAGGAGGTCTGGGTTTTTGACTTAGTGCCCACAGAGCTGACAGAAGGGTATAAAGAGAAGTCATGCCATCTGACAGTGTTATTGGGGATACCTCTGAAACAGCATTATGGGGGCAAGCAGGTGGCCAGGAGGAGGCTGGGTGGGGGTGAAGAACGGTTGGAGCTTCACAAAAAGTGGAGCTGGTGGGGCTCATGGGTGGGTGATTTAATGTGGTAGAATGGACTGAATGGAAATGCTTCCCAGGCTCCTGGCCTGAACATCTGGAATGGATGTGCCACCTTTTCTTGAGATAGGAAAGACACTGGAAGAAAGAGTGGGGAGCTCTGCAGGGGGTATGCCATTGGGATGGAGGTGAGAAACCTGGGCAGGGCCCTTAGAGGACCTGGCTCTGTCCAGGGACAGGGCAAACCACCTGTCCCTGGCTCTGGGGTGCCGTGCAAAGCATCCCATCAGTTATCTCTGCACAGCCCTGGGGGCACTGATGCAGGAAACCCATTAGAAGGATGTCTGCTCTGGGGACCTAGCCCCAAACCTCAGTAGCTGGGAGCTGTGTGGAGCTGGGTTATTTTCAGGGCTGGCTCCCCCAGGGGGTGGGACAGTCTTCCTAGAGGCCAGTTCATGTTACCTTTAGCTCAGAAAGTAAAGATACTCTGCATTGCTAAGACGATCATCTCTTGCGTGCCTTGGTTGAAGGTCATCTTTAAAAGCTAAAGCTGATCCTTTTCATAAGTGTGATGACTGGGTGTTCACACTATTGTGTGACATGTGCCCCCCTCAGACATCATTACAACCTCAGCAATTATCCATCTGATAGTTTAAAAAAAAAAAAAAAAAAAAAAGCTAAAGCTGCTGAGCATTTTACTGTGTCAGTCCTAACCACCCATAAACTGAGTTAATCCTCACAACAACCCCAAGAGGCAAGTTCTGCACTGACTCCCATTATACAGATCAGGAAGCTGAGGTTCAGCAAAGCAGTGGTTGCACAGCAGTGTGGTATAGACAGGATTTGAAACTAAGCCAGTCTGGCTGCAAAGCCTGTTCTCTTCACTTCATATGCTGTGCCAAACGCTTGCTATAAAATATCTCTTAAAGTCACATGTGCCCTTCAAGGGGGCAGGGGTGACCATCACACCCACTTTACAGAGGGGTAACTGAGGCTCAGAGAGAGGAAACACCTAGCTCATGGTCACAGAGCTGTTACGTGGCAGCATCAGAATTTGAATCCAAGACTAAGAAGCTGTGAACTTTCTTTTGAACATGAGACATGCTTCTGAACACCAACTCCTGCCTTCCTCTACTGGCAGGAAGGGTCCCTATCTCCCAGCCCAAAGTGTCCCAATGACCCACTGAGGGCAAGAGACAAGACTTGGTCTTTGGGGCTGCCCCGGCAACTTCCTAGGCAGGGCTTTACAAATTAATGAGAAAAAGCAAAAGTTCGTGGGCTCTTCAGAATTCTGTGGTGGGACCTGCTGAGATCCCATCTCAAAAGAGGTGGATTTATCTCTGGAGTTCCTGCCTGGGGCCCTCAGTGGGCAAGAGCTGGCGTTCATGTTGGACTCAAGTAGCACTAAAGCCTCAGCTTCTGGGACATGAAGTCTCAGCCAGCTCATGCGGTTTCGGGCCCCTCTGCCCATTGGAAGACCCCAGTAGTTCATTGGGACTGTTGTGTCCATCAGAGCATTGATGGGGCAGCACCAAACGGCTCACGAGCTGTGGGAGCTCTGTGTGGGATTCACTGTTTGCTTTAGCATTTAGACTTTAGAAAATACATGTTCATGTATGTGTGTATTTCTTGAACCAGTAGTTGGAAAATCACACCCTCATTTAGAAAAACCTATCTACTGAAGCTTCCGGAAGACCGTTATTTGATTAGCAGAGCTGTTAAGACTATGGGATTTGGGGTCATGCTGCTGAATTCAAAACCCAGCTCTCCTGCTTACTGGCTGCCTAACCTTGAGCTTGACTGCTCTTACCCTCTTCAGGTTTTTAGTTTCTCCACCTCAGTGCATTGTTTTAAGAGACAAATAAGTGCCTAGAAGTGTATCTGGTATATGCTGTGTACTCAGTTTGTGTTAGTTAGGTGTTATTGTTGTCGCTATTGCCGTCTAAAACAGGTTTTTCTGGAAATGGGCAGAGAGTAAACATTTATGCTTTATGGGCCACATGGTTTCTGTTCCAACCACTCCTCTCTGCCATTGTAACAGGAAAGCAGCCGTGGACAGTATGTACATGCTTGGGTGTGGATGTGTTCCAAGAAAACTTTCCTGTGACTTATATATATGAACGTGACAGGGAGCAAAGTCCTCTTTCCTCTGGGAGAATGTGACTCTGGGGATGCCAGCCATGGTAAGGGAAACGGAGGACAGAGGGAAGCAGAGCCAAGAGAAAGAAATCAAACTCTGCCAGTCTTGTTTGAGCTGTTGGATCTAGTCATGCCTGAAGCTGCTCCTGCATTGTTCAGCTATGTGAGCAACAGTTTCTCCTTTGTGTTTAAGCTACTTTGAGTTGGGATTCTGCAGTTTACAACCAAGAGTCCTGAATTATATAAGCCTCTCCCTGCTCATGCCTCTCTGCCCCAGTCAGGTAATAACTACTTAACTTGCCTGCCGGTAGTATCAAGTTCATGATGCTACCCAAGAGTATCCTTTAGTCCCAAATATATAACTTTCTTTTCTGGGGTGTGGGTGGGGTGGGGTGTTAAATTGTTTCATTTTCAGATAGGTGACTTCATTTCCATGAATCTTGGTCCTCCCCCATAAAATGAAGTTAATCACGGACCTACTGCCTAGGGTGGGTTAAAAGGGTTAATATTTATAAAGTGCTTGGAACAGTGCCTTGCACATGCTTAGTACTACCTACGTGTCTGCTGTTCTTACTACCTGGAAACTGAGCCGATAGCCTTTAGGCATTTTCCTGACAAGTGAAGGAGACTATCAGGCAGGGGTTGGGTCTTTCCATATTCCCAGCACCAGCGCATGCCCAGTATTGGGTGCGGGCTCGATATTTGTTGAAGAGGAGTTAGTACAAGACGGAGCTTCTCACAGAGAGTGACCATGAGAGACCCACGTGGAATGGGGCAAACTCTGAGGTGTTTGCGATTAGGAGTCAAGCTATAATTGCTTCAGGGGTTTATAAGACCTCGAGTCACAGAGGAATGTTGGGGGCCCACAAGCAATTTAGCAGTTTGAGTGTTTGGGATTTAGACCTTAGCTACCTGAAGGGTGGTCCAGCCTGGACTGGTGACATTCGCATCACCCGAAGGCCTATTTAGAAATGCAGGGACTC
Organism: Meles meles; assembly: GCF_922984935.1. Lineage (NCBI taxonomy): Eukaryota > Metazoa > Chordata > Mammalia > Carnivora > Mustelidae > Meles > Meles meles. The sequence continues at coordinate 12,168,718 of NC_060077.1, read as the reverse complement.
AGCCCCACACTGGACCTCTGGAGTCAGAATCTCCGCTTGGGTGATTCTTGAACCCATGAACATCTGAGAAGTGGAGAAGACAGGCAGACGCTGCAGACATGACCCCTGTGTCTTGAGGGATTGTTGGTGGAGGCGAGGATGTGCGGGATGTGGGCCTGTCGTCTCTGTCATTAGGGAGCATTCTGGCCTCCACCCTTTGGCACAGTGGGTGGTCACACATGCCCAGACACACCACCTTTCCAGTAGGTGGAATCTGACATTGCCACACAATGGTTGAGAAGACTGCCACCATGAGAAGGGTGCCCAGCTTCACTTAGTAAAACTAAAATGAAAATAAAGCAATATTTTGTGTTTCCTTGTCCCTCCCTCCCTCAGTCCCTTCTTCATAGGCTTGCTAACTCTGTGCAAAGGTTAATAGCAAATCAGTGGTATGTATCTTGCAATATCATATATGGTATGATTTCTTTTTCCCGATCCTCTTTTATCAACTGGAATTCTGATGAAATGTAGATGACTTTTTTTTTTTTAAGATTTTATTTATTTGACAGAGAGAGAGCACACACAAGTAGACAGAGAGACAGGCAGAGGGAGAGGGAGAATCAGGCTCTCCACTGAGCAGGGAGCCCAACGTGGGGTTCTTTATAGAAAGTCAACATGTAGATGACTTTTTAAAAATCTTATAAAGGTGTCTGGCTGTCGGGCACGGGGGAAGGTCATGGCTGCGGAGGGGTTTGTGGCATGGCGGGTGGGACAGCAGGAGGATCTGCAGAACCAAACCAGAGAGACCTCACCAGGAAAGTGGCCTCCAGATTGAACAGAGGTGGGCATGAGTTTGGGAGGGAGGACAGTCACTATCATCTGTCTTTACCAAGTAATCAGTATTGTTGTGCTAACGAGGTCTGGGGCCTGGGCCAAATGCTGAGAGCAGGAGCTTCAAAATCCACACAGACCTGTTTTTGAATCCCCTTGCTGCCGCAGTTTGCTCACCATATAATCTCAGGCAAGGAGGTTTGTGTCCCTGAGCCTTGCTCGCCTTGTCTAGAAAATGGGCCCAAAATAGCACTGACCTCATAGGGACCTGGGGTAGGTTAATGCAGTGGTAACCCAAGCTGGCTGGCAAGAACCTACTGTTAGCCTCCCTTCCCGCTCCCAGGTGTAGTGACAACAGTGGGAGCTAGAAGCTGACCACAGTGGGGAAAGTTTACACCATAGAAATGGTACACATCAGAGCTCCCCCTTTCCTTCCAGTGAACTGGTTGTTAAGCATTTACTGGCATACCACTGGTTAAATGACAAGATGTATTTAATTGCCATGCCCAAAGCTTGGTAGTAGTGGTTACTGAGTACTACGTTACTATTGTATTAATTATAGGGCCATAATGTTCCTAGTAGTATAAAAAGTGGTTTTCATGATTAGACATTCCATGTGTTGGCTCTGGCATTTATTGTAACTGCTTGGAGGCTTTTTCTGAAAATCATCTGGCCCTTAGCCCCATTCTGGATAGCTGATACTGTTAGTTAGCTGAGTTCCAGATAGATGAAGTATCTTATAGATACCCCAAATGAACATTTATTGAGCATGGACTAAATGCCCAGAGTTAGGAAATTGCCCTTCATATATGATCTCATTTAATTCCCCTAACAACTCTATGAGACAGAAACTGTTATGAACCTGTTATGAAACTCTTATGGGACTCAGAGAGGTTAGGTCACTTGCCCCAGATTGCACAGCAGCTCAGTTGGAGGGACTGGTCTTTGAATCTGTGCATTTTGACTCCAGAGGGTGATTTCAGCAGATGGATCCTGAAGGTTAAACGAGGAGAGGGCAGGTACTTAGGTCCTTGGGATGTAGACTTTCCTCCTTGTTGGGAGGCTTTAGGGATGGGGGCGGGCAGTGGGCAGGGTCTAGAAGTCCTGACCATGTCATTTGCTTGGCTGACGGCAAATAGTCTGATTTTACTAGATGTGTGCAGGCTGGGTTCTGATTGGCAAGGGGATGTCTCTGTTGGAAGGGAATCTTGGCCACTTGCCTCTTGGCAGCAGGCTCTTGGCCACGTGGAGCGCCGTTTGGAGGCAGTGAGAATTATTCGGCAACTTTGCCTGGGATAGTTTAAAGTGGGCTGGGGGCTCTGCCAGTCTCTCAGACAGGCTGGCGGAGAGAGCAAGAAAGCAAGTGCCGCCCAGAGAAGCCCACACTCAGCTTCTTTGCTGTTCTCCCTGCCTCTGTCTATCTCCATGTCTTGCCATCCCTTAGCCTCTCTCTCTGCCAGGACTTAAGGAGCCAGTAAGATGACAGGTGGTTCGGCAGCGAGAGAACCAACGTCTCCTGTCCCCGCAGGCCTGCCTTCCCTCAACTCTACTAAAATTTGGGGCCTTTTGCTTCCATAGCTCCCAGTTTCCCTGAAGATGAAGTTCAGACGACTTGATTTGGCTTGAGGACTTAGGCTGTGACCCCTGTCTCCTGGTTTGGCATCCTGTCTCTGCAGGACAGACTCAACTTTCTTTCTACAGACTCAACTTCACTTTCCACAGTGGCTAGCCCAGCGCTCACTCAGAACATGGGTTGAACTTGACTGACTTTAGGATTTGTACTTATCACCATTTCTGTGTCTTTAAGGCTGATTGATCACATGCCAAATGCTGTGCAAGCTTCTAACTATTTTCTATTCCTATCTCATTGACTCCTAATAACTCGATAGGTAGAACTTGTCTTTTCCCCATTTTACAAAGGGGGAATCTGGGGCACCGAGATCTCATGTCTGAGATCACCCAGCTAGGACATGGCAGTGATAGATAAGAACCCAAGCCAGTCCATGGGGCGCCTGGGTGGCTCAGTGGGTTAAGCCTCTACCTTCAGCTCAGGTCATGGTCTCAGGGTCCTAGGATCAAGCCCCGAATCGGGCTCCCTGCTCAGCGGAGAGCCTGCTTCCCCCCATCTCTCTCTCTACTTGTGATCTCTCTCTCTCTCTCTCTCTGTCAAATAAATAAATAAAATCTTAAAAAAACAAACCAATCCAGTCTAGAGCTTGAGCAAGCTTGAGGGGGGCTTTCCTTAAACCACTTTGTGAGAGCCTATCACCAGCTCAGTGTCGTCACCCCCGCCCCCAGCAGCCTTGTCAGCACAACAGTCCGGTTTGCTGGCTCCTCACTTCACCCTAGCTCTGCTGTGTCCACACATCCTTGATGAATTAACCTTGGCAATGCCGGCCTTGCCTTGTCACACCAATAAAGTTAGTGCTGCAGAGAACGAGGCTGTAGAAAGTATAACGGACCCCTCTCTCCATCTATCTCTTCCCTGCAGATTCCAAGGTTGCTTGGATGTTAAGGAGAAGAGCCAGAATGTTCCTTAGGGGAGTAGGGGATGTTTGGAAACAGGAGAGACCCTTAAATTGGTTCCTTCCAAGGGAGACCTCCTACTATACCTGGATCTCATCCCGTCTGTCCAGGGTGGCCTGTGTGGCTCTGCTCACCAGGGACTGATTGTCTCAGCATGTCCCCACATTGCTCAACAACAGGACGACATTCCTGGACCAAGGCAGAGGGGAGTCGGATTGTGTTAGCAATTCTCCATCAGACTGTGTCATGTTCGGATTGTATTGTATTAGTAGTTGTTTCAACTAATGTGATGAGAAAGTTGCTAATCTGAGAAGACTCCTGCATTGTATTAGGGAAAACAAATATTAATGTGATTCGATGGGAAGTGGCTAATAAGAAACTAAGTTGCTAATATGACACGATGGATCAGTGGGAGGAATTTGGGTCAGGTGCTTGAACTTTTCTGGAATGTTCGGTGGTGGGCAGAGACCGGGGAGGGCAAAATGTCAGGAAGTCTGTGTTACAGTCACTCAGAGTTAGGGTTCCATATCTGAGCCTCTTCCTCCCCCTTCCGACTCCCAGTCCCTCACCCCTTTACAATGTTGAATAGTGTCCCCCAGTCTGAGAATATGACCTTATTTGGAAAGACTCTGCAGATATAATTAAGATGAGATCATACCGCATTAGAGGGGGCCCTGAATCTGATGACCCGTGTATGAGGAGCGGACACACAGGGAGAAGACCCTGTGACAATGGGGGTAGAGAAGGGAGGGATATAGCCACAGGCCAAGCGAAGCCAAGGACAGCAAGCAGCCACCAGACACTGGAAGGAGCAAGGGGGCCTCCTCTCCTAGAGGCCTTCCCTCTCCTAGAGGGAACACAGCCCTGCCAACACCTTGATTTCAGACTTCCAGCCTCTGGATATATTTCTGTTGTTTTAAGTCCCCCATTTGATGGCACTTTGTTATCACAGCCTGAGGATACTGACTCTATCTCCTTTACCCATCACACCTCCGAAAAGGAGACCAAAATTTGGCAGCATCCCTCTAACTCAGAGACAGCAAAGCAGCTTTGAGGGATTCCTCCAGCTCCAGGGCTGGCCTGGCTGCTTGACCAGACCCCAGGACGAGGGCTTGCTCTCTTCCCCTGCTTTGTTCTTTTCTTAAAGGGAAGAAGATTCCTCAGTCACAGGGCAGCTGGCATATGGGCTCCACAGCCTGCTTCGCGGCACGTTAATATGTGATTAAAGGGGTCTTAAAACACCCATTAGTCCCCCTCTGGTATCTAATAGCGCTTTTGGATTTAGAACAGAATATTATTTACTCATTAGCTGATAATAGATCCTGAGAACACGCTGTATGTATGGGGACAATTATTAGGATGTGGGACTGCACAGAAACGTCATTCTGCTGCTGTGGCCAGTGGCAGGCCTGCATCATCCGGGGGGCAAGGGTCAGGGTGGCCACAAGATGACCCATGGGTCCTCCAAAGAAGACGGAGGGCCTGCTAGAGACTGTCTGTGGTGGCTTGCTGTGGTTGGAAGTGAACTCCAGGTACAGACGGGGGGCACTTGAATGCCTCAATGGAAGGGATTTTGGGAGGAGGTAACCAACAGTAAAAGCCCCTGCAGTGGTGACGGACAGAACCTGAGCTTCCGGCCCAAGCCTCCCAAGATGAGGGTCTTAATTAGTCACGTGACCGCCACCACCAGGATCACAGGGTTGGGGTGACTGGCCCAGGACGCACAGTTGGTAAGTGGCTTCAGCTGTGGCACACCTACCTCTTCTGGTCGCTGGACCTGGGTTCTTTTCAACATTCCTCTGTACTCACTTCTCGGTCATTCCAATCTTCCCTTTTCCCAATGGAAAGAAGCACTTTAACACTATTTCCTTTTACGTTTCGTTTGTTGGAAAGCTGCAAATCTCACATTGTCCCTCTTTAGTGTCTGGGTCCTTGACCTATGGCTAGATGTGCTGGAAGGGCTCGGGGGGGAGGCGACAAGAATGGAAAGGAGTGGGATCAGGAGTGATGAGATCAGGCTTGTGTTTGGGATCAGTGACGCCAGGGGACGTCTGGGAATCACAGTGGAGGAGGGGGAAGACGCAGGGAGAGGCCAGCAAGAGGTTTCACAGTACCTCTGGTGAAGCCTCATGGGTCTGAACCGGCAGGTGGTGTTGGCATCGGGAGGAGGGACCGGATGCTGGTGATACCCCATCCATTGTGGGCATCACAGGTCTCAGTGGCTGGTTCAACTTGGGGGTGAAGGAGATAACAAAGTCCCCAGTTTGATGGACAGAATGCAGGGTGCAGGGAAGGAACGTCTGTAGTTTGATAGCCTGATTTTCAGGTCATTGGTATGCAGTGATTCAGTGAACGAGGGCATGAGCCCCTTAGGATGAAAGGTACAGCATAAGCTTGCAATACAAGCACCCAAAAAAGGACGAGAAATCACTGAAAAACTTGCCCTTAGCTCAGACTCACCTAGGCTTTTCTGAGATGCACCAGATGGAAAGACGAGAGGGGCTTGTGTAAGGGTGAGGAGGGCTGTCTCCAGCCAGTGCAGGCAGTTTAAGCCTTTTGCCTCCTGGTTTCCTTGGGGTACAGGGAAGCCTCTGTCGCCATGTCCCTGTTGTACACAGGTGGCTGGGGGCAGGGGCAGTGGGTCCTGTTTATTTTGAGCACATAGAGGAACAGCGCAGGGTTCCAGTCTGGTGAGTCGTTCCAGCATGTGGCCGCAGTGACACTGAGAAGAAGTCAGAGATGGTGCCCAGAAATGCAGGCCACAATTAGAGGCCATACGTCACCTCTCTGGGTTGCCCGAGTGGAGAATAGGGCTCCCTGGTGAAAGATTAGCAGGGAAGGAGCCAGAGGGAAAGTGTAGCTTGGCAAATTTGTCCTCTTGCCCATCTTCTTCTCTAGATACGTGGGTCTAGACCGCAGCTAGATAAATAACCGAATAAGTAAACCACTTCCCAGTGGGTGTGTGGCATCTGCGTGAGTGTATGTGTGTTTGTGTCTGTGTGTGTGTTTTAATAAAGCTCACCATGAGCCAGATATCAATTTCTGTCAGAGAGACGCAGAGCATCTGAACCAGAACTAAATAAAAATAAACATTAAACAATTATTGGAATTTAGGTTTATTTAAAAAATCAGCAGGGTTGAGGGAACAAGCCACCCATTAGCGAGGCAGAACTATCGGGCCTTTTAACAACCCGCTGGTTCTTGGCTGCCAGGGAGATTTGGGCTGTACAAGCTGTGGAAACTCCGGATCCTATTGATTAAAGATGATGCGGTAACAGGCCAATTATATCATCGTGGCTGCTTGCAGCGCGGGCCAACGCCAGCTACCCATTTGTCTTTATGGAAATGGCTTTGTTTTAGGGGCTCAGGGAGGGTGGTTTGTTGTCCCCATCCTGGGCAAGGCATTCTTCCTCCTTGGATGCCTGCGGTTGGTGGAGACTAAAGCCTGAGCTGTCCCAGATTCTTGCATTTTTCTCCTCCCTGTCCCCTCCACAGACATCCGTAGTTCATAAGGAACCTGTGTCTTGTCAACCAAATCAATGCAAATAACCGGTGAGCGTTTCTCGACTTTTCAGTAATAATTGATCTTCCCAGAACTGATAGCATTTGGAAAACATAAGTAAGGAGAGCAGCAGCGAGCCAGATGTCCACGTTAAGAGAATATAATTGCTCTGAGTTATAGGAAAGGAAGTGATTTCCCTTCTAGCTTAAACTTCAAGAGAGCAGAACAAACTGGCATGGAGCATCAAGAAGCTTCCAGTAAACTCAGGGCTTAGCACGGACTCTGTCTCAGCCTGCAGGTTTGGACAGCTGTGGGATTGGATCTTCCAAGCTGACAGGTAGATCTCCTGCTTGCAATTTTGTCAGTCTCCAGGTTTTTATTTGGAAGCTTCCTGCACAGCCAGTCACTGTTGGGGAAGGAGGGAGAGGTCTGTGGTTCCCTGAGGGGGTGGGTGGAGGGGGGTTTCCAGCTTAGCCACTGTGCTGTTCATCCACAGGATGGGAATCTCCCCTCTGCTGGTTTGCCTTTTTTTCCTTTCTAATTTGACGGTCACTTCCAGGCACTACTATAATTGGCTCCTGATTTGACTGGGGTGATATTTAGAAAATCAGATGGGAATGGGGGTGTTCTATGGCTTGGTGGATAGACAATAGGATTCCTAGGCTTGTTTTCTTTATGAAAATCTGTCATTCTTCCAGGGCTCCCTTCATTTGTTCCTTTGTGCATTCATTTATCTGCTCATCCAACACACAGTTACTGGGCACCTTCTCTGTGCCAGGCACGGTTAGGTGCTGGGGCGCATTGGTACCTGCCCTCATAGGAGCTTCTAGTCTAGCTATGAAGAGACACGGATGTAAAACAATTGACTATTACATCACAATCGCAATAGTGCTTCATAGAAATGAGGAGCAGGGAGTAAGGGCCCATGACCATCAGAACCTGACCTTATCTTGAGGTGCAGTTCTTACAAAAGTAATGTCTACGCTGAAACTTGACACAGGGGGTGGGACTGAGCTAGGCCAGCGGTGCTCAGACTTGAGTGGGCATCAGAATCACCAGGAGGACTGGTTAAAAAGATTGCTGGGCATCAACCCCAGGGTTTCTGATTTGCAGGTCTGGAGCCGGTCTCAGAATTTACGTTTCTAATACGTTCCCAGGTGACACGGCAGCTGCCGGTGTAAGGACCACACTTTGGGAACCACCGAGCTGGGCAAAAGACTGGAAAGAGAGGGCAGCCAGGTAGTGGGAATTGTGGATACATTCCTTACAAGGCCCTGTGGCTGGCTTGGTAGTTTCCAGTCACAGAATAAGGGACAGAATGGTAGCAGCAAAGTGAAGAGGGCTGTGGGGGAGGTGCGGCGCACGGGGAGCACAGTGTCCTGGGCCCCTAGAGGCCATACAGTCTGACTGGAAAGTTTGGATTTTATGTGAAGTTAGATGGGAAACCTGGCGAGGTTTTAAGCAGGAAAAGTGTCGGTATCCAGTTTGTATCTTGAAATACTCTCTCTGGCTGCCAAGGCAGGAATGGGATGGTAGACGAGTGGCTGGCATTAAGCCAGAGATCCTTACAAGGAAGCTCTGTAGGCATCTAGCCAGGAATCGGAGGTGGCTAGACCCTCTGCTGTCAGCGAGCATGGAAAGCATGGACATGTCTGAGAGTGTTTGAGTCCAAGCACCCCCTTTCTGGAAAGTCTTTCTGATCAGTTTGGACCCATCCATCAATCCCTGAAACCTGATTTCTTACCTGAAGGAGTCATATGTTGACACTGACCTTATCAGTTCCTTGAGGGCAGGACTGTGTGTGTCATATCTGCCTCCTGTAGCCCACCTGCAGCCCATTGGTTGGATATACAACAAATACCTTATAATATTTAGCAGGTTGTGGGGGCACCTGGGTGGCTCAGTCAGTTAAACATCCCACTCTTAATTTTGGCTCAGGTCATGATCTCAGGGTCACGAGATCAAGCCCCATGTCAGACTCTACGCTCAGTGCTTGAGATTCTTCATCTCCCCTCCCTCTACTCCCCCAACCCGCACTCACACACACTCTCTCAAATAAATAAATAAATCTTCAAATAATTAGCACGTTGTGAGTGATTGACAGTTTACTAGCTAGGGTCATATCTGTTACCTCATTTGATTTTCCAGGTACCCTGAGCAAAAGGTAGAATTGAGCCCATTTTGCAGATAGGGCAAATTAAGGTTCAGAAAGGGCAGGAGATGTTCCCAGGCTCACCCACCTGAAAGAAAGGCAAGATTCTCACCCAGGCCCAGAATGCCCTCTGGCCTGAACCTTAGATGGTGACCAGATTTCCCTGAGTAGGGTCAAGGGTCTCACCCAGGATGACAGGGCCAGTCCACCAGAAATATTAAATAGATACAGAAGGAATTGTCATTTTTCTGAAATGAGAAATGGTTCAATATCAGCAGTTTCCTATGGTTCAACCTAAAACAAAGCAAGCAGGGGAAATGTTGCATTTCTAGAAAATTCTGCCACAGCATGAGGAATAGGAGTTGCAACGTAGTCTAAATTGTCTCTGAAAGCAGCTTCCCACACACACGGAAGCTGGTGAGGGGCCGTACAGGGATGCAGCATCTTAGAATCAGTCTATAATGCAATCAATTTTGTATATCCCTGGTGAAACAGCAACATTTATTTAACGTCTTTTATAGAGCAGCTGAGTTTTATCACAAATCACATTCCATTTCTATTCAGCTGGGACTCCTTGAAGGCTAAAATGCACTTACTTTTCTCGGAGGAAATTTACCAATTGCTCAATAAAGACCCATTTGCCTCTGTATGTAAAATTGACACATTTATTGAATATTAAACATTTAAGGGTTTTCCCCCCCTTGGTTCCCCCACCCCCTCACCCACACCTTTTTCCATTTTTCCACAAAGCTTCCCAGTCATTAGGGAGACTTCCTCAAAGTGGCAGGAAATGTGTATTTTTGTACAGAAGCAGCCAACGTTTAAATTCGGGTCATTCTTATCAGTGGGAAATGATCAAGTTATGTCATAAATGTATAGGGCAAAATCCAGTGCCTCCAAGCGGCCTCTTTAAGCCCTGTGCTTTTCCTCTCTCTTTGTGGCCAGCTTGGCAGTCTTGGTCACGCGGCAATATGGTGTTGAGTTCGTGACAAAAGTTTTTTTGTCCACACTTGTAACGTTTGCAGAAGGCAGGGGCAGCCTCCCTGACAATAAATTGTGCTAATTAGCATGAGGGCGTATTAATAAAGTGAGTTTTCTTTCATCCATGTTCCTGAATGGTCGGGGACATCAATTAAAGTGTGCGCTTGGGACAATGTCTTTTCACTGCCAGTTGCAGTGTTTTTGTTTAAAAAAAATAAGCAGGGGGCTGGGCCATTTAGGGAACTTGTTTTTGTGTCCTTAACATGGGAGAGGGCTGAACTGTTGAACTTAGGTCTCAAATGTTGGGTCCAGATTTTCTGACTGATGCTAAATCAAGGCAGTGACAGGTCGGGTGGGTGCATGGCCCTGGGGTAGGGGATGTGCTTTCAGAGTGCAAGGACTATTGTTGCATTTGAGGAGTATCTTCCTAATGAGGTTTGAAACCAGACAGACACAGGTTTTGAACCCCAACTCCCGCTTTTCCTGAGCTCAGAAAGCTCCAACAGGTGATTTACCTCTTTGGGCCTCAGTCAGGGTTAAATGAGATCATCCATGAAAGGTTCCAGAAGGAACTTCAAACCTCATTGCTATTCTCCTGGGAACTTTATCTGGCATCAGGTTTGGATGGGGAAAAAAAGGTCATTTCATCCAGGTCCCTGATCCAGTCTTGCTTTCCCTTCTACTGGGCCCAGGAGTTGACCACTTTATGCTGGGAAATCTTTGAGGACCAGGGACTCATTTAATCATTATCAAGGCTGTCTTCCTTATGGTGAACTGAAACCTGTTTATGTGTAACTTCCTCTGGCCACACAGATCTGAGCTCCTCTCCTTTTCATCAAATATGTAAGGATGCCCCCTGTCTCTGAGTCTTCTGTACTCAGGGGCAGATGTCCCCCCAGCTCTTTGTAGATCTAGATTTCTCAACCCCACACACTACTGACATTTGGGACCACATAATTCTTTGTTATAGGGGTGCTCTGTGCATTTTCAATGGTTAGCAACATCTCTGGCCTCTACCCACTAAATGCAATACCCCCAGTTCTGACAATTGGAAGGTATCTCCAGACCTTGTTAAATGTGCCTGGAGGGCAAAATCTGCCCCCCCTCCCCAAGTTGATAACCATTGTTCTAGAGTTTCTGCTTCTCCCTATCCTGGACCCTTTTAGCCAGACATGATACCTCACCTGGGAGGCTGTTACATCCTTATGTTTCTGTCCCCTCTGGCATGTGAGCATCCCTGTGGCTTATGGCTCCCGACATGTTTTTCGTGCCTGCTGAGAGCAGAGCCCACTTTTACCTGGTACTAGCTGAACCTGCCAATATTCAGAGAGCTCAGGAGAAACCAAAGATCAGGAGAAATCAAAATAAACCCCCCCCCCTTTTTTTTCCCCCTGCAGCTTTCTCTGCAAAAGGCAGACACCACCAGGACTAGAAGGTGTCTGGGCCTTCATTGTTAGAATCTCCATTTTGAGAACAGGAATGGTGAGGTCTGAGTTTATCCCATAGCTTTCATCTGAACGGGCAGAGCTAACTTTTCAGAGCAGGAGGTCAGTGATGGATTCTGAGTGCAGCTGGCTCCAGGTCTGGGTTAGCGATCTGGCTTTGCCATTGACTGATGGACTACACCCTCTGAACCTCAGTTTCTCATCTGTGTAATGGGGATAAGAATAGCACTCTCTCGAGGCGTTGTTGCCAGTTCAACAGAGTGACCCATGTAAAGTGTCCTACGTACAGTAATCAGGCAATAAATTAGAGCTTCTGTTTTGTGTTATTATACTGTTGTTTGCAAATAAGAAACACACGCCCAAGGAATGAGAATAATTCTCTTAAGATCAACCAGGAAATCAGTATGAAAACACTGGTTTGAGCATATTTTTTCCAAAAACTCCAGGGTTTTTTGCAAGTTCTGTCTGTGCATACGAGGGGATTTGAAGATGATCCATTTTATGTGATTCTCACCCCATTAACAGCCTGCGGTTTTGCCAGAATATCCTTTTTTCACTTTCATTTTAAAAACCAGCCAGTGTAATAAATCTTGCCCCGAAATCTCAGCAGCACATCTTGGCTGGAGTGTATGATAAATCTAATATACTGTGGCCTCTTTGTATGAGATACCCCTTCACAGATCTGTATTTTTGGCGGACAGCCCCACGGTCTGGCAGGATTATAATTTGCTCTTGGTTTGACAAGTCCAGCCCTCTGACTGGGTCATCATTGTTTCACAACTTCCTTGGCTGCAGGATGGACACAGGACCCTGTCCCCTGTCCTTAACATATTCTTTTCCTTCTTCCCTCTCTCCCTTTCTCCCTTCCTTCCTTTCTCCCTTCCTTCCTTCCTTTTTCTTTCCTCTATCTCTTTCTTCCTCTCTTTCTTTTCTATAAAACCACAGATTTAGCTACCCTCCTCCCCACATTTAAAACAGGGAACACGGCTTAGAACCAGGTCTGAATTTGAACAGTACACATCTGGGAAGGGGGAAGGCCACTGGAAACTCGAAGTGTACCTGGGTTCTTTTCATGGGGAGTTGAGACACCCTATGATTCTGTCACATGTGGACCACATTGCCTTGGGAGATACTGAAAGGGCAGGGAGCCCCACTTTGATTATTCCACAAATATTTCTTAAGCACCTACTATGTGGCAGGATAGACAGAGGTGAACAAGGTCAGGTGCAGTGGGAGAGACAGGCATTTGTGATATGGTCACTTGTAACAAAGTTGAATTATTTATGTCTGTGCTGAGGATTCTGATTGGAAAACGCAGGGGCTGTGGAGCCCCCAAGGGAACATTCCTGAAGAAGTGACATCTTGGGGCTCCCTAGAAAATGGTGGGCACTTACCAAGCTCAGGGAAGAGCCCAGGCTCTGAGGCAGGGAAGGACACAAGGAGGTCAGTGGACAGCCCAGGGCCAGGGGAGTCTGAGACAGGCAGGACGGTTCTCTGGCTGCCTCTTAATAGTGGAACCCAGAAGTCTCATACAGGCTTGTAAACTCCCTTTGTCCCTTCCCTGCCTCACAAGGTCCCTGGGAGGCCAGGAAACAGCCCCCAAAAGACTTCAAGACCTGTGGAATGTGTTCCAGTCCTAGCGCCACCCTAAATGACCTGCTTAATTCACTTTCTCTCTCTCTGAGCCTCAGTTTGCTCACCTGTAAAATGGTGGTAATAGCAATAACCTCCCCCCATCCCCAGGAGCGGTGTTAACAAAGGTAAATCAAGAGAATGCCTGTCAGGTACACAGACCAGGAGCAGTTTCTGGCACTCAGTAAGTACCGAAGAAATGTTAATGATTAATTTTCGCTTACCAGTCTTGTGACCTGGGAAGACTAAGTTTATCTCTTTGGGCCTCAGTTTCCTAATCTGCAAAATGAGGATAATAATTATACTACTGGAATAAATGAGTTAGAATGGTGGCTGGCGCAGAGCTTGGGCTCATCGCGTTGACTGTTACCGCGGTTACTATTATTGTTGTTGTTATCCGCCGTTTCTTATAGCTTCACATATCATGTGGTTGATGTTAAGGGGCTCATAGTTTTCATCCAGGTTCAGAATATACCATGTTAGACATGCCTCCCCAGCTGTTCCCCTCCACCGTGTGTGCTCCACTGCATCCCACACAGAAGCCCAGCCCCACAGCCTGCCACCCACTGGCCATGACCCTCTGAGTCAGTGTTCTCCCTCCCCTCAGACATTGAGCTCATCTAAGGATTCTAAAGGAGCCTCATGATCACTCACTGAGCCAGGGCCTTTTCTGCACCACAGCAGAGCCCAAAGGTGGGTATCATCAGCCCCACTTGGCAGATGGGAAAACTGAGGCACAGAATGGAACCACCGTGCCTTTGATCTTTCTGGTAATTGCAGGCTACTCACCATTGCAGAAACACGCACTCTCCTCCGCTCCCCGCTGCTTTCACGGAGGCCAAAATACAGTCTTCCACTACATTGCTTCTCTGGCTCATGACAAGAACAGGTCTCTTTAAAGGGAGAGAAACAAATCTTGCGGACCCTTGAGAATTGATTCCCTCATCCCCGAAGTCTGCAGACCTCTGCCAAAGAAGCCTTGACATGTGACATTCAAATCTTGGGCTATGAAATGATCTTTCAGCTGCCAGCTATCTCCGCAAAAGAGAATTTGGGCCGTCACAACAGGCCAAGTAATAATTTCTTTGGATTAGTGTCAATGTGAAAGAGCGAAAGGAATGGTCCAGGGGACCCCCAGTTTGGAAAATGCTGCCTATGGCTGGCATCTTCCAGAACTTTCTTCATCCCTCTCTTGTAGGACCCAGAACAAAGGTCTGAGGATCGAGGCCTCCCGTGCCTCTCCTCTCCTGAATATCTCAGCCCCGGCATCCTGGGGAAAACTGAGTCATCACCCAGACTTCCTAGACCCTGGGGCTGCCTCTTCTCCTTGAAGAAGAAGGCCAGTGGGCGAGGCTCCTCCATGTTATTGGAAGAAATACGGCCTAGAACCCTTTCTGTAAAAGTAACCTCCCGGCTCCTCCTTTATGGGTGAGGCAAAGTGCTTAAAATGCTTAGGGGGAATAAACAGCTTTTAATGAAGTTACATTGCCACATAATGGGCATCATAAAATTGCCTTCATACTGCAGGGTCCCAGGATGGCATTTATTATCGACTGTGCCGGAACAGCCTTTGCAGAGCTCCGGTAGCTGCAGAGAGAAGACTGCAAAAGTCTCCTTAAATTACCTGATTGAAATAACCGGCGGAATATTCCATGGGGCCGCCGTGTGCCAGGGAAGCCGCCTTTGGGGTGGTCTGTCAGAGGCGGTTTGCGCATTCTGAAGAACACAGGAGTTTCATTGCAGCAAAACAGATGTTCATCTTGTTTCTCCATCGGCTGTTTGATGAGAAATTTATTGCTCTTCCGCTGGGCAGGAGCCCCTCTCGGCTGTGGAGTCTATTAGGCAAGCCAGCAGCTGGCGGGAAGCCAAGGTGAGGCTGTTTTGATGAAACCCATGAAAAGCCTTGGCTTGGAGGCGCCGGTAATAATGCACTGGCTAGACTCTCCTGATTGGGCCATTGATTGGCCTGATTTGATTTATTGATCAATACCCTCAAATTTGGCGTCTGAGAAGCTGCACTAATCTTTAACTGTTGTGAACATCTCTACCTGCTGGAGAATTAGACCCTGATAAGGAATGTATGAAAGGAATCGGGGCTTATCTTAATCACACACCGGGCCCCAGCACTGCCCGCGCCGGCAAGGGCCCCAGTGCACCGCGCCCCATCGCCAGGCAGGCTGGTGCAGATCTATAAATTGATGGAATTCAAAGCCTCCAGCATCGATTACCGTTATAACAAACAGTGGTGCACAGAATGTCTGATTATTTTTAGACAAAGATTCTGTTCTCTCAGCAGCAATTTTGCTGAGGCTGTCACTGTGTCAGATGTCTACTGTTGATTGCAATTAGATGCAATACAAAAAAAAATTAAACTATCTGTATCCTTAGTCTTATTTCCAGTTATTAAATCTCTCTCTTTGTTTGCAGTTTCCTCATGATATCTACAGCTGGATGAAATATTTGGTTGGCAGGAGAAATCCTTGTAATTCAGCAGGGGTGCAATGGCCCGCCGGCTCATTGGATTATCTCTGATGGGGTGCACATAATCTCAGGGGGAGGGGAGTTAACTGGGGGGGGCTTTACATCTGTTTTAAAGTGTGCAGGCTTGATGCAAAAAAAAGAAAAATGTTTTAGGGCAGGGTGAGGTATAAAAAACAATCTCCAAAGCCCTCTAGAATGCCTGTGTTTTTAGTTCTCCTTGTTTCCGTCCACATCAGGCAGGACCTAAGCAGGGATGCATCCCTATCGATGAGCAGAGAGGGAGGGCAAGTTATCCAAGCAACCGAGCTCAAAGGTTGGCGCCACTTGAAATAATTAATTCCCACAAACAGAGACCGCACTTGGGACCCCTTCCGCACTCAATCATACCTGAAGAGCAGGCTGCAGGTAATTGTGGGTATGAACAAATTAGGCATTCCCTTTTACATGCGGCCCGGCGGCCAGCATCCTGGCGTTGGGCACTTGCATCCATCATCTTGGCGCTCTCCAGTTGATCTCTCATCTCAGAGCCATTAGCCCCAGCGTCCTTGATGGTGGAACAGCTGTAAACTTGAGACCGTCATGGGGTAGCCAAGACTGACAATTCATTACGTGGTGGGATGGGGAAAAAGGATCGGGTGACAGTGCCAAGGCCTCCCAGCTCCCAGAAGCCAGCTCTGCTTGGAATTGGCAAGTGCCAGCTAATTCTAGAAAGTTCAGAGTGGAGGATGGAGAAGGTGGCGGTGGCAGTTTGAGCTCTAGGGTCTGCCGAGGAGTTCCTGCAGGAATTGGGGAAGGCTGGCATTGATCTGCATGGCAAGAGTCAGCAAAGGAGAGGACTTGAGCCTGCCCAGAGGCAGATGTTCAAATGCCCCTTTGAGAATGCTCAAGGGAGCTGGTAAAGGTGACTCTAAGCTTCCCGAGGGCAGGGAAGAGGTTACTCTTACTCAGTAATAACCAGAATAACACCATCCCTTTGTTCACCACCAACTGCCCCAGATCTGTGCCAAGGATTTCCAGATACACCTTTCTTCAAGCTTCCCAGTTCCCTCAGGAAGTTGGTAAAAATTATACGTGTTGGTGGATGCCGAAACTGAGGCTCACAGGCATTGAGTGGCTTGCCCAAGATTACACAGCTAAGAAGTGATGAGGCTGAAAGTCAAGTTCAGGTTGGTTTCTGGAGTCTGGGCTCTCAACCCCAATGGAGAATACTCAATGAATATCTGTTGAATGAATGAATGAATGAATGAATGAATGAATGGTGCATATACCTCCAGTGGGGATTCAGTTAGGCTCCTGGATAGCTAAGGATGGCAGTCCATCTTTCCACAGAGGAAAAGAAGAAGCCAGAAATAGAGAAATTTCAGTGACCTCCATGGGCTGGCCTGCTTTTGGGCTTCCCAGACTGCTGGGAACAGCTTCTGCTTCCTCCTCATTGACACAGAGCTGTGCCCAAGCTCCAGCCCCTTCAGTTAGAAGAACAGGTATGAGGTTGCGAGGAAGCTTCCCTGCAAAGAAATCTCAGGACGGAGGTCCAGCAATGGGAAGGAACACCGATGGGATGTCGGGATCGGGGGAGCTCAGTGGTCCTCCTGCTGGGACAGCCTGACAGCCTCTGATAAGGATAACACGGTGGTTAAGAGCTTGAACCCTGAAGTCAGGTAGATCTTGGTTCAAAGCCCAGGGTCATCACATTCTCAGCTCTGTGTGACCTTAGGCAAGCAGTTGAACCTCTTTGGGTCTCACTTTCCCAATATGCAAATAGGGCTGATAGTATGACCTCCCTGTCAAGGTGACTATGAGGATGAAATGAGGTGATCCATGTCAGCCCAGACACTGTGCCTGGCACATGCCGTAGGTGGTGATGACTGCTGGTCTAGGACATTCAGGAACACCCAGCACCCACTGTGGACGGATGTGACTAACAAGCTCTTTTAGCTCAAGAAGAATTCCAGGCCAGGGACAGAGGTGTCAGGTAACCCCTGAAATCACAGAGCGAGTCCCTGATACATTCCACATCTTTTTGTCACCCATTTCACCCTTTTCTGGACAAAATCCCATTGCACATGCCCCTCCTCCTTTTCTGTGTCAGCTGGCCCGACCCTCTGATAAAAGTGTGGCCAGCTGTGGGGAGAGGCAGTCCCTCATGTGGTTGTGGGAGCAACAATCAGTGCAGTCCCTTTGGAGGGCAGGCTGGCATCCTCGATCACATTTACAAACGTGCCTGCCCTGTGACCCGGCCCTTGTCTATCTAAGAACTTAGCCTTTGACACACCACACAGGGATGACCGAGATGACTGTCTCAGTACATTGTTGCGGTCCGACATCTGTTAGCAATGGCAGAGCCCAGAAATAACCTGTGTCCATGAGTGAGGGCCCCGCTACTCTCCACACTGGAGAGTACTCTGTGGTTGTGAAAATGAAGATAGATGGCGCCCCACATGCTGATAAAAGGAGCAGGCAAGGTAAGTTCTGTGAAATTGGCAAGTTGCGGAACATGGCACGTAGCATGTTTGTATCTGCGTCAAACAAAATAAGAGAGAGGCGTTGCTTACTCACGTGCTTGAGTATGAATGGAGTATCTTCGAAAGGACACAGAATAATGGTGGGCCCCTCTGGGGACAGAAGACTGTTGAGTGTTAAGCCTTGCCGTGCTGTTGCCATTCATATCATATGCGTGTATTACTTCAGCAGGGTAAAAATTTTACTATTTAAAGAAATTAGTGTAATGGAAGAACCTGGATTCTTGGAATCAGGTTTGGGAAATACTGGCCCCGTTACTTACTGGCTGCCGGCCTGAGGTGGGCAGTAGCGATTTTCTATGCCTCCATTTTCTCATCTGTAAAATGGTGACATGATGGGGGTGGTGACGGGTATAAGTGAGATTGTGCGTGTAATCCGATAACCCGGTCCATGCCATCCACGGTTGTTAGTGGGTACTGTTTTTACCAGTCTTGACCCTGAGAGGAGGTGCCGTTGATAGTAGTGCTGGGCCCAGAGCCCTCTGTGGCAGAACAAGTCTTGGCCTCATGGGGAGGGTGCTGAGGATGGAGACAGCTCCCTGAGCCCCTTGGGGAACGCCCTGACCCCACCCCCTACACACAATACTGAGCAAAGCCCCTAAACCCATGCATCTGGAAGGCTTGGTCGTGGATATCCCCTGACGCTCACAGCTCTTGTAATGAGGCCTGGTCACCAACTCTCCCCAGACAGGAGAGACAGGGCAGGGGCTTGACAGGTTGCTGCCCACCTGGCTGCTGCCTGCCATGAAGGGGCCATGGGTTCTCTCTCCCCTCCCTCCCTCTGTATCTGTCTCTCTCTCCCCCTGTCCTCCCACCCTCTCACTCTTTCACCCTCTCGTGCTCTCCCTATATCTCTCTCTCCCTCTCTCTTTCCTGTCTCCCTCCCCATCCCCCTTGTCTCTCTTGTTCTCCCCTTCTCTCTCCCTTTCTGAATTTCTTTTTCACTCCCGCTGCCCTAGTATAAATGTTTCCCGTCTTCTCCTTTCCTTTCTCAGTCTCTCTCTGTCCTTTATCTCTCATCCTCTCTTTTTCTCTTCCCCTTGCTACATCAGCTATCTGAAGGTTGCTGTGGTTGTCACCCCAAAGGGGCCAAGGCAGGTGACAATTTTGGGTTACCGACTGTGTGCACTGGGCCAGCTGCTGGGGATGAAAGGAGGGAAGGTGAAAGATCTAGGCCCTGCCTTCACTGGGTGGACATTCCAGTTGGGGACCCAGTTGCAACGGAAGTGTCACGAGGGCCCTGATGGGGAGGGCAAGATGCTCTTGTCTCAGAGAGGCTTCAGCAAGCACAAGCAGGAGCAGCGCTTCCTAGAAGCAGTGACACTTAGGCTGAGACCCCAAGCACGAATTAGTGAGGCAGAGTGGGGAAGGAAGCATTCCAGGCAGAGGGGAGGGCCTGTGCAAAGTGAACTGAACGTATTTTAACCACACCTCCGCACGGTCCCTCAGAGAGAGGAGGGCGACTCCGTGGAGTGGGCCCCACGGCTGTGCAGAGTAGGGTTGGGAGAATGGAACTTTGATCAAAGTCCCTGGATTTGTCTCCCCGGTCCAGCTTCTGCCAGATCTCTGATCCTGGGCGACCTTGCCCTCTCTGGGCCTGTTTCCTCCTCTATAATGTGGAGGAGATGGTGCTCGTGTATACCTGAGAGGGTCACTGAGTTATACATGCATGAATGTGCACGAATGCTAGAAACACACCAGGCACAGAACCCGGGCTATCCAGGTATTCGTGCATGTTATACTTTTGGTAACATTATCTGTGTTTCCTGCTCTGTGGTGCCCATTGCCCAGAATCTGTATCATGCAACAGTCAGTGGGATTCCCTGAAACCAGCATCAGGACCAGGACCTTTGCACATGCTGTTCCCTTTCAGTGAAATCTCTTCCCCCAGACTGCCACATGGTTGGATTCTCCACCCTCTTTAAGTCTCAGGGTCATGAGATCGAGCCCCGCATCAGGCTCCGTGCTCAGCATGGAGTCTGCTTGAGCGTCTCTCTTCTTCTCCCTCCGCCTCTTCCACTTGTGTCTCTCTCTTTCTAAAATAAAGAAATAAATCTTTCGGGGAAAAAAAGTTTATGTCAGTGGCTCCCATTGCTCTTGAGGGTAGAAATCTAGGTAGGGGTTGGGTGCCTTGGGCCCCCCACCCAGCCCTTAGAGGAGATCACCCCCAGGTCAGTGATACCCAAAGTTGGCTCTGTCTGTGCGAGACTGGCTGGGTGGGTCGTCTGAGGCACCAGTCAGCAAGTCTTCTATACAATGTCAACGCTGGGTTCTTGCTGGAAATGTCTTCCATAGCCCCCTCTTCAAGTGACTGAGGATCGGCCTGCTTCTTCACCACTGGGCTCAGCTGCAAACATGCATCCTGGAGCTGGAGGTGACAGTGGCAAGAGTGGTAAGACCTTATGTCATACCCCTCACTGTTACTTCTCTGGCTGCAACTATAAAATGGATAGAGTCATACCCACCTTGCAAGTGTTCAGGGGCCCTGCCTTCTGGAAGCCTTCCTGCTACCACCACAGACCTGGCTGAGGGCTTTGGCCACATACCTCCCTGGTATCCAAGCTTCCAACCCCAATGCTGCTGATCTTCGTGTCTGTTCAGAGGGAGTAGAGGGTGGTCGCTAAATGCCTGGGAGCTGGAGCCAGGCTACCTGGGTTTCAGATCCCAGTGCTGGCACTCACTTGCTGAGTGCTGTTGGGCAAGAAGGTTGACCTCTCTTGCTTTAGCTTACTTGTGTGTGAAATGGACAATAATGACACCTTACAGAGCTTTGAGGATTAAATGGGCTAGTGTGGAAAGCACGTGGAACAGTGTCTGGCACCGAATAGGCTTTGTGTTTGGTGGAATGAGTGAGCGTTGCTGGGATTCGATGGGGTAACTCAGGGCTCCTCAGGAGCTGCCTGACGGCGATGGTCTAATTCGGTTATTCCTTACTGTTATTTAGTTGGAACATATCTAACGAGAGAAACTTCTCTTCCTCTGCTGTTTGGTCACCCCAGGGTGCAGCTTGCACAGTAAAGGCAAGATGTAAGCTTGAGTCTTTCCTTTTATTTCCCAGACTCAAAGCAATGAAGTTGGTTCCCCAGCATCCTCCAAAGTGACCAGGGAAGGTTTTTATTTTGTATTATTATGAATTCCTAGATTTAAACCTCTTTGATAGATTCGAGCCATTGCAATTGGTTTCCTTCTTAATGCTGAAATCAGTCTACCTCTTGCCCATTGGAGCCCCTAGTGGTCTTGACAGTGGCCTGCCGTTAGGACATCACAGCCCATTTCCACAGTATCCCATGAGGCAGGTAGGGAGGACAGGCATTGGCAATGTGGAGCCGGGCATACTCGGGTCCGGGTTCAACCTCCGATTCTGCCCATTTCTGGCACTTCAGCAAGCCTTCCTAAGCCTGAGCTTATGCATCTGTGAAATGGGGTTAATAACAGTGAATGGCATCATGTATGTTAAGCCTTTACCACAGGGCTTTGCACACAGTCAGTGGTCAATATATATAAGACAAACTGTAGGAAAACCTTGCACAGTGTCTTGTTTGCTGGGAGAGCTCAGGAAAGACGTATTCCTTTCTACAATTTTGATGAAGAGTTTCAAGGGGTCTCTGGGACCTCCTCACCCTGAAAGTTGGGGCAGGATTTCTCAAAGGACATATTAAAAGATCTTACCCAAGTCACACTTCCTAATGAAACTTGTAAACCAGAGAAAGAGAACAAATTATTTATAGAAGTTATTATTGTACCCTCTAAGACAGCTAATCATGCCCAGGACTGAATCCTCAGGCTAGAACTCTGAAAGCCATTTCTAGTCCTTCTCTGGAAGCCCAGGTGACCCCCAAGGACCTTCACTGAGACACCCCCGCCTTGGGCATATGTCCTGCTCTTCCCACAGCAGAACTGCCCCTGGCTCGGGTCAGCTAAGGGCGCCAGGTCCCACAGAGCCCTGGACAGGCACAGCTGCCAGTCACCCCACAACCTAAAAGCTATCAGTCAGATATTTTCACTGAGTCATTCTGTTTTTAAACTTGGCCTTTCTGTCTCATTTTCTTATGTCCCTCAAGGACATATTTTCAAAACCTTAACGGTAGGCCAACCAAACTGGCACAGCCATTAAAATCAGTGACAACTCATGTCAAGAGGTGCTTGGGAATGCTTTGTAAATATGTCTTCTGGCGCTTGAGCCCCTCTTGCCTTGTTCCTTTGGCAGGTAGTTATTGAGCACCTGCTGCATGCACTTTTCTGAAGGGATGTTCTGCCTCTGTAAATAAGTTACTAAAACAAAGTATCCAGGATATCAGAAGTAAAGAGCAGGTGAGAAATGATGGAGAAAGAGGAAGAGTACGGATTATGGGGGCTGAGTCAGGGGGAGGGCCAGCTCTTTGCCTTTTGCCCAAGGAGACAAGCATTGTGTGTGCCAGTGTGTGCCATTACAGGCCAGGACACAACAGAGAATCAGACAGGCATGGACCTTGCTATCAACGTTGAGAAGGAGAAACAGAGGCATGGCAGGAGTGCCGTGAAGGAAGCCACCAGGGGCCAAGAGAGAATAAGAACAGAGTCTCATTTAGTCCTGATCATCAGGGAAGGCCTGAAAGAGCAGTTGTAGGAAAATCTAGGGGGAGAGAGGTCCAGGCAAGGGGGATAGCAGTGCAAAGGCCCTGAGATAGTCCAATGTTTGGCCAAGGAAGTGGCTGGATCATAGAGAGCAGGAGGCATAAAGACAGAGAGGTAGCAGGGCCCAACCACACTGTGGTTGCTGGCCCTGGGCAGAATCTAGGGCATTAGCCTCAGAAGCAGTGGGAAATCTCTGCAGAGTTTTCAGTCATAGAGTTGTGCGGTCTGATTCATGTTTGTGAAAGCACCCTTGGGTACTATGGCAGAACTGATTGTTGAGAGGGAGAGACACTGGGAAGTCCCTGACTAGCTACTGCACCAGTCTAGGCAAGGGATGATTAGGGCCTGGTAGCACTGGAGATGTCAAGAGTGGACAGATTCTAGAATATTTTGGACAGGGGGGGAAAAAAAGAGCCTGTCCTCTCACCCCTTGAGTCTCCCTCTACTCATCCCCCATCCCTCAGAACGATCATTCAGAGAAATGTACAAATCATAAGCATACAGGTGAACAAATTGCCACAACTGAATACATCCATGGAACCAGCACCAAGATCAAGAAACAGAACATTCCCAGCCACCAGAAAGCATCTCTTTTACCACTTCCAGTCATTGTCCGCCCACCCCCCAGATATAACCACTCTCCTGATTTCTGATGACACAAGTCACTGTGCCTGTTTTCATACCTTATATAAATGGAATCAGTAGGTGATCTTCTGCATCTGGCTTGTTTTGCTTTACATTTGTAAGATTTATCAATACTGTTGTTTGTCTTTGTAGTTCATTGATGCTTATGGCTGTAGTATTCCACTGGGTAAATATATATTTCAAATTTATTTATCCATTCTATTGTTAATAGGCATTTGGATTGTTTCCAGTTTGGGGTTATTATGAATAGTGCTTATATGAATGTTCCAGACCAGCACTTCTCAAACTTTAATGTACTCATGAATCAACCAGTGATCTTGCAGAGATAAAGACCCTAGTGTCTGGAGTGGGCCCTGAGTTTTTGCCTTTGTCACAAGTTCTCATGAAAGCCGTGTTGTTGGCCCATGACCATATTTCAAATAGCAAGGCTGTATTTTGATGAACATATTACTCTGAAGGATGTACCCAGGAGTGGAACTGCTGGGTCATAGGGCGGCATGTTTCACTTTAGTAGACACTGCCAAGCTGTTTTCCCAGATATCAGTTGATATCTCCACCATGTTTGAGGGTTCCAGTTGCCCCACCTTCTCATCGACACTTGGTATTATCTGTCTTTCATTTTAGCCATTCTGGTATATATGGTAGAGGTAGCCCATTATGGTTTAAATTTGCATTTCCCTGATGACTAATGAGGCTGAGCATCTTCTCCTATGCCCATTGCTGTTAGAATCTTCTCTTTGCGGAAGTGCTACTTCCAGTGTCTTGCCCATTTTCCTGTTACATCATCTCTGTTTTTCTTAATGAAGTTTCAGGAGGTTTTAATTCTGGACACAGTCCTTTATTAGGTAAATTGCACATACCTTCCCTCACTCTGTGGCTTTTGCTTTGTAGTCCTATTTCCCCCCTTGTTGTTTTTAATTCAATAGTTATCACTCAGAACTTGCAGCGATTGGGGACAGATACCCACTTTGTCCAACATAACCAAGTTAGAGCCTGCTCCCCAAGGATCATCCTTTCAGCTTCTTGCTCATTTACACACCCACACTCCTGTCACTGGCCTTCCAAAGGGAAAGCCTCTTCCCACATTCATGATAGACGTTCCTCTGCTACCCCTACTCCCCCAAAGGTGCTCAAACCAAGGTTCACTTTACCCTGATACTTTGGCGTCTGATGTCTTTCTGCCTCTGGTGGTTTTTGGCCACTAGATTAGTTCAGGTTTTTTGTTTGTTTGTTTGTTTGTTTTTTAACATCCAGAGAGTTGCCTGGCATTATAAGCCAGTCCCCTGTCCCCTTATCTTCACAAAGATGCACCTCTGAAGGTGGTAGATCCCAGTCCCACAGTATGGAGGTGTCAAAGCAAAAGAGAGGTGGGTAGGCTGTGAGTGTCTCCATGTGCATGTCTTCGTGAGCCCGATTTGACTCACGATCTGCTTGAGAGCCTTCACCATTGCTCTGTCCCCCGACAGCCTGGTGCTTGGCTTTTAGTATGGCATGTGTGTGAATCCTGTGATCAGACCCCATGACCTCTGGGGTGTCTCCCCATGCTACGACCGCAGCGTTCCTTACACTCACCCCTACACTCCTTACAGTCCTCTTGCAGACCTCTCACTGCCTTCACTCCCTGCCCCTGCAGTGCCATGAGGGAGAGTCTGGTGTCACAGGTCCATAAGGAACACCGCTTCTGGGAATCAAGGGCCTTGTTTCTCCTGCCCCATAGCACCGCTGACAAACAAACAGCAGAGAAGCCTCTGAAGCCAGCCCGTGTAGGTTTGAACGTCACCAGCCTTGGGCAAGTGCCAGGCAAGTGCTGACTTGCCTTTAGCTCTGGTTTCCCCGACCACACAACAGGGATAACAGTGGTAGCTCACTGGTGGGACTATTGGGGAGGCTACATGGACGCTAAGAAGGTGTCCAGTCCACAGTGGACAGATAGATGTAGCTACCTACTGTTCTTAGTGCTGTTAGTGCTCAGGCACGCTCACTGCCATCTCTCTCTTCTCACCTGCTGAAATCTGCTGTGCCTGTCCTCACCCCTGGGCCTTTGGACATGCTGTTCCTTTAATGTCCTTCCCCTGTTCTCCACCTGAGCCCCTCCCTCTTCGCCAACACCAGGGCCAACACCACCTCTTCCTTTGGGGCACTCCCATGACCCCCCAGCACTCAGGGGCAGGTCCTGAGACAAAACAAATTTGAGTACTACGTGTTAAGTGAAAAAGTGAACGGGTGAATGAAGACAAGAGTGAGTGAATGAATCAGTGATTGAGTGAATGAATGAATGAAGTGTGTGTGAAGGAGTTTGGAGCTGGCCTGTCTTTTAGGGATGGTGGTTGGGGGCCAGCATCCTGGTGGTCCCGTGGAGAATGGATTGCAGGGAGTGAGGAGGGACGCAGAAGTCCAGGAGAGGAGGAAGGGTATGGGATTCTCCAGGCTGCACGTCATTGCCTCCAAACTTGCTTTGACCCCATACAGGCATCCCTGGCATGACCAATGACAGACTGTTGCAAAGGTGTTTTCTACAGTGGAACAATTTGAAATAATTAGAACTTTACAAAACATGCTGGTAATGGATATAAGAAAACACTTGTGAAGTATAATCAGTTATTAGCAGCTGATCAATTATCCTCATGGATAGCTGGATGGGGGGAGAAGAGAAGCAATAATAAGCCCCTTGATTAACTAATTTGAATATCTTTGGAGAACAAATTCTGAAATTTCTTTCTATTTTCTCCCTGCTATTGTAATGGTCGCACATCTGCTGGAAAAAGGCGGGATGGAAATGGTAATGAGCATTTTGCTGTGAACCCGCTCCTTGTTTGGGATCCTGAGAGGAAGGAACTGGAGGTGTGGGGGTGGTGAGCCAGCTGGGCCTGGGGACCTCACACTGGCTGGAGGGCAGAGTCAGTGGTCAGCCATACCCTGTGGTTTAGCCTCTGCCCCGACCCCTGTAGAATGTTGGGATGGGAGGAAGCTGACTTCCATGGGCCACATGCATGAACTAGGGACACCCATCTGAGAAGCCGTGTAGATCCTCCCGAAGACCTGCTAGGGTCAGCTGGGCCTGTGTCATCCAGGATGGAGTGGACAGTGAGATAAACCCACATTCTGCATGCTACTCTCAGCCTCTTTGGGCGATAAAAACTGAGAGTGATGAATCTGGACAGTGTTAAGGACCCCCATGTCACACCAATGGCCATGTAGCTTGGGCTCTGCAGCCAGACTCCTGGCTTGAATCCAGCCCTGACACCTCAGTTGAGTGACCTTGAGTGAATGACTTAACCTTTCTGTGCCTCCATGTGCTCCTATTTAAAAGGGAAATAACAGAGCCCATCCCACAGGGTTGTTTTAGCACAGGGCCAGGAATATCCCAAGCACACTATAAACGTAAGTCATCATTGTTATTATTCTCTCCATCCCATATAATTAACAGGCTAGACCAGAGTTTGCAAACTGGCAGGCCAAGGTCCAAATCCCCCAGTAAATCTGTTTTGTTTGGCACAGACTGCATTGTTAAAATTTTTTTTTCTGAATTTGTTGCCAACAATTAAAAATCAGGAAATTTACAAAATAAAAATCTGGATTCAGGTTCTTCTGTCGAATCAGACTCTCTCACCCTACTGGGCCCACAATCCATGTGGCACCAGCCAGGGCTATCACTGCCCACATTCATAGGGACGCTTGTCCTGTTTGCCATGTCCTCCCCACCCCTTCATTCCTTAATACCACCTGCCAGGCCTCTGCTTTCCATGAGTTCTGCTGGGAACTGCTCAGCACATTTGGATGAATGTGCATTCAGATGAGAATTTGACTCAATGGGCAACACCCTCAGCCCCCAGGTGGCCTTGCCTGAGAGAGAGCAGCAATCTCCAGCCTTGATTATGTTTGCCCTTTGAAATACCCCCACTTCCCATGTCCTACTCCTGAAGAAAGTTCTCTTCGGCCCCTTTCCCCTTCCCACCTCCACCTCTCCTCCCCACCCTTCTACATGGGATGTTCTGGAGACCCATAAACAGGGGTATTGAAATGCCCACCCCGAGGAAGCAGGCTGATGGCCAGGACACCATAGAAGGCCATATACCATCCATCCTGCAGCAGGCATCTGCAGCCACTGGTCCATGTTCCTCTCATTCAGACAAGACCTTTTTTTATATTTAATTTGAAGCTATTCCAAAACAGCCTCTGAAATCACCTTTAAAATTCCTCCCTCCTCCTCCTGCCCAACAACTTTTTTTTTCCCCCTCTCCTGACTGTTCCATCGCTTAAAAATGGCTTAACCAATTTGGGTTATTTTTAGAAAAATGCCTGGCATGTTGGCTGACAACCTGTATTCTAAGTTTCAACCTGATACAGAAAAGACAGAGTTTATAAACCCCTACGGGGGAAAAAGAAAAAAAAAATGCGCAAAACATTGCTTTAGAATGGAAATCATCTGAAACTGACCCCATGGGTCCTGGCTGGCAAGGTGTCAGGTGACACAAGGGAGGGAAGCCAGCCACCTGCTCAAGGTTTAAAGGGCACGGAATGGAATTTGTTCTTCCGAGCTCCCACCAGCATTGCTGGGAGAACTGGATGCTGCATTCTGTGGACTGTGAGAGGCAGGACAGACACGTTTCTGAATACTGGTTGTGCCACACCCTGTGCTCTTAAACCAGGGTAGTACCTTCTCTGAGCCCTCAGTTTTGCCGTCTATGATATGGGGATACTATTAATCACTTCAGGTAAAATGCTGACCATGGAGCCTCACACCCAGTGACTTGTCCAAAAATGTCTGTCATGATGGTCCATAAGTGTCATGATGGTCCAGTACAAAGATAAAGAGGGCTCCAAAAAGGAAGCTCTGTGAGATTTATGATTATAAGTGGCAGCTGAACATAGCTTTCCCTACCTATTTCTGATTTCTTTTGAGTTTTTTTTAAGATTTTATTTATTTATTTGACAGACAGAGATCACAAGTAGGCAGAGAGGCGGGCAGAGAGAGAGAGGAGGAAGCAGGCTCCCTACTAAGCAGGGAGCCCGATGCGGGGCTCGATCCCAGGACCCTGGGATCATGACCTGAGCCGAAGGCAGAGGTTTTAATCCACTGAGCCACCCAGGTGCCCCTCTTTTGAGTTTTTAAAGACAGCTTTATTGAGGTATGGTGTACATACTATAAAATTTACGTATTATATGTGTACATTTCAGTGGTCTCAATATTTATAGAGAGATCTTGTGCAACCATCACCACAATCCAGTGTTGGAACATTTCCATTGCCCCCAAAAAGTCTTTTTCGCCCTTGCAATTACTTCTTGATTCCACTTCTAGCCCTAGGACACCATGAATCTACTTTCCGTGTCTATAGATTTATCTTTTCTGGCCATTTCATGTAAATAGGTTCACATAATATGTGATCTTTTGTGTCAGCTTCTTTCACTTAATATTATGTTTCTAGTATTCATCCATGTATTTACAGTTATGAGCATTTTGTTCTTTTTATTGGCAAATAATATTCCATTGTATAGATAGACTGCATTTTGTTTGTCCATTCAGCATCAGGCAACGCACAGCTGTGTTGTTTCCACTTTTTAGCTATTGTGAGTAGCGGTGCTGTTAATTTGCATGTACTAGTCTTCGTGTGAACATATATTTTCAATTCTCTTGGGTAGAGGAGTGGAATTACTGGGTCGTAAGACAAATTTATGTTTAACTCTTTAAGAAACTGCCAAACTCTTTCCAAAGTGGCTGGACCATGCTCTCCCACAAGCAGCATTTGGGCATTCCAGTTGCTCCACATCCTCATCAGCACTTAGTTGTGTCTTCTTGAGATTTGAGTATGTATTTTTGGTCCTTGGTTTCAGTTAGGTTTTGACCTCGAAATTCTGAGAGCGATTTGAGTGACCTGAAGAGATTTGAAGAGATGACTGGCAGGCAGGGAACATGGGACGCATGGGACAAAAACCACACGTCTTAGATGTTCTAAAACAGCACTTACAATAGAACTTTCTATGATAATGTAAATGAAGTATATCTGAACTGTGGCTACCAGTATGGTAGCCACTAGCACTGATGGTTGTTGAGCACTTGAAATATGGTTTGTGGAACTGAGGAATTGAATTCGTAATTTTATTTCATCTAAATTACTTTAGATGTACTAAATTTAAATAATCACAAGAAGCAAATGACTACCGTGTTAGACAGTGCAATTCTGAAAGTTCAAGATCATTGCTCAGTAGGCTTTAGGTCCTTGATGAATCTTTCTGAGAAATGTCGGAGTTCAGCTCTTTTAATCACAGATAGCTGGAATAAGGATGGGGGTCAGGGGTTGTAGGTCTGCATGTATCTTGCAGTATCATGTCTAGATAGTACACGGTGCCTCAGGATGAAGAGGAAAGTACCAGAAGTTGCTCTGGGAATTTAGGTCAAGGTATACGGTGGGGTCAGGAAAAGAACATGGATGGTCTCTGGAGCCAGAAGAACCCAGGTCCAAATCCCAGCCCTGTCACTTTAAACCAAACTGTGACCTGGGACAGGTGACCTATCCTCTCTGAACTTTAGTTCCCACATCTGAAAGAGGAAGTATTAACATCACTTTTGAAGGGTACTTAAGACTCAAAGAAGAATGACCATAGATCCCCTCGCACAGTATCTGTCACTTAGTACATGCAGAAAAACATCGGTTTCTATTATTGTCTGTATTGTTTTGTTACTCAGTTTGGTCCCCAGGTCTATATAAATGTCATGTAAGTCCTGACTTCACATCCTCACCCATGAAAGCTAAGGTGCTAGACTGTTAGTACCACAGGCCATGAGTGACCTTGTACCTGGCACATAGTAGGTGCTCAAATGCATGTTTGATAAATGAATGAACATATGAATGAATGAATGAATGAATGAATGAATGAATGAATGAATGCACGTCTTTGGCTTATAAATGAGCAGAATGGAAGCAACATGAGGGTTCCTTGTGTTGAGGAGAAAAAAAATTTTTCCTTTTTTTTTTTTTTAAAGATTTTATTTATTTATTTGACAGACAGAGATCACAAGTAGGCAAAGAGGCAGGCAGAGAGAGGAAGAAGCAGGCTCCCTACGCAGCAGAGAGCCCGATGCGGGGCTCAATCCCAGGACCCTGGGATCATGACCTGAGCCGAAGGTCGAGGCTTTAACCCACTGAGCCACCCAGGCGCCCCCCAAAAAATTTTTCTTTACCCTTCAAGATTCTTCTGGCTGTTGTAAGAATCAAATTGGCATGAGACAGATTAACAGGAAGAAAAGCAAAAGTTTTAATAACTTGTACATGTCCTATATACATGGAAAACCCTGGAATACTGAGTAACTCCCTGAATGGCCAAAGCCATCACCTTAATAACCGTCTTTAGCTAATGGCAAAAGATGTCTGGGGTGGGGATGGGGGGATCAGTTATGGGAGGTGACTCAGTAAAGGAGAGTGAACTTGTTTTTAGTCTGATGTGGGACTCAATCCCAGGACCCTGGGATCGTGACCTGAGCCAAAGGCAGATGCCCAACCCCCCGAGCCACCCAGGCATCCTGAGAGTGAGCTTGTTAATACAGATTTAAGTTCCTGCCTTTTCCACTGAATAGTTTCTGGAGATTGAGAGTCTTCCCCCCTCTTCCTGGTACTGAAAGGGAGACACCCTTACAAATGGAGATTTCCCTTAAGTGTAAATGTCTCTTACAACAGAGTAACTTCTACTTGGTTTTCAGAGTTTCTCTTGTGTCTTCAGTTTCTTAAAAATAATCAACCTAAAATAATCAGTAAGCCAAAGAGACATATCTTGGGGTGCCAAAATCTGCTCCCCTGAACCTGAAAAAATAGCACACCCCTTCAGAAAGTTTAGCTTGACAACAATACCAGGTTCCGTGCCAGCAGTGGCCTGTTTTGTGTGGGGGCAGAGATGGCTTTCCCATTCTGGAGCAAGTGCTTCAATTCAGCAGGAACGCACTACAGCAGAAGCTGGTCTGGAATGCCCCCAGAGAGCTTGTCAGCCAGGCCACACCCCCTCCTACCACCAGCCCCGCAGGTTTGTCTGGGGGAACCCACTAGTCCCATCTCATTGATCCTGGATTTTCTCCCACCCTTGCTTTTCTTTGCCTCTTCCTCCTAATTCTTCTTGCTCTTCCTTTCCTGCCTGTAGGCCCCAAAGTTCTTTTCATTCTTATGGAATTGTTATTTTTATTTGTGTGAAACATTCTGTTGTTATCAGAGTCTTTTCATCTGTGTTATAATCTTTGGAAGCACAAGGAAACTCAGTGAGGCAAATGCTCATTCAAGAACATTGTCTAGGGGAAGGGCACCTGGGTGGCTCAGTTGGTTAAACATCCAGACTCTTGATTTCAGCTCAGGTTACACAGCTCATGGGGTGGTGAGATCAAGCCCGGCATTGGGCTCTGTGCTCAGAGTGTAATCTGTTTAGGATTCTTTCCCTCTTCCTCTCCCTCTCCCTCTCCCTCTGCCTCTCCCCCACTCATGCTGGTGTGCTCTCTTGCTCTCTCTCTCTCTCCCCCAAGTAAAATAAATAAAATCCTTTTTAAAGGTTTTTTTTTTTAAACATTTATTTGACAGAGACAGATCACAAGTAGATAGAGAGGCAGGCAGAGAGAGAGAGAGAGGGAAGCAGGCTCCCCGCTGAACAGAGAGCCCTATGTGGGACTCGATCCCAGGACCCTGAGATCATGACCTGAGCCGAAGGCAGCGGCTTAACCCACTGAGCCACCCAGGCGCCCCAATAAAATCCTTTTTAAAAAGAAAGAAAGGGAAGGAGGGAGGAAGGAAGGAAGGGAGGTAGGTAGGTAGGTCGGTCAGTCTAGGGGCACAGGGAGGAAGGAAGGAAGGTCGGTTGGTCTAGGGGCACCTGGCTGGCTCAGTCAGTGGAGCATGCATGCAACTCTTGGTCTTGGGGTGTAGAGATTACTTAAAAATAAAATCTTAAAAAAAAAAAAAAGAAAGGAAGGAAGGAAGAAATGTCCATTAAGCTTTGCTGTATGCCAGGCACAGACCTAGGTGCCAGGAATACAGAGAAGTCAGCCCTAGTGCCTGCCCTCCTGAAGCTTTTAGTCGGGGAGAGGAGGCGGGGGATGAAATATGCAGATAAGCTTATCCTTGCGAAAAATGATGAATACCGTGTGGAAAAGGAGCAATGAAGGGGTGGATCTACTTTAAAACTGGAGGGAGTAGGGACAGGGAGGATCCCACTGACAGGATACAGGAGTTGGGGGAAGGGGAAGGGATTGCAGATAAAGGAAACTGGCTTTTGCAAATGTTTGAGGTGAGGGAGAGGCTGGTGCATTGGAAAACTCGAAGTGCCTAGAGTTGGGGAGAGATGCCTCCGCACGCACACACATAAAGCCAGAGCCTTGAGCACTGGCTGGATCCTGTTGGCCCCAATGAGGAGAGTCTGGATTCTAATCTAAGCCCATCACAAATAAATTATGGAACAGTTTCAAGCCTGGGAAAGACAAGAACTGATTCACGTTTTGAACAGCTCAGTGCAGCTGCTATATGGAAATGGAACTGTAGCAGGTAAGGGTGAGAGCAGGCAGAGAAGGAAGGAGGCCCCAGAAATAGTCCAGGCGAGGGATGGTGGCAGCTTGGACGAAGGCGGCAGTGGGGGGCGGTTATTATTTCTGGACAAGTTAGAGATATTTAAGATACTTGGCTGGGATTCATTCAGTATTTTTATTATCCTCATGCTACAGGTGGGGAAACTGAGGTTCAGAGAGGGGCAGTGACTTGCCGAGGTCAGAGCTAGAAGTGCAGCAGGCAAGATTCAAACCCAGGGCTGCATTGATACCTCAAGCCCAGTGCTCTACCCTGCTCCTTGGTACTTACTTGTAGGTAGCTCGGCTTAATGTCCATCCCCCATCCCTCCAGCTCAAATGTTGCTCGCAAAGCAGCAGCATCCGCATTTTACAGATCAGGAGGTTGAGGCTCAGGCATTATTAGGCTTTCCCAGCTAGAGACAGCAGAATCAGGATTCAAACCCAGCCTACGTCTAAGTCTTTATCTAGGCCCAGTGCTCAGAAAATGTGTGTCCCGTTTGCTGGACCTCTCTAGGCTCTAGAAAAAGAAAACAGACAAGATGAGCAGGAAGAAGGGAAAGGATGTCCACAGTCCCTAGTCTAGGTCATGCCATTCTGTCATTCTTGAGTTTCCTCTTTGTCAGTGAATACAGTAAAAACCCAATTCTGTACAGACTGTGTGTCTTCTGGTAGGGAGATATTCTGTTATGCCTCAAAGTATGGAGATAAAAGTCTTTCCATTTTGGAAGTGGAAGAATTGTATATTAGTACCCGATAGGTCTTGGTGTTGACATAAGACTGGAACCCTGAACAGGAAATAGCCAATTAGATTATTGAAGTATCAGGGAAATCTCAGATGGGAGATTTAGTTGTGGGGTCATCTGAATAGCAGAAGGCTTGCAGGGACTGTCACGTGACCCTGTCTAGGCAGTCCCCACTTCAATCAGGACCGCCTTCCTGGAGGTGGCATCTCAAGTAAATAAATATTTTGCAATTGTAAAAAGAATAGCCATGGGATATGGAATGTAGCCAAAATAGGGCAGGCCTTCAGGGATGTCCCTGGGAGTCAGTTACACCTGCAGAATAGAGGGGGGCAGCATTTACTTTGAACTCTGGCTCCCTCTTCCCCCTTAACACTGCTACAAAATATTTTTCTTTGAAAATGTTTCCATCTTCACACTTTCAAAACTAGACTCCACCAGACACTTATTAACACTAATTCCTCCCATTTGTTTAGGAAGAAATTGCATCTATAAATTTCTTCAGATCCTCCCAGTAAGCCCTCGAGATATGTTGCCTTTATTTAACCAGCGAAACAGTGGGGCAGTGGGAGGTCTGGCACTTGCCAAAGTCAACAGCAAATTAAGGGACGAGCCAGTGCAGGGCCTGAGTAGCCCTGGTGTGAATCGCTTCCCCCATTTGAGGGCCCTCTCCCTCTGTCTTCCCTTGAACCTCGCCATTGCTAAGTGGCATCAGTTCCGTTCCAGTAAGTCCTGACAACTCATCCCCTCTTTCTCCTACCTGCTGCCCCCAGTCACTCTCACCTACCTGGCAGGTGGCAGGACTCGGTGTGGCTACTCTCCCGGCCTCCAGGCTCATTCTCCTGCCAGTGTGGCTTGCAGAGTTGCTTGAAGCAAGTGCCCTCCTCTGCTTGAGCAGTTTTCTCTGGCTTCTAGTTGCTTTTGCCTTAATCTCATGGCTTTCTGACCCTAATCCCCATGAGTCTCTATCATGATTCCAGGGGGGTCAGCCACTCCCCAGCACAGCCTGGGTTTTCTGCCCTCCACACGCCGGCCCATGCATCTTCCTCCTCAGGTGCCTCCCCCCAGATGCCAGTACCCATGTAGCTGTTAGCCACAGCTTTCTCCCTGCACGCGTCCCTTAGGATGCCTGTCTTCTTGTGTGCCTGTCGTCTTTTGCCACTGAGCTACTCCAGGCTCCAAAACCCCCACCCAGCACACAGTAGGCTCTCCATAAATGCTTTCTTCTCTACTTGGATTGTATACCTGTCATCATCTTCACCCTATACATCGATGAATTTTTTCCAGAGCTTTCTGAGGTTCCCACAGACCTTCTTACAACCAGTATACCCCTACTTCAAAAGAGGCTGCCCAGAAATTTGAGTTTGAGAAAAGACATTGAAAACGGCACGAACTTCAGAGGTGGTGCCCTGGTTTGGAGAAGACCGTTTCAGGTTCAAGGCCCAGCATTGCTTTTGTCTGACTATGAGGAGTGACATCATCTCTTTAAGACTAGTTTTCCCCAGCTGCAGGAGACGAGATGAACCGAGACAAGAAAAGTGACACTGTATGTAAGCGCTTAGCTCCTGTGATGTGATGAGTTGCCACCACTATGGCCCCAGCAAGTGCGCGGCACATCGTAGGAGCTCAATAAGTGCTTGAGTAAATGAATGCGTGAATGAATGAATGATTATTTGATGTGATTCCCCCTCCTTAGCGGAGCAGCTGCCCCACCAACTTGTGCAGCTGGACCAGATGTGTTAGCCCTAAGAGAGGGGCACTAGGGGTCCCTGACTCCTCACCTGACACCCGCCAGGGTGAGGACTACTTTATTTTCCTGGCACTGTGAGGTTTTACATTCTGAGAACTCCAGAATATAAAGCAGCAATCAAGGGCAAGAGGAAGTGATCGGATGTGGCTCCCGGCTCGTGGCGAGATAATTAGATGTTTGATTGGCATCCTCTCTTAAGGACAGCCACCTCCAGGTCCTGCCTGCTGCAAGAGCTGGCATGCTTTCCTACCTGATATTTAGGGATGTGGTAGGGCCCTGAAGGTGGGGCAAGGCACTGAGTGGGGGGCAACTAGAGGGGAAAGGGAGTTGAGGCCCAGGGTAGGCCAGCCTGTCTTTCATTCATTTATTTATACATTCATTTATTCAGTAATTATTGAGCACCAAATATGAGCTGAACATGGGAGATACCTCAGTGATCCAAACAGATCAAGTTCTTGTCCTTCTGGAGCTGACACTGGAGGGGCGTAGGCAGTGGAAATAAACAGTCAACACACAAGAGAAGTAACTACATACATGTGTCTGTAGCAAGTGGCATGAAGAAAAGTACGCAGAGCGAGAGACAGGTAAAGTAGGAAGGAGGTGCTTGCTATTTTGAATAGGATGGTGAAACAGGCCTCTGTGAGAAGGTGATGTAAGAGCCCAGACCAGAGGAAGCAAAGGAAAGATCCATGTGGAATTCTGAAAAAAAAAAAAAAAAAAAAAAAAAAAAAAACAGCATTTGGGGCAGAAGGAGCAGTCAGTGCAAAGACCCTGTGGTGGGAATGTGCTTGATGAGTTCTTGTGGCTGGAGGAGTGTGAGCAGAGCGAAGTAGCAGGAAGTGGGGCTAGAGATGAATCACATGGAGCCGTGATGTTTGGTGAATTCTTTGGTCTTGGCTCCCAGTCGGTGCGAGCCATGGAAGAGTTTTGAGCAGAGGAGGGACAGGATGTGACTTAGGTTTAATAGCATCCTTGTGGCTGCTGGATGGGGAAGGTACTGGCGGCAGCAGGGAACCCAGTGTGGAGGCTCCTGTGGTCACCCAGGCAGGCGATGACAGTGGCCTGGCCTAGGGCGGCGAGGTAGACAGGATGAGATACGGTTAGATCAGACTGGTGGGATTTGCTAATGAAAACAGTGTCGCGATACCAAGGCATACCAAGTTGCCACTCTCTTGGGGCCTTAGGGTTGGCATTGGCTCCAACCCAAGCAACACCTGAGGCCCCTGAGCACCCAGCCCTTCCAGACACTTTCTGCAGCCTGGACCCCCTGCCAGCCACAAGTCTCTCATCCTGCCTATGCCACCAAGAGGGATTGGTTGCCATGAGTCCATTTAACAGTGGTGAACCCTAGAGGCAGAGAGGCCAAGGGTCTGCCTGAGCTCACAGAGCCAATATGCAAGAATGTCTGAATTTAAACCTACTCTGTCTGCCAAATGTCAATTTTGGGGCTGCCTCCAATGAGAAGCAAATTGCCACCCGGATTTTCTGGAAGCCAGACCCAGGAGGGCTGCTAGGAGGACTTGATGGACTATAGTTGTAATTCTCTATGTTCTCTTTGTGACCCATCACCCCATGGGGGCAGGACCTGGGTCTGGCTTGTTCCAGGCAACATTGTAGGTGCTTAAAAGGTGAGTAAATGAGTATAAATGGATGGATGGACGGATGGACAAACCGATGGACAGAGGCCCAGCCATGCTTCTGGTCTTCAGGCCATGTAGGTGCTTGTGAAGGACAGACAGGTCAGGGCAAGTTTACCCCATCAGTATCTGGAGGAAAGAATCCAGAAAGACACAAGTTCAAGTCCCCATGATGTCACTTCCCAACCATGTGACCTTGGATGAGTGGCTTTGTCTCTCTGCAGGTACTCTGTGTAAAATGGCACCTGCATCATAGACCATTCGTTTGCTCTCCCAACAGATGTTTCTAGAGAATCCACTGTGTGCCAAGCACTGTTGGGAGAATTAAATGAACTTTTGTGTGCCAGTTAGCATGGACCTAGTATCTCTATAGTAAGCCCTCTATGGGGCAGTTATTATATTATTGTTATCACTGCACTGGGAGTTTGCTAAGAAGTGTTGGCAGTCTCACCCACACACCCAGGCCTCGAGGTTTGGCCACATTTCCCTTAATGGGCTCTTTGACCCGAATGTGAACTGTCTGTCACCCCTAGCCCAGCTGATGGAATGCAGTAAAGCTAGCTTGGCAGGGAACTGCTTCTCTTAGGCACCACCCCTTGCCCCAGCCTCGGATAATTGGCCCGATACATCTTGGCATCTGAAATTTACATACGGTGCAGGGAGTGATGGATGGCTCTGGTAACTGGGCTGTCTCTCAGCTGCGGCTCAGTTATCCATCTCGGCAGGCTGCGGAGCCATCCGTCTTGTCTCCTTGTTCGTGGCAGGCCAGCATGTGCCCTCCAACCCGGGTCATCCTACAGCCTCCTCCCGGAGCTGGCCTCAGAGGCCCTTCTGCAGGCGTCACTCCCACCATGCCCCACAGCATCCCCTGAAACCCTTCTACTCAATGTTGGGCTGAGACTCTGATGGTCAAGCCCTGTATGGCTCTATGGACCAGAGATGCAGAATGAGACATATGGTATGCACAGAGAGGGTCTCACATTGCTTCTGCCACAAAGGACTTCTCATGCTTATATCTGCTAAGAGTCGTTCATTCACAAATGTTTATTGAGTGCCTACTATGCACTTGGCACTGAGCTAGAACCCCTGGCTACAGCTGTGAATGAGAGAGGTACAGTCCCCACCCTAAGGGACTAAAATTCCATTGGAGAGTGTGAACACTGAAGATCCTAGACATTATGCCCATCATTTTACCTGCTTGCAATCTGGTTCTCAAGGGATCTTTATAATAAATCTATGGGCACAAATTTTTACCTCCATTTTACAGACACAGACTAAGGGTGTCATTTGTCCAAGGTCACACTGCTAATGAAGTGTCAAAGCCAAAATTTGGATACAGGTCTGTGGGCTCTAAATTATATCATTGTTTCCCAGACAGACAAGGCCCTTTCAGAGCTTCTGACACATAGCATTCATTCATTCATTCATTCATCCATTCATCCATTCATCCACTCATTCTTTCATTCATTCATTGGACCAACAATCATTTCTAGAGTGCATACTATGTATCGGCAACTGTTCTAGGCAGTGAGTATATAATAAGGTAAAAAGGGCCAAAATCTGTCTTGTTCTTGTGGAGTTTTCATTGTCTCAAATAAGATAAGTGAAATACACAGTGTGTTTGATAGTGATACATGTTAAGGAGAATAAACCCAAATACAGGAACAGGGAGACCAGTTAAGGGTTATTGTAATAATCCCATTCCCTCTGCCTGGGATGCTTACCTTCTGTCTGACCCACACATCCTTGTGGACCCAGGTCAGATACTCCCATCTTGGTGACCCTTTCCCCTCAGTCACAGTAAGTCACCTTGCTGTCTGTTCCTGTTGTACTTTCTTCATACTTTTATACTGTATTTAGGCACACAGTGTTGGAATCGACCTGTCTTCTCCACTGCACTGTGAACTTTTCAAGGACAGGGACCATGTTGGCTGGTTTCTATATGCCTGTACCCGGCACAGAATTGTGGCTCAGTAATTAGTTGGAGGGATGATTGGATGAGGGTGGGTGGATAGATGGATGATTAATTAGATGGATTATGGATGGATGAGTGGATAAATGAATGGGTGATTGGACAGGTGTGGGATAAAGGGCTTCCATCCTAGGTAACACCTTACTGGGCACTGGCAGCCCTTGCCCAAGTTGGGCACCACACAGTGATTCATTAGAAGAGGTAGGTAAAACTCTACCTCTCCCTTGCCCCATCAGTTTCCATAACCCGTCAAGGGCAAGACAGGAGATATATTAGGGTTTCATTCTTCCAAGCATGCTCTAAAGATGATGTCTTAACATGTTGGCCTTTGTCCCCTTCTACCAGAATTATTTTATGCCCTAGCTTGTCTACCTTGGTTTCTGAGCTCTTAGAGAATACAGGCTGTATCTGATTCATTATGGCCCTCCCTCTTATCTAACGCCTAGCACACTGGAGATCATGGATGGACGGACGGACAGGTGAATGGATGGATGAGGGTCCATCATCTCTGGCTGGATCTCCTTACAGTAAAGAGAAAGCAGAGTTCCATGTGTGTGTTTGGGGGAGTTGGTGACCACTCAGGCCTGGCCTAGAATCTCAACCATCACTTTGGCCGCATATCCTTACAGGAGGTAATGTACATACAGTACTTAGTACACTCCATAAATATTAGCATAAATATACTAATAGGAACTCAGAAATGTTAGCTATGAGCTCTTATTTTCTATAGGGAACTTCTTTCTGTGTAAGATTTCATTTGAAGATAAGGTTCTAGGGCTTTAAAAAATAAAATCTGATACTGTTTTATCATAAATTTCCGAATAGGCAAATACATATTTGAAAGGATTAGCAGGAACACAAAAGAGATGCCTGGACTTGGAAGGGAGAGTTTATGCAGCCTTTCTGGAAGAGGGGACATTTAAATTGAGACAAAAGGATGAATAAGATCACTCACAAAGAAAGAATGAAATCTTCGAGGCTGAGGGAATGAAGTCTGTGGAGCCATACGGTTGGGAGACCCTGCTGCATTTGGATTCCTGCAAAGAATTCAGTCTGGCTGGGAAGGAAAGGAGGAGAGGGGACGATGGGAGGAGCTGACAGGGACCCAGTGACAACTGAGGTCCTCACTTCCTTAAGCCCGATCCCCAACAATAACTGCATTCTTTTTAGAAAGTGTCTTCTTGGAGTTGGTTTTGGGGGGACATGTCTGAATCCCCCAAAAGTGCAGTTGTCTTTGGAGCTGATTGTCTTTGAAGCTGACCCATTGTATGTGCTGTCCCCCCAGGACATATGACGGGGGAACTGACACACATATACACAACTTGGGTTGTGTCTTAATGTGTTTCTCCTGTGAGAACATAGCATCTAGCCCGAAGTTTTGTATGTAGTTGACACTTTAGGATCACGTGTTGCATTTCAAAAACAGCTCTTGTAAGATTCCCCTTCCCTCCTGCTCAGGAGGCACAGTTTAGCTCAGAATGTTCCACCTGCCTCCCTGGAGATAACTCACAGTATTCCTTCCCCACCTAAGACCCACCCTTATCCCTGAGCAAATCCAGTCTGTTAAACAGCTGTGTGACTTGAGCAGGTAGTCTAGGCTGTCTGTGTTCTCAGTTTCCTCGTCTTTAAAATGGCAGAATCAGATTCAGGTAATTTTGAAGTGTGGGACATACACTGACTGCTGGACATGAGATGATTGTAAGTATTCAGTAGACCAGGCTTTAGAGGGATCTACTCACGTCAGCAGGAATATGTATTCCTTCTCAGTGCTCTTCCATTCCTTCTAACAAGAAGAAAGTCTGTCTGGTTCTACACTACCTTTAACATCTCTCTAGCATTCGGTAACCTCCTTTTATAACAAAGACACATAGCAGTGCTTTGTTTTATTGGTAGTTTATTTCAATGGCCGCCATCTGTTTATGACCTGGGATTCTTTAGTGATTTAAAAAAAAAAAAAGGTGTCCTTTTCAAATGTACTACTTAGGTCAAAAAGAAGAGGGGAGGTTTATTATGAAGGTCAAGAACAAGCAAACTTAATCTATGATGCTAGGGTCAGAATAATGGCTACCTTTAGGATGTATTCAAAAGGAGGCAAAAGGAACCTCTAAGATGGTAGGAACATGAACATTCTATGTCTTGATCTGGGCAATGGGTGCAAGGGTGTAAAAATTCAGTCTTAAAATTGAGCTTAAAGCTATATATGTCTTAAAAAGAAAAATAGGAGTCAATTTGAAGATAAATATTAAGTAGTAATTCATGTGGTGTATTAATATGGCAAAATGCATGCCAGAGGGTTGTGTGTGTGGTTGAAGTTTGACCAATGATGGACCGGGCAACCCGAGTTTCGTTCTGGTTCATACGTTCCAAGACTGAGTGCTTTGGAGGTCTAAGTCTCAACGTTGCCCAGCGTACTGATGGCAGATCCTCTCAGAGCTTGGGGCACTTGCTGGGCAGTGGGCACTTACAGTGGGGAAGCAGCAGGACTGTAGAGCCCATCTTCCCACAGAAGAGCCCTTCCATCCCACCCCAGCTTCTTCCTGCTGCTCCTGGTCCTGGGTGCAGCTCAATCCCAGCTTCCTTTTTCTGTGTGCATTGGCCCGAGCCTCAGCTGCATCCATCATCTGCTTCAAGCTCATTAAAATTATTTCTTTTTAGTTGCAAATGGGCTGTTTATGATGATCATTATTTGAATGGTCTGCGCTGGGCTCCGGGCTGTCTGTCTGCTGCTGATGGCAGGTTAATCAGATGAGTCTCCTCCCGGCCTGGGCCTGGTCCAAAGTCTGGGGCTGTGTTAATCATGGCTCCCCTAGGGCTGGGGGCTGAGGGCCAGGGTGGGAGAGGAACGGAGTTCTGCTTGATCATCAAAGGAGGGCCTTGCTAGTTGTGTATGTGTGTAGTGGCTCAGACATTCATTTCTAAAACTCTGCTTCTAAAACTCAGCTTCAGACCAGTACTGGTTTATGTTTATGAGAGTTTTTTTCCATTCCTTCAAAATAAATACAGTGCTGGGAGCTTTTTTATTTTAAGTGTTTTTATTTTTTTATTTTCTTTTTTTTTAAGATTGTATTTATTAATTTGACACAGAGAGAGAGACAATGAGAGAGGGAACACAAGCAGGGGGAGTGGGAGAGGGAGAAGCAGGCCTCCAGGTGAGCAGGGAGCCCGATGCGGGGCTCGATCCCAGGACCATGGGGAAATGACCTGATCCAAAGGCAGATGCTTAAAAATTAAGCCACCCCAGCACTCTATATTTTATTTTCTTAAGTAGGCTCCTCACCCAGCATTCAGTTACACAACCCTGAGATCAAGGCCTGAGCTGAGATCGAGTCAGACACCCAACTGACCGAGCCACCCAGGCACCCCAGGCATATTTATTTTAAAAGACTCTCATTGATTCTGTTGTTGGACTTTTGCTTTGTTAGTGTTCAAATGCCCTATCTTTTAG
This sequence comes from Meles meles, assembly GCF_922984935.1. Taxonomy (NCBI): domain Eukaryota; kingdom Metazoa; phylum Chordata; class Mammalia; order Carnivora; family Mustelidae; genus Meles; species Meles meles. The sequence goes on along the minus strand of NC_060077.1, from coordinate 12,126,335 downwards.
GATGAGTGGGAATGGTTTGTAATGTTTTTCTTTGATGCAGTAAAACTTGGCTATACTCTGTTGATCTTCCTTTTTCTTTCTTTGGTGATATTTTTATGGACCTGTGAAACCCAGAACTCTTAGTATCACTGATCTAGTGATGAGACCTGAGATCTTTTCTGAACTCTCAGTTTATCCAAATAACAGAATAATATCAGCCAACATTTATTGAACACTTGGTCCTGTGCTTGATGGTTTATACAATTATAGCATTTAAAGCAAGCTCCCTGAATATCCCCCAGCTAGTAGAAAAGTGGAGCAGAAGTCCTACAAAGAACCAGGCATTACAATTTTGCCTTTATTATCCACCAACGGGATAATCCACACCTGCATTATTAGAATTGACTGTAACTTATTTCTTAGTCACTTTGTGAATCCCAAACAGACACATTGATGTGCTTATTACATGAGATGAGGTATGTAAGGAGCTTAGCATGGTACCCAATACATATAAGCACCCAATGAATGATAATTATGATTATTATTTACTATTACTATTATTGATGATGTTGTTTTTAGTGAGCTGACCATAGAAATGTGGCAAGAATTTAGGGTTAAAGGATGAGCATTAGGAGTAGGCAAAGTTGAGAAGAACATAGACATTGTTTTCTCCTCTCTGGCTCAACGGGAAAGACACCATGAGCCGGGCTTAAGTAGGCTTGCGGCTGGGGGTCTGCCAACATTCCCCAGCCTGGTGTTGCCTCTGCTGTGGCTTCAGTGTGGATGCAGCAGACAGATTTATACCCACCAGCATCCTGGGAGGTTCTGGTGAAGGGATTCAGTCACACAGCATAATTGTCTGGTACAACACTTCAAGTCATTGGACTCATCCTGCTGTGAAATTTCCTCTCAGGGCCTGGGTTTGCTGTTTTGACTGAGGAGCCCAAGTCCAACACCAACCAAGTATATCGTTTGCTGTGGTGTGGGGAAGGACAGTGTCCCAGAGATTAGAACATAATGTCAGCAACATGATAATCCAAAACCACATCATGTCCACCCAAGTCCCAGTTCTGCTTGTTCTGCAGCAACGTAAAAATCACATCTTTGTCTCCAAGACAGATGAGAAAAACTAAGGGAACTTGTGAGCATTTTATCACAACTCACATTGACCATGACACTCCAGTTCCTTCTCTCCTGCCAAGTGAGGTTCTGTCCACCTGGCTGCACCACCTGGTTGAATTTTATCTACCTTTGATCAGTCCTTTTGCTGCAGACCTCTCCCTAGTCACTCAATATTTTGGTTGTTGTCAATTGTAGTGTCTTTATTGGAAACTATGATTATTTTTAAATGATAAATCTAAAGGGCCTTTTTTCTTCTGTCACTTTGGTGGACTGTCAGAAACTGTTTCTGTCTCTCCTCTCTAATGATACCTTCTTCTTCACCTGGCTTAAAATTCCACTGAGCATTTGTACTGGCAGTGCCTGCACCTTCAAGTTGGTGTGTCTAGTGCTGTGGTATAGAATTGACTTCAGCACCTTGGAGAGCACCACACCTCTGCGGCCCCTGCCCGCTCTATTTTAATCACTACTTTCATGACTGGCCTTCTCTCTTCTAGTCCCATGGTTCTCCAAGAGGTTAGACATTTCTCCAGAAATAGAGATTCCCTTGCCAGTTTCTCCCTAAGGCACCCTAGGCAGAGACACTTCTACTGGGCGTGGGGTAGGCTCTCCAGCCTCTGATGGGTATGAGGTTTATGGTGCTACGGTGAACTGCTATAGAGCAGATTTACCGACTCAGACATGATATAAGACAATTACCATGCATTTCGTCTCTTACAGGGAAAAGGATTTGCAGCGGGTTAATAGTACTTTTATTTCATTATCTAATGGTAAAAGTGTTTCATTGTGTGTGCAAGATGAATGCGTATTAGCGATGACAAATGGGGTCTTTCAACACGGTGCTGGGCCTCATCATACATATGTTAGATTAAAGAGTTCACCCTAGAAATACACTCTTGCATCTGCGTGTGTGTTTTTAATAAATCTGATTGCAGAAATTTATTGCATCACCGGATTTAGGAAATTATGGGGCTTGATTGCTGCAAATATAATCGGGTGATATATACAGAAATGCTCCTCGAGTTATGGTCCAGAAAAAAAGCCCATCTCGGGATGGTGCAAGAAAGCAGCAGACCACATAAACAGAGCATTTCTTGAATTATGCAAATGAAACCCATGACAACTCATGGTGAATTGTACTCCCCTTGTGAGACTGCCACCATTAAAGCGAAGAAAGCCAAGAGAGGGGTGATCAAATATACATGTACAACAAGCAGACACTGTCTGTGATGTGTGTGAGCTGGAGCGGCCCCCCCTTCCATCCCTCACTCTTTTTTTTTCCCCTCGACGGTGCGTCCTGTAAAAACCTGGTCTGGCGCCTTCATTGCACATAAGCAGGCAAGGCACCTTCCAATCCATTTCTTCTGAATCCAGGAGTCTTCAGTGAAATATTTCTTATACTTGAAGTGAACCTTAAATGATTTACTGCATGATACACAAAAGGTCAGCTTGCTTCTTATTGGCACCTTCATTTTTCCAAAATCTACTGAAATTAAAAAGCCATCTATATCTTAAAAGGCGTATTTATGAACCCTTAAGTGTAAGTAAGTCATCGTTGGAACAGTTCCCACCTCTGATATATGAAAGCTGTCGACAGCACTTTCTTACACTATAATATGCCCATACAATATGCCGCACTTTACTATTTTGACACGGTTTGGAGATGTTTTCTACAGTTACTGACAAGCTTATGCCATCACTCCTTTGGAAATTTAAGAGGTGGGGCAGAGGAGTAGGGGAGAGAGTAAAAAAAAAAAAAGAAAAAAAAACTCCACCCAACTTTATGGGAGATTATTGATCTTCCGATGAGCAAAAAAAGCTGTCCTGGATTTTTTTCAGTTGCATCCCGTTTTGTAAATTATTCATTTGTGCCAGGAGTCAATATCCTGTCTTTTCTCAGCTTTGTAAGTTAAGAAAACTTGTTCAGAATGCTGTTTTGTACGATGATTAAAAAGGAAAAGGAGGGGAAAAATCTTTCTCTTTTCTCTCTCTCTCTCTCTCTCCCCCCCCACCTTTTTTTTTATTGTTTCAGAAGGAGCTTAATTCCGTCGCTTCCGAGCTGTCTGCACGGCAGGAGGAGAGTGAACATTCTCATAAACATTTAATTGAACTCCGCCGGGAATTTAAGAAAAATGTACCTGAGGTACAGTATATTTGCTGTTATAGAATTAACTCAGTAGGAATGCAGATTTTTCTCTGTTCAAACTGTATTTTGGAAACTGTAGACATAAGTGACTAACAAGAAAAGAAGCTAATTAGCCACAAAGAGACATTACAGCCCCCAACCTTTGGTTGTTTCTAGGTATAGTGGCGCTCAGTGTTGCTATCTAAAGCGAGGGCGGACGCTTCTCCTTCGAAGTCATTGTTTCTGCAGGCTCCCTAAAACATCCACTGGTCCCCGATATTCATCTCTAGTCAACTGCTTGGCCTTGACAGCAAAGACAATTTGTCTAGGATTCGTGATCTTATTTTGCTTTTCCATTGGTGTCGGGGAAGGACAGCTCTAGGCTTCTCCACCCTCTCTGGGCCTTCCCTCAGTCTCCTCTAAAACACCTCCTGCTGCCATAAACGGGCCTCCTTCTTCCCCTTCACTTCTTGCCTTGCAGCTCCAGCCACCAGCTCTGACTTTCCCAGCTGCCATGAGGGTGGTCCAGATAATGACTAGTCCTATCCCCTCACCTCCATAATATAAGGGCCTCCCAAGGGAAGAGACTAGAATGGGCATGTTTTTGTTCTTTACAGGAGCGAATGTGTTAATTCCTTTACTTTCTCTATCAGGCCCCCTGTTGCTGCTCAGATCTTAAAAAAAAAAAAGAAAAGAAAAGAAAAAGAAATAAACACAAAGAGGAATAATAAAGTCGTCTGATTCCATGTAATATTATCAAGGATGTGACGCAACAGAGCCACTGGGAAACAGAGACCCTGACTGCCCCCAAAACCAACTGTGCTTCTCTGTGGTCAGCAGAGGTTAATAGTTGACCTCTCTGTCCTAACCTACTCTGGAGGCCTGGATCTTGGAGGAGGGTGGGGCAGCATCTGGCATTCTGGAAGTATCAGATGTTGATTCCACTCTGCCTGTTAGAATCAATCACCCAGGGGTCCTGCTGCCATCTTCCTGATAGAGGAGGAGGCCATGGAAAGATGGAGAAGAGGCAGGCCAACCCAGGTATTGGGCTACATGAGCACAGAGGGGTCAAGTCTTCTAGCTGTGAAATTCTTCTCACAAATCATAAGTATCTTCGATTCTTCAAGGCAAGAGAGGGAAGCGGACTATAGCTAGAACTTGCCCATGGAGCAAGTATGGAAGGAATCTTAGGTTTGCGAGGTGAGGGAGGGTGCCCCTGGAGAAGGAGCAAGAGTCTCAGGGCCAAGTGTCTCCCATGTCATGCCTTCAAAAAGGCCAATTCAAGTCCTGGCCTTGACTCCCCGAGCTAAGAAGGCATAGGTGATGGTGAGCACCCTTTGCTTCCTTCTTGGAACAGAAAACAATTGGTATTTAAGCTGATTTTCTGCCCAGAAAGAGGGTACCAGAAGCTTGGCCTCTGACTCTCCGTTCTGTGGGATGCACAGATGAAGCAGCCCTAGATCTTCCCAGACCTACGTGCCCTCGCTCTGGTCAGCACAGACTCTCCATCTCATCCTCCTCCCCCAGGCCACACGGGAGCCCCCAGGTGATGAGGGAAATCCAGGCCAGGTTTTAAGCCTCTGAGTTCAGCTTACATAATTTTAATACTGCATAATTATGCAATTATGTAATTAGGAGGAATAAGTTTCCATTCCTATTATAGTCGCGCCTCTGAAAATTCTCTTTTTTGGAACTAGTCTCTCCTGATTGGGAGAGTCATGCCAAGGCTTTATTTAAGAACATCATCTGGCTGGTGCCCAACTCACCTCCTGCTGGTGCCTATGCTCAGCTTACCCCCCAGGGGTGAAGCATACAGGACAGGGGGCTTCTAGAAATGGTCAGCATTGGCCCAAAGTCCTGCCAACCCACCCCCCACCCCCATCCCAGGCCCTCAGATTTGGATTCCCTTGAGTGTGACGTTGTGCAGATAGCTTATTTGGGTTGTCTGTTGACCTGCATCCAAATTCCAGCTGAGCCCCTCCCTCATTGGCAGACTTGAGCAAGCCAGCCTATCTCGGGACCTTGGTCTCCCCTTCCGGAAAATCAGGGGACGAGAGAGATGATTTCTGAGGCCCCTTCCAGCTGTAACGTTTCCTGACTTGAACCAGAGGTTTAACCTGCTGATATGTTTTATTTGGTCTGTAAAGTCTTTTGGGTTTTACAGTAAGTTACCAACATTTGGCATCTCAGTAGATTTCACCCAAAACCCCAGATTTCCAGTATCTTTTGAGACTCTTTGGTGGACCTGGTCACACAGAGGCTCCATGCCCACATGGTGGTCACCAGCTAGAGCTGAGCAGCTGCTACCTCCATTACACGGTGCTTGGGGCTCTCCCGATCCTTCCCTCTCAGCCTGCCTCCCACATGTCCATTCCCTGCACCCTGGCCTCTATGGGCATTTGAGTTTGCAACCGGGGACCTGGGTTTTCATGCATTTCCTTTTCCATGGCTCAGCCCATGCACCTGTAACTCCTTGTGATCAAATCCACTAGATTCTCCCTATGTCCCCCCAGAAGACCCCAAACATACCATCAGTATGTCACCAGCTCACCCCACCAGCTGGACGACACTAACCAGTGAGGAGAGGTACCCAGGACCCAGAGGCGGGATCATTTTCAGGGACAGAAACACAACCTTATCTTGTAATTAAGGGATTTATTCTTTACCTGAACGTATGTATTCTTGTGCCCCCGTCTTCCTTCCCTGCTTCTCTCTACTGTCCCCTCTCCCCATGCTCTGGAGCCCCCCTCAACTCCTCCTTCCGCAGGGGTCTCTTGTGGGACGTGACTGACAGCAGTCATGGAGTCACCAGTGGGTCTCAGGAAACTGAAGCATTTAGGGTTGGAATCTTGGTGACACTAGGTTCTAAAAGGTCTCCCTCTTGCATGCTGGGGAGAACTCACAGGAGCCAAACAGGGGAGTCCTTGGGGTGAGAACCTCATGGTCACTTGTGAAAGGCAGGAAGGAGACTCCCTTCTGAAGACAGCCCACTACCACAGAGTTCATCAAACATTTACAGAGCCCCTCCTCTGAGCTGGGCACCAGGGGGTGCCAGAAACTGCACATTCTGGAGAGGAAAGAGAGGAGAGGAAAGAGAGACAAGTACAGAAGTGATGTTGCTAAAATGCAAAATGGAGTCTTTGCAAGAGAAGGACATTTGGGCGGGGAAGCAGACAGAGATGGCCACCTGGAGGAGACAGCCCTGAGCAAATGTTTGAAGGACAGAAGGTTTTTATGAAGAGACTTTGGTGACATGCTGCTGGGTGTGGAGTCGAGCCCATCTCTTCAGCAAGTGTCCGTCGCACAATGCACCACTAGTCCCCTGAGCGCTTTGCGTAAAAAAACATTCCCTGGTCAGATCTGTTTGGGAAGCGCTCCTTCCTTCCCCCCTCTTCCAGAAGTTCCCAATGTGCATTACACTAAAGGCTCCAAAAAGTCCTGCAGGGAAGAAACTAGATGTTGGACTTTATTTCCTAGGCTGATTTGGCTTGGCACCCTATGTGTGTGTACACGTGCGTGTGTCTGTGTGTAGGTGTATATATGAGAAACCCTGAGGAAAGCCCATGGAGCACACGTCCCACGGGATACTTTTGGGCAGTGCTGGCCTGGGGGACAACAGTGCATTGCAAGCAGGGGCCACGGGGTTATCCCACCTGGCACTGTGGTGAACTCTTCGCTGATCTCTTTTTCAGGAAATCAGAGAGATGGTGGCTCCTGTATTAAAAAGCTTCCAAGCTGAGGTAAGACCCAAGGCCCATGGCATGCCACAGAAACATTCCCTGCTTCCCTTTCCTGTCCCCCCTGGAGTTGCCAGAGGAAGCCAGCAGCCTCTGGAAGCTTGGGAGAAACCTGCCCATCCCCACTGCAAACTCCACCCCATTCTTTCCAGATCAGCCAGTGGTGACATGATGAGAACAGGTTCTCTGTTCTATTGGATGGGATTCTGTGTCTGATCCCAAGAAATCTCCCTCTCCCTAGACTTTGTCCAGCCTTACAGCGGCTCTCTGCTATATAGAGTTTCTGTGACCTTGAACAAACCACCTCACCTTCCAGGCTTGGTTCCCCATTTTTTAAATCAAGAGGTTTGAAGTCGGTGACTTTTGCTGTCCCCTGGCATTCTGCTTTGCTTTGATTCTCTAAAGTGGTCTTGCAGAGAAGTCCAAGTAGTCGCCAGCCCACCCTGAAATCCTCTCTACTGACCCACCATCTGAGTATAAAACCAACCCTATTGACTTTCTCTGCTGACAACACATCGGTCCCTATTTCCTTCGGCAGTAGCTGGGCTGTCTTCAGCCAGTTATTTCTCTGGTCTTCCTGGAGCTCTGTCATGGGGCTGAACCTCCCCCACTCCTCTTGGCTTGACTTTGCGACCAGGATTCTGAAAATGTCCGCTTGTCCTGCCGGCAAGGGAGGCAGGCGGGGAAGAGAATGGAGTTACACTGAGGCAAGGGTAGTGGAAGGGGAAGCCATTTGTGAAATGTTCTATCTTCAGGGGGGCTCATCTCAGTCTCCCTGGATTCAGGCAGGACCTGGGAAGGATTGGCCCTTCTCCGAGCTCTCCGGTGGAGATGCATTTTAAGTCTGTCATCCGCCGAGCACCACATTACTTTAAATCTGTCTCTTTGGAACCGCGTAAGCGCATACGGCAATATTAAAGTAAACAATAACTAGATTTACACAAATGTCGCTGATTTCCATATTTTTCATCCCTTCATTTTATTACTCAGTTGATTGATGTGCTTATTTATTTATAGGGCCATCCAGTATTGATTCATTTGGTTGTGAGGTGCCTGATCTGAAAGGGGATGGGGGCAGGCTGGGGCGGGGGTGGGGGCTGTGGGAACATACCAGAAAGACCAATATTGTTGGGAATTTGTTGTCATGGCTTTGTGTTTTTAAAAAAGAGGTTCCCATCTGCCAGGCCCTGGTCCCATGAGGGGCTCTCAGTACACAAGCCCTCTCAGGCAGCTGATCCCTCCGGGCAGCCCAGAGATAGGCACCGAACATCACTTTCTCAGCTGTGCCCTTGCTTAGGCTGGTATGGACAGAGCTTCTCTTAGCCACTTACAGCCCCAGTTTCCCTATCTGTTCATGGGAATAAAGACACTCCCGATCTTTTAGTGTTGTTTAAGAACTGAGAGGTAATGTAGTGCCTAGCACACAGAGAGCTCCCAGGCAGTAAAGAGCAGACTCCGGAGCCAACCTGTGTTTGAACCCTGCCTCTGCCTGTTCCTCACTGTTTGACCTTAGACAAGTTCCTTAGCCTCTCTGTGCCTTTGTCTCCTTATCTGTAAAACTGGGTAATAATTCTATCTCCTTCATAGGGTCATGACTGAGGAAGAACAAAGTTAATACCCATGGAGTGCTCAGAACATTGCATTATTTTAGTGGCCCTGGTTGTTTTATTATTCCCGTTATCCGTCACCTCCAGTGCCTCTGCTAGTCTTGGGCTGGAATCTACCTCTTTCCTGAGTATGTGTTCAAGGCTTTTCTCCAAAAGAGGGGGCTTGCTATCCCTGAAGGAAATAGCTGTGACTTACATCATCTTTTTAATAGGAGAAAGAGTTCGGTGTTAACGTTTGGATGATGATCCAGTGCAGCGTGGCAGAAAGCACGTGCAAATCAGACTGAGACAGGCCCGGCCTGAATCTCAGTCCTGCTGCTTCGCTAGCTGTGTGGCTGGGGAGAGGTTCCTTAACCTCTCTGAGCTTCAGCTTTTCTCCTCTGACAAATTAAGTTAGCAGTAAGGATTCAAAGAACTAAGGGTAGAGGCAGTTGACACAGTGTCTGGAACACAGCTGGTATTCAGTAACTCAGTGAGAGATAAAGTTTTAGTGGGTCCGAAAGGAAAGACGAAGCTGAATTCTCATTTCCAAATCTGTGTGGCATGTTGAATTCTCACTGTTTTAATAGCTGAGGATCTCCAAAGAACTTCGTTAATTTTCTTAAGAGGGCTTTCCATCGTCCCTTTAATGTACCAAAAAGACTACATTTGTCTGGAGTTTTATTCCTGAAACCCCTGCTTTCCTGATGATCTATTGACTAATCCGTGGCAGCCGCCAGGTCCCTCCCCGTGCCTCAGGGGAGAAACGGCGCCAAAGAAAGGTGTTAATAAAAAGCATCTTCTTCGTCCAGAACAAACTGCTCACGCACAAGCCGTTTTTAATCCAAATTTGATTTTCATTTTAATTTTTTTAATGAGGGTTCATCCTTTATGCCGCTTCCCTCTCGCGATCCACCAGGCTCCAGGCTCAGAGCTGAGTATTCCCAAGTGGGCATTAATCACCTCCCAGGAATATTCCCTGAGGCAAACACCGTCTCAAGTCGCATAAAGTAGCCCATAAAACGCCAGGGCTGAATATCGTACCCGTCATTCCTTCTTCCCCAGTGTGGGCCTCTTGTTGAAATATAACATGTTCAAGTTCATTCCTTAATTTCACTTCACCAGCCGTGGTGTATAAAGAATCTGGGCATCCTCTTTATCTTTTCATTCTGTATATGTGTGGCCTTTCTTTTCTTTTTCGTGTGTATGTGTGTGCATGTGTGTGTGTGTGTGTGTGTGTGTGTCTCGCACGCTCACGCTGGTGGGAGGGGTGCGGAGAGGAAGTGAATTTGCCCTGCTGTGAATCAAGGAAGGTTTTTCTCTCCGCCTTGATTGCTTAAAGGACAGTCTTGATTCCCCCTGTTCAGGGAAACAAAGACAGCCAGAGAAGGTGGCTTAATGGAGACAGCTTGAAATGGCCAAAGTTTGAATATCCTTGCGCGCAGAGAAAAGAGCAAGACGAAAGCCCCGCTAATTACAAAAGTTGCTTTATGAAAGATAATTCAAAGCAATAATTTAGCAAACATAATCAAGTCGCACAGATGGGGTTGTTGATGGATGGATTGCAACATGCAATTAGCAGCTCTCGCAGTTACATATCATTAACCCTCCGAGCACAAAAATTATTTTCTCATTATTAGTTGAAAAGGTAAAATTAAGCTGACTAGACAGTAAAGGAACAAACTACAATTAATTACCTTCATTTATTACAGTCATTATTTTAAACTTATTTTTACTTGGAGAGCGAGATGAAAACATCTAAATTAAAAGTTTTGTTATGCTAAACCAGAGGTGAAACTTTTCTAAGGAGTGTGTGTGTTGTCCCAGCCAGGAAGACAGTAGGACCACTGCAAGGTTGTTGTTGTTGTTTTTTTTTCTATCTGCTTCCTTCTTCTTCCACCAGGAAGGGGATGTGGCCTGAGAGATAGAAAACCCTTTGGCAGAGTCAAAGCAGACACATTAACCAGGGCCTGATAGAAACATTGCGGTTTGAGACCCATGGGGGCTGCTGCCTCCTCTGACCCCCCAGGGTCTGACACCCAGGATCTGAGTCCCACCCAAACACTGACAAACTTATGTGACTTTGACAGGTGCCTTCATGTCTCTGAGCCACTGTTTCCTCATGACAGCTCCTAGGATTGCGTGAGTTCAGTGAGATCCTCTGTCAGGTGGCTGGCGAGTCATTGGTTCTCATCATGGTCGGGGGGTGTGTTTGGTGACATGGAGCCAAGATATTCTCTCTCTGTCCTCTCAGGACCCAAGGGAGTTTGTGCAGCATGACCACCCTCTCAGAGCTTAGAGATGAGACTGAGGTACCACTTGTAAGAGACATGCTCATCATCTGTTGAATCCCTGCAATCACTTATTCACTCAACAAACATTTACATACTCCCTACTGCATACCAAGTGGTGTTCCAGGTGCTGGGCACAGTGAAGGTCATGACTTGGCGGTTAACTAGATGCTTCTTGATGTTGGGGGGAGGGCAAGTATTTGTGTCAGTCCCAGAAGGGCCGCCTGTCTACTGGGCGCCTCACAGGTCCACTTAACAGGTACTCCTGGAACATTTACTATGTGCCAGTCTGCAAGCGAAAGCTGTGGAAGGTCCAGAGAGGGTGAGACACCGTCGCTGCCCTTAAGGAATGTCACTAGGGATTCATTCAGTCCCTGTGATCGAAATAATGCCCAGTCATGTCAAGAGCTCATGGGAGGCCTCTTGATTTCCTCCCAGAGCTTCTGCTTCTTTGCTGAACCTCACACACTACCTCCCAGGCCCTGCATAACCGCATTCTGTCCGGCATTCCCCCACAAGAGATGGAGCTTGTGTTTCCATTCTTTGAATCTGGGCCCGATGGAGGTGACCCTCTGCCAGTAGCAGGTGGAGGCCTTCAGCGGACTGGCAGTGCTCTCTCTTGCCTCTTCCAGTCCCACCTGTGTGGACGGGCCCTTGGGGATGGGACTCCATATGCAGGAGAGGAACTGGGAGCACCAAGGCCCCAGCACCAGTCAAGGAGCCATGTTGGCCATCCAGCCCAGTCGAGCCATCAGGCAATGCAGCTGTAGCAGCCACCTGGCTGTGACCGCCTGAGAGATGACAAGAGAACTGCCCAGCTGAGCCCCATCAACCCATAAAAGCATGAGAGATAATAAGAAGTAATTGCTCTGGGACACTCCATTTTGGGGCGGCTAGTTACACAGCAGTAGATCACCAGAAGAGCCAGGATTCGCAGAGCGCCAAATTCTTTCCCCTCTTTCCCCTGATGCTCAGCTCTCTTCTGCTTCTCTCCTCTCCCCCTTCTCTTCCACCTTCTCCCCTCCCTCAGCCTTTAAGCAGATTTCAGCCTTCTCAAAACATTTCCCCCAGCACCAAGTTCTTCAGCGTCCACCTCTGGAGAACACAGCCTCCCCGCCCCCCACCCCTCCAATTCCAGAGGGAGAGGGCCGGTTGCTCCTGGAGCAAAGTGCCTGATGTTGCCCTGCAGACGCCCAGGTGGGGAGTGTCAACAGTTTGGAAGATTTTGTCTCTTCTCCTTTGTGTTTCTTCTGAAGGGATTGAGGTACAACTCTGAGACAAACCCCAATGACTAAAGGAGTCTAGAGCAGACACAGTGGAAGGTTTGTGTATGGAGGAGCAGAGAGGTAGCGTTGAAATAGAGATTTGCAAGAAAGCAAAAGATGGAGTCTCCCTGCCTCCCCTGTAGGTCATGTAGGTGGCAAAGCAGAGCACTGTGACCTCCAGCTTGATGGCTCTGCCTCTGTGGATGTTTGTTGGGTGAGTGGACAATTTAGTCAATCAAGGAGTGAGTAAATATGTTTAACTGTAGTCCGGTCAGATATCCTCTACTGTGTCATCTCTGAAGTGGGATGGGGACGCTTGTCCCCCGATTCACATGGGATTAGGGTGCCACAATGGTCAGAGATATAAGATATTATGACCTGCTCTAGTTCAAAGCCTTCCAGAACTTTCCCTGCAGGCCTCACCAAGGCCAAAGGTACCAACACTCTCTACCCTGAGTCCCTCTCATTTTGAGACGGGCACACAGCTGGAAATTCCTTCTTTTTCCCACATCGGCTTGCCAGGATCTTGTGGTTGATCAGACCTGGGCCACGAGGCCCATGGTGTCTCCTCCCGATCTGGGTGACACTAAAGCCTCATTGTCCGCTGTTACCGTTTAGTAAGCAGCCAGCCTTGGCGCTGGAGTTGGGCCTCACGTTTGTTAGAGAAGTCTCTCCCCGTGACTTTCCTTGCACATCTACTACATGCTGCACACTTTCTAATGGTTATGCCATGTGTTTTCCATAACACCTCTATCAGGGAGAGGTTCTGTGATTATCCCCTTTTACGTTTGAAGAAACCAAGGGCTCACAGAGGAGGTGGCCAGCACCCATCCAGTGCCTCAGTCTGCACTCGCGGCAGGAGGGAAGTGAGGGGGCATGGATTCAGGCCCAGGAGGGTGGTGTAGGATGATGAAAGTCCTTAGGGCAGAAACCCCAGGTCATTGGGTCCCACCACTGTCTGGCCCCTGCCTGCCTCTCCCCTCAGCCAGCAGACAGCCTGACTTGCTCCTGCCTCAGAGTGTTTGTATTTGCTGTTCTCTTTGCCTGATTCACTCCTTTCAAGTGTCAGATCCTCCGGGAATAAGGAAGCCCTCCCTAACCAACTCCCCACCCTGCCACCTTTCACAGCACAGCCCTTACACTTACCCAGCAGGACATTTCCAGGTGCCGGATCATTCAGGCCTTGGGGCTGCTTCCAGGGCTTTGGCTCTGACTTAGAATTGGGTGGGAGCCATAGGAGACTTTAGAGCAGACCAGTTCAGACTCAGGTTTCAATAGGATCCTTCCCAACTGCTAATCAGGTGGCATGACGTAGGGCGTGCTTGGCCTTTCAGAGATGACTAAGAGGAGACTGTGCCCCTTGTACCCTCTACTTGAACCCCTATTCACCACCTCCATCCAGTGCCCAAAGCCTGAAATCATTGCTGGCTTGAAGGAACACCACCTATTCCAGCCCCAAACACTGAGTATCTTTTTTCCCTCCCAGGCAGTCATGGGCAGGGAAGGAGGTCCTAACGCAGGACAAGATTCCAAGGAGGTCAATCCGTGTTCCGGCAGCCGAGCTGCCTGAGAAGGCATGGAGGGGTTCCTCACGGCTCCGCTCACCTAAGACAGACATGTCTCTGCCTGCCCGGGGCCACAATCCCTCAGCCGGCCCTACAAGCCATGTTGTAACTTGGTCCCTAAGCTCTCCTCTTGTTCTGCATGTACCTGCAGGACTCCTGCCCTTCCCTTTGAGCTGAAATTTAATTACAGGCCCCCCCCTTTTTTTTTGCCTTTTTACATTGTTTGCTCTTCCAGCTATCTTTGCTGTCCTAATTCCCTTGCTCCCCAAACTACGCTTTGTCAAGAGGCTCTGAGCACTGGCATAACCATCGTTTGTAAGTGAGGTTTATTAGGGCCACAACTGACATTAGATGCATATAGTCCTGACCAGCCAGCAAGAGCAGGAAGAAATGGCCTCGCTAACCAGAGCCCACCGAGAAAGATGGGCACTGGGCGCATGCGTGGACTCTGCAGCCAGGTTGGCACTAACTTACTTCCTAGCTCTCCGCTTCCTGGCTGTGTGTCCCTGGGCAAGTCCCTCAGTCTCTCTGGACCTCAGTTTTCTTGCTTTTCATGGAAATAGTAATAATACCCACCTAATGGGATTGATGTGAGGGTTGAGCCGATACTTGAAAAGCCCCCGGAATAAAGCCCAGCACATAGTGTGCGCTCCTTGAACATAAGTCGGCATTCCACATGGGTGAGCTGAGACTTGTGTCATCACGTTTATTCTTCCCACAAGCCTCATGCGTAGGCTTCTGGTCTCACCCATTCCTCACGTGAGGTCACTGAGGCTCAGCAGCCAGCAGATTCACTGAGCCTTTAGCAAAGTGTCTCATGCATCTCTGCCGGTCAGCAGCAGGTGAGAGAGGTGCTGCTGGTATCGGCCCCTCTTACAGGTGAGGCATGGGTTGCTGGCCTGAGCTCACTCAGCTCTTCACCAGCAGGGCAGAGGATGGGAGAGGCAAACCTCAGCTTGAAGGGCTGAACAGAGACCTGGGGCTGCAGGAAGCACTGAAGGTATAAATTCTAGATTTAGGGCTAAAATTGGACACTTGCAGGTGGTTAGGGCCGGGGAGGACCTCATTGCTTAGCCAGATGCGTGCCTTTCAGATGTGACCTCACTGAGCTTTTTCATCTAGAATCCACTAGGGAAGCCTGACCCATAACGGGAGCTAGGATTCAAACCCAGGTCTGCACACCCAGCCCAGAGTGTGGCATATAGTAATTGCTCAGTAAACAGAGTGTCGCTTACAAGATGCAGTGAGGGCTTCCATCCCTTCCCACTGCCCCCTGGCTTGCACACATGCGCACACATTCCCTACCGTCTCCTCTTTGATGACTTAATAACCTTGATGGTGCGATCCTGCTTGGCTCCCATAACGAGTCTTGCCCCTTTGGCTTTACCCTGCCCAGCTTGGGGTAAATCTCAGAATGAGCTAAACATCTTTCTGAATTTAATATTAAGAACCCGCCAAAGCGTCATTGAACCTGTCACGCTGCATTACAACCAAATTAAGAACCAGCAGCGATCCTCTTTCACTCAGTATCATATGCCTTATAAAGTAAATTATTAATGCTTTTTTCCCCCCAGTTAAGCAGTTATTTGCAGTTGTTCCGGGTATTTCTCATTAGAAATAACATCATCTAAAGAACGATATTGATTGATTTTTTTTAATCTTGGAATCATGGACGTGAACCACATATTTATATGACATTCCCTTTAACTAGAATTCTCATGCTTTATTTTTATATTATTGATCTTTTTGACACGAATTGCTTTTTGGCCTTGTGCAAACGTTGTAAGCTTTCTGCCTGCAGAGGAATGGGTCGGTGTCTGGGCCGGGCTGGGAAGAGTGATCACTCCAGCGTCGTGGCGGTAACATTCCCGCACATTTAACAACAATTAGTCTATGCTGACGCCATGGTAGGCTTTCGTGTATGAAAATTTACAAGCCTTTTAATGGACTGCATTATGGAAGGCCATGCGGGGCCAGTCGGTGGGGAGATGAGGCCGCCGGGCACACATCCATCTTGTGGCACTGTCAGCCATTGTCTCTTAGCACTCAGATCTGCCCGGGGTTGGGGAATGGCAGGGAGCAAAGCAGAAGCTACTGCAATAGAAGGCCCACAATGCTGTCATGGGACATGTGGCCATTCCCACGGTCACTCATGCGTCCATCCAGTAGATATTTGTTGAGCACCTACTATGTGCCCGGCACCTACTTATGTGCCCCAGCATGAGATGGTGAGCATTAGTATTCACTCATGTTCAAGAGATAGTTGAGCACTTGCTGTGTTCCAGGAACTGTGCCAAGTGCTGACAGTGAGAGGGTGAACACAAATTACTTAGTCATCAGGCGCCCTTGGACATAAGCTGAAGGATGCAGAGACCTAGGTTCAAATCTCTGTCCTTTGGCAGGGTTTTCGGTGAACCTCAGTTTCCCTGGCTATAAAATAGGGATGGTAATAAATATAAAATAGGGATCCTCCCAGGGATCCATGCAGATAAAGAACTCGATGTGGTGTGAACCTCCCAGAGGCGGGACCGTAGAATCATGATTATTTGGCATCACTGCTCTCCATCCAGCTCCTTTGGAACACATATGCACACCCCTGCTTCCCTTTTCAGTTCCACTGAGAACTTCACTCTCCAGAAGACGTTTATTTGGCCACTGCTGTTTACCAGAGTGAGTGCCAGGCTCTAGGGATATGGCAATGAGCACCCCAGATCCTATTCCTGTCTTCATGGCACTCAGAGCCTAGTGGGAGAGACAAATGGACACACACCGCTCCATACCACTGCCAGTCATGGCTATGATTGAGTTTCACGTGGCCAGGATGTGGGATGGGAGAGATTAAACCAGCCCACTAATTCCCTCATTCCAAAACTATTTCTTGAGCCTCCACTGTATGCAGACCCTGTTGAGTGCCCCTACTGTGGGGCAGGGAACAAGAGAGACAGGGCCTCTGGCTCTGGGGCACTCAGAGTACATTGGGGGACATGGCGCATTTACATCTTGCGCATAAATTATTTGAAAGGCAGTATGTGCAGTGGTTAGGAGCAGCTCTGGAGCCGGACAGCCTGGGTTCAAATCCCTGCCATGCTACTTGCATGGCAGGTAACCTGGAGCAAGTTATTTTTCTCTCCGTGTGCCTTAATTTCTTCATCTGTAAATGGGACTCATACATACCTTAGAAGGTAAGTGTGAGGCTCAGAGGAGGTTATAGACAGAAAGGCTTAAAGCAATGACTGGTGCAAAGAAAGCTGAGAGCCATGTCAGAGGCTAAGCACTGACCATGGCTATGGTATTGTTCTGATTCTGAAATCCTCCAGCGGTGTATAGACTAGTGACAGATGAACTGAATGCTGCCAAGGCAAATGCAGTTGCACCCAGAATGGCCCCAATCCTGCCTTCCTTTTGATCTAGCTGAGAGGCAGAGGGCCAGACTGCATGGCCCCCTAGGGTTGTTGCCAAGGTGGGGCCCCTGAAGTGTCATCCCCAAGTTTAGATACTGGAGAAGGAACCTTCCTGGATGTGGGTGTCCTCCATGAGGCGAGCCCTGCAAGAGACCCTCAAGCATCCAGTATCACAGTCTGCCCCTCCCTGTGCCCTGAGCATCAGGCAGAGCGTCTTAACCAGAGAGGTTAAGAAACCCACCTAGGGTCACACAGCCAAGGAAAGGAAAGGCCTGGATGCAGCTTCAAGTCCATCTAATCTCCGTACCCAGAGTGGCCTCAATCAGGCAGTTGATGAAGGCAAGGACACTGGACTTGGGGTCTCAGAAAACCAAGTCCAAGTCCCACCACTGCTCCTTGGCTCTGTGATCTTGGGCATGTCACTTCACCAGACTCAGTCTTCTGCTCTGTAAAATGGTTCTTGTAACTCCGTTCACTGTGTTTACTAGAGGGGTGGTGGGAGAGAGACAGGCAGATTGCCACGTGGTCACCAGGCAGAAAGGAAACCTTTCCCTCTGACTGACCAGCAGCATCTTTCCTTCTAAGGCTTTGCCACTCAAACTGTGGTCCGTGGCCCAGCAGCGTCCATATCACCTGAGAGTTGAGTAAAAAGTCAGTCTCAGCCTCCCACCTTCCCCAGATCTCCTGAATCAGAATCTATCCTTGAACCAAGTCCTCTGGTGTGATTCATAGGCACGCTGGAGTTTGAGATGCTCAGCCTTAGACCAGCCCACTGGCTTTCAACCCTGGCTGCCCAAAGGAATCTCCTGACAGCTTTAAAAAAAACAAAAAACAAAAAACAAAAAAAAACAACGAGATCTGGGAGTCATCCCAGAGTGGCTGGCATTCTTGGTCTGGTATGAGTCTTGGGCATCAGGATTTTTTTTTTATCATGTTATGTTAGTCACCATACAGTACATCATCAGTGTTGATGTAGGGTCCGTGATTCACTGTTTGCATATAACACACAGTGCTCCGTGCAATATGTGCCCTCCTTTTTACCCATCACCAGGCCAACCCATCCCCCGCCCCTCCCCTCTAAGACCCTCAGTTGGTTTCTTGGAGTCCACAGTCTGTCATGGTTCTTCTCCCCCTGTGATCACCCCTTCATTTTTCCCTTCCTTCTCTTAATGTCCTCCATGCTATTCCTCATGTTCCACAAATAAGTGAAACCATATGATAATTGTCTTTCCCCGCTTGACTTATTTCACTCAGCATAATCTCCTCCAGTCCCATCCATGTTGATGCAAATGGTGGGTATTCATCCTTTCTGATGGCTGAGTAATATTCCATTGTATATATGGACCACATCTTCTTTATCCATTTGTCTGTTGAAGGGCAACAGGGCTCTTTCCACAGTCTATTGTGACATTGCTGCTATGAAAATCAGAATTTTAAAAGCTTTCGCTTGTGATTCTAATGTTTGAGGGGCTCTGCCCTAGAGGCTCACCATCTGTTGGTGGAGGCTGTCAGGGAAAATAACCAGGGCATGCTTGTCAATGCTGAACAATGGCAAGGGGTGAGTGACTTGTGTCATCTACCACTTTCCGTGGTGTAAATCCTCTGAGCATGGAGCTGGGAAGAGATGCACCGCTCACATTATGCAGACGTAATAGATGTGAGTAGCCTCAAAGCACAGAGACGAGTGAAATGCAATCAAATAATTACAAAGTAATGAGTACTGAATATGTATTTCCTTTTTTTCCCAAATTTTTGTGGCAAAATGCACGTAACTTATAATTGACCATATTACTGCTTTTAGAAGTACCGTTCAGTGACGTTAAGTACATTCACACTGTTGTGCAACCATAGTCACATCCATTTCCAGAACTCTTTTCATCTTCCCAAACTAAAACTTTGTACCCATTAAACAAGAATTCCCCATTCCCCACGACTGGCAACCAACACTCGTTTCTGGATCTCACTTTGACGACTCTAAGTAATTCACATAAGTGGGATCACACAGTGTTGTCTTTATGTGGCTGGCTAATTTCATTCAGCATAATGTCCTCAAGATTCATCCATTTGTAGTATCGTTATTTTTAATATAAATTATTTATTATAATTATAGGTTCATTTGATTTAATTTTTAATAATGGCTGTGTTTAACAACCAGCTTGCAAAATTCCTGAAAATTTAACACTCGGCTTTTGTACGCTGCTACAGGGCAGCCCCCAGCACAGGACCAGATGTAATCCTTGTACTAAGTAAGAACAGGGCAGGCTTTAGGACGGAGGTCAGCAAACGATGGCCCTTGGGCCAAAGACTGCTTGTATAAATAAAGTTTTATAGGAATACAGCCCTGCTCATTCATTTATGTGTCATCTATAGCTGCTTTCATATCACAACAGCAGAGTTCAGGAGCTGCAACAAAACCTTTATGGCCTGCAAAGCCAAAGATATTTATTATCTGACCCTTTACTGTAGAAGTTTGCTGACCCCTGCTTTTAGGTGTATAGGGAGTAGAAGAGATTGAATCGACTTATTCATTCATTTGTTTACTCAGCAAATATTTGCAGAACGCTTCTGTATGCCAGGCACTGTTCTAGGCACAGACTCAAATAAGACAAAGTCCATTCCCTCCCAGAGGTGACCTTCTGGGAGATGACAGTCATAATTCAGACACTCACAAAGCAAGTAAATATGGTATAATTAACATCTGCAGCAGGGACTGTGACAGGGAGCTCCATGGGGCTATGAGAGCCTCCTGGGTTGTCAGGGAGGGCTTCCAGGAGGAAATGACCTATGAATTAAAGCAAGAGTAGGAACATTAGAGTGTGGTTAAAACCCCAGGAAGGGAAGAATGGCATTCTGGGTAAAAGGAACAATATATGCAAATGCCCTGAGGTGGGAGGGAAGTGAAACCTTCCGGGCTAAAAGCCAGGGAGAGGTATCCTGAGTCCCCAGGCCCTCACCTGTGCCCTGGCATCTGTCCATCCCCAGATCCACCCTGCCAAGCACAGCATCACCTTAAATCAGGCTCACCTTGGCATGTTGGTACTCATTGCCTCCCCACCCTCAAAGGCCATTTCCTAAAGTCGCTCCACTCTCTTCCCTCCTGGCCCTGGAGCCCACACTGCAGCAGACAAAGTTCTCATATTTATTTCCTCCCTGAGGTTTATAAACTCCTGCCCTATAATAAAATTATTCCCAGCACAAGCACAAAATAATAACAATTAAAATAAATAAAACCAAATACTAGTGGGGACCAACAAAGATTAAGATTAGCCAAATCCTATGTCCTAGAACCAAGCAGAGACCCTGCCCTGAGACACAGAGGTGGGGCCAAGGGGCAGGAGGGTATTTCCATTTCTTCTGGGCACCACATTCCATGCTGGTTGTCTGACATCTGGGATGTTGTGGAATAGTCTAGGAAATTCTAACGTAGAGATGATTGCTTTTCTTTATAAGGAGGAAACAGACTTGGAGAGGTTGAGACATCAAGATCACCTAGCCATCGAGAAGATCTAGGATTTGAACCCATGTGTGTCAGCATGAGTCCTAGTAGGCTCATTCCTATAGAAACATCAAACACAGCTGGAGTTTATTTCTCACATCACTATCTAGTGCTGGCTGATAGAGGGAAGGTGACTCACCATAGTCATTCAGGGACCCGGGCATGTCCTATCTTCCAGCTCTGTCCTCCACTGTGTTCCAGAGTCCCCTTCATTTGGTTGATACAGGGGGGAAAAGGAAAACATGGCGATCTCTTGGGAGGTTCTCAGGGTCCAGACCTGGAAGTGGCCACATCATTTTTGCCCACATTCCTTTGTCCAAATCTCAATTACAAGGCCATGTTCAATTTCAAGAGAGGCTGAAACAATAGTCTAACATGGTGTGCCCAAGAAGGGGAGAAAACCTCAGGGTTATGTGAGCGCATAACCCTGTCTGCTACCCTGTGGACTCCCTGCTTGGGGAAGTACCTCCCTCCTTAGCTGTTGGGGAACAGGATGGAGCCCAGAACACAGAGTTTTGTCCACAGCAGGATCAGTGCATTTGGGACAGATGATTAGGAAATGGAATTCAAGGGTCTTCCAAATCCGGGGGTGGGGGCAGAAAAGCAAGAGCAAGGAATGATTTCAATAATTTGGCAGGTGTCATAAAGCCCCTACTGTGTGTCCTGCTCGGTGCTGGACTGGCTAAGGGAAGAAATGGGCTCTGTCCAACAAGAAGGCCAAGCCACTCCTGAGGAGCCCACATTCACAGTTCACTAGGAAAGGAAGCAGAAGTAGGAGGAAAATGTCCTACGTGTGCCACAGAGAAAGTGATGACTTTGTAGGCAGGCAATAGAGAAGACTTCCGGGAGGAGGCGAAGTTGTGCTCAGGTGAGGAAGACGGATAGGGTGGAGCACGGAGAGGAGAATGAGGTGTGGCGGTGAAGAGCACAGGCCTTGGCATCAGCAGACATGGGTTCGAGCCCCAGTTGGATCACTAGAGAGGTGATCTCAGGCAAGTCACTTCCCCTCATGCCAAGCTTTAGCTTCCTCATCGGTAAATTGGTGCCCCCCGTAGAGGTTTGCCATGAGGATGAAATGAGATGGTCATTTAGTGACAGTGCCACTGAACCTCTCTGGAGCTATGATCCGTGGACATCAGAGAAGACGACAAGGCTAGGGAAGACATTCGAGTACGACAGAGGGGCCCTGAGTGCTGGGCTCAGTCCACGCTTTGCCTCCTGGGCAGAGGAGGGGTTGCAGAGTTCCTTTTGGTGTATGAGGACAGCGGCACAAGAAGCCTTTTCTAGAAAGACCCCTCTGGAGGTATGTGGCATGGAGGGGGTTGACTCAAGAAGCAAAATCTGGAGCAGTTGAGACCTACAGCAATAGTGGTGTCCTGTCCTGAGGCAGGGGCAGAAGAGTGGCAAAGACAGGGCTGGTATGAAAGAGCTTGGAGGTGGGGCCCAGACTTGATGTGGCAGATGGAGATCTAGGGCCTGGGTCTCAGGCTCTGGAGGGCAACAGGGCATGATAGCATTAGCAGAAGAGCCAGAGGCAGAGCTGGTTTTGGGAAAACAATCCCAGTTGGTTTGAACACCAGCCTCTAGAAGCCAGGGACTCCTGGACTCAGCCTGGCTCTGCCTCTCACCAGCTGTGTGACCTTGAGCAAGTCATCTGCCCTCCCTGAGCCTAATCTCCTTCATCTGGAAAACAAGGGTAATATTGTCCTTCCCTAATAGGGTTGTTGGAGGATTCCATAAGATTATGCCTAGCACATCGTAGGTGCTCATGAAACGGTTCTTGTTCTCACCATCATTTTTCCTATTGAGTCAGACCAAAACCAGCTTAAGAAAGGGCAGATGCTGAACCAATGGGTTCCTCAGACACTCTGCAGGCTGTGAGGATACTATTATTAATAACAACATCAGCAACCAAAGTAGCAGTCAAACCCTCCTGAGTGCTCTGTATATGCCAGGCATTCTTCCAGAACCTCTAAAAGTATTGGCTTTTAACAGAATTGCTGCAACCCTCTGGGATAGGGGTTGTTATTGTGCCTATTGTAGAGATGAGCAAACTGAGGCATGAAGGCCAAACAACTAGGAGATTGGGTGAAGAGCCCAGGAGCTTCCGTTTTGGAGGTCAGCTCTGTCTGGGAGGTAAATAAGTCTACTATGGGCCCTACTCTGGGCCCCAAGGAGTGCCAGGCCCGGCTCTTAACCTCATGCCCTGAGATGAGAGAGAGAGTCTCAAAGAAGCCAAAGGATTAGTGGCTACAGCCTGATTCACATTGGTTCAAGAGAAATACCCAGAACATTTTATTTGTTTTATGTTTTACTTAGTTGTATGAGACCTGGGTTCAAATTCTGATCTGCCACTTGCCTAGGATCTGAGTCATAAAAAGATTTTTTAAATCTCTCTGCTTTAATTTTCTTTCCTATAATAACTACAAAGATAAATACCAAATAATTGCCAAAAAACACATTGCCTTCTAAAAGCAGCAAAAACTTTCCAGCATCCAAGAAAACGGAAGGTCATTATATTCATCCCCATCTACAGATAGCTTGACTCTGAGTTATCTTGGGCAGAGAGCTGTTGTGCAGGATTTCTGAGCCTTTGCACATTCTGTTACTTCCTCCCAGAATGCTTTTCCTCCATAAGCTCCCAGCAAATCCTTGCTTGTCCTTCAAGGCTCCACCCAAATGTGACCTTGACTGAGCCATCCTGGTCCTCCAGGTCCCTATCTTCACCTGTGCCCCCTGGATCTTTCTACCATCCCCTCTGGATAAGGTTCTTTTAATGGGCAGGGATGAGGTTTTGACATCTCCACCTCTTCTGAAAAGTTGGTGTCACAGAATCCAGCCCCATTGTTTCCAAATTAATTTATCCAGTGCTCTCTGCTGGGAGCCCAGGTGAGCTCTTAAGAAGGCAGACAACACATGGTATACCTCTCTGCTTATAACCCTCCAGAATGAAATCCAGACCTCTGACCAATGAGGTCCCCCAGCCTCTGCCTTATCTCTCACCCTGTTTCCCCTTCCCTCTTTGCATCCTTTATGCACATTCTTGAACACTTGCCTTCCCCACCCCAGAGACTTTGCACCTGCTCTTCCCTCTGCTTGATGCTCTCACTCCACCAATTTTGTCCACTTCATGCAGGGATTCTTGACTTTGGCACATTGGGCATTTTGGACCAGGTAATTCTGTGTTGTGAGGGCCATTCTGTGCATTGTAGGATGCGGACTAGCATCCCTGGCCTGGACCCACTAGATGCCAGAAGAACCTCCCTCCGCAGTTGGACAGCCAAAAATGCCTACAGACAGTGTCCCCAGAGGGGCGCAATTGCTGAGAACCAATGACCTAAGGCCTACGCATCTTCCAGATTGCTGTTTAGATCTCACTTTCTTGGGAGGGGCTCTATGATCTCCCCAGAGTAATCACACTTCCCTGTTCCTTACACTCACAGCATCCTTCACAATATTTAGCATGGTTTATAAATACATATATTTCTAATTATTCAAATAATGCTTGTCCCTCCCACTTAACCAAAGGAAAGAGGGAGCACTTTGTAGACTATTATGTTCCCAGGTCCCACACAGAGCCTGACACACAGTAGAAGCTACATGAATATTTATTCCATGAATGTTGACATATAGTGAGATTGGCAAACATGACCATGGCGGTTTCCCTGTCCCAGGGAGCATTCTAAGCACTTTGCAGATACCAATTCATTATTCCTTATGACCACCTTATGGTAGATGTTATTATCATAATTTTACAAATGAGAGAAATGAAGTACAGAGAGGTTAGGTAACTTGCCCAAGGTCACACAGCTCAGAGGGAGCAGAAGAAAGATTTGCACCCAGGCAGTCTGGCTCCAGAATCCTTTACTTTAACCATTATTTAGTAAGCATCTACTGTGTGCCATGCCATGGGGATACAGCAATAAATAAGAGGTTCATAGCCCACATATATATTATAAAATATATATATATATATACACACACACACACACACAGGTATCCCTCTCAGTTCCAGAAAGGTGGCTCTGTTTACAGGTGCAGACACTCAAGCGCAGAGATGCTGAGATGCTGAGCAAGGTCACACAGCCAGTTGGCAGCAGAACACCTCTCTTTATTCCAGGCTTTACGTGCTTCCTACTACACCCCATGTCCACGGGGTAGGGACATTTTGACAATTTAACCAGTCAATTATAATAATATTTTTCTCCTGGAATGTTTAAACAAAAAAAAAGTTGGCTTGCCAAGGTATAATCATGGCTCAGAGGCCAACCTGACATTAGTTATTAATTAGGCCATTATGCATTCCACAGTGATAATTGCTTTGCTGCAAAGTCACCAAGCATGAAACGGACCCAGCACAGAAACGCAATCTATCAATCTGAGAAGTCGCAGCCCAGTTGCGTTCTCTCACCTTGAGTCGTGTGTACGCCATAGCGGGAAACAAAAAGAAATTAATGATACATCGATAGGCAATAGCAAGCCAGACCCTTCCCAGTCCCGCCCCAGGAGATCACATGCCTGGGCACGGGGACAGCATCTAAGTGAAGTTTATCAGCGAAAATGGCCATTTCTCTTTGATCTAGATGGTAGAAATTTGTTCACCTCCTTTCCCTTTTTTTTTTCACCTTGTTATTTAGGAGGAGAGGAAAAAAGCCATCTCTCAGCCATCTGTTTGCCTTGCCTTTTGCTTTTGGTAATGAGTAGGGTGGCGGAACAGCAACACCGGGGATCCTGGCCCATCAGGAGCCATCCAGTACCTCCGTCTGTGTTCGGTCTCAGTCTAGGTTCTGTCCCAGGCCCGAGCAGGGGAGAGGAGAACCCCAGCTCCACCCAAACTCTGGAGTGGGAGGTGTCCATGTCAAGGGGAGCTGGGAGGCCTGTTTTAAGAGAAAACCTTGGATTGCAAAAAAAAAAAACAAACATCCACTGAAGCTAGGCTTCACAAAGAGAATTTATTACTGCGTTAACTGTGATGATATTTATGGGGCATCTGTTGTACGTCAGGCACACATTTGTGCCACTGAATCCTCCTAGCAGTCCCGTGAGGGAAGAACTGGTATTCTCCCCATTTTACAGAAGAAACTGTAGCTCATCAAGTTGAGGGGATTTGCCAAAGGGCCTCAGCTAGTTAGCGGTGGAGCTCGGATTTGAACCCAAGCCCATGAGCACAGCACTCTCCTGAGACCACATGAGGGGCCAGAGAAAGTTCAGCGGGGCTTCCCACGGGGTGGACGAGGAACCAGAAGGACTCTGAAACGAGGAGGGCGCTTCTGCTACACAAGGGGCGAGGACCCTCGCCCTGCCTCCCTAGGCCAGCTTTCTCACCCATGATAGATGGAAGGTGGCCCCCATAACAGCCATCTCTGGGTTCACCCCACCACTGATGCTGACAACCCAGACAAATCAAAAGCAACCCGTCTCAAATTCAAACTCCTGGGATAATGAAGATCATTAGCCTCGCTTGAGACCAGTGCCGGCCCCTGATGCAGTCAGCTGTGGACAGGAAGAGGCCTCAGTACAAACATCATGGCCCATCTTAGGGGAAAAAGAAAGATCGTAGCCTGGCAAGCTGGCTGTCGGGCCTCTTCTGACCTCTTATCAGTTTGGTCCATTTATGCTAACACCCACTGCCCACCTCTCCCTCTCATCTCACCCTTTACCATACTAGAGTCACTAGTTCCTGCAGATACTTAAAATTTGTTAACAGTTTTTTTAAATTGAGATGTAATTTACATGTAGCTTATATTAGTTTCAGGTGTGCTGTGTGTCTCTCTTGCCACAATTAAGTCTAGTTAACATGCCTACCACACATGGTTACTTGTTTGTTTCCTAACAGTAGTTTCTTGGTATCCCCTAATATCCAGGTGATGTTTCAGTGTCCCTGATTGGCTCCTCTATTTTTTAAATCTTTTTTTGGTCCATATCACGACTCCTACAGGGCCCATTGGGATTGGTTGATGGGCCCAGCTGTCCTGGTTGGACTGGGCTGCAGAACTTCTGGTTATAAAGCTGGGAAGGTCTTGAGATACAAAAGTCTTTGGTCTAAAACCAGGGAAGCCCCAGGGACAGGCTGGCCACACTACTTCCTCTCATCTGTAAATTCCTTTCCCAGGTTTTTGTTGTTGTTGTTGTTGTTTTTTGGCAGTTTATGTGTGGAAGTAACTGGACCATTTTTCCTCAAGACTTTCCCCTGATCACAGCTGATTGCACCTTTGTCCATTCTTGGTCTCAAGCAAGGCCAGCAATACTCATTATCTCAGGAGTCTGAATTTGAGACTGGCCTAGACAAAGAACCAGATGACAGACCTTGCCCCTTGTAGCAAAAGCTCCTTCCTCGCTTCTGAGCCCTTCTGGTTCCCTGTTCCACCCTCTGGCAAGCCCAGCTGCACTTTTTCTAGCCCCTCGTGTGGTCTCAGGAGAGTGCTGTGCTCGTGGGCTTGGGTTCAAGTCCCAGTTCCACCACTAGCTGTGGGACCTTGAGTAAGTCCCTCAGCTCTAGCTGTGTCCCCATGGTGTGGTCTGATTTGCTCCTCTGTCCCCTGTGTTTGCTGTGCACGGGCAGTTGGACTGGAGACTTGATCACATTCAGGTTTTGTGTTTTCAGTAAATCTATCCATGGCTGGTGCTGGGTGCTTCATCACGAGATACACAACGCACCTTCCAGTCAATCCCAGGACTGGCGGGGGTGGAGGGGGGGGTGGGTCAGCTGGAGGCAGGGAGCAGTTTGATCAGTGACAAGCCAGGTATGGCCGCCTGGGGACACCTAAGTCCCTTCCCCCAGTATGTCAAGAAACCTCAGCCAATGTCCTCTGATAGTTAACATTCATCATTAATAATGAAAGCGGAAACCAAGAGATTTCATAGCTGTGCATGGTAATTAAATTATTTACATGAATCTACTCTCACTTGATTATTTCCACGTTTCCCACCAAACATATGCCTTTCCTTCATTTGCTGCCATCCTGGGCTCTCATTTGGGAGGATGAGAGTTATCTGGGGCTTTGTAAGGGCTGCCTGTCTTTGAGAAAACAGCAAAGAAGATGGGGTTACCCATCTGAGCCCCCTTCCCCTGAAAAATGGAAGCGCCTTACCCCCAACAAAGTACAGAGGATGCAGCAACCTTTGCATGTCTAACCTAAAGTGAACTGTTTTTTTAATATTTTCCCCCTATAAATAAGGTTTTTCCCAAGTTTTGTCATATGGGGTGGTGGGAAGGCGAAGAGGGGAAGAGAAAAATTGCTTCCATTAAATTGATTCTGTTGGTGCTCCTGGCAAAGAGAGAATGAGAGAAAGTGTGAAGAGAGCATTTGAACTAAAGATTTGCATTGCCATTTTGTGCCAGGTGCTAGGGGACCGGGTTGGGATAGAGGAAAAGAAGCTGGTTGTCCCCCACCCTGGGTTCCTTCTGTTTGTGTCCAGGTACCTGCTGAGGTTCCCAGTAGAGTAAGGGGAAATGTTAGGGGCAGGGTGCCATTTCATACCCCAGAGCAGGGATGCAGGGGCCCCGCAGGTAAGCTGAATGAGCAATGCAGACACAGCTAAGATGACAGGAGTGGAGAGAGGCAAGCCTGGGCTAAGGAGTGGCCTCTGCCCAGCTCAAGCCAACTGTAGAAGTCTGGTCTTGCAGCAGAATATAGGCTGAGAGCAGAAACTTGGAAGCCAGGCTGCCTTCTCCAGATCCCTGCTCTGCCCACTCTCCTGCCTGTGTGACATTGGGCAAGTGTCTTGACCTCTCTGTGCCTCTGTTTCCTCTTCTGAGGACTAGAAACAATACCTTCACCTACCACTGATGTGCTGGAGGGGCTCATACAGTGCCTTCCTTTGGTCAGTGAGGTAGCTTGAAATCTGCCACAGTGGGAATATTTATGCCACAGAAATTGGCAAATACTACAAAGCAGGGCCTTTTTCCCCCAACCACATAACCAGGTGTTAAACCTTTGCTAGTACTGCGCATTACTACACCTGCCCTATGGGGCTTTTATGATGAGCATTTTTAGACTTAGTGTGTGTGTGAAACACGAGCAGTGCCTGGCACACTTTAAGTACTCAATAAGTATTCGCTATTCTTTCTGGGGGGGTTGTTTTATAGTCTTGTTATGCAGGAATGTAGGTAAGCCTGCTGTGGCCGTGTTTTCTAATTTTTCCAGACAAGCTGGAAATCTCGATTTTTATGTAAAAACCTCTTGATTTTTAAATGTTGGCTAAAAATGAACATTTTTTTAAACCTGAACAAAACCAAGTTCATAAGGGGATTTGGACCAAGGACCCCCTGTTTGCAACTTCAGACTTGGAGGGAGGGGCAGTGAGTATCTGATTACTCCAGGCTGTTTCTCACCTCCCACCTTGGCACACACCACCTTCTCCCTCCTCTGCACATCAAAGACCTGCTCATCCTTTGTGAGCCAGGGCCTCCTCCTTGAAGCCCTCCTCTAGGCAGTGCCCCTGCGAGATAAGCCACTCCCTCCTTGAATCTCTCTCCAAAGTGCTTCTTGCTTTCTGCCCTTTTCCATGGTCTGTCTCTCTTACTCTAGGACTTGTCGACTGGGTTTGGGGTTCATCATCCCCTCATAGTGCTTGGCACACTGAAGATCATAATGCGTAACAGTAGAATCAACCTCTATTAAGCACCATCTGTTTGCCAGTCTGTGAGCTGAGCAATTTTAATGCATATCACCTTTCATCTTTACCATATCGCTGAGATACGGAAACAAAGGCTCAGAGAAGGCCAGCAGCTGCCCAGGGCCACAAAGAAGTAAGAGGGATTGGGAATGGCATCAGCCTCCTTCAGGAAGATGAGCGGCCCCTAAGAACCACGGCTGGAAGTTATAGGCAGAGTGGCCCCGGCTGAGTGGTGCCCTGAGTGTCCAGCTGAGGCCCTCATGGGCCTGTCTCGAGTCACACTCCTCAGAGACATCCAGAAAGGACATTGCTATATTTAAAAGCCCGGGCAGGGTGGTGCTTCGTGACATTTGGGTGGCCGCCTCTCCATAAAGGGCATGCATGCTCTTTTAACTCTGCTCTTCGGAGCTGGCATTTTGGAGAACTTCCACAGTCTCCCCTCTCACAGCCACCTGGGACCCCTGCAGTCCTCCCTTCAGGCGCAAGGATGCCACAGCACATGGCTGATGGAGCACGGGGCAGAGAGCTCAGGGCCCAGCTCAGGGCCATTGAGTGGGTTCGGGAGGCAGCAGCTGTCATTGGAGCTGGGTGCACTGACCCCTGGACTGCTCCGCATTTCAGAGGATGCTGGTGGCTGTTTCAGAGGGGCAGCCTGGGGTGGTTCTTGGCATCCCTGACCCTCTGCCCACACACTGGCAGTTTGGCTCTGGCCCTGTTGTTCCAGCAGCTTCCACCTCCCACATTCCCTGTGGAAAGCATCAACTTCTAACACTGTTGAAACCCTTTGCCCAGAAAATCCCCAGAACCATCTATGACTTGGCCACCTTCGTTCCGTATTAAGAGTGAACAAAGCTTTTCTTTTAGCTGCTGTGTCTTCACACCCAAGCTGGTCTCTTAAGTGGGGAAAGGAGGCACACAGAGGTCAAGAACGGATGTTCATATCCATCCCATGCACATTCATGTAGAGTGAGCTAGGTGAGCACCGTGCCAGCTCTTTTACTGCCTTGATTGACTGGATGCCCCAGTAGCTCTTCATATCATTGTACCCATTTTACAGTTACGAAGGCTGAGACTCTGAGAGTTCAGGGACTGACTCAGAGTCACACAGCCAGGGATGCAGGCTTCAGACCCCAGTCACTCAGTCTTGTGCTCTCTGGTCCTTCCTTGAAGCCCCAGGCCTTTATTAAACCTCTGCTGCATGCACCCCCTTACTCTTCTCTTCCCCCGACTTGTGAACTCACCCTTTCCTCTCCAGGCCCAACTTGGCTTCACCATTCCCACCAGAACATACAGATTGCCAAGCCCTGCTAGTTCCTTCTCAACTTTGCCTATGAGTCCCTCACCACCAGGAAAGCAGAATCATCCAGATGCTCTAAATGGGCTCTTTTCTCTGAGCCCGGGTGGACTTGAGTGGGAGGACCTGACCAATCTGTACTTATTCCATGGAGGGCTCACACAAAGATCTTGGTGCATTTGGGAAAGGCAGTTTGCCAGCCACACGGGGCAGCATGGAAGCGAGAAGTAGGACCAGTACGGGACACTCTGCCCCTCACTCCTGGTTTTCATCAGACTGCAAAATCACAATTTGAAAAGGGGCGAGGAGGTAGGAAAGGGACAGAACTCAAGAAGAATGTGGTGAAGACAAAGCAAGGGGGGAAAGGAGTGTCTGTCTAGGACAGAGAGAAAATGCTGATGTCTTTGCGGGTCCAGATAGGCCCACACCTGTACTGCAGGAGGCCGGGAGGCTTGGGGGAATTAAGACCCCCCAACTTGTCTCAATAGGAGACAGCTAGTTGGCTCCAGGCAATGGTTGTCAGTGGAAACGTAGGCCTAGGGTAGCCAGATCCTCTGATTTTCCAAGAGAAGCCAGCAATTTGGATCTCTTCTGGTTTTTAAATGCTGGCTCAATATATATGCACATATTTTCATGCTCACAGTAGTTTATGGAGGTGTAATTTACATACGGTAAAATGCGCAAATCTTAAGTGTGTAACTTGATGAATTTTGATGCCTCAAATATTTTTAAAACACTGGAGGGTCCAAGAAAATATGCCCTTGGGGTGCATCTGGCCCTGGACCCCACCGTTCATGACCCCTAGTCTAATGTATTTTGTGACCCCCATGAGCATGGTGGGATGCTTACACAACCATATCCCATGGGGAAGGGGACAGGCTTTGGGTGAGGGCTCAGTGATAACCCCATTACTCTCACAGCTAAGGCGTAGACTCTGGAGCCCAGGGTGTGAAATAGCCTTGCCACTTGCTGTGTGACTTCCGGCAAATTACTTCACCTCTCTGGTGCTTGTTTTCCCTGCGGATAAAATGAGAAAGATAATGATACTAATCTCATAGAACTATTGTGTGGATTAAATGACTTAATGTGGGAAACACTCAGCAGTGCCTGGCACAGAGTAACTGCTTTATACATGTTCACTACTACTTTTTTTTTTTAAGTTAATAAACTTTTTTTTAGGGCAGTTTTAGTTAGGTTTAGAGAGAATCTGAACGGACAGTATAGAGCTTTCATACATTCCCTCTTCCCTCCACCCCCACCCTGTTTCCCCTAACATCTTCCCTTAGTGAGGTATATTTGTTACAATTGCTAAACCGATATTGATACATTGTTATCAACTAAAGTCTACCCTTTACATTAGGGGTCACTCTTTGTGTTGCACATTTTGTGGGTGTTGACAAATGGCATAACATGTATCCACCATCATACAGAATAGTTCCACTGTTATTTTAAATCAAGAATCTTTGTTCATCCCCACGGCTACTGCAGAGAAAGACCGGCTGTAGCTTATGAATAACTTCTGGTGGGCTGGCAGGAACCCCATTTTTTACTCTCCCACTCCGGAAGTATCGCATATTCAGGCACATGAAGGGGACATTTTCGAGGTGAACCTGAGTCTGTTCTAATTTACCCAAAATGGAAGCTACTTTCCCACTTAAGGTTGGGAGTCACGCAAATTCCAGCCCCCAATTCCCTGCCACACAGCTGGCTCTGAGTCCAAAGACCCCTTTCACACCCTAGTTTAGCCCTTCCTGTGTGACTTGGAGCCGCTTTGGGCCTCTCTGGGCCTCTCAAACAACCACACTCCCTTTTTTGGGACACCCCTGGGAGTGCATGGAGCCTCAGACGCACTAATTTCTGTGAAAGGTCTTTGTACATTATAAAAAGCTCTAGATTAAAATTGGAAGTATTATGATTATAATCAGTTAGGCAGAAAAACTGAGCTGTTAGCGAAGCAAGTCTGGCCCTCAACGGCTGAGCCACAAGAAGTCAGTTGCATGCAGGGGCTGCGTGACAGCCATCCATAGCTCGTCGTCCCTCTGGGGTGAGGTAGCCAGCAAGTCAGACACACAGCTGGAGTCTGCCTTTGGCTAGAACAGCAAGGCTGAGCTGGGGGCACCCACCCCTGGGTTGTTTCTGCTTTCATAGCCTGCCGGCCAAATGCCAATCAGCACGGAGCCACGTTTGCGGTTATCGGCAGCTCCCAAAAAGAGGAAATTGGACACAGATGCTTCCAGCACCCATGAGAATGAATCTCAATCATCCAGCTTCATCCACTGGCCACACCCCGGCGGGCAGGACAAGAAACACAACTCTTGTCCTGAAAAAAAAAAAAAAATATATATATATATATATATTTATATATATATATTATATATACATCTTTGTGGCTTATTATATGAGCATTTAGTTTATTTTTTTAATACCCCAAAGCGAAATTTATTTGTAAGGCACTAAAGAAAGCCTCCTGTCCCTTTTATGCCAGGAGCCCTCGGAAGAGAAGTGAAATTGTGTATTCGCTGCTAAAAAAAGCCCTGGCTTATACAATTTTAACAATAGAAAAATGATCTTTGTGCTTCAGTGCATGGATGCTTAAAGGAAAACAGGCAGTCTGTTCAGGTGGCTGGTGAATTACAAATGAGTGGTTCGCCTTTGTTTTGAGTGACAAGCAATTTAAATGCAGTCTTACGTGGAGGCCTGGAAATTCTTTTCCCCAGAAGAGAGAGCACGAGAGGAAAAGGAAAAAGAAAAAAGCTTCCTTTTTGAACTGAGAGATTATATTAGTTGCCACTGAGCAGAGGTGAGAAGTTAGAACTTCATTTGATAATTATAAAATCAGTAGTTTGTGATTGGACATAATTGATGATTATACTCTTGCTAATAGCAAGCCTGCCAGCCTGCACTTGTGGGACATTTCATTTTTGCACCGCTTCCAAGCCATGAAAGCCAGCCCGGCGTGGGGCGCTGCTCACAAGATCTCAGGGAGCCTGACATCAAATGCATTTGGGGGCCTGTATTATGTTGGATAAAAAGTGTTCATTAATGCCGACATTTGAAAACACTTTTCTCTGTGCCTTATTTTTAGCCTGGGAATAATTACAAATATTAGAATAAAATTGCACAGTGTTTTTCTCCCCTGCCTCATCCTCTCCCAGCAGACCCACCCCTCATTCAGAACCTGGGTGGGCTCCTAAGCCTTGCACTGCCTTTGATTAAAATACCGGTGGGGTGGGAATCAGTGTGTGAGGAGGAGAGTGTCTGTCTTTCTGTCTGCCTAGGTGAGTTAGAACCATCGCACAAGAAAGTCAGAAGGGAACTTAAGGCCAGCACCTTCACTTTACAGATGGGGAAACTGAGGCTCAGAAAGGGGGTTTGCCTTTCTCAAAGATGAGCAGGGTCTCGAGGCCCCAGCCAAAACCAGAACCCACATCTACTCACTCCTAGGTCTAGCTTCTCCTGTTTTCTACCCAGCTGTTGGCTTCCCTAAGACAAGCACCAGGGTTCTCTGGGGCCCATCCTGGGCCTCTGACCCCTCCCACCTTGGGCTCCTCCCTTACTCCGTCAGAGAGCCCACAAGAGACCTCCTGCAGAGCCTCCGAGACCACAGCCTGGTTTGGTCTACTCTGGGGGCATGATTCTCCATTATCCTTCCTGATGAGGGGTTTGTTTTTTTTTTAAAAGTTTGTAGCTTGTAAGATTAGCTCAGAGAACCTCTTAAATTCCCTCATCTCATTTATTCGTTTGTTCATTCAGTCAGTGTTGGGTTAGTGCCCACTGCCCACTGCCCTGTGCTGGGCTGCGAAAGGGGGAGAAAAATCATAGCAGTGGCCATTTAAGATCATACACTTGTTCGTGCCCCCAGCTGCGGTGTCCCTCTGATTCCTCTCTCACCGCCACCCCCCAGTTGTCTCTGTGTTCCTGAGGAACAAAGCCTGTGGCTTGAATTCACATCCATCCAGACCTGAGCATTTCTCCCACTTCCGCTGCCAGCACCCTGCTCTGAGCTGGCGTCCTTGCTTGCCCAGACTGTTACAGTAGCCACCTCCCCGGTCTCCCTGCTTCTATCACAGCCAGACTCAGTCCATTTTCCACGCAACAGCCAAAGGCATCTTGTTAAAACGAATGTCAGATCATGTCTCTTTCTGGACTCGAACCCTGGCGTGACTTCTCATCCTCCTTAGAGGAAAAAGTCCCAAGTCTTCACAGTAGCCTGCAAAGTTACACCCTGCCCTTCTCCTTCTCTCCCCCATCCACTTACCTTCTACCACTACAATGGCCTCTTTGCTGTTACTCAAGCCAAACTCACTTCGGCCCCAGGGCCTTTGCACCTGCTGTTCTCACTGCCTGGAATACTCTTCCCCCAGATCACTGCACAACTTAGTCCCAGGGCCTTCCCTGGCCCTGCTAGGCAGTGCACACCCTGCCCCAAACCTGTGTCCCTCTCCCTGCTTTATTTTCCTCTCCTGCACTTGGTCATGTTCACACATTCTATAATATGATTTATTTTATGGCCCATCTCTGCCTTTAGAGTGTCAGGTCCACAAGGGTACGGGTTTCATTCAGTCCTGGTTGGTGCTAAATGCCCAATGCCTAGAACAGCCTCCATTTTTAAGAGGCGCCCAATAAGGAGGGACCCCCACTTCTACCAGTTTCTCTCCAGCCTTAGAATCACCCCCAAGGATGGCATAGAAACACTGAGGCTCATTATTCAGCAGTTGTTTATTGAGTACTTGCTGTGTGCAGAGTTGCCTGAAGGGGAACATAGCAATGAACGGACAGACCCACTTTCCCATGGGGGAGCTCAGACCTAACAGCTGACAAATCCCAACTTGAGAAGATGGCTTCTGGAGCTGGGCGAGTCTAGGAATGACTCCTCAGGGAAGGGGTGCCTGCATGACTCACCCCACCAGTGTATTCAGTGGGAACCAGCTAGGGCTAAAGTATAATCTGTTGCAAGAGGCCTGGTTTCTAAAATCTCAAATCTCTGCTATCAAACAGCTGTTTTCCCTTTTGGCATGTGTCATATGGTCCCATTAACAACCATTTGTCCATCCTCTCGGTAAAAGGGCCCCAGCCTACTGGCTTCTTTCTGCCTCCTATTAAAGTAATATTTTATTTACTGCCTAACAATATTTATTTACTGCCTTCCCCAAGAAGGCAGATTGCCCAAACCCTATGCCTCCCTGGAGAACTGCTGCATCCTTGGTCGCTCTTTAAACTCTGTACCTCAGTTTTCTCATCTTTAAAATGGGAATAACCATAGAGGCCACCTGTCTTAGATCGGGCTAACAGAATACCACAGCCTGGGTGACTGAAACAATAGGATTTTATTTTCTCACAGTTCTGGAGGCAGAAAGTCCAAGATCATGGTGCTGGCACGGTTGGTTTCTGGTGAGAGCTCTCTCCTCGGCTTATAGACAGCTGCCTTCTCACTATGTTCCTCTTTGTTCCTACATCCCTGGGGGCTCTTCCTCTTCTTATAAGGACATTAGTTTTGAGGCTCCTGGCTGGCTCAGCTGATAGAACATGTGACTGTTGATCCCCAGGTCGTGAGTTCGAGCCCCACATTGGGAGTAGAGATTACATTAAAAAAAAAAAAAGGTAAAATCTTTGGGGCACCTGGGTGGCTTAATCGGTTAAGTGTCTGCCTTTGGCTCAGGTCATGATCCCAGGGTCCCGGGATTGAATCGCGCATTGGGCTCCCTGCTCAGCAGGAAGCCTGCTTCTTACGCCCCCCACTCCCCCTGCTTGTGTTCCCTCTCTCACTGTCTCTCTCTCTGTGTCAAAAAAATAAAATCTTTATTTATAAATAAATAAAATCTTTAAAAAAAAGAATGTTAATCCTATAGGATCAGGGACCTGCCATTTTGACACCATTTAATTTTAAATACCTCTTTAAAGGCCCTATCATTAAATATAGTCGCACTGGAGGTTGGTCTTCAACATACAGATTCAGGGGAACACAGTTCATTTGGGAACACCACCACCTAATGGGAGTTTTGCAAGGATCAAGTGAGTTAATGCATGTACAGCGCTGAGTATGTGTTTGAGGGACTTGGGGAGAGGGCGGGATGGTTCCCCTCAGGTACACACATAGTAGATGCTCAGTAAACACTACCTGTTATTGTTGTAGTTACTGAGCTCCTGCCCATGTCCATCACCGTTGCAGGTTGAGGCATTGAGGGGAGAATCTAGAAGCTGGACCTGCAACCCTAGAGGAGGGGGGGTGTCAGAGCTCAAGCATGGAATTTGAATTAGCAATTTACACCTGAGGACTCAAAATAGTGACAGGTGGCCAGTTGCATTAATTCTGCTCCATCCTGTTGGGATATGGAAGTGTCTGGTGCTGACTTCTGAGCCCCTAGAATAAGGTCTTTCTGGGACCCCCATGATCCTCCAGGGAATGTCCCCCAAGATCTCAGAAGGCCAGAGAGGGTCTTGGGCTTCTGCCTCATGTGGGTAGGAGCCAAGAGAGCCCACATCAACAATAACCAACAAAAATAAGAGTCAAACTCTTATTTCTTATTTAAGCCTGACGTTAAATTGCAATTTTCATTTGCTCAGCCGCATCAGTGATTTATAGCAGAGAGAGCATTAGCACTCAACCCAGGAATGGAGCTCCCAACAAACACACTGTGTAAGTCAGGAGGAGTCAAGTTCTGCTGAAGACCTGGGTGCTTGGCTCTTCCTGGCCTCCCAGTCCCCTGACCACCTAGCTCCTCCCATTCTTTCAGACGTTCCAGCTGCTTCCACAAAACTCCCACTAGAGTCAGTCCCAAGCAGGGATTGGAAGCATGGGGTTTGGAGTCCAGCTAAGCTGAATCTGGGTCCCAACTCCCACAGACTATGGCCTTCTCCATTCCGTGCCTCAATATCTTCATCCATTAAATGGGCAGTAACACCACCTCCTCAGAGTTATGAGGATTAAGTGAGATAATACATGGCCAACACATAACACAGTGCCTGACGGAGTTAGTGCTCGGTAGTCACTGCTTTTATTAATGATACCAGTTCTTATACCAGCCCAAGATAAATGTTACCCTGTTTTACAGGTGGTAGAAAACCAGAATATTACTATAAAGAAAAGGGATCAATCTATCAGACTTATCTAAGACTCCTCTCAGAATCACAAGTGAGTCTTCTGAATAGTCGAGTCAGACCTCCATATGCAGGTCTTCCTGAGTACCTTTACAGCCTCCCAGATGGGTAGTTGTCTACTTTGATGCCTCACCTCCTGGG
The DNA here is from genome assembly GCF_922984935.1 of Meles meles. NCBI lineage: Eukaryota > Metazoa > Chordata > Mammalia > Carnivora > Mustelidae > Meles > Meles meles. The sequence continues at coordinate 12,088,619 of NC_060077.1, read as the reverse complement.
GAGCTCAGTATCTCATAAGCTAGCTCACTTTGAGAACTTAGAGCTTTCCAAGACAGAGCCTCCTTGAAATTTCCTTCGTCCTCTCACCCCCGGTCCACCCCACCTCTGGAATATTTACAGCTATCAACGTAATGGGCAGAAAGATCTTTAGCTGATTACATACCATTCTTGGGTGTGTCCCCCTGAATCTACTCCTCTCTCTTGGCTAAATGTACCCCACAGCCCTCCCATCTTTTGCCTCTACCTTGTCCTGAATCAGGAATTTATCTCCTAATCATCTTTCGAATTTGTTCTCCAGGACCCCCCTGGACCTGGGCACCAAAATCCCCAGCCCCTGAGCAGCCCCCACGGTGAACAACTTGCTTCCCCCATTCACAGCGTCTGGGTTTCTTCCTGTCTTTCATCCTCCACATGCCTCTGCCCCCCTCATTCTCCATGTACCCCCTTACTACTCCCCTCGGGGTCTGTGCCCCCACTCGATTGCTCCCCCTTCATTTGGACCCTCTTATTCCATGCTGCCTCCCATGTTGGTGCCTCCCTAACTCTCCATTACACCCTTCTCCATGCTCCCCCCAGTGCCCACAAACACTGCAGCCTTCTGTGCTCCCTGCAGTGACCACGAACACCACAGCCCTCCGCACCCCCTTCTCTGTGCTCCTCACAGTGACCGCAAACACCACAGCCCTCCGCACCCACTTCTCTGTGCTCCCCGCAGTGACCACGAACACCACAGCCCTCCGCACCCCCTTCTCCGTGCTCCTCCCAGTGCCCATGAACATCAGAGCTCTCCATGCCCCCTTGCTCCCCGTGCATCCCCTCAGATCTGCACCCCCCGGCCTCCAGAGGGAGAACCAGGTCTCAGCATTTAAGGGCATGCCCCACACACCCCTTGCCTTCCTGAGCTGATTCCTTATCTCCCCAGATCTCAGTTCCTCTGCATCCTCTTCAGAGGTCCTGATCCTGAGATCATCGGAGCACCCTGCCTCCTCTCCATTGTCCATAAGTCTTCAGTTTCTTCCAGAATCCTGCCACATCAGACACACCCAGTCCTGTCTCCCAGAACCACCACACCCAGCCTCCCCAGAGCCCAGGACCCAGTGGTAAAGAAAAGCTGGTCTCAAAGTGTGTTTCACAGAACCCTAATTTCCAGGTTCACTCTCTGAAACAAAAAGTTCTGTGGCTTAAATGCATTTGTGGAAACATTGGGCTACGCTGAATTGAAGGGGACTTTTTCCGGCAGCTCTTGTCAAAGCGTCCATTTTGTTGGTATATTCTGTACATATCCATGCAGAAAGTGTGTGCGGACTTGATCACAGGTCCTCCTGTCCATGCCCAGGGGACCGTGCAACGTGCTTTGGGAAGCACTGGTTTCTGGTTGAATCCTGAGCCCTGGATTGAGAAGACTGGGCCACCTCTGCCACCGACTAGTTCTCTCTGTTTCTTCCTCTGTAGAACGGGGGGCCATAACCGGGCTCCCATCTGAGAACTGGAGGAGAATCCAAAAATAAAGCACTGAGTGCAGAATAAGTTTCAGTTCCCAGAAGTTCTGACCATTCTTTGTACAGAGCTTGGACAGAGAAGTTCTCGATAGCCAGCGGCTGTTGTCACCACTAGCTCGGACAGCTCATGGAAGCTCGGCTTCAGGAGGCCCCCAAATTTGCTACTTTTAACCACTTGACAGATGAGAGCTAAGTGGCCAGAACAGGCTTTTGCCTCTCCCCTGACTTAACTGATTCTGCACCTGTTATTTTCATACTTGGGGGACCAAACACGTTTTCACCCCTCATATTATAGCGGGTGGTGCAAATGCCACGTGCTCCATCAGACGCTGAGCTATTTCTGATGGTGACCTTCTTGGTGTCTGTAGCTGGCCGCCACCTCCTCCTCCTCCTCCTTCCCCAGATGGCCTTCAAAGATCTGCCTGTCACAAGCCAAATCTGTCATCCTGGACACTCTCTCCCGCCCTTCTGTGTGGTCGGGCCCAGCCATGAGGCAAAGACACACATGGCCTTTTATTTGTGCCAAGCTCACCTGTCTGGGCACATGGTTGAAATGTGCTAAGTTGCAGACTTTAGAAAAGACATCCTGTGTGGTCAGAAGAAAAATTAATTAAGTGCCTTATTAGAAAGCTTTTTGCCAACTTCTGTGGCCACTCTTTGCCACATGCTCGCCCATTCCTCCCCAGTGGCTTCCTAGGCAGATGGAGAGCATCCTTCCCACTTGATGGTTGAACAAACTAAGGCCAAGAAATGCTGAATGACATTAGGCCCAGCACCAGATCAGGCTCTAACGGCGTTAGGAATTTTGACCTGGCCTTCTAGAAATAGGGTCATTGTTCTAAAACAAGATTGAACAAGGCAGGGCATCCACATGGCTCCCTATCTGCAAGTCATCTTTACTGTGGGAAGCCCTAAACTTGAACTGATTAAAACTGACAGCCATTCCAGGATGTTTTTTGATCTCTGCTTTTGAAAATATTGTCCAGTCATTAGATGAGTCTCGAAAGCAGGGATCAGCAAACTTTTTCTATAAAGGGCCAGATAGTAAGTATTTTTTATTTTATTTTATTTTTAAGACTTATTTTTAAGACTTATGTACCTATGTGTGTATGTATTTTAGACAGCGAGAGAGAGAGCACGTGTGTGAGCAGGGGGAGGGGCAGAGGGAGAGAACCCCCAAGCAGGCTCCCTGCTGAGCACGGATCCCTAAGATCATTCCTAAGATCATGACCGAGCCAAAACCAAGAATCAGACGCTTCACCGACTGAGCCACCCAGGCACCCCTATTTTATTTTATTTTAAGTAATCACACCACCCCCAACATGAGGCTCAAACTCAGTGACCCCAAGACCAAGAGTCACATGCTTTACTGTCTGAGCCAACAAGGTGCCCCCACATATTTTTTGTTTTACAGCTAGTGTCTTTGTCACAACTATGCAACTAGGCCACTGTAGCATGGAAGCAGCCATAGACAATAAATAAAAGAACAGCCGCAACTGTATTCCAAGAAAACTGTATTTACACAAACAGATGAAGGTCCACATTTAGCCTGAGGACCATAGTTCGCCAACCTCAACCCTTGATTTAGACCAACACTATCCAGTAGAAATATAACGCAAGCCATATATGTAATTTAAATTTTTCTAATAGCTACATTAAAAAGTAAAAAGAAACAGGTGAATTTAATTTTGATAATATATTTTACTGAACCCAGTATGTCCACAGTGTTATCATTTTCACATAAAATCAATATAAAAAGTTACTGAGATGGGTTGCCTGGGTGGCTCAGTCTGTGAAGCATCTGCCCTAGGCTCAGGTCATGATCTCAGGGTCCTGGGATTGAGCACTATGTCGGGCCCTTGCTCTGTGGGGAGCCTGCTTCTCCCTCTGTCCTGCCTTCCCCCACCCCTGCTCATTCTCTCTCTCTCTCTCTCCGATAAATAAAATCTTTTTTAAAAAAGTACTGAGGTATTTTACAACCCTTTTTTTCATCCCGAGACTTAAAAATCCAGTATTTTACACCCATAGCCCATCTGAATTTGGAATAGTCCCATTTCAAGTGCTCAGTGGCCACGTGTGCCAGCAGCTGCTGTATTGGACAGTGTAGCTCCAGTGGGCAGACCAATATCATAAGGAGACAGTCACACTGGTAAACAACAGGCCCTTACGAACTCTATAAGCACTGTGAGAAGAAAGCAGAAGGCACTATAGGCAGGGACAGGGAAGCATTGGAGGAGTCTTCTGGTATTTGCCCCAACCCTGCTCACAGCTCCTTTTTAGCAGTCAATGGAACATTCTTTTTTTTTTTTTTTTAAGATTTTATTTATTTATTTGAGAGAGAGAATGAGGGCTCATGCATGAGCTGGAAGGAGAGGGAATCCAAAGGATGTGCACAGAGCACAGAGCTGGACTCGGGGCTCAGTCCCACGGCACTGAGATCATGACCTGAGCTGAAACCCAAGAGTCGGCTGCTTAAGCAACTGAACCACCCAGGGGCTCCAAGTCAATGGAACATTCTTATGCCTTTCCCCAAGCCCCATCCACCACACATGTTCAGCATAGACGACTGTAAAATGAAACATTCAGACTTTGCTGGCTCATCTTTGATAATTTTCCATCTAGGGCTCAGAAGACGAATTGCTTTCATTTCTCATGGCTTTTCTGGGCTCCAGATCAGCAACACAGCAGCCTATGACCTGGTACAGCCATAGAGGATGTCATGAGGCAACAAATGGGGTCCAAGCAACTATCCCCACTGAGTGGGATGGTTTTTCTATCCAAGAGAAAGGGCCCAGCATCTGGATCAGAGCAGTAATTTGAACCCCCAGACCTCGTATGAATCCCACTGTGCCGTCTGCTTACTGAGTGACCTTTGGCAAGTTATTCAGGGTCATCGAGGTTTTCTCATCTATGTAGTGGGGATAATGACAGCAGCTACCTTTACTGATTGGTGTGTCCATGGAGAGAGATGATCATGGAAAGTAAGAGCATCTGGGACATGGTAAATGCTGAATATTACAACAATAATAATTATTGTTATTATTATTGGCCCATCAAGGTTGCCCCCCCCAAACTCAGAATTAATTGCTTCCTAGTGTTTGCATCACCTTCTCCCATGTTGTGGTTCCTCTTGGACGTAGCTGTGTCCCCCACTCACTTCTGAGTCCCCAGAACAGGAACTGTGTCGACCTGCAGTTGATTTTTCCCTTTCCTAGATTCTGGAACATTCTCTATGTTTGCCGTTGTCTTTCTCTTCTCCAGGAGAAGTGCCTAATGTTTCCTCCACCAAACTGGGCCAGCTTCTCCCCACTTAACCACACTCTCAAGGCCCCCTTGTACTTTCCCTTCGAAGCATTTCGCATTTGTAATTAATGAGTGACCTGGAGAATCTGCTTTGATGTCAGTCTCCCTGCTGGACTGAGTCCCATGAGGGCAGGGCTCCAGTCTGCCATCATCCATCGATGAACTCCCAGCACAAGGCACATAGTAGGTGCTCAGGAAATGTTTGTTGAGTGAATGAGAGACTATCATTCCCTCTGGAATTTAAGAGACCAGACACTGTTTGCAGAATAACAAGAGAGCTTAGGGAATTTTTGTAACTGACCTTTTTAAAATCATATGCTCAACGTCCACCATACATTTCCCTCCACCTCTCTTAAACAACTAATTCTCTGTGGACCTCATAAAACCTTCAGGCTATGCTGTCCAATAGAAATATAATGTGATCCATGGATGTACTTTTACAGGTTGTAGTATCTACATTGAAAAACAAGTAAAAGGAAACGAGTGAAATGAATTTTAATAAAAGACTTTATTTGACCCAGCATATCCAAGAGGTTACCAATTCAATATGCAACCAGTATACATGATGAGCTGTTGTCCGTTCTTTTTCTCTTGCTAAGTCTTTGAAACCTTGTGTGCACTTTGCACTCCCAGCCCTTCTCAATCTGTGCTTACTGCGTTTCAAGTGCTCAAGAGCCACCTGTGATTTGTGGCTGCCATATTGGAGGCCTTACAAGAACCCCTGTGGTTTTCACATTCTTCTTCCCAGTGTGCACTGCGAGGTGTGGAGGCGGAGCCTTTCTCAGGTGGTCTTTGTAGGATGCCAGATAAGCACAGCTGGGGTTTATCACCCAGCACTGGACAGAACCTGTTCCCGTAACAGGCAAGAAGGAAGGGGTTGGTCATACCAAGAGGTGACCTATACAGGGCCCCATGAGTTTTACAAAGGGCTTTGTATGTGTTCAATCATCTGACCCTCCAGCAAGGGAGGGTGTGGTGTCATTATTTGCATTTTACAGAGAGTGAAGCAGAGGCACAGGGATTGCCATGAACTTTCTGCTCAAAGACACAAAGATAGTAAGTGATGGACCTGGGATTTGAACCCAGGTGGCCTGGATCCAAGGCTTGTGCCTTAGTTGGCCCTTCTCTGAATAGACCATCTCAGAATTGGCCCTTGTCATTTCTCCAAAATGGTGTCACAAACAGGACCTAGAGTTGAGGCAACCAACCCTCTTAGATTTGCTCATCCCCCAAATTGTGTTGAGCACCTTCTGTGCACCAGACAGTGCATTCACAGAGCTCACGTCAAGGAAAGGAATTTGATAACAGACACCCCCCCAAGTGGCGTCCCCGGGATTGGTAAGAGAAGCCCACCTCTGAAAAAGGGAGATTGACACGTAGATCCTCCCCGTAGATTCATCATTGAAGAAGATGGCACCAGAGGGAGAGGTATATCATTGTCAGGGAGAATAAAGGTGTTCCAGTGCAAAGGGAGATATCCCACCCAGAGTGTTCGTGAGGATGTAGGGACGGTGACCTGCAGGTGTCAGGAGCTCACACCAGCCATGTGCTGAGGAGGCCTAGGATGATGCCAGGGAGACTGGCTACCAAGAGCCAGCACCAAGGCAGCTGAGAGGCCAGAGCTTGGAATTCCTAGCCAAGGACAGGGAAGGATGAGATGGTGCTGAGCCCCAGAAATGTCTTGCCCAAACTCATCTTAAGTAACATCAGTGACAGAACGAAAAAGTCTGTGAGTGAGAGAACAAATGTAGAAGGTAGCTCTTCACGATGGGGTTACAGAACCATTTGTGTTTTCATCAGTTAGGAGGCATTTGTTGAGCTGTTTGACATCTCACAAGAGCTTTAACAAATTCTCTGTAATTTTCAGTGGCAAGAAACATTCCCCAGATGTGTGCCACTTTCCCCCAGAACATGTGTCATATCTGGATCTCCAGCAGAACCCTTTCACAACAAAAACAATAATAATAGCTATTAACCTGCTGTGTGCCAGGCCCTGTGCTAAGCACTTACATGCAATTTCATTCCATCCCCAGAAGAGACCCAGAAGGTAGGTTCTATTTTTCCCCCATTTTTCAGATGAGGAAACCTTAGTCAGATCAGAGAGGGCAAGGGATGTGCCCGAGGTCACACAGCTGAAATGCAGTGGGGTCAGGATTTGAACCTGGACTTTCTTTCTTTCTTTTTTTTTTTTTTAATATTTTATTTATTTATTTGACACAGAGAGAGAGGTCACAAGTAGGCAGAGAGGCAGGCGGGGCCGGGGGTGGGGGGAAGCAGGCTCCCTGCTGAGCAGAGAGCCCGATGGAGGGCTTGATCCCAGGACCTGAGATCATGACCTGAGCTGAAGGCAGAGGCTTAACCCACTGAGCCACCCAGGTGCCTGAACCTGGACTTTCTAACTCCGTACTTTTGACCTTCATTTCCCCTCCACCTCCCCCCATCCCATGTTTTCACATGTAGGAAAGTGATCACATTTCCTTGTAGACTCAGATACCATGGTTACACATGACTCTCTCTCTTGTTTCCAAAGGTGGTGGCCCTTAGTAAGAGAAGTCAGGAGGCCGAGGCAGCTTTCCTGAGTGTTTACAAGCAGTTAATTGAAGCACCAGGTAAGATATATTTGGGTTCCATAATTGGATAGTTAATGACATTGAAGAGCTAGCCATTATTGGTTGTTACACAGGGGCCTCCCCACAGTGGGATCTAGGGACAAGCGAAGGCTCCTGGGCAAGGCTGAGCCCTCCACAGGCGAGGGTTGTTGGGGGCGGTGAGAGGTGCACACCCAGCCTGGTGTGACATGTCCCCACACAGTTCCTCCATCCTCCCCCACCACCTTCCAATGTTAGCTAGAAAGGTTTGGGGGACTCCTGGCAAGATCTCCCACCTGGACCTTCTTGGGGAGCTGAGTGTCTTACCTGCCAGAACTCCCATCCCATTGCCACAAAGGACAGATGGTGCCCAGGGCTGTCTGCCAGCTGAGGGCACTGGAGGAAAGACCTCAAATGTCCCCCCCTGCCCATGGCGCAGCCAACCTCAGCCCAAAGAACACTTACGTGACTCTCTTTACATGAAATACGAAGACAGGCAAAGATGAATCTGTCGGCACTATTCACCATGCCCAAAACGGGGAAACAACCCAAATGTCCATCAGTGGATGAATGGATAAATAAAATGTGGTCGATTCAGCCATAAAAAGGAGAGATGTGCTGACACGCAGCAGGGACGGCCCTCACAATCACGGTGCTGAGTGGAAGAAGCCAGACAAAAGGTCACATAATCCAAGACTCTGCTTATATGGAATGTCCCAAATGGGTAAATCTAAAGAGACAGATACCAGACTGGTGGGAGAGGGTTGGTGACTGCTAATGGGTGTGGGGTCTCCTTCTGGGGGGATGAAAATGCCCTGGGGCTAGATGGGGGTGATGGCTATGTGACTTCATGAATGTGCCAGATCCCACTGAACTGCTCACTTTAAAATGGTAGATTATATGTTCTAAGAATTTCGCCTCAACTAAAAAAAAAAAAAAATTAACCTGTGCTGTTAGAAGTCAAGAGAGTGGTTTCTCTTGAAGGGCCAATAGTTCCCAGAAGGGGCCTCTGGGGGCAAAGATGCTGCTTCTTGATCTTGGTGTGGATTGTAGAGCTGTGAGTGGTTTGAGCACACTTAGGTGTGTGCCTAAGATACGTAGATACATGTCTGTAAAAAAGTCTCCCATTTCCAAAATGGCCGCTCCTCTGCCATCTTCTCATTTCATGACTCCGAAACGGGAGCCCAGGGAGGTGTAAGTGATTTGCTTACAACGGTGGGGCTGGGAGGGGACCCTTTGCCAATTCCCGCCACCCAGACAGCCTCCTGGCCCTTTCTGGGGCCCTTCTACACAACCGCAGGGATCAATGCTATTGGGTGACCGGGGCTGGGGGTTTATGAGGAAGAAAATGAAATCCTAGCTAAGCCAAGTCATGGAGAAGGCGAAGTAATTTCTACTCTATGGGGAAGTTGTTCATGGGATCTTTGTGTTTGTGGGTGGAAGTCCCTCATTCCATCTGTCTTGGATGACTAGAGTGGCTTGAGTGGTATCCTCCCAAAATTCATGTCTACCCTGAACCTTGGAACATGATCTTCTTTGGAAGCAGGGTCTTTGCAGGTGTAACTAGTTAAGGACCTCAAGATGAGACGATGCGGATACAGGGTGGATCCTCCCTCCAATGACTATTGTCCTTGTAAGAGGAGGAGAGGACACAAAGACCCAGGAAGAAGGCCATGTGAAGACTGGCTCAGGCTGGAGTGATGGGGCTGCAAGCCAAGGAGGGCTTGAGGCCGCCAGGAATGGGGAGAGGCAAGCTCCTGAACTCTGGGAGCGCATCAGGGTTTAGAAAGCACACACCTGGCATAGAGGCCGCTCCACTGTCTGCACGTTACAGCCTCAGGGGAACAGGCCAACCAGCCCCCTTCATGGGGTACCCCGAGGTTGAGTCTGGCGCCTGAGGTCTCACAGCCAGGAGAGTGGGGCTCAGGTCTCTGCTCACTCGCAGGTGTGTCCAGAGCAGCTGCTCCGTGTCAAAACTTGGCTGCGCGGGGGAGGTTGTGTTTGTTTGCTGGGGCTCCTGTAACAAGTCACCACAAACTGGGGGGCTTTAAGCAATGGATGTTTATTGTCTCCTGGTTCTGGAGGCTGGAAGTCTGAAATTAAGGTGCCCACAGGGCCGTGCTCCCTCTCAAGATTCTAGGGGAAGCTTCTTCCTTACTCCTTGCAGCTTCTTGTGGTTCCAGGTGTCCCTTTGCCTGTGGCCACATCATTCCAGTCTTTGCCTCTGTCTTCACAAGGCTCCCTCCTCCCTATGTCTGGGTCCCAACTCTCTAGCTCTTTTCTCTTATAAGAACACTAGCCATTGAATGTAGGGCCCACCCCATAATCCAGGGTGATCTCCTCCAGAGACCTTAGCTGAGTTACATCTGCCAAAGACCCTTTTCCCAAATAAGGTCACGTTCACGGGCTCCAGGCGTCAGGACACGAGTATATGTTCGGGGCCCGTTCAGCCCCCCGCAGAGGGATGTGCACACTCCATCCTCTTTGCCCTGGTCCTGCCCTCCTGGTCCTACATTCCCTGGAAGGCAGTGTGCTGTGTGGGTCTTCTCAAGGAGGATGTTTGGGCAGTGAGAGTGGCTGGGGTTGGACAGTACAGCCCTTGGGGTTCTATGCCCACCATGAGGACGTGACTCTGGGCCATGAGGCCAAGACGGCCATGTCTGTAGCCCTGGCCATTGTCCCCCTCACTAAGGACCACATTGGGCATGTAGCAGATGCTCTGCTTATATCTCTACCCTCATTAGAGCTATCTGGAAAAAAAAAATTGGGAAAATAAACCCTCATATTTACCATCATTTTGCAGTCCTTAAGGTCCCGCGAGATCAGCGACAAGTGACATTGGAAAGTGACCCACAGGAGACCCCAAAAATGTCTCCTAGGAGTCTCCACACAAGGCTCCTCCCCTAGACCGCATGTACCTCCCTTGTAGCACCAGGGGGCAGCACTGAGACGGGCTTGTGATTCGGGGCTCAGGCTGGAGTCCTACCCAGACCACTCACTCGCTGTGTGACTGCAGATGAATTAATTGACTTCATGAGCCCCAGCCTCCTCTTGTATAAATTGGTGACTGGGCTACACTTGTCGTCATGTATGTGTCTGGCTTTCCTAGAAGTGAAATTCTCTAAGCCTGGGACTGACTGTTCATACCAGATTTGTATACCCAGAACCTGGTACACAGTAAGCACCTAATAGTTGTTGAATGAATGAGAAACAAGACTCACATGCAGAAATGGGGGGAAGGGTTATTTGAATGACAAGGCACTCTTTCATCTGGAGCCCTCTGCCTATTACGTGTTTATTTACATTTATTTAAGTGCATTTATTAAGTGCCAGCTGTGTGTCTGGCACTTGCTAGACACTGAGAATCTAGCCATGAGCCTACAAATGCAGACAGGGGCCCAGGCCTCGGGGAGCTTGCATGCCGCCGGCAGAGGTGACCAGATCATCCCTCGAATAATCATTGCTTATGGCGAACCTAGGGGAGCTCCAGCAAGCCTAGTTCTTGAGGGTGAGGAGAGGCTATGGCCCCTGCTTGGAAAAGAGTCATTAATTCCGGGGTTCACTGTGAAACCCTCATCTTTCTCTAGATAGGGCCGTTAACACAATCACAGGGCCACAGTGCCAGCCAGGGACTGTGAGAGTTCCCAAGACCGATGCAGAGCTTTCCAGAAGGTCCTCGTGCCCTCCTGCCCCTCCCCCCAAAGGGGTCGTTCCAAGTCTGGTGCTGACTCCACGCGTCTGATTTTGCAACTCTGCTCCCCAGAAATGGAGAGGCGGGGGAGACGTACGTCCCTAGCTGTCACTGAGTTGGAGAACAAGGAGCCTTAACTGATGGAGACATACTGTTCGAACGGCCCCTTTAGGGGCTCTAATTCATTTTCGAGACATTTAAGAATAACAAAATGTTTTAATGATTTCTTAGGGGAATTAGGAAGACATATTTTTGTTCTCATTAAATTTTATCCTCAGACACAAGAACCAAATGTCAGATGTGTTTTTGGTGCTTGGAGCTTCCCGGCGCACTGTCCCCCCACACACACGCTGTTCCAACCCCCTCCAGAAAAATAACACTCCTGGAAAATTTGCCAGGATGCACACTCTCCTGTTTTTATATTTCTTGACAGGCAAATTATTTGTCGAAATACTTTCCACCCCCCTCCAAAGCCACACAAGTCCTGATTCAACATTTTTGTTTTGAATGACTGCTGCCAACACAAATCTTTGGCAGAGAATGCGATATGGCGTGATTGCTCAGCAAGTATTTTGATAAGTGTGCAGCCTGTATGTCTGTAATTACGAAAGAAAACCGTAAATCTTTTGGATATTGTTCACACAGATGTGGCGTGAAGTGAGAAAAAAAGCAGTAAAACGTGTTAAAAGCATAATTAATGTCATTGTTGTGGAGGATGGTTTGATTTAAACCTTTCTGACTTCTGTATCGGTGGCGGCTGATTTCTTTATCGCGCTCGCAGTCACCAGGTACCAACCCGAGCTTCACAAAGCTAACTTGTTAACTGAGTGCTTAGTTAAAAGTAAAAGGGGGGAAGAGGGGAGGAAGAAAGAAAGAAAAAAATGAAAAGAAAGGAAACAAGGAGAGAGCAAGTAAGAGAGCAGGCAGAAGAGGAGTGCTGAAGAGATAAGAAGAGAGAGGTGAGTGCCCCCAAAATGTTTTTTTCTGCTTTACTTTGTTTTTTTAAAAATCCAGTGCAGGAGATGGCAACTCCTGACAGGTGTTTCTCTCCCTGCTTCTTTCAGGAGGCAAAGCCGGTCAGCTTAGGTGTTCCAGCTGCAGAGTCAGACACAGCAGGGTAGGACTCTCAGTTCGGTGGTTTTGAGCTGTGTGACCTTGGGCAGGGGCCCGAACCTCTCTGAGCTCTGTCTTTAGCAGAGGAGTAATAATAGCAGCTACTCACTATTTGACACGAAGGTTCACTGTGCTAGGTGTGAAAGTATCTGGCAGGGTCTAATAACCAGCAGCCCACTGCAAAGCTGACATCAGAGTATAAGCTACATAGATCACAAGCGTTTGCTGCTGCTCTCACAAGGTTCTGTCAGTTACTGAGGACATGGAGCGAGCAGTTTAGGCAACAGGGTGACTGAGTCTGGAATAGGAAAATGCTTTACAGTGTTTGGGGCTTTAATTTTTTTTCTCCCCAGTTATAAAAGTCACATATGCATGCTTTCGACTTCAAAAAAATACAGAAAAGTAGAAAGAAGGAGACAGAACCCCCTACTAGAGAAGCAGTGGGAACATTATTTTTCTTTCTGATCTTTTTCCTATGTACTTCCTCAAAACGGTGGTTCATTCTGCTTGTACCATTTTGAATCATCCTTCCTTTTACCCAACGTGAGCATACATATTTCCCTGTGTGATTAAAAATCCTGAGTAACTTTGGTTCATTGTGTGTAATGGTCTCTTGTGTGGCTGTGCTGTAATTTTCTGGACTGCCCTCTCCAATGTTGGGCATTTAGGGTGCTCAGGAATGAGCAGCTTATTGGTACTGTGCTGTAGTTCTGAGGACAAGGAAGAGAACTTGGGAAGGAAAATAGATTGTAGCCATGCATTGGCCCCAAACCCAGAATTTATTCTGAACTCATGCATTTGTTACACTAAGTATCATTTCAAATATTATGAGCCTCTCATATTCTTTTGTGAATCACTGGTTCATGTATCTATAGCCCATTTTAATGTCAGAGATCATTTTCTTATTGATTTGTAGGCACTCTTTATATATTAAAGATAATAACCTTTGTCCTGGTAAACATGTCTCATATCTTCTCCCCAGTTTGCTTTTTGTTTATAATGTCTCTTGTATGTGGTACATAGCAGGCATTCAAAAAATATTTTCAGAAACGTAGAAATTCTTACCAAACCTTTGCTTTTATGCTTTCTTTTTCATGTCATATTTTTTAAAACCCCTTCTTTCTTGAAAGTTATAGGGGTTTTGTTTTTTTTTTAGTACTTCTGTGACCTTAATTTTTAGAGATAGGAATCTTTGATGGAAGTAATGAGGGAGGTTAAGAATTTAGCGTTTGCTTTTGTCCCAAATGACTAGTTCTACCGCCATCTAGTGGATAAGCCACCTTCACAAATATAGGCAATAAAGACTTTAGTATAACAAGAAACTCCTGTTTGTGTTTGCTCTCACTTCCTTCCCTTTCTCCCTGAATATGCCTCTACTCACTTTATCCCGTAGGGAATAAGACCAGAGTTTCCCGAAGATGGCAGCTAACTTTAGAAGGCATTACACCACCATCTCCCCTGCCAGAAGTGCTCCCCCACGGTGGCGGCCCGTCTAACTTTCAGTTGATAACCAAGGACTGGAGGAAGATTAAACGAAAGCATCTGGCATGATGCTGGTACCCAGTAGGTGCTCAATGCACGGCTGTTCCCTTGTAGAAGGAAAGCCAGGCACATTAGCTGTGGCTTTTCATCGGTTCATTCTGGTCACCTGCTAGAGCTGAACCCTGTGGGAGCTCAAGCCTGAGCCTTCTTCTGCCCTCAGAGACTTGGAGGCTGGCAGGGCCACCATGCCCCAAAGTCAGACTGCCAGAGAAAGGGCCCCGTGGCTGGACAGCCGGAGGAGGCACCTCAGAGAAAGCAGGCTTTGAACGTGGTCCTAAAGCATCAGCTGCCACCCTTGCAGGGGTGGTTGGGGGGTGCTTCCTGTGCGTCAGGCTGTGCAGCACAGCCCCTCACAAAAATGAGTCCGTGATCCCCACAGCCCCCTTGACAGCAGCTAAGCTGTTCTACTGTGCAGCTGAGAAAATGTAGGCTCAGAGAGATCAAGGCACTTGCCCGAGGTCACACAGCAGAGAGGCAGTAGAGTCTGAATCTTGACCCGGACTCCTAATCTACATTTTTAGGTTCATTTTAAAAATTGAAAGGATTTGGACAAAACCATTGGACATTTGGCCTCCAAAAAGAGTGACAAACAGCTGAGGGTCTTTGTTGCTGGTAGGTAAAGAGGTTCTAGACTAAGAGGATGGGCCCTTCGCTGAAATGCAAGTGTGTTACTCAGAAGAGGAACAAGTTAACCGCCCCCAGCTAAGAACTCCTCGTTCTCCCGGCTCAAGCCTCCAAATTCAGGGAGCCAAGTGATACCAGGAGAAGCACTAGCAGGACCCCAGGCCAGAGGGCTCTCCTACAGAGCAGGGCTAATCCCTGTCCTGCCATTGTGCTCCCTTTGTCATTCTTCACTTTTTTGCTCCTCAGTTTCCCCATTTATGAAACACAGATAATAATTGTTCCTAATGATAGGCCAATTGGGTGGATTCGGTGAGAGTAAAGAACATTGAGTATGGTGCCTGGTACAGAGTAGCAGCCCCATGCAGTTCATAAGACAAATATTGAGCACCTACTGTTTGCTGGACCCTCCACTCACCACCAGAAGCACAATGTGAAGCAAAGCACACTGTCACTGCCTGCCTTTCTGTGAAACTCCGTATATGGGAACTTTATTTGTTTTATAATGGACTTGGCTTTGAATCGGGCTCTGGTGCTCCCTGGCTGGGCCACCCTGAGTGGCTGGTTCTGCCTCTCAGCCTGTTTCTTGGTCTGGAAAAGCATACTTACCTCCTGGGACCTCAGGGAGGAGTAACCGAGGCGCAGAGTCTAGAAGGCCCTCTGGGTGTCTAGCACCTAGTATGTGCTCAGTAAACAGTCCCTGCAGCTATGCTGGTGTTGAATTCCCACCACCACCCCGTGCCAAGAAGGAAGACCTTCCCCAGCCCCTCTGTCCGTCCTTCAGCCAGAAGACGCCCCGGAGCAGCCGGTCCTGGCAGTGGATGGAAGAGCGGGTGGGCAGACACATGGCTCACGGCTGTGTGGAAGGACCCCACACCCCATCTGCTCTCGAAAAGTTAAGATTAAAGGATCAGAGTTAGTCTCTCTGCCGCCGTCAGTAGCCCAAGCCTCCCGCCCATGCAGGCGCCCGGAGCCTGGGCCCAGATGGGAGAAGGCTTCTGTCTCCAAGATATTTTGGAGGGGCGCACGCATACTTCTGCATATATGTGTTTCTAAACAGCCTCTCGGACAGCCTTCGCGGCTCCAGCTTTCCTAAAAAAGCTCTGAATGCCACTTTCCTTCAGATGGACACAGTGGGAGGAATGAGACAGCTTTTCCTAGCTCCCCGGCTCCCCCCCACCAAAAACCCCATGGACACTTTCTGAAGAAACACCACAGCATCAGCTAGCGGTGGGAGAGGGAATAGACGAAGTGCCTCCTTGAAGCCCGGTGTGGTATTAAAATATTACAAGTCCGTTGGCAGTATTCTCTAAGGGGTTAGATCCAATGTAACCAAAATGAATTAGTCATTTTATTAAGCAGTTTATGCATAAAGAGCAGGTTGATGACTGTAGGACAAAGGCCCTCCGCTTCCTGACAGTGTCCCCCTCCCTGTGCTCCCATCGGGACCTGCCACCTTGGATGGCTTGTGTCTGATCTCCCATGTCTGCCAGCATGCCCAATGAATCCAAAAGATTTGTTGTAGTCAAACATTTCTGATTTGGGATCCCCCTGTTTGGGGCTTTTTCGTCCAGGTTGGATCCAAGGCCCTTTGCTTCCCACTGCCACTGCCCTCATCCATATATCGACTGTGTGTCTGTCGCAGGAGTGAAGTGAGGGAGTCCCGCGCCCAACTCTGGGCAGCTGTGTGTCTTGGCTGAAAGGTTCGGCTGGAAGTGCTGAGCCCGGCAGAACCTGGGCTCCCTGCTCCAGACGAGGAGATGCGGGGATGTTTGGTCACTTCTCCTGACACCAGGGTAGGAGGCTTGCCAGACACCAGAGTGGAGACACAGGTCACTTTGGAGGTTGGGGGCTTGGTGGGACCCAGCACTTCCCCTCATGGGGTCACCTGATACGGGTAACAGCCTCAGCGTACCTGGCACAGCAGAGAAACTTTGAATGCATTGCATGCCGGGTGTCACTTCTAGATAAACTTCAGTCCGGTGCTAGAGTATCTTAAACACCCATAGAATACCTGTGCATCTCCTCTCCCTTTTTAGCCAAGGGAGAGCCAGCCTTGGGATCCCAGTCTTAGGTGACAAGAGAGTCTAACTAGAATTTAATAACATCAGTTTTCACCCAGTATGGGGCTTGAACTCACAACCCTGAGATCCAGAGCTGCATGCTCTCCCGACTAAGCCAGACAGGCACCCACTCTTTATGTTTATTTTTATGGTTTAAGGCACCTTCTATTTATGATATAGGATCCCAGTTATCTATTTACAATAATTTAAAATATTTGTAGTTTAAAAATACTGAGTCACATAAGACAAACATCATGTTGGTAATCCTTTAGGGGCAGGTGGATTCAGCAGAAGTTGTGAAGTGAGTATGCCAGTGTCTGGCATTTGGGCTGTGCTGGGTTCAGATTCAGCTCTGCCTTGTTCTAGGTTAGTGACCTTGAACGAATGGCTTCCCTTTGCTAGGCCTCAGTTTTCTCATCTGGAAGATGGGGATAGAACCATCTCATGGGGATATAATTGTTTTGATTTGATTGTTTTGATGATTAAATGAGATGTAAATATATGTAAAGTATCAGGCATATGTGAGTGGAGGGAATATGAGGAAATGTCAGTTCCCTGGAGCTTTTGGCCCAAGACACTGGGTGGAGGTCATATCTACCCCACCTGCTTCCCAGATGTGGGTGCCCCACCTGCTTCAGGATCCATGGTACCTGGGGTTTTGGAAACAAAGACCAGAAACTAGCGGTTAGAGGGCCAGAGCCTGCTCTGAACCCAGCTTCCACCCTCGGTGGCAGCACCCAGACCAGCCTGCGGGGAAGGGAGGTGAGGCTGGCACCGAAAGTGCCCGGACATGGCCAGTCTCTGTCAGCCCCACATCCTCGTCTCTAAAATGGGTCAGTTGTGAAGATGGAGCTAAGTTGTGTTTCTGGGACAATAACTGGGGCAGGGGGTGGGCAGCTGGTCACAAGGGCCCACCACCCTCTCTTGGTCTGGTGGGGGCTGTTTCTCCTGGTGCTTCCTATGTCTAGATTTTTCTCTCTCTCCTTCCTGCTGGCTCCCTCATCTTCTTCAAGGCTCTGTTCAAATGTTACCTCCTTCAAGAAGCTTTCCCTGACCAGTCTGCCTCCATTAGCAGCATTCCCCCGGACCACGCATGTCAGGCCACTCTCTGCCCTGACCCTGCCTTCTTTTTCTTCTCTGTCCCCTTACTGCCATTGGTTTATTTGTCCTTTATCCATCTTTCTCTCTGGAATGTCAACCCCAGGAAGACAGAAATTCCCTCTTCTCTACTGCTCTATCTCTGGGGCCCAGAAACCTCCCTGGCACACAGCAGGTGCTCACAAAATATTTGGCAACTGAACTGTCTGGCATGTAGTAGGTGCTCAGTAAAAATGTACCGGTGAATAATCACTGCGTTAGTGACTGTATTCGCTTCCTATTGCTGTTATAACCAATGACCGCAAACTTAGAAGCTTATCACAACCCACATTTACTGAGCACTTATGTGAAATGCCAGAGCAGGGTCCCAAAGGGAAAGGGAAGACTGAGGAATGAAAGCAAGACGCTCCCCACTTCCCCGTGGCTGTCAGGTTCTCTAAGAGACCTCTTCCAAACATTTTAAAGATCTGTTGTCTCTTTTCTCTCTTTCAGTTTGTGTTTGTAAGAGTGGCCAGTGACATTTAGCTGATGGATTGAATAATGCTGTTGGACAAGGGAAGGGGGAGAGCCTTGAATTTGCCAGCCCCTACGGCTGAGCATTTTACCTCTGTGTGATTTGGCAAATCTTCCAGTTGTCTGGGTGCTAGTCATTTTTTCCCTCCGTAACTCAGCCCCTGGCAGTATAGCTCAAGGCTCCGTGGATTTCTCCCAGATAGGGGAGGTGGGAAGAAATGAGTTTCCCACACACTGTAAAATCTAAGGATTCCCACTGTGCACCAGCGGGGAGGAAATAAAGGGTAAAAAATACCCGGGGTAGTAAGAGACCATCGCTGCTGTGTACTTTCCAGAGCACGGACCCTATTCGACCCATGGCCCAGTGCCTCAGTAGATCTGAAGGATAAAAATGCAATAGAGTGAGAACCAGGTCCCGACACTTTCTCTTACACAATGGGCTTGTTCCCTGGATGCCAGCTGACATGGGTGCAGCAGGAGAGAAGTAGATTAGACTTGAGTGAGGACTTCCTTCCTGTGGGACTTGGAGTCTTGGCAGCGCCTCAGTCCTCTCTCACAGTTGGTATCCAGTCCGTTACCACATGTTATGGTTTGAATTATGTGCCCCAGAAAGATACGTGGAAGTCCTAACCTCTGGTACCCTCTTTTAGAAAAAGGGTCTTTGCTGATGTAATCAACTTAGGAAGAGGTCATCAGGTAGACCCTAATTCAGTATGCTGGGGTTCTTATAAGAAGAGGAGAGAGACAGAGAGGAGAAAGTCTTGTGATAACAGAGCCAAGACCAAGAAACAATGGCCAAGGAACGCCAAGGATTGCTAGTAATACCAGGAGCTGGGATGAAGGTGTGGAGAACTCGGGGAGAGCAGACTTTGGACCTGTGTCTTGCAGACCATGGTATATTCATTTTCTGGGGCTGCCCTACCAAATTACCACAAACTAGGTTTTTGGAAACCATGGAAATTTATTCTCTCGGTTCTGGGGACTGGAAGTCCAAAAATCAAAGTGTTGGCAGGGTCAGTCGGTTCCTTCTGGAGTCACTGAGGGAGAACCAGTTCCAGTCCCCTGTCCTACCTCTGGTGGTGGCCAGCCATCCTTGATGGCAGATGCATCACTTGAGTCTCTGCCTCTGTTTTCGCAGGGACTTCTCTGTGTGTCTCTCTGTGCTGTCTCCTCTTCTTAAAAGGACACCGGTCATTAGTCAATCCCAATCCAGTTGACCTCACCTTAACTTGATTCCTTCTGCAAAGACCCTGTTTCTAAATAAGGTCAAGTTCCGAAGTTCTGGGTGGACATGAATTTCAGGGAACACTACTCAACCTAGGACACCACACCCCATCAGTTCTTCCTGTCTACCTCTTGAATCTGAGCACTCTCTCCACTTCTGTTGCCTCCCTGATCCCAGCATCGCTGCTCAGACGGTCCTGGTAGCCTCCCCTCGGGCTCCCTCTACAGCTCGTTTCTCACACAGCAGCTCAGACGAGCCTTTGAAAAAGGCAAAATAGAACGTGTCACTCACTCCCCACTGCCCTTAGGGTAAACCCCATCCCCCCCCATATCACCTGACTGGGATGACAGTCACACACAGACAAGAGCTCAACAAATTCATGCTGAGCGAAGCCTGTACATGGACCCCTAGGTCCCCCTGTGATCTCTGCCCACTCCAGACTCATCCCTGGAAAGTGCCAGTGCCACACCACATCCACCACATGGTTTCACATCCATAGGCTCTGATTCTAGCAGCAGCTCTGCAGGAGAGGCCCCATGGCTGCCCCCATTTTACAGATGGGAAAACTAAGAGTCCAAGAGGAAAAAAAGTAGTCACATGTTGCTTTTGGTCCTGTGGAAGCGGGCAGATGCCAGAACGGCGTTAGATAGGCAAGAGGTTTATTACGGGGGCAGGGGGGACACTGTGTAGGATGAAGGAGAGGGAGAGGAGGAAGTGCCAAGAGCCTTTAGATGGCAGTGTGGTCTGAACCTGGGGCTGAGGGGAAGAAGCTTGGCGGGAAGACGCTTGGATTGCAGTGCAGCTCTGGGCAGGTCTCGGCTGGGCTGACAGGCAGCACCAAAGAAGGTGTACCAGTTTGCTCAGGCTGCTCTGACCAGACCACAAACCAGGTGGCCTAAGCAACACACATTTATTTCTCACAGTTCTGGAGGCTGAAAGTCCAAGATCAAGGTGCCAGCAGGCTGGTTTCTGGTGAGAGCTCTCCTCCCGGCTTGCAGGTGGCTGCCTTTGCTGTCTTCACAGGGCCTTTCCTCTGTGCACGTGCAGAGAGATTTCTGGTGTCTTCCTGTTCATATAAGGGCACTGGTCCTATAGGATTCGAGGCCCTTTTCTCCAGATGTGGCTGGATCAGGGGGTTAGCCTTTGAAAAAGGCAAAATAGACTCTACTATCAAAATGGGCTCTACTACATGGATTTGGAGAGACACAGTTCAGTCCATGATACAAGGGTTGCCCATCCCAGCATCATCAGGAGCAGCCCCACTCTGCACCCCCTGTCATGCCTGGTTGGGCTGGGAGCAGCCCCAGGCAGGTGTGGCCTGAGCTGACGCCACAGTAGATCAGAAGAGTCTCCCTGGTTGCCACAAGTCTTCATAACAAGCAGAAGGGCAACACTCACTCAGAGTCTGCTGGGTGCCAGCACCG
Organism: Meles meles; assembly: GCF_922984935.1. Lineage (NCBI taxonomy): Eukaryota > Metazoa > Chordata > Mammalia > Carnivora > Mustelidae > Meles > Meles meles. The sequence goes on along the minus strand of NC_060077.1, from coordinate 12,067,939 downwards.
TTACAGGGCTCAGCTTCTCGTGGGAGCCCTGCACAGCCCATACGCAGTAGGTCTGCTGTCCCCATTTTATCACTGGGGAAACTGAGACTCACAAAGCCTAAGCGGTTGTCTCTGGAGATGTCACAGCAGGAAATTGACTCTCTGTGTCCCAGCCTGGTCCCCTCCCCATTTGTCCCAGGGTAGCTTGGGAATTCACAACATTCGTACCTCTTGGGTCAGGCTAGCCTGTGAAGGTGTCTAATATAAACTTTCTGCCACACATCCCAGCTCTACGGGATAGCCCCACAGCCAAAAGCACTCACTTTGACAGGACACCACCCCTACCTGATTGACATCCAGGGTTAATATACTTGTAATAGGAATTTGAGCGGAGAGCCCAGAGAGGTCTGGTGCTCTGCCCAAGGCTGCACAGCAAGCTGATGGCAAGACCAAGAACAGAACCATCAGTCTCATGCTCCTGACCCAATAGTAAAAAATCTCCATGCCCTGCCTCAAGGCAGCTCGGCCTACTGCAAAGAATCACCTGGCACCCTGAGTTCAAGTCCCACCTCTGCCACTTTTGAGCTAGGTGACCTTGAGCACATGACATCTCTTCTCTGGGCCTTCATTTTCTTGTCCAGAAAATGGGGAATAGCAACATCTTCCTTACTGGGCCTCACCTTGGGGACATGACTTCACCCTACTGCTTATGCCTCAGTTCCCCCATCTGTAAAATGGGAACACAACAGTACATACCTCTTAGTGCTGTGGTGAAGATCATAGGAATTGTAATTCATGTCAAGTGCTTTGGTTGTTATATTTTGGTCACAATCTGACTTTGGTGGAGTCATAAGAATACCCCACTGCCACTTTCTCCCTCAAATCGGGGAACTAGGAAGGAAGTGTGGGAAGAAGAGGCCCAAGAGCCTGTCTCAGTCCTGCCACCAACTCACTGGTGGACTTGAGGGAAGTCACAGGACCCCACTTTTCCCCTTCTGTGCATTGGGGAACCTTTTGGTCCCTCCCCAATATGACTTTCCACGCTGGAATTTTTGGGCCCCAGAGTAGATTCAAAGCAGGATTATTGGATTCTGGATCTCCTGGGGACTGATGAGAATATATGAGGCCATCCCTGGTCCCGAGACTCCACAGAGCATCACCTAGCAGACAGCTGGCCTCCAGATCACTTCAAGACTGGGCTTGCTGCCTTCCCTCACGTAATAGCAGCCTTAGCACCCTTCCTGAGCCCAGCTAGGCACCTAGCACTGTGCAGATCTCCGTTTTCTCTCATCCAGACGTCATAACCACACCCTACACACGTGGCCCCATTTTACAGATGAGAAAATGGAGGCTCTGAGAGGTTAATTAACTGTCCAGAGTTATTAGCCAGTTTGGATTCAGACCTGGCACCAGCAGCCCTTAGAACATATTGCCTCTGTTGGTATCTTTGTTTATCTTCCCAGTAATAATTCTTGGGAATTAGGAACTGTTGTAGTTCTTCCACTGTTATTAGGGGGAAAATGAAGTTCATGGCTCTTTGGGAGTAGGATTTGGATCCAGAGCTGGGCTTCAGCTTCTGTGAGCTTAACCACTATGTTCTACCCTGTACCAGCAAAAGAAGGTGAAAAACAGGAGCCTTAGAATCGCTGAACCTCTATTAAGCAGGGATCCGGCCAACCCTGCTCCTCCAGCCTCTCCAGGGGCCCGCCTGAGGACAGCTCCCCCTGGACAGAGGGCACAAGGCAGCAAGGAGTGGCCCACAGAGCCTCCGAGCAGAGTGAAGGAGGGAAGCGTCCATCCCTGATCCCTGGAAATGGGGTGGATGATACCGTTCATCACCCAAGTTAATCATTTGGCTTAGATGGGCCCATGGCCAGCTAGCCTGCAAGCCATGAGCTCGATCTTCTCCACCTCCTTGGAACCAGAGTGAGCCCTCTGTGGCCCGCTCAGAGCTGCACCCTCCCGTGTTTGTCTAACTTCCCTGACCCTAGCAAGTGCTCGTGGCCTTTCTCTTCTTTCTGAAAAATCAGGACACAATAGGAAGCTTTTCCTTGAACTTATTAAAAAATCCAGACTTGTAAATTAATTTGTCCGTGTTGTACAAAGGCAGTGCAGATGGACTCATTAGCATGCACACAACAAATAATTATAGATGAATTTTTAGCTGGCCTGCCTAATGCGCTTGCTGGGTTAATTATGTCAATGTATAATTACATCAGCCCGGGGAGACATAATGGCATACCCCGCTGAGCAGGCCCTGCCTAATGACGGGGCGTGGGGGGAGTGCTGACAGGGGAAAGACGGCAGTGTTCTCGCGCACCTGCTTACCTCGGCACAAACGCCCATTGTCAGAGCCTCCCGCCACCTAAACAAACAGACAGGAGGAGAGGGATAAAACGCAGAGACGACCTTGTTCCAGCCGGACCTGAAGGCTCCTGTGTGTAGGCACTGTCCCATTTCTTCCCTCAGCAGATGTTTGTTGGGTCAGATTGTGTGTTGGACTTCATTCACCCACCAGGGGTCCAGTGGGGAGCGAAAACAGACACAGTCCCAGCCCTGCCTTGTGGAGTTGGCAGTCCAGTGGGTGTTAATTAGGTAGACTTGCAAATCGGTAAAAATTTTAAGTATAGTGAGTGCTCTAAAGGAAAGGTGCAGGGAGCTGGGAGAGCTCAGGTCTAAGAATGACTGGTCAAGGCAGGCTTCCTGGAAGAAGTGGCATTTGAGTTGCAATATGGAAGGTGATTAAGCATTAACTAGCTGAAAGAGGTTAAAGGAAAAGGCAGGGTGTTCCTGGCAGTGGCTCTTGCCCAGACAAAGGCTCCGGGGTAGGAAGGTGCATTTGAGGAACTAAGAGAAAGCCAGTGTGACTGGAGCTCAGAAAGGCAGGAATAGCCAAGGCTTCTCTTTGTTCCAAGGTGACCAAATGCCAAGCACTGTGTTGAAATCTTTGTTTGTGTGGATCCTCATTCCAGCCCTGTGAGGTCGGTGCTTTTATGGAGAAGCACAGAGAGGTAGACTTGTTTGCCAGAGTCACACTGCAATCCTGAAAAGCAAGTATAGATTAGACCAGGAACCAGGATCCACACTCGTAATGCCTCTGCCCCCAGCAGAGAGCAGTCACCAAGTGGATGGTGCCAGGAAGCTCCAGGAGAGGGGCCAGCAAGAGAGAGGGCTCTGGTGCATTTGAAAGGACTGTGGACCAGACTCGGGCCCCTTGATCTGGAACAAGGAGGCCCTGGATTTCCTGGGGCCCCATGAACACCTACCTGGACTGCTTGGCTGGAAATGTTCACACCCCGGGACAGGAAACCTTTGTGGCATTTGAGAAAGAGACCCAGGCTCGAACCTCACCTCCACCGTTCAGCAAGTCACCTGGCTTCTCGAGCTGGTTTCCTCACCTGTGAAAATGAGTTGAATCCATGCCAGCCTCCAGGGGATGCTGGGAATATCAGGGGAACCCATTCCCGTGAACAGCTTTGTAACCTAGAAGAGGCCACACCAAGCTCTGGCATTATCCACGTGTTCTTAGTACCTGCCCACGGTGGGCAGCTGGGGAAGGTCAGCTGAAGAACTGCTGGGGTCTAGATCTGAAGGAAGAGGAAGTGCCTGCTAGATGGGGGGTGGGGGGATGACAGAACTCCATACGGAAGGGCCTACGGATGCCTCACCTTTTTTTTTTTCTTTTAGATTTTTTTTATTTATCTGACCGACAGAGATCACAAGTAGGCAGAGAGAGAGGAAGGGAAGCAGGCTCCCTGCTGAGCAGAGAGCCCGCTGCAGGGCTCGATCCCAGGACCCTGAGACCATGACCTGAGCCGAAGGCAGATTCTTTTTTTTTTTTTAAAGATTTTATTTCTTTTATTTAACAGACAGAGATCGCAAGTAGGCAGAGAGGCGGGCAGAGAGAGAGAGGAGGAAGCAGGCTCCCTGCTGAGCAGAGAGCCTGATGCGGGGCTTGATCCCAGGATTCTGGGATCATAACCTGAGCCGAAAGCAGAGGCTTTAACCCACTGAGCCACCCAGGTGCCCCTGAGCCGAAGGCAGATTCTTAAGCAACTGAGCCACCCAGTCGCCCCCAAGTATGGTCAATTAAATAATGGCTTCTGTAGGGGTGAAAAACTGGACATAAGACACCTTCCAACTTCTCAATAGCTAAAAGATGAGGCATCTGTGGGGCGCCTGGGTGGCTCAGAAGGTTAAAGCCTCTGCCTTCGGCTCAGGTCATGATCCCAGGGTCTGGCTTCGAGCCCCACATCAAGCTCCTTGCTCAGTGGGGAATCTCCTTCCCCCTCTCCTTCTCCCTCGCCCCTTCCCCTGCTTATGTGCACTCTCTCTCAAATAAATATTTTCTTAAAAGATAGAACTTGCATGTAACAAACGATGATGTGTTGGTCCAGGTCCATTGGAAAGCACCCCAAGAATTAGATGAAGTATTGAGGAAATGCAGGGGAGGGAAAATAGGAAGTGAGATAGAGGAGGCCTCAGAGGAGGGAAAGGCAGGGACCTAGGTGGAAGCATCCAGATGGTTTGGTCTTGGCCATCTGTCAGCGCTGGGCAGGTCTTGGAGGAGTCGTTGGTCATCAGCGCAGTCCTGTGTCCCTCAGGAGTCTGTCCCCTCCCCCCAGCTACCTGCAGGCCAGGGGAAGGCTGGTTGTAGGAGTGGGGTCCTTGTGTACTGACACCTCCCGGGGTTGGCGTACAAGGCACGGTCTCATGGCCACCACAGATGGCACCGTAGAATCCAGAAAAATTGCAGTTATTGTGACAATTATTATTGCTATTCCCAGGTGGGCAAGACACCCACACCCATGGGGCTGGCACACACTCCCCTAAGCATGTACCTGAAAAAGGCTACTCCCTCACCGAGCAGAAATTCCACATTGCTCTCCTAAGCCATCGGAGCAACTCCAGAAGGCTCTTGGGGATGGTCCCCTCCACCCCCTGTAGGGGAACCAACCAGGCCCTGCAGCCTCAGCCTGGGCATCCCTCAGGGCTCCCCCCCACCCACTCCTGGGCTCTTCTCTCTGTGTATGCAGACCCTGTGCCTGTGTTTGAAGCGACACGCAGCCTAGACGACAGACTGCAGCCCCCCAGCTTCGACTCCACTGGGCAGCCGCGGCGAGACCTCCACACTTCGTGGAAGAGGCACCCCGAGCTCCTGGGCCCCAAAGGTACAGATAAGGCCTTCACGGGATGTCCCTAATAAACAAATGGGCTGTGGATCTTCAGCAGCCTGGCTTGGCCATCTTTGGAGGGATGGAGGTAGGGACACCTAGGAGCTGGACTGTATCATTTTCCATGTAGGGTGGGTTATGGTACACCACTGCTGAAACAACCCAATCCCAAATCGCAGAAGCGTAATATATTCAAAGGGTGGGAGGTTGCAGGGGACACCCCATGTGGTCACTCGCACACCCAAGCTGTGGTAATCCTGCCGTCTTCAACATATGACATCCAGAGTCACAGTGACTGTTACAACCAGCCAACAGGAAGAGAAAAACTGCGGAGGATCATACCGAGGTTTATGGCACACAGCACTCCCAGCCACATCCCGGTGACCCAAACTCGGTCATGGGGCCCCGCCCAGCCGCAGGGGAGCTGGGAAGGGCAGTCTGACTGTGTGCCCCACAGGGGAGGGAAACGGGATGTGGCAACACAGCACTGTCCCGGCATCGAGTGAGGCAAGTCAAGCTAAAAATAGAGTTCAGATATACATATATGATGATTAAAAATGTTTAAAAGCAAGAGAATGATGAACAGAAGCGAGCATGGTGGTTACCTGTTTCAGATGAAGGAGGAGGTCTCTGGGGAGGAGCAAATGCGCCTGTGAAAGCTCTCGGTGACCATCCAAGTCTTGGGTGTTGGTTGAGCTTCAAGCCAGGCACTGTCATAGGCACTGGCGACATAGCCGGGAGCAAATCAGACTCAAATCCCTGCCCTCGTGGCTCCGACCTTCTAGAATATAAGGCTGACTGTCAATGAATAAATGTTAAATATATAGTATTTCAGGTGTAAGAAAGGCTTTGGGGGACAAATGAATCAGAGAGAAGGGGAAGAGACTAAGGAATAAATGATAAATGAGGAAAATTTACCTCAAAGTTCAGCAAGTTTACCTGTTTTTTTTTTTTGGTAAAGAGCCAGAGAGTACATACTTCAGGCTTTGCAGGCCACATATTTTCTGTCACAACTACTCAACTGTGTGGAAAAAAAGCCATAGAACTTGGGTAAATGAGTGGGTATGGCTGTGTTCCAATAAAACTTTATAGGCAAAACAGGAGGTGGGCCAGATTTGGCCCAAGGGCTGTCATTGCAGACCCCTTGTCTACCTCCTGGAGTCATGGAGATCATGGGCTGAGGCCTGTCAAGTCAGTCTGACTGCTCCAGTGTGCTCTCCATTTCAAAGCCCCCTCCCTTCCTTCCAGTGCCTAGTGAGCACCTACTATATGCCTGGTCCTTGGCAGAGTCTTCTGGGGAAGATTATTGGTGACTGAAATACAGCACTTTGCCAGCTCTGTTCCTGTACCCAGAATGCCCTTCCAGCCTCCCTGACAAACCAGCTCATATAGTGATGGCTCTGTGCGGCCTCTGAGGTCCCTCTAGGGTTTGAATTTCCCTCTATCAGAATAATGATGCTTGTGGGAACTGCCTCTTGAGAGCATTTGCTCTGTGCCATGTGCCTTTCACACGGTTTCCTACTATCTCCTCCTGTCAACTTTGTGAGGTGTCACTGGCCCCATTTGACAAATGGGGGAACAGTCTCAGAGGCAGCCAAGCAGGGATTTAAACCAAGGGCTCTTGACCTTGGCCCTGGGCTGTGTTTCTCCATGAGAACACTTGTTGCTGTGCCTCATGATGGTCAAACTCCGTTTGTTTGCTGCTGTGGCCTCAGCCCCTGGAATGTCCCGTGTGTGTGTGTGTGTGTGTGTGTGTGTGTGTGTGTGTGTGTGTGTGAATAAGCCAGGGCCTGAAAACTGTCGGGCCCTCAAGGGACCCACTCTGCAAACTGCCCAGCTCTACACTCACCAGAGGAGCCTAACAACCAGGACAGAGCTTAAAGGAGTCAGTCGGACCCAAGGCCAGAAGCCCAGATTTGGGGATTCTTGAGACATCCTTGATGGCCAGTCCCTGAGCACCCTTTCTCCCCATGACAAATTGAGTGCCTGGGGCACCCACACTGATTCCCTGAAGGAGCCACCACGGGCCTGCAAAGCGAGACCTGATGTGGGCCCTGTGCAGGCGTACCCGCAGGTGCAGTGGGCTGTGACCGAGCCTCTGAGTGTGGCCGTCGCCTGTGGGAAGGGGAAGTTAAACCCACAGCTACCCCACGGCCTAGCACTTTCACTCCTAGGTGTCTACTCCAGAGAACTGAGAACTCAAACACATGTACACACATGTTCTCAATAGCCCTATTCACAGCCGCCAAAGGTGGAAACAAGCCAGATGTCTATCGGCAGATGAATGGGAAAACAAAATGTGGCCTGTCCATGAAATGGAATATTAGTGAACCATAAAAGTGAGGGATGGTCTGATCCATGCTACAACCTGGATGAACCTCGAAAACTTTGCTAAGTAAAAGAAGCCAGATACAAAAGGACATATATTTTTTGTGATTCTGGTGATAGGAAATATCCAGGATATGCAAGTCCCCAGAGACAGAAAGCAGATTGGTGATTACCAAGGCTGAGGGGAGAGGAAAAGGAGTGACTGCTTAGTGGGGACGGGCTTCCTTTTGATGACATTCTGGAGTTAGTGCTAACAGTTGCACAATACTGTGAATGTACTAAATGTCACTGAATTGTATACTTTTATGTATATTTTACCATGACCCTTAAAAAGGTAAGAAGGCCGAGGAGGCAGGAACAGGTCCAAGAGGGTCAAGGAAGCCTCTGGGCATGCTGGCTGAGGCTGGCACACGGGAACTTGACATTCATTCACACACGCCCCCCAGGGCAACAACCCAGCTGACCATGGTGATGACAGGTCTCTCCAGCTGCACTCTCTCCATCACCCGAGTTTGGAAAACTAAGTCCCAGCACTCCCAGTCCCTCCGATTTGCAGAAGGCAGCTCTGGCTGCCCTGCCACTTCCAGCGATGGGTGGTTTTCCCTCTTTTTTCCCTCCAGAGCAGAGAGAGGGGACGTCTCCGGCCGGGCCCACGCTGACTGAGGGGAGCCGCCTCCCGGGCATTCCCGGCAAAGCCCTCCTGACAGAAACTTTGCTGCAGAGAAATGAGGCGGAGAAACAAAAGTGAGTGGGGAGGAACCGGTGGGAGGTGGGACCATCAGGGAAACCAGATGCAGGTTGGAGGTGGAGATGCAGGCCTGCCCCATTTCAGCAGCTCAACAGCCAGCCCTGGGCAGCTCACATCACCTGTCTGAGCTTCAGATTCCCCAGCCGGAAAGTGGGACTAATGGTGGTGTATTAGTCAGGATCCCCCGGAGGGGGAAAGAAAAAAAAGAAGCATTTTCTATTTTAATTAAGACTTGTGTTTTAAAGACTTAGTTCACGCTGGTGGGACTGACAAGTCTGAATCAGTAGAGCCAGCCAGCAGGCTGGAAACTGTCAGGCAGGAGTCAGTGCTGCAATCTTGAGAAGAATTTCTTCTTCCTTAGTTTTATTCTTAAACTCTGCAACTGATTAGACAAGGCCCACCCACATTATTGAGATTATTCTCCTTTACTTAATGTCAACTGACTGTAGATGTTAACCCCAACTACAGAATACCTTCACAGCAACCCCAAGATTAGTGTGTAGTTGAATAACTGGGTACTGTAGCCTGATTAGGTGGACAGGTGCTATCAACTCCTAGTCTGCTGTGTGAATGAATGCATGTGCTTAGCCCTGCACTCACTTGGAGGAGTGTGTCAGTAAATGGTTGCCCTTACAGTTGTTGTGGGAATAATAATACCTGCATTATTATAAATCTGGATCCTTGGGGCATTTCTAGACCAGCTTCATGGTGGTCATTACATTTATCCTTTCATTCACTTCTTCATTCGTTTGTCCCATGTATTTATGGAGCCACCTGCTGTGTGCCAAGCACTGTTCTAGGGACACAGCAGTGAACAAAGGGACAAACCTCCTACTCTCCTGGAGTTTACTTTCTCATGAGGAAGACACAAATAAACCAGATAAATAAATGGTCTGCTGCATGATGATAGGGGTTGTGAAAGAAAATAAAGCAGGGGGAGGGGATGAGATTGAAGCCCAAGTTTGTTTGTTTTTTTAAGATTTTTTTTTTAATTTATTTGATATATAGAGATCACAAGTAGATAGAGAGGCAAGTGGGGGGGGGGGCAGGCTCCCTGCTGAGCAGAGAGCCCGATGTGGGGCTCGATCCCAGGACCCTGAGATCATGACCTGAGCCAAAGGCAGAGGCTTAACCCACTGAGCCACCCAGGCGCCCCGAAGCCCAAGTTTTAAATAGGGTATGAGGGGAGGCCTCACTGAGGAGGTGAGTAAAGCCCTAAGAAGGTGAGGAGGGGGAATTTACAGATATATAGGGGAAGGGTGTTACAGACAGAGGGGACAGCCAGTGCAAAGGCCCGGAGGTAGAAACATGACCAGCAAGGAGGTGGTGTGATTGGAGGAGTGTGAAAGAGGGGAAGGGACAGGATATAGGACCAGAGGTAAAGGGGTTCCTTCCTTAGAGTCTCTGAGCCAGACAACATAAGGCCCAGGCTTTGTATAAACCCGCCCCCAGTCCAGCTGGGGCCCCTCTGTCTCTATTGAGCCACGTGCATCACACCAAAACTCTAGGCTGCAGTGGGTTGGGTGACTATCCCAAACAACTGACCCAAAAACGGGAAAAAATGCCTCCCTGGGGACAAGAATAGTAAGTAATGGTACTGAGGGAGCACTGGGAACCAGCATCACGCTGAAGATTTTCACAGCACCCATGGAGGCAAAGCCCAGCAGGACCCTTATTTTACAGATGAGGAAACTGATGCCCGGAGAGACAAAGTCACTGATTAATACAGGTCCACACAGTTAGCAAAAAGCAAGGCAGCCAAGTGCCTGAAAGTATGTTTAAGGACCGAGTAACAAGGCAGTGGTACAGATTACAGAGAGCAGGTGAGAGGAGTACGAAGCCAGGAGAGCCGACTCGGGGACCCAGGCAAGGCCCATGCACATGGGCGTGTGCAGAGCCAGTGTGAGCAGACCTGGTGTCTCCGCAGGGGCCTTCAAGAAGTACAAATCACTTTGGCAGCCAGACTGGGGGAGGCAGAGGAAAAGATCAAAGTCCTACATTCAGGTATGTTTCTGGCACACATTCCCTGGCCCCGTGCAGCTCCCCAGCCCAGTCGGACCAGGAGGGGGAGTGGGAGGGGACAGTCAGTGACACTGAACTCAGGCTCAGGTATTCTGGAATCAGGAAGGCAAGGGGGGAGTTTGAGGAGGAAGGGGATAGTTCAGCATTACCCAGTGGGGGTCTGAGCCCAGTCTCCAGAGGCCACATTGCTGTGGAGAGAGGGTTTGAGAAATAGAATTAAATCAGGAGTAACACAGCGCCTGCAGGGGCCAGACACAGAACCAAGCCAGCCAGGTTAGGGAAGACACCAGGGCAGGGTGGGGTCTGGGGCAAACTGGACCACTTGGGCCTTGGCTAAAGAGATGGCCACTGTGCGCACCAGCCAGGCATGGCCATATGACCCAGTGTTACCAAGCCTTCGATTTTCTTGGAGAAATCAGAAATCTGGAATTTTATAAGAAATTTCTCATTTATTATAATATACACATATCTGTTAACTTCATTGCTCCTCTCTGTCCCCCTCACTTTCCAGTCTGGACCTTAGGATAGGTGAGCTCATGGATGGATGGCCCCACCCAGGTCCTGAAGTGACCTAAGGGTGTGAGACAGCTTATACCCAAGGCCATGGGACAGAAGACCCCTACTACTTGCATGGGTCCTCTAAGCTTCATAGACTCCTAGAGGGTCATCCTGTCCACCCTCCAACCAGCTTGAAGCCCCTCCATGGGCAGGAAACTCTACCTATCACTGGTTCTAACCAAAAGAAAGGTCTTCCCTTACTACCTTGAACCTCCTTCTGCCTTCTGAGCCCTGCAGAAGGAATGGGGGAAGTGGGGGACGCTTCACCCTCGCTCTTTAATTTTTCTCAGCGTTAAAGGCCACACAGACAGAGCTGCTGGAACTGCGGCGAAAATATGATGAGGAGGCAGCATCCAAGTAAGTGAAAACCCTGCTGAGGCATGCCTTCTCATTCTGGCCCTCCCAGACATCCCTCCTCCCTTATATCCTACCAGATATGTCTCTTCCCTCTGACCTTCCCAAATATGCCTCCTCCCTCCAACACCCCCAGACATGCCTCCACCCTCAGGCCCTCTCAAATATTCCCTCCTGACTCCTCCCTCCAACTCACTGCCTGAAACACCTATTTCATTAAGCACCCAGTGCTCCCCAGCCCCGTAGACACACAGCTGTTCACTGGTCATTTGCTATGCCATTCATGTGCCAGACTATAAATGACATTCTGGGTCGTGGCTGAGCATGTTTGCTGGGTGGGGGCCTTCACCTTACCCCAAATTCCTAGAACTGTCTCCACCACAACTCCACAGTCCAACCCTCAGGGGCTGAGTGTCATTCACTTAAATTACTCTGGACTCAACATGGCTTTAAGACATCATTTATTTAAAAAAAAAAAAAAGACATCATTTATTCCACAGACACTTATTAAACACCTACTGTTTACCCAGTGCTGTGCTGGGTCCCTGGAAGAAATGTTAGAACATGGTGCTGTCCTCAGTTGAGGAGAAGAGACAGACAATCACTGATAATGTACAGAGATAAATTCATTCCTTCACAGATACTATTGAGCACTTACTGTATGCTTGGCACTGTTCTGGGTGCCTGAATGCTAAAAAAGGAAGAACCAAGAGCAGCAAGAGAGAATCACAGGGAGGGTTGGGTCCTATTATCCAGCATAGTTACGAAGGGCTTCCCAGAGGAGATGACCTTCAGAATGAGAAGGAGATAGCTATGTGGAGAATGCCAGGTCAGGTGCTCTGGGCAGGGGGGAAGAGCTTGCACGAAAGAAGGCCCTGAACATACCTAAAGCACGCGCACAGCCTCTAGTCACCAAATGCTCCCCGCAGGCCTCCTGTGCCCCTCCCCAACCCTGTGCTCAGCAGAGGGGCGACCGAGGTGGATACGGCCTGTCCTGGCCCCCTTAGTGCTGGGACCCTGGGGGTTGGGGGGGGGCAGCAAATAAACAAATGACCACCACGGGGATAGCTGAGGGAGGCCTCCTAGGAGGACACTTTGGAGCTGGCTTTTAAAGCTCAGGGTCCTATCCTCTTGAGGAAGGGCATTGAGGTAGAAGGCACAGCAGGGACAAAGGCTGGGAGGTGTAGCTCTGTGCACAGCTAAAGAGAATAGACCCCTGGGGGTGCGGCAGGCCAGGCTGCCCGGAAGGGGTGTTGTGCTGAGGCCCCCGTCCCATTTCCAGACATACTGGGTTCTTTAGTGCCCAGCCCCATTTCTCTCAGGTAGGAAGGGTAGAGGGCAGCCTCCTTAACCTCCCGTTGCGGGCCTTTAGGTTCAGGCAGGGGCTGGGGTTATCGGGGTAGGCAGGGGCTCAGGGGCTGCCAGAAGCCCTTCTCAGGATCTTCTCTTTCTGTCTCAGGGCAGATGAAGTCGGCCTGATCATGACCAACTTGGAGAAAGCTAATCAGGTGAGAAGATGTATGCTAACACTCATTCTGCCCAGGGTTGGGGGCTCGGGCCGGGAGGGAGGGACTGAACCCAGCTGATATTTGTTGTTATCATTGCCGTGTGCCATGCTGAGTGCCAGGGCCAGGAGGTGCCCAGGCCCTGAGCTCCCAGAGGGAGGAGGAAGGGATGCTGACGGGACACTCAGAAATAGGGTGAACAGGAAGCAGCAGTCGGGGAGGGACGCCTGACCCAGACTCAAGGGTCAGAGAAGACATCATGGAGAAAGGGCGTGATGCTGAGATCTGATGAACAAATTGAAAACGAGTGTCCAGATGGCATTGCAGGCCAGGGAACAGCCTGGGCGAAGGCCAGGAGGCCACCTACACAGAAAGCGGTGCCTTCCCTGGTGACTGTACAGGAGGCCTCTCCAGCAGGAGGGAGGCGGCAGAGCAGTGACTGGTGAGCCTAGCACGCAGGCCTAGCTGGGACATGGGTCTCTCCCAAGCAGACCGAGTGAGGGACCGTATCCGCAGAGCCTGTGGTGGTGACAGGGGACAAGCCCCTGCTGCTGCTTCCCCTCCCTCCCCACCACCAGGTCTCCTGCAGCCTCCTCCCTTGATCCCAGCCCTACCAGCCAAGCACTGGGCAGGCCCCAAACTTCATTGGGTTCCCCATCTTCTAGTCCCAGCCCAGGTCCTTGAAAGCCTAGGAGCCTCTGCGAGTCCCCATTTTCACATATGTGAATGGGGTCCCGCACCCTGCCTTCTTCTGGCCTCAGACCCGTTGCCGTCTGGTGGGCAAAGCTGGCAAAAGCCTGAATGGAGGTGAAGTGTGGCCATGGTCTTCGGTCTGGAGTCTCTACCCACACCTGGCTCCCTGCAAACCCAGAAGCCAGGGTCATGGCCAAGCAGTGTGACAGCAAGTGGGTCACCCTGGTCACAAGTGGGTCATTGCCCTGGGGGAGCACACTTTGCAGCCCAGGAGCCGTTCTCTGGAGGAGGGGCATTCCGGGCAGAAGGTACCGCAGGAGCAAAGGCCCAGAGGCATGGCTGTGCCAGCATAAGGGCATGGCCCTCCCACCTGCAGAGGAAACATGGAAAGGGGTAGCATTTTGGGGGTAATTTTTTGAATACATAATCCATTTACATAGTTCAAAGCACAAAAAAGTTCATACTTGGGGAACTCCCATCTCCTTCCCCAACTTGGCTTGCCAGTTCCCCTCCCTGTGGCAGCCTCTCTTGTTTCTAGGGTCTCCTGTAGAGCTCCATCCACAAGCTCATGATTATATGGATTTTTACCCCTTTTAAAAGCAAAAACTATAACATACTGTACCCACCCTCCTGAACCTTCTTTTTTCCACGTGTGTATCTTAGAACTCGTTCCATGTCTGTATAGAAGCAGTCCATTTATTCACGGCTGTGTGGTATTGCCCTACGGAGCCGCACCGCCATCTATCCTGGGGGGCAAGCTTTCCATGAAGGAGCAGAGAGTAACTATGCCCAGCTCTGTGGGTCTCTGTCACAGCTAATCCGCTTTCCTGTACGTGAAAGCATAGACCGTATGCGAGTGAATGGATGTGGCTGTGTTCCAGAAGAACTTGGTACACAAACCAGGCATCTGGCTGCAGTTTGCCCGCCCCTGGTCTAACTAGTCCCCGACTGGTGAAGACCATGGTATTTCCAGCCGTGTACGATCATTGTCAGTCCCGCAGGGAACACCCTGGCACAGACACTATTTCAGACCTGCATGAGCCAATAAATAGGATAAATTCTGAGAAGTGGAATTACTGGGCGGAGGATCTGCATTTTTATCTGACAGATGTGACCGAACTGCCCAGTTTACCCTCCCTGCAGCCAGTGAAGAGAGGGCCTGTTCCCCTGCAGCCTCACTAGTACCGTGTGTCACCCAACTTCTGGATCTTTGCCAGTTTAATAGGCTTGAGGAAAGAGATCTTAGAGCAGTTTGAACAAGAAACAATTTCTTTAATGTTTATCTTCTCTGAGTATAAAAGTAAAACTTTGTCATGGAAAGTATGGAGAAGAAAATAAATGTCATCATATGAAGGTTTCTTTAATCTGTGTTAAGATTATCCAAAATGTGAACAAGAGGATTCTGGAGCAGAGCAGATCAGCGTTACTATTTACATAGTAAATAGTAGTTACTATTATTACTATTTACATAGTAATAACCCGGCCAGTTTGCCCAGCTCTTTCCCCTGGGGGTGACAATCAGTCATCGTCCTGCATGCACCAGATTTCTTACTGGGGACAAGGAACCCCCAGATGTGAATCTGGGTGGTTATATAGGAGAGGGAACTCTTTGAGAGGGAGAAAACTAGCTCCCTAGCGTCATAACGGACAGAAGGGCAAGGATCCCAGGTTTTTAGCATGTGGAATGCAAATATTTCTCTCCATGGGAGAGATAAGACTCACTCGTAACTTTTTAGTAGCTATAAACCCTGCTTTCCAACCCAGGGGATGTGTCCCTGGCCGGGGTCTCCCCCCGCTTTGAAATGTAAACACATATCTTCAGAGAGGAACATCTGCCGTGCTCACCAGCGATGTCAGAAACTGACTTCTGGGCTTGTCATTTAGCCCCATCCTGTTCTAGTCAGATTTGCTCGGGAAGCCCCAAACTGTGTAGAAACATCAAAGTATTTCTCTATACCCGCACACCCAAAGCCTTTCCCAAAACAAAACTGACTTGAGCCATTTCTGGAACAAGGCAGGATACTAGTAAGTGAACAAATCAATTTAAAAAATAAGTTAACCCCCCAAAATTAATTAATTAATTAACAAAATGTGAACATGGATGTGTGTGGGTCTCCATATGTGTATGGTAGGCGTGGCATCTTGATTGCCAAGATCAGTGTGAAAGTTAACTATAGTTGTTATGACCTGCCTCACCCGCTGAGGATAAAAATACAATCATAGCTTTTTTCATAAAGTTAATCAACTATTGATACCTAAGATACCTAATGAGTTGTAATTTACCAGATCACTTACTTTGCAAAACAACTCTATGAGGTAATTCTTTTTATCATCCCCATTTTACAAATAGGGAAACTGAGGCTGGGCAGATGAAATCTCCTCCCCAAGGTCACATAACGAGGGAAGGACAAAGTACAAATTTCTCTCGAAAGCCACAAGGCTACATTGTGAACATTTGGAAGCTTCCTTCCAGGCTTTTTTCTTAGAAATTTTTGAGAAGTTAAGTTCCACCATAGACCGAGTTCGGTAAGCTGGCATCCCAATTTAGATGTGTTTCATTGCCCCCATTTCACAAGAGGAAAACTGAGACCCAGGGAGAGGAAGCGACTTGCCCAGGGGCCTGCCGCAGCTCATGGGCTGGGAAACTCTCTGCAGACGCTCCATCCAGGTGGCACTAGGTGGCATGGGAGCTGGAGACAAACACCAGCCCTGCCTGAGGTGTGCAGAGCGATGGCAGAAGGCCAGGGTGGGATCCAGTGTGACCCTGCTCCTCTCTTAACCACGTTCGCCTCCACTCTCCTCCCCCAGCGAGCTGAGGCTGCCCAGCGGGAGGTAGAAAGTCTTCGGGAACAACTCGCCTCGGTCAACAGCTCTATCCGCCTGGCCTGCTGCTCCCCCCAGGGACCCAGTGGGGTAAGGATGGTGCGGGAGCCAGAGGGAAAGGTTGGGAAGAGCCATGTTGGTGAGTATGAATATGTGGATGACATTTTGTGGATCAGTCATGTACCTCTGTGTGAAATTAGGCACATGAAAGTGTGTGGATACAGTGGGCATAGCACCTTAATAAGGTCAGTGTATAGTTAACTATAACTACTATGACTTGTTTCACCAGCTGATGTTCAAAATACAGCCACAGCTCTTTGCAAGCTCAAGCTTCCATGTGTGATTAATAGGAAGCCCAGCATCTTCCTTTGGAGGCTCTCCTTTACCCCAAATTGTCCAAGAATGCCAGCAACTTACTCAGGCCAAAGAGGACCATTTCCATGGCCAGATGCCTGGCAAGACTGGGTGGGAGGGTAAGTTTGAGCTCTACAGCAGCGGTACAGTTCTGGTAGCTGCCACCAGGTGTCGCTATTGACCACTGGTTCTCAAGTCCTACCAAACCACAGTTGGACCACTTAACCAAGATCTGAGGTAAACAGTCCTATCAGCCGTTGGGTCCCAAAACATGCCAGCGTGATTCCAGTGGGCTTTCCCAAACAGCCACATGCTACAAAGCACCCGTCTTTAGTCATCAATCCTGAGGTTCCTGTGTTAAGCCAGCTTAGCGCATCTTTCTCTTTCCTCATGGTTGGGGCCTCCTGGAGTCCTGGGGTCAGAGGGATTTCAGTCAGAGTCACCCCAACCGACCCCTCTGTCCTGTGTTGAGAGTCTTCATCGCGGAGCACCTGGCTGTCAGTAGAGCATGCAACTTGATCTCACAGTCATGAGTTCAAGCCCCACATTGGGTGTGGAGCCTACTTTAAAAAAAAAAAAAAAGTCGCCATTGCTCCTCTCCCAGGAAGCCTTGGGTTCCTTATGTCAGCCGGTCCACCTTCTTTCCAGATCTCTGCATACCAAGGGATTCGATTCCCGACTCCTTACATGACGGCAGGCCTGCTCCAGGATGATTTGCTGCCTCCCCGCACACACCTGAAGTGGCCAGCATACGTTTCACTCACCGGACTCCCTGAAACACTGACCACTGTGCCCGTATCGGTCTTTCTGTTTCAGTGTCGGACTGTGTCTCCCCTGACGTGTGTCACCATGAATGTGTATATCTGTTTGTGGCCTTTGGGCAGATAACTGTATCCGTAATCTAACTGTGCCTCAGTTTCCTCACCTGAAAAGTAAGACCTACCTTATAGGGCTGTTGAGAGGATTACATGTAAAGTACCTAAAATGGTTCTTGGCTTATAGTCTGAGGTGGTTTTGCCCACATCGCATGTGATCTCTCAGCACACACGTGACTCTGTGTGTCACGGTGACATGTCCATGTGCACACATCTCTTTGGTGCCCAGGTATTTCTGTGTATCTGCATGTCAGCACGAGTATTCCAGCAGGTACATGTATCAGGGTGTGCTGTGTGTGTGTCTGTGTCCCAGGAGGCAGTGTGTGTAGACGTCAGTGTGCCTGGATATCTGCACAACACAACGAGCGAGGGTGAGAGAGACCAAGAGCAAGAGGGCTCCTAGGGTCGCCTTGACAGAATTTACCGATATGGTTCTTAATTAACCCCCGTGGAACCCGACAAATGCCTGTGCTAATCAGCCACGGGGAATTTTGCTGGTTTGGGGGGTAAGTTTTTCTGAGCACCACAGTGGCACTCGATGCTAATTAATTTAATGTGTTAATGGCATCCGCTTCCTGTTTTAATTGGCATTTATCTCCCTGGAAGGATAGCCGGTATTGGTAGTGGTAGGCTGTGTTTTCTGCTCCGTTTTGTTTTTTTGTAAGGCTTCTTAGATTCATCTACAACTGCTCAAGATAAGCCCGACTTCAGGTCATCTCAAACATCAACTTCTTCTTCATCCAGGACAAAACCCGGATGAAGGATGAAGGATCCATTTCCTAAAACCTGGAGAAGCCACGGGGCTTGAGACTAGGGGCAAATTGGGAAGAGAAAGGAACCACCGCTCACATGGCCTGTGGCTGCGGGGTCTCAGGTCTAATCCTGAGGGGTCTGCCCCTCAGGCAGTGGAAACAGTGGAGGAGTGGAAATGCCTCCCTGGGATAGGGCCTGTGCCTAATTTAGAAACCTAAACCTTGATCTTGATGTTCTCTCAGCTGGGAACACCCAATCCCCACCCTTTCCTCACCAGACTACTTCCCTTTATTTTTTTTTTTTTTTTGTCCTTTCATAAAGAGGTTTTATTGAAATAGAATATGTATAAGGACACGTGCTTATCCTAAGTGTACAGCATGTTGAATTTTTCAGAGATGCCATAACCAGCATCCAGATCAGCAGGTAGAATGTCCCCAGCCCTCAGAATGCCCCCCTCGGATCCTCATCCAGGACCTACTCCCCAAGGGAGCCACTCTCCTGACTCTTAACCACACAGCTGGGTTTTGCCTGCTTTTGTATCTGATCAGAGTCAGATCCAGCACACATGCTTTGCGGTCTGGCTCCTTTCCCTTCATATTCTGAGAGCCTGGTCCGTGCTGTGTTAGTGGTTATAGATTATCCGTTTTCAGAGCTGTATCGTGCTCCATGGTATGGGTGTACCGCAACCCGCTCCTCCCTTCTCTCACTGGAGGGCATCTGGCAGCCAGAGGAGGGTTTCCAGCTTGGGGCTGTCACACAGAGGGCTGCTATGACCGTTAGCTTGGTGTTCGCACGTGTGCCTGTGTGTGGTTCCTGCTCCCCCCCCCCACATATGCACCAGGCAGAAGTGCACATATCCAGCCTTAGTTTTCCAAGTCACTGACTTGTTCTTGAATTTCTTCACAGTTTAGCTACATCTGCCTCCAGAAAACCTTCCCTACCCCCTCTCCCCCCGCGCCCCAGTTTGAATACTAGAGGGAAGGCATCCGGGCTGGTAGAACTGGCCTGAGCAAAGGCTCAGAGACAGGAGGAGAAAAGCCAGAGACTGGAAGGAGGGGCTGAGTCACTCCGGGGAGCACAGCACCAGGGGTGGGGGAGGATGCCATGGATGGATTTCCCCTTTCGTCTGGGACTCAGAGGTGGGGAAGCCAGCCCTCTGGCCCCCTGCCCCACACCTCTTAGCCCCTCAAAGCCCCACTTTTTCTTCAGGATAAGGTGAACTTCGCACTGTGCTCGGGCCCCCGGCTTGAAGCCGCGCTGGCCTCCAAGGATCGGGAGATCCTGCGGCTGCTGAAGGACGTGCAGCACCTCCAGAACTCTCTGCAGGAACTGGAGGAGACCTCGGCCAACCAGATCGCGGACCTGGAGCGGCAGCTCACGGCTAAGTCCGAGGCCATAGAAGTAGGTCTTGAGAGAGGAAGTGTACAGACAGGAGACGGGCGGGGCGTCCCCAGGCAGAAGGACATGGGCCAGCCTGAATCCATCTTTGCTTTCTCCTCTAGAAGCTGGAAGAGAAGCTCCAGGCGCAGTCTGACTATGAAGAAATTAAAACAGAGCTGAGGTACCATGGGGAGTGGGGCCCCACCACCCCCAGCCCTCTTCCGGACATAGTTCATGATCTTCCTTCCTCCCACCACACCCCACTTGGTGATACCCCTGCCTCTCCCCCAGGGCAGCCTGGGTCTCAGAACTGAACCACACTTGGTTCTTTGCCCTCCAGAGCCACCTATCCGAGAACTTGCAAGGCGGCTCATGGCCCCTGTGGGAACTGGCGGAATGGTGCTTGCACTGGATGAGCTCAGGCCGGCCCGTGGGGGTTAGTTAGGGCAGCGCCCCTCCGCTATCACTGGAGCCGGCTCACAGCCTGCTACCTGAGCCCGTGGTTGAGTGGGTGCAGTGTTACGTGGGGTCCCCGGGGTGAGGCCATTGTTCTCAGTCAGGGAAGAGGAGCTAGAGGAAGTACCTCTCAGACCTCCCCTCAAGCCCCGTGAACTTGACTGGCCTCGGACTCTCTGCACTTTCTCTGGCAGCATCCTGAAAGCCATGAAGCTGGCCTCCAGCACCTGCAGCCTCCCGCAGGTGAGCTTCCCGCCACTGTCCCCGCAGTGCAGGCTGCCCTCGAGCCTTCTGCCACCCATGCCCTCTCAGCCCGGCTTCTTGTCTCCTCAGGGCATGGCCAAGCCCGAAGACTCATTGCTCATGGCAAAGGAGGCCTTCTTCCCCACGCAGAAATTCCTTCTGGAAAAGCCCGGTCTTCTGGCCAGCCCTGGTAGGGGAGACGGGATGCTCTTGGGGCCCGAGGGACTGTGATGGGGGCTGCCTGTGGGCCTCTGGCCTCCTCTGGGCCCACACACCACTGCCTCCTGTGTGGGCAGGAGAGGGATGGAGGAAAGGGGTGCACATTGAATGGGCAGCTACTGTGTGGTGGTGCTGAGCTGGGGGTTCCCCCGGGTGAAGCCAGCTGGCAGCGCCCCCTTCCGAGTGTCCACACACACCTACCCAACACAGCTCACTCAGGCCCTCCCAGGAACCCTTCACAAAGGCTCCATTCATCCCCGAGTCTTGATGAGCAGCGGGAAGAGGTCACAGGGCACAGAGGAGGGCATTCCCACTGTAACCCCCGCAGACATTGCTCTCTCCCCAAATCACTTTCGCTGCTCAGGCCTTCTCCCCATGCAGTGGCTCCATGACCTTACAGCTCTGTGGCCCCAGCCAAGACTCTCTATGCTGCCTGTTTCCTCATCTGTGAAATGGGGGCAATAACAGATCTACTCCGTGGGTGCTATTCACATGGGTAATGCAAGCACGGAGGACGTGTAGGAAGAGGAGGGCAGCAAGGTGGGCGCGGGCCAAGAGTGCGCATCCTGCCCCGGTGGGCATTGGTCGCAGCGCACCACCCGGGGGCCAGGGGCTGGCCCGGAACAAGTGCTCAGTGCATGTTAATATAGGAAGGAAGGGTCCCCAGGACTGGCATGTGGGCCAGGCCTGCACAGAGGGGAATTCGAGGGTCAGAAAAGGAGCTCTTAGTTCTGCTGGACGCCCAAAGCTCTTCTCTCCCTTTCCCCGCCTGCCCTCTCCTCCCCACTCCTCTCCCTGAATTGCTCTCTCATGTATGTGTCTCTCTACCTCCCACTTTCTGTCTCTTTGTCCCTCTGTCTCTTTCTGCCTCTCATTCTGTCTCTGCCTCTGTCTGTGTCTCCCTGGTTTCTTGTTTGCCTGGTGTATGCCTGGTTTCTTGTTTCTCTCTGCCTCTCTGTTTCCCTGTGTCCGTTTCTCTGGTATCTTTCTCACTCTCTGTCACTCTCAATATTTCTCTCCCTGTCTCTCTCTCTCTCTCTCCACCCATCACTGTCTGCTTCTTTCTCTGTATCTCTCCTTTCTTCCTCCATCTGTCTGTCTCTCTTGACGTTATAGAAGAGGACCCTTCGGAGGACGATTCCATCAAGGACTCTCTGGGCACGGAGCAGTCCTACCCATCCCCTCCGCAGCTCCCACCACCACCAGGGCCCGAAGACCCCTTATCCCCCAGCCCTGGGCAGCCCCTGCTGGGTCCTGGCCTGGGCCCCGATGGCCCAAGGACTTTCTCACTGTCCCCCTTCCCCAGCTTGGCCTCTGGGGACAGACTGGCAGGGGACGCACTACTGTCCAAGCACATGATGCCCCCGGCCACCTTCAAGGGGGAGGCAGGCGGCCTGCTGGTGTTCCCCCCGGCCTTCTACGGCGCCAAGCCCCCCACGGCCCCTGCCACCCCTGCTCCTGGCCCCGAGCCGCCTGGGGCCCCCGAGCCAGTGGACGGGGGTGGGAGCAGCACAGCCGGGGCAGTGGCTGGAGCCGAGGAGGAGCAGCTGGACACGGCGGAGATCGCGTTCCAGGTGAAGGAGCAGCTGCTCAAACACAACATCGGGCAGCGGGTGTTCGGCCACTATGTGCTGGGGCTGTCACAGGGCTCGGTCAGCGAGATCCTGGCCCGGCCCAAGCCCTGGCGCAAGCTCACGGTGAAGGGCAAGGAGCCCTTCATCAAGATGAAGCAGTTCCTGTCAGATGAGCAGAACGTGCTGGCTCTGAGGACCATCCAGGTGCGGCAGCGAGGTGAGGGCCCGTCCCAGGGCACAGGGGCCAAGGGCACAGTCTCTGGGCTCAGAGCCAGACTCTGCCACCTCCCAGCTGTGTCACCCAGGGCAAGTGACTTTGCCGCTCTGTGCCTCAGTTTCCCCTTCTGTAGAACAAAAATAAAAATATATATCCTCTCTCCCTTCTTCCTGGGGCCCGTGGCTACCCCTTGCTCCCCACTTGGCCCTAGTGGGACAACTCAGGCTGATCATGGTGGGAGAAGGCTGGGCCAGGGGCTGCCCTGGCAGGTAGGTACTTCCTAAGGACCTCCAAGCCTCAGCTCACCCATCCGTGAAATGGCCCGGGTTCCTGCCAATCTTGCCAGACTTGACTTTTAGGGTATCCCATGTGAATGGCCCAAGGTTTGACCTCCCAAACACACCTGAGTTTGAGTTCCAGCCCTGCCATTCACGCACTAGGTGACCTGGGACAGCCGACTTTAGTTTCTGTGCCTCAGTTTCCCCATCCATCCCCATCTGTCAGGCACCTCTGAGGGTTAAATGAGTAGAAATCATTCAACACGCCCCCGAAACCTAGTGCCTGCTTGAGAACTGTTAGCTGTGGTGGCCATCGTTGTCACCATTCTGATTGGTATTATTACTAGTTCAAGCCAAAATCATTTGTAGATCCAGCCTGTCACACAGACTGGCGAAGTGGTGGTCTTGCCACACGCACTCCAGATCTGCCCCTCCCTCTCCCAGCCCTGGCCCTGGAGCCCCCTGAGGGAGGAAGGGACCCACCCTTCACCCTGCCCAGCTCCAGGGACTGACCCACAGCATGCAGGTCCCCACGACAGGTGCCCCCTTGCCTCCCCCAGGCAGTATCACCCCAAGAATCCGCACACCAGAGACAGGCTCGGATGACGCCATCAAGAGCATCCTGGAACAGGCCAAGAAGGAGATCGAGTCCCAGAAGGGGGGTGAGTGTCACTGCCGCAGGCGAGGCCTAAGGCCTCCGGGACCTGTCCTGAGCAGGAGGTGAGCCCTTGCCCGCCTTCATCCACCACAGCGGGGATTCCAAGCAGGTCAGAACTCTTCACCATCCTGCCTGCAGCCATGTGAGGCCTGGAAGGCACCGGGTCCCTGTTAGTGTGGGAGCCACTAGCCGTGTGTGACTATATCCAGTCAAATTACTGGAAATTAACTAAAATTACAGCTTCAGTCTTCTGCACAGTGACGAGTGGCAGCCGTCTGGGACAGCCCAGCTACTGCCACCGCCCCGGTCTGGATTGTCTGGGTGTCTTCGACTTTGAGGAGACACAGTGATCCGTAATCGCACAGGAACTCTGTCAGCCACAGAGGCCAAAGTCTCACCTTCCTTCCTGCACCTCCATGTTCTAGTTCCCAAGGAGACCCTGTTCTCCTGGCTTCCTCTTGCCTCCCAGACTGTACGTTCTACACTTGCCCCGGGGGCCCTGCCTTACCCTCGTCATGCTGCTGTTCAGCCACAAACTCAGTGGCTAAAAACAACACACTGATCATCTCACAGTTCCAAAAGTCACAGGTCCACAGTCAGCCGCCCTGGGGAGCAGGGCTGCGTTCCTTCTGGAGGCTCCAGGGGAGAATCCATTTCCTTACCTTTTCCAGCTTCTAGAGGCGCCCACAGTCCTTCCCCTGTGGCCCCTCCTGCATCCTCAAGGCCAGCAGCATAGCAATTTCCGCTCTGCCTCTGATCTTCCTGCTTCCCTCTCACAAGCACCCCTGTGATGATGTGTGGCCGACCCATGTAGCCCAGGACCGTCTCCCATCTCAAGATCCTTAACTTAATCCCATCTGCAGAGTCCCCTTGGTCATGTGAAGTAGCATAGTCTGGGCCCAGACACAGGGATACCATTGGGACACCATTATTCAGCTAACCAGAGTGTAATTTCTCCAGCAACCCCTCAAACACGGGGTCCCCCAGGGCTCCCCCCACCAGGCCCTCTGACTTTCCTATCCTTCCTAGATGAGTTAGTCCATTCCTGGAAGTTCCACTAACACCCAAAACACCCCCTCTCCAGGCCAAACCTCTCTTGAGAGTTCCAGAGCCCTACACCAACTGCTAGCTGGGCATATCCACCAGGGTCCCCCACTGGCATCTCAGACTCAGCATATCTGAGATGGAACTTACTATCTTCCCTTACCCCTTACTCACTCCCCAAATCCACCAGCTCAAGGCTGGGAACCTGTCACAGATGGTGCCTGGCACCCAGGTCGGGTGAGCGGCTGTCCTTGACTGTCACCATCATCACTTGCCGGAACTGTCTCACTAGCCTCTTCACTGGTCTTACCAATGATAATCTAGGTCCCAGTGCAGCCCATTCTCCACAGAGGCCAGAGGGATCTTTCTAGAACAGAAAATAAATAGTCATGTCATTACTCCCCTTCCACAGCTCCCCATTCCCCTAAGATAAAAATGCCAACTCCTCAACAAGGCCCCAGACCCTAAGGTCTTGACTTCTCCTGACTCCCTATACCTCTCGAATGAACTGCTTGTAGCCATGTCCACTCTCATGCTGTTCCCTATGCCCCTAATGCCATCCTCACCCCTGGCCAACTCCTGCTCATTCTCAACAGTTCAGCTCAGAAGTCACCTCGTCTAGGAAACCCCCCACCCCCATCCAGGTGGATTGGATACTGACCCTCCTTGGATTCCCCATTATCACCTACAATGCTTGATGCAGGGGAGCCAAGAGTGGCCAGGCTGCAAATTTTGACTCTGCTGTTTATTAGCTGTGTGACCTTGGGCAAGTTTCTTAGCCTCTCTGTGCCTCAATTTTCTCATATTTAAAATGGGCCAATATCGGTACTCCTTTCTTTTTTTTTTTAAGATATTTTTATTTATTTATTTGAAAGAAATCACAAGTAGGCAGAGAAGCAGGCAGAGAGAGAGAGGAAGCAGGCTCCCTGCTGAGCAGAGAGCCCGATGTGAGGCTCGATCCCAGGACCCAAGGATCATGACCTGAGCCGAAGGCAGAGGCTTTAACCCACTGAGCCACCCAGGCGCCCCTCAGTGCTCCTTTCTTAAAGTTGTATAAGGTCAAATGAAATCAGTCCTGACAAGCACTCAGCCTGGGGCCCTGGCATGTAGAAGGTGCCCCTGAAAATGTAGCTGTCATTACAGGTAATGTTACATTTTTGTCTCTGGTGTTACATTTGTTCAAGTTACAAATACCTCTGCTGATACCTCTGTCCCTCCTACCCATCTGTCAGAGGGCTTTTTGCAGCAGGGGGCAGAGTGGCCTCCCCTGCACCCAGCACGCTGTACTGCTGCTGACTTTGAACCTGATGCTGGCTTTCACGTTCCCACTTTGTGGTGTCTGCTGCCCCTTGGTGGCAAATCGGAGCAAACTGGATTCCCCAGTGTCTGAATGTGGCTGGGAGCCAAGTGTTCAGCAAGGGCCCATCTTCCTGCCGGGTCCCTGGGAGGGACGGAGGAGCCCGCCCCAGAACCCTACACTGCCCCACCCAAATAATCCTGAGGCCCTGCTGTGTACAGCTGAATTTCTTCTTGCGCTCCTGTGCAGGAGAGGCAGTCATTCCATAAACATTGGCTAAGCATCTCCTGCATGCTGGACACGAGGTACAGCTGCGGACAAGACACAGTACTGGAGTGTAAAGAACCATGAGAAACAGATTCATCAAACTCTCTCACTAAATAAATAGGACAGCTGAGAGCAGAGAGAGGGAGACATGCTTGCAGTTGCTCAGAGAACCCAGGTCTCCTGACTCCCTGTACAGTGCGCTCCCACAGGCGAGGTGGGGGGTGTCAGGAAGAAGACAGCAGAGAAATCAAAAAGGCAACATCAGGGGGCACCTGGGTAGCTCAATTGGTTAAGCGTCTGACTCTTGATTTTGGGCTCAGCTCATGATCTCGGGGTAATGAGATGGAGCCTGCTTAAGATTCTCTCTCCCTCTGCCCCTCCCTGCCCATGCACACTCTCTGCCTCTAAAAACTAGTAATAATAAGACAAAAATGCCGGGCAACATCACAGCAGAGTGGGCCAGCCAGGGGGGTTTCCATTCAGGGTCTCTGAAGAGGTAGCAAGAGACAGAAATGCCCGGGTGATTTCTCCACGCCCCTGACAAGAGCGGATGCTATGCAGAGAGCAACGAGCAGCCCCCCAGGGAGGACATGAGCATGCTGACTGCTAACTCGAGAGTTCCACCCTTGGAATTGAAGAACTATCCGGGATGGGGGAAAGATTTATATACAAGCTGTTCCTTTATCGGTGTTCACAACAGTGACCAACTAGAAACAGCACAAGTGCCCCGCAGTAGGGGATCAGGTAAACAGAGCAGAGAATATCCCTTCAAGTGGCATTGGCAGCCGTGAGAGGTAGAACTTTGAGTCATGAGAAAAAATGCTTGTGTTGATACTAAGTGGGGACGCGCCAGGCTGCGATCCCACATCAAGCGTGTTCTCCCCGTGTGTGAGATTAGAAAGCAGAGCAGAAGGCAGTACGTGAGGCTATTCTGTGTGGTTGCCTTTGGCAGAGAGATTAACTTCATTTAACCACTTTGTTGCAGTATCCTCACAGTATCTCCTAAGCATGCTTTGACTGATGCTGTGAACACCTTTGCCCATCAAACCATGCCCTGACCGTGGGCCTCTGGCCACCCTGTGTCATCCTCCCAACAGGTGAGTCCAAGAACGCGACAGCCCCACTCAGCATCACCAACGGCACAGCCCCCGCCAGCACGTCGGAAGACGCCATCAAGAACATTCTGGAGCAGGCACGCCGCGAGATGCAGGCACAACAGCAGGCGCTGCTGGAGATGGAGGCCGGGCCCCGGGGCCGCTCGGTCCCTCCCTCGCCCCCAGAGCGGCCCTCGCTGGCTGCTGTGAGCCAGAACGGGGCCCCGACCTACGTCAAGCAGGAGGACAGCAGTGGCGGCGGTGGCGGAGGAACCAGCAGTAGTGCCACACAGACGTCCCTCACGGTCCTGTCCCCCGCAGCCTTCGTCCAGAGCATCATCCGGAAGGTCAAGTCGGAGATCGGAGACGCCGGCTACTTTGACCACCACTGGGCCTCGGACCGCGGCCTGCTCAGCCGCCCCTATGCCTCCGTCTCGCCCTCCCTGTCCTCCTCCTCCTCCAGCTACTCTGGACAGCCCAACGGGAGGGCCTGGCCCCGTGGGGATGAGGCCCCCGCAGCCCCTGAGGACGAGTCGGCGGGGGGCGAGGAGGAGCCCCCCAGGGTGGTCGAGCTGAAGTCTGAAGGGGGCGTCCCCGAGGCAGGCAGCGGTGGGCGGCTGGCCTACTACCCCGCGTACGTGCCCCGCACGCTGAAGCCCACCGTGCCGCCCCTGACCCCCGAGCAGTACGAGCTTTACATGTACCGGGAGGTGGACACCCTGGAGCTGACGCGCCAGGTCAAGGAGAAGCTCGCCAAGAACGGAATCTGCCAGAGGATCTTTGGGGAGAAGGTGAAGACAGTGGGGCCCACCCCCAAGGAGCTCAGGGGGCCATGGGGCCCATGGGACCTGGGGAGGGAGAACCGCCTGAGGACCCAGCCCCCAGCGCTTGTGGTCTGGAAAGAGAGGTTGTGTGTATGAACAGGAACAAGGCAAAATCAGGATTCGAACCCAGGTCTGCATGACCCAAACCCTTTTTCCTGAATCCACCTGTCTCTGGGTCCTGTGGGAAGAGAGCCATGGGCAGGACTGACATTCAGTCCTGTGGTTGTTCAAGCAGTGAAATGTTTCTGTCTGGTTAGGAATAGCTACTCACCTCCCCTCCTCCAGAAGTCTCCATCCCTCCCAATGGTCTGCCCACTAAAGGGTTGAGGCTCAGCCCAGCAAAGGGTGCCCTGCAGTGCCAGTGGTTAAGTAGTTTTTAACAGCACCTCTGCCCGTAGCAGAGGAGCAGGCAAAGGGTCAGGTGAGCTGAGAGATAGGAGTGACCTAAGTGGAAGGCACAGGAAGACTTCCTGGAGGAGGAGGCGTTTGAGGGCTCTTCAAGTCAGGAAGGATTCTTACATGCAGGGATATCTGGAAGGGCACTGCCGATAGGGGGCGTGGCCCAGGCACAGGCAGGCACCTGGGAGATGAACAATCAAGGCAGCCCTGGTCTCCCAGAGAATCAGAGTGAACAGTGGTCTCTACAGAGGGAGGGAGGGGAGGCCCAGGGATGGCCCAGGAGCCTGCCTCCCTACCCTTCCTGCCCCGCCCATCCCCAGGTGCTGGGCCTGTCCCAGGGCAGCGTGAGCGACATGCTGTCCCGACCGAAGCCCTGGAGCAAGCTGACGCAGAAGGGGCGAGAGCCCTTCATCCGCATGCAGCTGTGGCTCTCGGACCAGCTCGGCCAGGCCGTCAGCCAGCAGCCCAGCGCCTCCCAGGGTGAGTGTGGTCGGGGCCCTCTCGCAGGATGCTGCCTGCCCCCCAGAACTGCCATTCCCAGCGGCCATTACTTCTCTCTGGAAGACAACAGTGCCATCCTTCCTTCAACCAGAGGAACGTCCTCTGTTGGTGGTTTAGACTCTGTGCCTAGAGCAAGTGGAGCGAATACTTCGCTTGTGGAGCTGGGGCCGCGCCCTCCCATCCCCTGACCAGAATCACTGATTGATCTCTTTTTCCCAGCGAAGCAACATGCAGCCTCAGAAGCTTAGCACAGAGATTTGGGCTGTTACCCATCCAATAATGATGCACAGGCAGGGTGGGGTCTGAACGTTGCCGGGGTGAGGAAACTGAGGCTCGGGGAGTTGCCCAACGTCACAGAGCAGAGATGGCAGATGGAGTCTGGGGAGGGACTCTAGGAAGCCCACGCTCCCTCCCTTGCAACGCCCAGTGGGCAGGTCAGTTGGAGTCCGGATGAAGTGCAGTGATCAGCAAGAAACATGATGTCAGACAACAAAGCATCCCAAGTGGTGGTGTTTATTGTAGAAGTTCATGCCCACAAGACAAGACAGCACACTGTTGCCGCATTGGCTACAAGCCTGTGCATTAAAATGTCAAAAAGAGGGACACCTGACTGATTCCATCAGTAGAGCTTGTGACTCTTGATCGCAGGGTCATGAGTTCAAGCCCCATGTTGGGCATAGAGCTCACTGGGGGGGGGGGGAGTCAAAAAGAGCCACCACTCTCCAGCCTGGGAAGAGGGTTCCATGGGGGAGGAGAGGGCTCTGGCTGTCTCTGTGGCTTTTTGTCTTTAAAAGAAACAGGGAGAGATTTGAAGGAAATAAGGGAGTATTGACATCTATTAAGGGCATGGACTCGGGGAAGGGAAGGGGGATTGATGTTTTCTTTTCAGTATATTTCTATACTTTGAAATATTTTATATTTAAAATTTTTGATTGAAAAACCCTGCTCCTTGAGGCAGTTGTGAGGGCTGATGCAGCCGTTCTAATGACAGCTGCCGTTGGTCACACCCAAGGCTGGGCACTTGCAGTAGCTGCTGCTTTAATCCTCATGTCAGTCTTCACCAGAGGGATTATTTGTCATTCCCACCTTCCAGAAGAAGAAACAGATGGTCTGAATAGTGCAGGGATGTGCCCAAACTCACCGGACAGTTAGTGGCAGAGCCAGGATCAGAACTCAAGGCTTTCAGCCATTAGGGTCCCTAGGAGCACCTACCCCAGAGCCCATACCCAGGAGTCCCCATCCCTGTGTCATGTTGTGTTGTATCGTAATTAATCTGTTCATTGTTGTAAATCTCACATCACGTAAAATTTACCATTTGAACCACTTCAAAAGTCTACGATTCAATGGCATGTAGTGCATTCAAGACTTTGTGCAGCCCCCAGTTCTCCGGCACCCCAGGACATTCTTAGTCCCCCAAAAGGAGCCCTGTGTGCATGAATCAGTCGTGCCCACCCAGCCCTCCCCCAGGCCCAGGAACCACCAGCCTGCTTCCTGTCTGTGTGGGTATGCCTCTGCTGGCCGTTCAGATCAATGGAATAGTACGCTATGTGGCCTTTTGTGTCTGGCTTCTTTCACTGAACACCATGTTCTCCAAGCTCATCCCTGTTGTAATCTGTCTCAGTACTTCCTGTTTGTGGCCGAATAATATTTCCATGTGTGGCTAGGCCGCCTTTTGGCTCCCGTGAATAATGCTGCTGTGAACTTCACATACCTGTTTTGAACCCCTGTTTTTGAGTCCTTTGGATACATACCTCAGAGTGGAATTGCTAGGTCGGGTGATAATTCTCTAACTTACTGAGGACCTTCCAAACTGTGCCCCATAGTGACCGCACCATGTTACACCCCAGGCAGCAGTGTGGGGGGAAGGGTCCTATTTCTTTCCGTCCTCGCCAACACCTGCGGTTCTCCGTGTTTGACTGAAGCCATCCCTGTGGGTGTGAGTGGGCAGCTCGTTGCAGTTCTGGTTTGCATTTGCCCAGTGTCAGATTGTTTGGGTTTTTCAAAATGTCTTTGTTGTGTAAGGATAGGGTTAGGCTAAGATAGTCAAGAATGGTGTTCCTGGTGGAAGAAACAACATAAGCAAAGGCTAGGAAAAAGGATCCTTCACAGATTAGGAAAGGAGTGAGATCCGGTGAGCATGGACACCTTGTCCCCGCCCCCTCTCCCCCACAGACCAGGAAGCCAGGGCCCATGTTCATGGAGGCAGAGATGTGAGCAGTGGCTGCTGGCTTGGGGTGGGGGTGGGGGGTGGCTGATCCAACCAAGGCCCCCACAGCCACCAGCTGTCCACAGCCTAGAGGCAGGAGAGGATCCATTGCCCACAAGGTCCCGCATAGTCAGGCCCTGGGGTTGGGTATGGACCTGTTCTAGCCCCCATACCATCCATGGCCCAGGGAGTCGGGGGTGAGCCTGATGCCAGGGGAGGCTTCCAAAGCATGACCTCCCCCACACTGGCTGCCCGCCAACAGAGCCTGGTTCAGTGATGGGCTCTTCAGCACTGCCCACAGTGGTCAACATGGGCACTGCAGCCACTTTGTGTCTGAGGCTTGCTTCTCAGAATTCTCTAGCTCCCCCAGAGTGATCTCTAACTTCCTGACCCCCGCCCACCTGAGTCTCTCCCACCATCATTGTCGTTTCTCTCCCCCTCCCTTGACTTTCTCACTGCCTTTCTCACGTGTCTCTTTGTCCCAATCTCTTCCCACCCCACCCCAACCCATTCTTTCTCTGTCCCTCTCTCCCACTCTGTGCCTGTCCCTACCCCATGTCCCCCTGTCACTCCATCTCTCTCCTTCCATCTCTCCCTCACTGTCTCTCTCCATCACGACCACTGTCTATTTGCCCAGGACATGGGACTTTCTATACTACAACCAACACAGTCCTGGGCTAACAGGTGTCACCCTGCTCTCTCAGCTGTGCCCCGCCAGCATCCCTGTCCAACACCCTTGCTCAAGCCCCAGCCCGCCTGACTGTTCATGTTCAACCCCCGGCCCCTTATGATTAGTGTGCTCCTTCTGATAGAGTTGATTTCTGAATCTTTCAATAATTTTGTCAGAAGTGATCCTCCGAGTCTGAGTAGTCAAAAAAGGCCGGCATTCTGCCTGGAGGCTGGCTGATTTCGGGCTTATCATCGGGGTCTCCCTCCATCGCCTCATCCCGCTCCGTCTCTAGTTGGAAATCTGGCCCTTTAGGAGGGGGTACAGGTGTTCCAAGAGGCAGATGCCTTTGGAGACCCCCGATTCTCCTCCAGCTGAGCCCAGCTCCTCTCCCATGCCCATGATGGATGGACTCTTGAAACAGCCTCTTGCTTTCCCAGGCTGGCCCTTCCCCACCGGCTCAGTATCTCTGCTGGTGACAGTCACGGGGGCGGGGGGAGACACATCAGCTCCAGCATCACACAGAGGCCACCTGGATGACCAGAATCCGCCCGATTAGGGGCCGGGGGAACATGATGTCTTCATGATGCCCAGTGTGAGCTGCCAGCTCCGTGGGTCTGTGATGCCACTGCTCAGAACTTTGAGGGTTCACCTTGCACCTTGTGAGGGTACACAGGGGTCCTGTTTCAAAATTTATTTATTTTGTTTATTCACTCAGCAGACTTCTGCCCAGTGCCTCCTTCCTCCCCACCTGCTAGAACTCACCCATGACTAACGTGTGTTCCCGGCCTGCCAGGGACTTATAGTGGACGAGAAGACAGTGTCAGATACAAGCAGATCTCAGTTTGCCACTAGTCCCTGTGTGACCTTGGACACATTGCCTAACAACCCTGAGCCTCCATTTCCTCCTCTACAAAATGGGGTGACATGGTAGCTACCCCCTAGAGATGCTATGAAGGTCCTCTTGGAACACCTGCACCCCCTCCTAAAGGGCCGGATTTCCAACTAGAGACAAAGCAGGATGAGGCGATGGAGGGAATAATAGCATTATGCAGGGCATGTGATAAGTACCCAATAAAAGGAAGTTTTATTAATTATTATCATCATCATCATCATTGTCATCAGGTAGGGGTGAGATCTGGCACAAGAAGGAAATTACAGTGAAGTGTAACAAGGTAGTCAAGGTGCTATTAAACCTTGAAGGTGTGCACCTCAGGGAAGGGGTGTTTGGGACTGGGTCTTGAAGGATGCATAGGAGTTCAAGGCTAGGGAGAAGACCTTCAGGATGGCAAAGTCATAGGGGCATAGAAGAGCCTAGGAGGTTTGGGGTGGGCGGTGGAGGGTGGGTGATTGGGGCTGTGAGAATAACTCCAGGTCTGTGCGGTGGGTTCCTCCAAGAGAGCCCAGAGTCTTAAACTCTAGAACAGGGACAACACGTTTCTCGTGCAAAGGTCAATAAGGAGCCATTTCAGATTCTGGAACACGGTAATCCACTTGCTCTCCACAGGGAAGGAAGAACCCATCCAGAGCAGAGGCTCAGAATATTCTTTCTAGAATCAAAGCCACTGTAGGCTGGTTGTGGGACTCTTTTCACTTTCTAGGCATCATACATTTTT
This sequence comes from Meles meles, assembly GCF_922984935.1. Taxonomy (NCBI): domain Eukaryota; kingdom Metazoa; phylum Chordata; class Mammalia; order Carnivora; family Mustelidae; genus Meles; species Meles meles. Next base: position 12,034,833 of record NC_060077.1, on the reverse strand, counting down.
ACACTGAGTGAATTTCTGGCAGGCAGCAGCCAAGTGTCTTGAAGAAGAGGTACCTGTTTCTAATTTGCTGGAAGGAGCCATGTGGACCAGCACTGGGATTCCTCAACCCTCCACCTTGGTCCCCACCCCTTTAAGGGCATCAGCTCAGGCCCATCCCCTATGTCCCAGGATAGACGGGAGTCTCAGTTCATGCCCAAAAGCCCAGTGGGTGACTGACTGCTCAGGTGGCGGCCTCTTGATGGCCCCGAGGAGGGCTGCTATAGGCATAGTGCCATGTAACAGATTCAGGGGCTGTGGGATTGGCAAGGTCATCCCACCCAACGGGTCTACCAAATGGCTTTTGCCAAATGAAAACTGTGGCTTATGAACTCAGTTTTTAAATATGCCAGCGTACCATGGACATCTTTTCTTTTTCTTTTTTCAGCTTTAAGATACATTTAACATAGTAACATTGTATAAGTTTAAAGTATACAATGTGATGGTTTTTTGTGTTTTTTTTAAGATTGTATTTATTTATTTGACAGAGAGAGAGAGCGAGAGAGGGAACACAAACAGGGGGAGTGGGAGAGGGAGAAGCAGGCTTCCTCAGGAGCCGGGAGCCTGTTATGGGACTTGATCCCAGGACTCTGGGATCATGACCTGAACTGAAGGCAGACGCTTAACGACTCAGCCACCCAGGCGCCCATAAAATGTGATGGTTTGGTAGGCATATATATTGCAAATATTTACCACAGTAAGACTAGCTAACGCACCCTTCACCTCACATAATTACCATTTTGCTGTTCTGTTGGGAAGAGTGAAGTTCTCCTCTCATAGCTGAGTGTCAAGTATATAATGCCGAATTGGTCCCCACAGTCACTGCACTGCACATTACATCCCCAGAACGGACTCTTCCTCTGTGGACAGCTTTTCATTACATCCTTTTTTTTTTTCATTGCTTCTGGGAATCACCATATTTTATTCTGTTAATCTCTGTCGGTTGGGTTTATAAAGGGTTCCCAACTTACTTTTTGGAACTTTTCATTTTTGAAGTGATTTCTAATTAATTGAACAGTTGAAACAATAGGACCACGGACTCCCTGTACCCCCCACACAGACTCACCAGTTGCTAATTTTGCCACGTTTGTGCCCTTTTGCTCCTAACCATTGGAGAGGTTAGTTCATTTCGTGTCCCTTTATCCCTAAATACTTCAACAAAGCATTGCCCGAGAACGAGAAAGCTGACAATGGTACCATACCATTAATGTAGCCCACGATCTATGTTCAGGTTTCTTTGGTTGTCCCAATAACAACTTTTATATCATTTTTTAAAGTAAACTCTATGCCCAGCTTAGGGCTTGAACTCACAACCCCCAGATCAAGAGTCACGTGCTCCACAGACCAAGCCAGCCAGGCACCCGCCCCATCCTTTATATAATTTTGTTTCTCCCTGTCCAGGATCAGATTCAGGAACCCTTGTATTTTGTAGTCGTGTCTCTCTACTCTCCCAATCTGAACAGTCTTCTGCCTCTGTTTGTTTTCCAGTTTTGACATTTCTGAATTATTCTGCAGACTGTCTCAGCCGGCTTTGTCGGCTGCCTCCGTGTAATTAGGTTCAGGCCACATTCAGAGCAGGACTATCACAGAGGCGACACTGTGTCCTTCTCACTCCATTGCATCAGGAGGCACCAGCTGTTGATTTGTCCTTCGATTGGTGATATTACCTTTGGTCCTTTGGTTAAGGGGATTTCTGCCAAGTAGCTGTGCTGGAGAGTTACTATTTTCCCCTTTGTAATTAATAAGTATCTTACAGGGAGATACTTTGAGACCATGTAAATACCCTTCTCTTCATCAGCCTCTCATCTGCTAGTTTTTGCATCCAGGATGGTTGCCCACATTGGCTCCAGCACACAAACACCCAAAGCCTGTGTGTCTGTTCCAAATGGCAGTAACTGCCTTCTCTGTCTCTCTGTGGCCCACAGCCAGTCCCACGGAACCAAGGTCCTCGCCGTCGCCACCCCCTAGCCCCACAGAGCCGGAGAGGAGCTCCCAGGAGCCCTTGATCCTGGCGCTGGAAGGCAGCAAGGAGAACCAGCAGCCGGAGGGACGCTCCAGCTCCTCGCTGGGGGGGAAGATGTACTCGGGCAGCCAGACCACGGGGGGCATCCAGGAGATTGTGGCTATGTCCCCCGAGCTGGACACATACTCCATCACCAAGAGAGTCAAAGAGGTCCTCACGGACAACAACCTAGGTACGGGGTGGCGGGAATCAGGGATCCTGCCCTCCTCCCCGGGTTGGCTCTTACTTGCCTTGAGCCAAGTGCCCACAATGAGATCCTGGGGTCCCGGGTCCAGCCTGCAGGAGCCCATCAGCCCACAGGTATCCAGGGTCCTCTGGAAGGTATCTAACTCTGACCCTAGAGTAGGACAGAGCGGGATGAGTACAGGTCTGATGTGACCTGAAATCCTCAGCCCATAGTGACAGTGACACTCTAGCACAATCCTGACCCAGTGCCGAGCCCCTTGCCCTCAGGGGACACAGAGGAGAAACCTGTTCTAGGACTCTTTCACTCTATGGATCATGAACTCCTCTGAGTCTCCACTGCGGGTCGTGCCCCTGTCCCAGAGAGATGCACACAAAGCCCAGATTCTTCACTACAATTTCTATTAGAAAATTAAGACATGTTCTTTATTTTAAAATACCAAACAGTGCAGAAGAAAAAAAGACTAAAAAGCAAGTAAAACTCCCCAAGCCCCCAATCATACACCACAATTTTTATATATATTTGATACTTTCTGAAAACATACAAGAATATATGTATACCTGATCTTTTACATATTTTCTATGTAGATGAATTTACATGCATACTGTCCTATAACCTGCTTTTTAAAAGTGAACGCTGTTTTGTGGACACCCTTCCAGATTAGAATGACCAGAAAGTCTTCTTCCCTGTGGCCAAGTGTTGCAGGTCAGGGATGCCCCACATTTCTGACCCACTTGATGGGCATTTGCTTATTTCCAGTTTCCTTCTGCCTCTGAAACCACGTCAGTATGTGTCTTTGTGCCTTGAGCAAATACAGCTGGAGGGAATTGCAGGGTCAGAGAATACGCACATTGAAATTTTGATGTCGTCTGTCAGAGTCCTTTCTAATGAGGTGAAACTAATTTGTACACACGAAGTTTTCTGACCTATTCGGGGATCTCCTAGGAGTGAGGGAAATCTGAATTATGAAAGCATTTTTGTTGGGAGCTGTCGGGTCCCTTACGCCCAACCTCCTATTTTGCAGAAAAGTCTCCTCCAGACTCCTACTGGGTGCAGGTCCTGCTGGGGGTATGGTCCTTCCCTCTGAGTTCATGGAGATGTCCAGGGTTTTCCTCTTTCTTGTCTCTCCTGGACGCACTGGCCCAGCCTGGGATAACAGGTTGCCCTCCCCTGTCCCTAGGGCAGCGGCTGTTCGGGGAGAGCATCCTGGGGCTGACACAGGGCTCCGTGTCTGACCTGCTGTCCCGCCCCAAACCCTGGCACAAGCTGAGTCTGAAGGGACGGGAGCCCTTTGTACGCATGCAGCTGTGGCTCAACGACCCCCAGAATGTGGAGAAGCTGAGGGACATGAAGAAGCTGGAGAAGAAAGGTGAGCGCTGGGTACTCTGGGCATGGCTTCAGGTTTTTCCTTTGGAACTGTATCTAGTTGTAGCCCAAGGAAAGCCAGGGCCCCAAGGATCCCATCTCAGCCGGGTGTGGGCCTGCAAAACACAGCCATCCCCCAGCACATAATTGAAAGCAACTAAACCATTTACTGTTTCTCCCATGAAAACCCCAATACCCTGCCTCTCTCAGCATCCTTCCTTATACCCGAAGCTGCTTCGAGGTCTTTTGTCAACCCCAACCGTGTATTCCCCAGAATGCTCTCTCTCCGATTCCCCTTGGCCTGTCACCCAGACTCTATACGACACGGCACAGAATTGGCCCAGCAGACAGGAATTCTCCCTCCTGGGGGGGGGCGAGAAGATTGCAGATTCTTCTGTCATCCACTATTATATCCCTGAAAAACTGAGCCAACATTGAGCACCTGCTGTGTGCCCACCCAGTCTTGGGCTGTGCCAAAGGAAGTCTAAAAAAAGCTCAAGGTTGGGAGGTGAGATAAAAACCAACTGGAAAGCGGTCACCCAGGGCAGCAGGGCAGTTCCCAATGAGGGCGCAGGGCCAAGCCAGGCTGCCAAGGGCACACGAGCTGTTGGCATCAGACAAGTCTGCAACTGAGAACTGACTCACCCCTTCCTGGCTCTGTGACCTTGGGCAAGTTGCTCCCTCTCTCTGTGCCTGACGCTCCTTATTCTGAAGATAAGAGCCTCAGGCCATTGCTGGGAGGATTGAATTACACCCTCTATTCTGAAGCAGGCTTCTCTTTCCCCCATTTTGGAGATTTGGGATGGACATGCACCATGCAGTTACAGGGGTCCGTTACACGAATGTCCTGCCCTCGCCCCCAAGACTGTAGTGCCCTTCAGTGACCCTTCCGTCAACCAAGAGAGCGCCGCATAGCCCCTGGTGTTGAACACTCCGCTCTGTGACCAGACATCAGGGGCAGGTGTAGGCAGACCAGCGTCTCGGCGCAGGGTTCGGGAGGATGTGGGAGCCCAGCCTGGAGGGGGGAAAGGAAGACACTGGCAGTGCAGCCCTGAGTGTGGGGCGGGAGCCCGGAGCCGCCCCCACCCCCTGCTCCTGCCAGCACTAGGGGCCCGGCCTCTGGTCGGCACCCCCTCAGCGCTTCCTCCCCCCGCCCCAACTCGCCCCAGCCTACCTCAAGCGCAGGTACGGCCTCATCAGCACCGGCTCCGACAGCGAGTCCCCGGCCACCCGCTCCGAGTGCCCCAGCCCCTGCCTGCAGCCCCAGGACCTGAGCCTCCTGCAAATCAAGAAGCCCCGAGTGGTGCTGGCGCCCGAGGAGAAGGAGGCGCTGAAGAAGGCTTACCAGCTGGAGCCCTACCCCTCCCAGCAGACCATCGAGCTCCTCTCCTTCCAGCTCAACCTCAAGACCAACACCGTCATCAACTGGTTCCACAACTACAGGTGCGGCACGGGGCGTGCCCGCTGGGAGGGGGGCAGGTGCCGGCGGGACCCCTGCCCCATCGCAGGCCCGGGGGGAACCCAACTCGGCCTGTTGTGGGGGGTGCGCCGGGAGACCGTCACAGCCTGGTGTTTAGATTCAGAGTCGAGGCAAACCCGGGTATAAACCCCAGTAGCATTTCCAGCTGTGAGCACCTGAGCGCGTCACTTCAGCTCCCTGAGTCGTAGTCTCCTGACCTATAAAATGAGAACCATAGTGGGATCTGCTTCCTGGATTTGAGGATTGATTCAGGGGGCTACCATAGTTACAGATGCTGGCCACGTGGTACAGGGTAGCTGATGATATTGGTGTCAGCTGTCTGAATTATTGCTTCACCCAGTTTGCGTCTGCCTCTGTGAAGAGACAGGGAATGGTGTTGGGGGCACAGGCCCGAGGAGCCCTAACTACCCACTGAGCCTCATGTGGGAGCCCTGATTTGGGGCTCTTGGCCTCTCCCACTCCCGAGGCCAAAGGAGAACCCTCAGGCAGCCCCTTAGTCTCGCCTGCCCAGGGGAGTGGGTGATTCCTATTTCTGTGGCTACCTCCCACTCATTGCTCCCTAGTCTTGGGGGTCACACTGGTCTCTAGTGTGTTCCTGGGGTTCCTGGGAGTTCAGTCCCGGGGCTGACTGGGGGGCAGTGACTGGTTCAGCAGTGCCCAAGGAGACGGCAGAGGGGCTTCCTGAGCTCAGCAGAGAGCCCTGCAGGGAAGGCTTGATGGGATTCCATCTCTGAGCCTCCCTCCCCAGCCAGGCTTCCTGAGCGGAAAGGGTCTCTGGTGTCCATGCAGTGCCAGAGAGAATCCCTCCACGTGTTCCAGGGGGCAAGGAGATGGTTTCTTGCTCCCCAAGGGAGAAGAGGCAGGAGGAGCCTGGAAAGGTAGAACGTTTGAAATCTCCTCTCTCCACAGCCCAGGCATGGGCATCTCAGAGACTTGAGCTCAGTCTCAAGTCCCAAGTCCCAAGGCTGTGCATTCTTGGGCGAGTCACTATACTTCTCTGAGTCTCATCCCTGTTTACAGACAAGGCAGACAAGGAATCTAATACCCCACAAGGCAGACAAGGAATCTAATACCCCACAATGCTGAATCAAGGAATGAATGAAAAAACTTTAGACATAAAAATATTGTGAAATATTTCTGCTTATGATCAGACTCAGGGCCTTCGAAACAGCAAATGACATAGGTCCCTAAATCCTCACGTCCTCCTTCCCTTCCTGGGGGATATGCGGATGTCCTCTCCCTTCTTGTTCCCTGTAGGAACTGAGTACTCCATTTTTATCCAACATATTCATACAACAAATAGTTACAATGTACTCACACTGATCCAGGATCTGGAGATACAGGGGTTCAAAGCCATCATCCTGGGGCACCTGGGCGGCTCAGTCAATGAAGTGTCACCTGCTTTTGGCTGAGGTCATGATCTCAGGGTCCTGGGATCAAGCCCCACATCAGGCTCTCCGCTCAGCAGGGAGTCTGCTTCTCCCTCTCCCTCTGTGATCTCTCTCACTCTCACTCCCTCTCACTCTCAAATAAATAAAATCTTTCAAAAAGCCATCATCCCTGCCCTTAGAGAGCTTAAAATTATGAACCAGATAATTCTACTATAGCCTAATTACTATACAACAGGGAGGACTAAGGGGCTGAGGGAAAAGGAAGTTCTGTCCAGGGGAGACTCCACAGAAGAGGTAGCATTTGAGCTGGGTTTTGAAAGATGACTAGGAACTTGCACTGAGGAGCAGAGAGAATTCCACTCCCAAAAGAAAGAAACTGGTCTCAAAGAGTTAGAGGGGAATATATCATTTCATTTTGCAAATGTTTCCTGAGCACGTAGTCTGTACCAGGCACTGAAGAGAACAAGACAAAGTCCTTGCCGTTACCATCTCTTACAGACCACCAGAGACAGACGCTATTACACGAGCACTTGTATTAATGCATCATTACAAATTGCAGTGAACTCTGGGAAAGGTGAACGACAGGATGTTTCGAGAATAAATTATCAGGGAGGGGAACCTGGGTGGCTCAGTCAATGAAGCATCCAACTCTTGGTTTCGGCTCAGGTCATAATCTCAGGGTTGTGGGATTGAGCCCCATGTCAGTCTCTGCACTCAGAGTGGAGTCTGCTGGAGATTATCTCCTCTCCCTCTGCTCCTTCCCCTGCTCCTGTGCACACACATACACACACTCTCTCTCTCAAATAAATAAATATAATCTTAAAAAAAAAATAACTACCAAGTACACCCTGGTATAGATTCAGGAGTCAGGAATTTTATTTAAAAAAAAAAGACTAATTTATACTATGGTGTAAATGACTATTAGCCTCATATTTATATCTGTTCTACAGTTTGGACAGTCTAATGCTGGAACTTCAGACATTGAGCCATCCTAAACCCCCCTCCAATCTCATTTCAGTGGAACCCACGAGGGCTCTCCCTGATCCCAAGATCTCTTCTAGAGGAGACTAAGGGTGAAAGTGGAGTCCCCTGGATGGTGGGCTAAGGCCTCCTTTGTAGAGGGACTGGAGACTGAACCAAATAACCCCTCAGAGTCCTTCTAGGCCTAGGCTACTGAGATGGGACCCCCATCCCCAACCTGGACAGGGAACCAGGGGACAAGAGAGTGTAGCCTGGTCACTAGGTTCCCAGCCCACCTGCTTGCCCTGTGATGCCAATCCTTGTGCCTCTCTCAGTCTTGTCTCCTGTATCTATAGGAATGAGACTAATATCCTTTTCCTAAGGTTATTTTGAAAAATAAATGAAATAATCTGGAAAAAGCGCTTGTCATGGTGCCTGAATCATGATAAGCACCCCTTAGTGTGATGTTTATAACTTACAATTGTTAGTATTACATATCAATCACATGTACTTTATTATTAGTATAGACAGGCAGAGGGCCACAGCAGGTAGCTAAGGAAGACCTTCTGTTCTATGACCCTGAACGAGTCATTTCACTTCTCTAGACTTCCTTTGCTATCAGGAAAATGACTGGGGTTAGTCCCCATCCTGGTTTGTCTGCTCTAAAACCAGTGTAAGACTGAGTTGCCCTCCACTGGCAGGGAAGACGCAGAAGTGAAGAGAGGATGAGTGGGTTCTGGACTGGACTCTGGCTTCCCAGGTTCTGGTCCCAGCTTTGCCCGTGTGTGCCGTGGTGACCTGTACAAGTCACTCTTCGCACCTCTGGGCTGATGTCTAAGAATCCCCACAGGAAAGAAGCAGAAAGATGTTGCCACAACCCGCATCTGGGTTTGGCTTCAAGAAGTGCTCTAGACTAGTGCTGTCCAAAAGAAACAATGGAAGCCACACGTGATTTGAAATTCCCTAGTAGCCATTTTTTAAAAACCAGAAATATACGAAATTAATTATAATAGTGTATTTAGCCTAAGGTAACAATTTCAGTGTGTAATCAATATAAAAACTTTACTAATGAGACCTTCTACTTTTTTTTTTTGTATTAAGCCTTCAAAATCCAGTGTGTATTTTAATCCGTACAGCACACCTCAGTCCAGACTAGCCACACTTCAAGTGCTCAGGAGCCACGTGTGGCCAGTGGCTCCTCTACTGGACAGCACAGGTCTAGATCAAGAATTTTGGAATCTTTAACAATCCTGAGTTCAAGCCCAGGCTCCACTACCTACTGGCTGTGTGAGGCTTGCTTCCTCTTGCATGAAGGAGGGTTAATAACAGCACAGCACCCACGAGTAAGGCTGTTGACAGGACTTACTAAGACACTGCATGTGAAGACACCCCCACCCCGGGAAAGTGGGCGGGGTCACAAGGCCACTTGAGTGGATGGAGTCCGGGGTTAGCTGGGTCCCCCATCCGGCCCCTCGCTCACCACAATCTCTGCCCCAGGTCCCGGATGCGCCGGGAGATGTTGGTGGAGGGCACCCAAGACGAACCAGACCTCGACCCTAGTGGGGGTCCTGGCGTCCTACCGCCAGGCCACTCCCACCCAGACCCTACCCCGCAGAGCCCCGACTCTGAGGCTGAGGACCAGAAGCCTACCGTGAAGGAACTGGAGCTTCGGGAAGGCTCAGAGGAGAGCATCACACCCCCGACCCCCCAGGACAAGGCCCAGGTGAGGATTAAGCAGGAACAGACTGAGGAGGATGCAGAGGAAGAGGCGGGCAACCAGCTCCAGGACTCGGAGGAGCCAGACAAAGGCCACGGTTCCCCCAAAGAGGCGCATCCTGACCGTCCCGGTAACGACAGACTCCCTAAAGTGGCCCCGGGGCTCCTCCTTCCAGGCGGGACCACGCCAGACTGCCCCTCACTACAGCCCCCCCAGGAGAGCGAGGGCGGGGAGCGGCTCCACCCGGACCCTCTAAGTTTTAAGTCAGTCTCAGAGTCCTCGCGCTGTAGCCTGGAGGTGTCCCTGAACTCACCCTCGGCTGCCTCCTCACCGGGCCTCATGATGTCTGTGTCACCCGTCCCCTCCTCCTCAGCCCCCATCTCCCCGTCCCCACCCGGCGCCCCTCCTGCCAAAGTGCCGAGTGCCAGCCCCACCGCCGACACGGCTGGGGCTTTGCACCCCAGCGCCAAGGTGAACCCCAACCTGCAGCGGCGACACGAGAAGATGGCCAACCTGAACAGCATCATCTACCGGCTAGAGAGAGCTGCCAATCGGGAGGAGGCCCTGGAGTGGGAGTTCTGAAGGCAGGGGCACGAGGGCGCGGGGCGTACCAGGGGGCCAGCGCCCCCCCCCCCTCGCTCACTCCCCCAGACGGGGTGGGGGAAGGAAGGAAGGAACTCAACCATCCAAATGGGGACAGCAGTGGTATGCAGTTTACGTTTTTTGTTGTAATCCTAGTTCTCTGACCTTGTGAGTGAGCGGGCGGGGCAGGTGCCACTGCCTCCGCTTTCTGGCACCCCCCGCCCCGCAGAGCACCCCCTTCTCCACCCTGGCCTCCCTGCGCGAGGCGGAAGCGATGTGGCACCACACGTTCACCTGGAAACTCCAAACTCTTTTAGAAAAATAAATATTTATAGACCTCTTTTAGATATTTTAATAAAGGATCCTTTGGAATTTATTCCCAGCCAATGCTGTTTTGATATTACAGAGAGTTATAAAATCAGGATGCTGTCACAACTGTTGCGAAGTATACACCGAAGTTGTGTCGTTTTTGCCACTAGATGAGATTAAAAGAAGACAATTGTTCAAAGCCATCACAAAACACTCTAAGACTGACCAAAATTTAGATAACCCTTGAACTGCTTTTTTTTTTTCCGTATCTGTCTGTGAGACACAGCACATTGCTACTGCCCTTCCAGAAACCGTGTTGAAAAGAGAAAGTCCAAAAGACTCTAAATGAAAACCTCGATGCCGTTGAGGATGTGTTCCATTCTGCTGGTCTGTCGTGCAGCCTCAGTAACCCGGAGTGTCCCGTGCCGTCGGAAATGTTGTAGAGGTGTGGGCCGTGGCCAGCCCTCCTCCCCAAGACGTGACGTGGTACAAAACTGCTTCCTTTCCCTCTCGTCAGAAACCTGGGGGCTGCCAAGTTTGGACAGCCAGGCTGTCCATCTCTAGACAAGATGTGTTTCTGGATTCTCTGGGAAGCCAGGCGAGGGGTCAGGTGATTGGAGGGCAGCACTTGAGCCAGAGTGACCCCGCTCCCCTGAATCGTGGCCATAGCACAGGAAGTTTCCCCACTGGCTTTCCAGAGCAGGACTGCGGCCGCCATCTTCCCCTCCCTATGTTTTAAGAGAATAACAGCATTGGTCATCCCATGAGCACCCAGCACCAAAAAGTAGATTCCTCCAGCTGGAGACCCCAGTTCCGCTTCTTGCCATCTTCACTCTCAAGCTGACCCAGGTGCTGTTTCTGGAAGGCCTCTGCAACTCCCAAGTTAAGGCAGACCAAAGCAAGAAGGTTGAGTTCACCACAGCATGACCACTGTATCCCAGGCTCTAAGTCTACCCTCCTACCTTCTGACACACGACCTTCTTGGGAGCGGAGACTCAATCCCCCCAAACTCAGAGGAGCCCTTCCTCTAGAACCTTCGTCGCCAGGGTTCCTGGCGGGAGAGTTCCCAGTGTGGATGGAACAGCCACCATATTGGTTTTCGACTCTGTCTCTCTCTCCTGTTTTTATTTCTTTTCCTTTATCAAATTCTCCGTGGGAAGGCTGAATTGGTGACTCCCCAGCTGAAACCAGAATGACGATGAAAAGGTGGCCATAATCGGTGCCAATCCAGTGCCCCAGGGGGAGATGGCTGAGGGTTTTCAAGGATGCAGCAAAATCCAGTAAGCAGAAGGGGACAATTGAGGGCTGTTCCAGAAATCTCAACTCTCATGCACCCAGGCCAGGCTGCAGACTCCACAATCAATGAAAAAGAACACGAACCCTGCAGGAAAACATCCTTTTCCGTACACCCAGGCTATGCATTGAAGAGTTTTCCACTGTATACATTTTTATCCAGATGAAGGTATTTTTATATTTTGACAATAGGAAACACTGACCAGTTTTCAGAGTAATCAAATCTGGAACAAACGAAACATCTCCTTTTAGCCACCACCGCCCTGTCTCAATTAAGACGACCATGAGGGAACACACAACTTTCTACTGTTGAAACCCACACAACATTGAAACCCAGGCTCACCCGCAGACTACAGATCTTAGAGGACTCAATCTGGCTTTTGTGTGACGGGATTTGATTAAGCACTTAGCATATAGTCTTTTGAACACGGAAATCCTGTTGTACTGAAAGCTAGCAGACCCATGAACAACCTTTGTCAGGTTCACGTCCTATAACGGTAAAAACAAAACAAAAACCCACAAAACCGTTTCTATGAGAGATTGATGAACTTTGTTTAAAATTTTAAAAAGAACACGTTCTGTAAACGCGTCACTCAATACAGAATTGTATAATAATGTCTGGGTGTCCTGCTTGCTTTTTTCTGGAGCTGGGGATGCAAATTGGAGGTCCAAGCTCAGAGGTGTTTTACAAGACGTTTTTGTTGGGGGGGGGGGAACTGGCTTTTAAATTAGTTTGCCACCATTAAAATATGGGGACGTGTCACATAAAAATCCTAATTACCGGCTTCTCTTGAAAACCGTAAGATCTGGCCACAGTGGACCCAAGTTCTAAGGTAACAGCAGATCCCCCTTTTAGACAGGACACTTGCCTGTGATGCGCCTCAGTCCTCGCCTGTACCACCTGCCTGGGTCCTGTGGACATCTCTGTCGGCGACTGTGCTATGGGCTCCAGCAAAGGAAAATGGAAGATCAGATTCCATGTTTGTCCTCAGTGCAGCAGGGTGGAGGCAAGTTAGACTCTGGGCCTGAGATCATGCCTTGCCCCCAAATCAGTGGCCACAGGTCATGGCCCCAGGATCACCCAGTGGAGTGAGGAGGAGGTGTCCCCGGCCTCCCGATAAGAAAAGGCCAAGACGGGCTTCCCAGTAACCAACAGAGCATCGCCCCTTTCCACGCTGCGTAACTCGGACCTTGATTTCCCTGTCTGCGAAATGGGGGTTTCACAGCAACCACCCAGCTCAGGAGGTGGTTATGAAGAACAATCACGTGTATAAATTATGTTAGTGCGGCACATCAGAGCTCAATGTGACTTGTTCCCACGAGCAGAGTTCGGGTTCTTTCAACCCGTGATGGTGAGTCTCTGCTTCAAGCTGCAGGGGTTTTCTTGACCAGTAATGTCAGGAGAGTCCCTGAGATGGCATTACTCACCCGTGAGCCAAGGCCACATGGTGTCCCAAGACAGACCTCTCCTCGCTGGAGACTTTCCACATGTCCTTAAAGTGGTAATCAAATGATTAATCACCTTCATTAGGATAATTAATTACTCCAAACCCAACAGGATTGCCCCCTGGGATGCCCGAGCACCCCATCAAGGCAGCGAGGGCAGCATCACGTAAGGCCAAGGCCCCCATCCATGGGGGTCCCGAGCTAGCCCTTAAGGGTGACATCTCGGGCGGAGCTGGCCTTTGTTCAGAGTTGGAGAGAAGGATGAGAGTCAAGAGCTCCGGGGAAGGGAGGGGAGGGCAGACCACCTGGGTTCAACCCTGGCTCCCTCTATTGGAGCCATAGGAACTTGGGTATAAGCCAAAGCCACTCTGTGCTTCAACTTCCCAGCAGTACAGTAGAAAGAATAATAATGGCAACTTCCCTATAAGGCGGTTGTGAGGGTTCAAATGAGGCAACGCCACGGACTGACTCTTTGGACCCTCGGTTCGCAGCTCTGGAAAAACAGAAGGCAGAAATTCCCAGGATATGGCCCCGTGGTGGTGTAGGTGGGGGCCAGAGTAGAGAAGAAGCCACATCTGACATCCATAAGCCACCTGAGAACCTGCAGAAGCAGGTGCCCCCGGCCTCTGGGAATTAAAGCTCCATCCTGGGCCATCATCTTTGATGTTGACATTGTCTGCAGTCGCTGCCCATCTGGAGTGGAAAATGCAGTAAAAAACACAGACATGTGGGATGCTGAACTAGGGAGCATAGGTGAGTGGGGGTTGGAGAGACCAGAAAGATAAGAGAAGGCAGGGAAGGCCTTAGAAGAGGGTGGTGGTAGGTTCCAATCAGGGGACAGGGGAGACAGAGAGCTGAGTTGGGGGAAATTGGGTGACTGCCCGGGTTATAAGTATTTATCGAATGCCTACATGTGCTCAGTGATCCAATGGCAGAAACATGGGGAACCATGAGAGTATGAGTAGTGAAGTCCAGGAAGGCTTTCTGGAGGAGAGGACATCTCAGCGGACACCTGAAATACTATAGGAGTTAGAGGAGAAGCAGGGGCCAGAACATGGGGGAACAGGTCCAAAAGAGGTTGGAACTTGAGATGGGTTGGATGGAGGAAGGATGAAGGTCAGATCCTGAAGCGCGTTGGGCCATGGTGGGAAATATGCCTTTCTACTGAGGGTATTGGGAGCCATGGACGGTGTGAGGCAGGCAGTTGCTGTGGTCAGACTAGCATTCTTAGGAGGTTAGGAGGTTCCATCTGCCTGGGGAGGTGGCAAGCCAGAGAAGAGAAGCAGGCCCACCCCTACCATAGGCCCTGACCCTCAGGCCTCTATGGCCCTTGCTTCCTACTCCTGCCCCCCTTTGGCTCCTAGTTAAGCTCCTGCCCTGGGCCAACAGCCCCACTTCCCATCACCTACTGGTGAGTGAAGAAACCAGACCTCACCTGGCTGGTTAGCCCATGACTGCCAGGCTGGCTATTCCAGAGATCATTCCAAAGGCCAGGTTCTCAGGGAGTCTGCTTCTCCCTCTGCCTCTCCCCCTGCTCTCTCCTCTCTGTCTCTCCTCTCCTCTCTGTCTCTCCTCTCCTCTCCCCCTGCTCCTCTCTGTCTCTCTCTCTCAAATGAATCAATAAAATCTTTTTAAAAATAAATAAATAAATAAAGATTGAGGCCAGGCTCTCCATAGCCAAAGGCACAGATATATGTTGCTTTAGAATCTAGGCTCCCTTTGCGGGCACCCTGGAGACTGACGTCACTCCCGTAAACCCAAGAGCAGTAGGGAAGGGGCAGGGATCAGCACCTTGAGCGACCTTAGCCAAGGTGACTCCTCACCCCAGGTCAGGTTCCCAACTGTCACAATGAAGGAAAAAGACCACTGGTTTCATGATCTTCTCCAGGCCCTCAGGGTGTTGTTAAAAGCACTGACTTTGGACTTAGCCTGGCCTGGGTTTGACTCTCCACTATCAGGTAATCTAGGGTCCTTTAATGGGACTCAGTTTCCTTATCTATAAAATGGACCAGATCATAATAGCATCTACTTGTGTTTGCTGTCTCTTACCACACAACAATGCCAAAACTTAGTGGCTTAAAACGGTAAATGTTTACTTCTCAATCTCTATTGGGTCAGGAACTTAGGAGTGGCATAACCGGGTTAGTTCTGGCTCCTGGATCCCTCATGAGGGTGCCAGGAAGCTGCCAACCACCGGGGCTGCAGTCTCCTGAAGGCTGTTCTGGGGCTGGAGAATCTGATCCCAAGATGGCGCCCTCCATGACTGGCAGGCTGGGGCTGGTTTGTTGGCTAAGGGCTTCCGTCCCTCTGTCAGGGCTGCTCAAGTGTCCCCACAACATGCCAGCCAAGAGGGAGCAAGGCAGAGGCTGCGGCGTCTTCCATGACCCAGACTTGTAAGCCCTACTGTCACTCCCACGGTATTCCCTCGGCACACAGGCCTGCCATGACTCAGTGCGGGAGGGGACAACACAAAGGCACGGACACCAGGAGGTAAGGCTCATCGGAGCCCATCACGGGGTCTGGCTACCACACCACCTTAGAAGTTTTCTTTGAAGATTAAATGAGCATTTCCTATGCTGTGGCCCTAAAATCCCTGTTTCCTACTCAAAATACAGCTTCCTGGGCCCTGCCCCAACCTCCTGACCCAGATTTCTGGGAGCCAGGGCCCAGGAATCTGCATTTTTAAACCATGCCCACCCCCTGAAGTGACTAGGACATCACAGGTGTCAGCAGAGGGGAGGAGGAGCTGATTTCATTGTGTTGGCCTCACTGGGTGTGCCCGGCCCCGGGAAGGACGCTGGTGAAACAGAAGAACACGGTGTGCAAAACAAACATCCCCTGGTGTCTTGGCATAATTGGGAACGGCTGGGTCGAGAGAAATATGGATCCACTTAGAGATGTGCGAACGGTTTATTGGGAAGATCAGAAGACCCTGTGAAATCCAGAGGCAGGAGGTTCAGCCAGGCTTTGGGGTACCAGACGGTCTCTCTCTCTCAGGCCACCTCACACCTGGGTCTGTTCCTCCAAATTCAAAGTTCACAGGACCCTGCCCGGCTCAGCCTGCGTCTGAGACCAACTCCTGCCTGGCGACCATAGTTGGGGAGGGAAGAATCACGTGAGCTCACGGGGCACGGGAGGCAGTGATTGGCATCTCAGTGCCAAGCCCTGGGTGGGCACGCACCAACAGCAGAGCTGGTCCGCACCTTCTGGAAGGCCTGGGTGCACTGCCCTGGGATCTCGGCCCCACAACCAGGGAAACAACGACAACAGTTCCCCCGACACAACAAAGGCCCCCGAACAACAAAGGGAGTGCAGTGGGGGTAGCCCCGGCCTGCAAGTGCTTCCCAAACCCCTCCTGGTAAGAACAGCCGTGGCCGTGGCCCCAAGTGCAATCAGACCAAGCCAGCTCTGACCCCTCTGTCAGGAGCAGGCAACTGTCTTGAAACCCTAAGTGAAAAAACTGTTCATGGGACCCACCTTTTAAAAAAGTCTTCATCAGGAAATGCAAATTTGGAGTTGGGCTTAATTAAGGAGTTTATCATTTTTCTGCTCTTGAAGAGTTTCATTTTAGATGCCGTGACTTTAGAAATTAGGACAAGTAGTAGGAACTTTTCAATAACCAAGTTTGTGTAACATGAGTTAAGGTGTCTGGGGATGGGTTGGGAGGAGTGGACAGTTGGGACAAAACAGCCCCTCTTAGAACATATAAGTACAGTGCTATTCCTTCAGTATTTATTTGCTCCGAAGAGGAGATGGAAGGCTTCCAAGGAAAGGATGTCCCAGGGAATACCACCCAGCACTAACCTTCATCCCACTGAGCTGAGAACAGCCCTATACTTGGTCACCTAGAACCATGCTCCTTAGAGGGAACAGCTGCAGTCATTCAAACTTACCTGTTAGGAAGTCTCTGGCAGAAAAAAAAAAAAAGTCCCAGGAGTAGGGCAGGCTTCTGGTCTGTTGATTTGTCATTTCAAGGATATCTTCAAGTATGTACAACCCAGCAGGGCATATTTTCCTTAGTGTGGCCTACTCATGATCACAAAATGGCTGCCACAGCTCCAGGCATCAGACGTAACCTATCCCCAGAGAGCAATGAAGAGCTCTTCGTTGTAGCTCTTTTTAGAAGCAAGAAGACCCTTCTACTCACATCTCATTGGCTGAAATTCAGTCACACAGCCATTGTTTGGCAGCTAAAGTCTAGCTGATCCCTGAAAGTCAAGTGGGAGCAGCACAATTAACCATTTAGGGTAGATAGATGTGGGCAACCAACCCATAGCTTTTGTCCTCGTTGCCGTCCTTGAGGTTCTCCCCCTTACCCCAAGTGGCTTCTCAGAATATCCCTCTGAATATATACAATATCCCCCCAAAGACTGTTTGGTGAGGACAATTTCCTCTACTTTGTCCTGCTTCTGAGATGTTTTAGTCATCCTTAGGCACGTGCCCCAAACATGCCCCCTCGGTCTGGCAGAAACACTGACATACTAGCAGGTAGATGCCCAAAGCTCCGGTATGGACTGACTCGTCTCCCCTCCCCCTTTCAGCGGGTTGCAAGGAAACATTCCAGCCCTCAAAAGCCTGGCACGTGAGGACACCCTTGTGACCCTCCCTCTTGGGGCTTTCTCTCTCCTATGACTTCCCCCATCCTACAGCCCAGGCCCTGCAGAGACTGGTGGTTACAAACACCACAGGGAGCACCCTGACTCAGGCTGTGTGGGGAACCACTTCCCTGGCTCCCATGTCAGCTGTGGTCCCGGGAGAGGTGGGACTAATTACTCAGCACATCCTGGGTGCTCACGGTGGCATGATTTCCTGACCCTGATAGTTTTCATTTCTTATTCTTTTTTTTTAAATATTTTATTTATTTATTTGACAGAGAGAGAGGTCACAAGTAGGCAGAGAGGCAGGCAGAGAGAGAGGGAGAAACAGGCTCCCCACTGAGCAGAGAGCCCAATGCGGGGCTCGGACCCAGGACCCTGAGATCATGACCTGAGCCGAAGGCAGAGGCTTAAACCACTGAGCCACCCAGGCTCCCCTCTCTTCTTATTCTTGAACTTGTTCGGAGGACTGAGGACAGTAGTTTGCTCATCCTAAGCCACATTTTCCTGAGCGTGCACAGTTTTTCCAGGCTGGCAAGGGAGACACGTGACTCAAGTTCTGAATTAGGAGGACCTTGGGCCAGCCCCTTCCCATGTGTGAATCCCCCAGTAGCCCAGCAAACAAGCTCGAGGAGTCTTGTTTGAGCACCACCACCATCCACCCTGTGCTCATAGAAGACATCACTCATCACAGGCTCTTTCTGAACCAGCATTGATGTCAGAATTCTCTTCCTGGACCCTAGGCAGGCACCACGAACTGATCTGTGAGAAGAGGCAGGTTTTGATTCTCCCATCTGCCATCCCTGCCATCCCTCCCAACTGTCAGGACCTAGCCCACAGTTAACTTTTAAGTCTTCACCTTTCCCCCTCCCTCTTCTCCCCTCTGAAAAGGAACTTTGCAACTCCACCCCCCCCCGCCCCCCGCCACCTTTTCCTCTGGAAGGCTCTGCCCTTCCTCCACAGGATTCTAGGTGTTTCTGTCCCTTCTCTGACACTTTTTCAGCTGTGTGAACTTAGCAGCTTTCTCAACTCGAGTCAGTGAGGACTCATCTGTAAAATGGAGCTATTATCTGCTGTAAGAGGTTGAGAATGTGCCTGGCAGAGCATCAGCCACGGGCACGCAGCATCCACTAGTCATTTCTCCTGTAGGGTCTGCTCTGCAATGAAGCATTTTGATGGGGAAAAATGACACAATCAGCTATTTTTTTGACCAATTTTTTTATTTTAGCCTTTACATGCCCCTCCCAGGCTGCCTGAGATCTCTGTCCCCACCCAACTATGGAGGCAGCCTGACCCCATCTTGTGCTTTTTTTTTTTTTGGCGGGGAGGGTGGGAAAGAGGAGCAGTGGTAGGCACTGTACCTTTACAGAGCTTATAAACCTGCACCAGGATGGGGGCTGACACCTCACCCCACCAGCTGGGTCTGGCCAGTACATGGGCTCTGGGCAGATCTTAACATCCCTGGAGACCCAGAGCCTATAGACAACAGCAGCAATCCCTACCCCCTCCACTCAGGACTTGGAAAGGAGGGGCATGGGAAGCGTAGGAAGACCCCAGAGGCACCTGTCAGCGGAACTGGATGTGTAGAGACTGGGAAGAAGGTAGAAAACCAGGTGAGATTCTTGAGGTGACGGTCTCCAGACCAGGCTCCTGATCCTCTCCCTGGGAGCCGTCCCAAATGCCTGCCGCCGACCCTCAGCCAGCCCAGAGCTGGGGCACCTCATCCCCTCCCACCAGCTAACAAGAAACAAAAGCAGTGAAAACACCAGGCTCTGTTGCTGGGGAAAAAACACCCTAAAGTATTAAAAATTAAATTAAAACTGAAGCCCCAGTCAACTGAGCCAGCAGTGAGCTGGTGACTGCAGACACAGACACCCCCCCCCATTCTTCCCCGAGCCCCAAGGTCTCCAAAGGCAGCAGGAAGGGGCCTCAGGACCAAGCCCCACTGTCACCAAGAGGGACCCTCTGGGTAAATACAGGTTGGGGCATATGTGTCCTCAGGTGGTCCCCAGTGTGGGGCACTGAGGACTGTAAACAAAACCCAGCTTGAGGGCCGGGGGTGTCCCAGCCCCCCGAGATTCTCCCTGGAAGAAGAATGGCCACTGTGGTGAGTACGTAAAACAGCAGTCGGCCTCAAAGCAAAGCAAGACCTGGTCTCCCCATCAGAATATTGGGGGTGGAGGTGGGCCAGGACTATGGAGTGAGGGGCTTCCAGAAGCCAAACACAGCATGGCAGCTGTTTCTTTGCAGTACCAGATCAGCACCCAGGCCCCTTCTGGGTGGTGAGTCAGCTCCTGGCCACCCATCCCTGGGGAGCCCGGCTACAAAGTCAGCTCAGGCCACACCTGCCCAGCTCAGGGCTGGACAAGGTCAGGCGAGCTCCTGAGACGCCCCAGCCCAGGCTGGGGCAGAAGACCCACTTCCGAAGGAGACTGAAGTATGTGGTTAAGGAGTGTCAGAAAGGCATGTGAGAACCACCACAGGGACACATGCATGGCCCAAACCAGAGGGCCGCTGCTGTGCCAGCCGTACCTTCTCAAGGCCTGGCTGAGTCCCAGGGCAAAGTCCTGCCTCGGCCCCACTCCAAGCCAACAGCCCTGGGAACAGGCCATCTCAGCGCACCGGCCTTGCATGAAAACCTGCGCCTGCGCGGCCTTCTGCACTTGCCTGGGGAGTCAGGAAGGCGGCCTGGAGTCAGGCCCTGGAGATAAAGGTCAGACCCAGGTGTGGTGCCGCAAGGCCAAGGCTTCTCTCTGTCCATGTCCAGGGCCAGTCCCAGCGGCAAGGACCAGGGCTCAGTCGGCATTGCCTTTCAGGCCCCAGATCCTCACGTGGTCCCAGTCACCCCAGTGGGGGCCTGTTAACAGCAACAGGCCTTTGCTGGGTGACTCCGGCCGGTTTGGGGACAGAGTTCCTTGGATACCAGGACTCCAGCTTCTTGAGGCTCACCGAGGCCTGGGAGGCTCCCTAGAAGCAGGCACAGGGCCCCCTTTGAGTCCCACAGTCCTAAAGCACCCCTCGGAGCCGGGTCCCGGAAACCAGGCCACCTCGACTTCCCTCAGGAACCCCCCTCCACCCTGGTCTCCCAGGGCAGGGCTTGTCAGAGCGAGGCCTGGGGCTGGGGTCCAGCTGGAACCAGGTCCCCCACCCCTGGGGTGACGTCAGGGCTGGGCCCGGCTCCTGAGCCACTGGCTCCTCAGCGCCCTCACCTCCTGCCCAAACAGCTCGTGCAGCCGGGCGAAGGAGCCTGCGCGGAGGGGCCCGTTGGGCGCCGAGGCCCGCCGCCGGGGAGGGAGGGGCGGCGGCGCGGGGCCGGGTCGGGAGCCGGCTGCCCCGGCGCCCGCGGGGCTGGGGACGGGGCTGGGGGCGGGGCTGGGGTCGGGGCTGGCGGCCGCGGGCTCCGCGCTCCACACGGCGCAGCCGTTCTCCTTGGGCGGGAGCGCGCGCGGCCGGCGCGGCGGCGGCGGACAGTCCCCGGCCCGCATGGCGGCCAGCTGCTGCTCCAGCTCGCGCACCACGAGCCGCAGGTAGTCGAAGCTGGCCCGCGACAGCGCCTTCACCCAGCCCTCCATGGCGGCCTGGCTCTCGGCGGCCAGCACGTAGGTGCGCGCCCGGGCCCCCGCGAAGCGCACGGCGAAGGCGAACTCCTCGGCGGCCTCCACCAGCTCCACCGTGCAGCCCTCCAGGATGATGACGCCCACCGGCTCGCGGCTGGCCGGGTCCTCGAAGTAGAAGAGCATGTTGCCGCGCAGCACGAACCAGCGGCGGTGGTAGGCCGCGTGCCGGCCGCCCTTCTTGTACAGGAAGCCCGCGTTGTCCACCGGCGCGTCGCACGTGGCGTAGAAGGCCAGGCTGCGCTCGTTCAGCTTCATGGCGGCCGCGCAGGGGCCTGTCCCTGCCCCCCAGGACAGCCAGCTGTGACTTACACGGCCACGACCTCCAGGTTCCCTCCCCGCATCGCGCCTCGCTGTGGCCTCACTGCCACCCTTGGCCACCCGCGGCTCTCAACGACACCCCCCCCAACACACACACAGCTGAGGAAACTGAGGCTCCTGGAGCAGAAGCAGCCGGGCCACGCTCACGCAGCTCTTCAGGGTCAGAACCAGGGCCCAAATGCAGGGCTAACTAGCCCCCGAAGTCTCCCCAAGGTAAGGTGGAGCGTAACTACTGCAGGCCACGCATTTTGTATGTATTAACTCATTTCATCTCGCAGCAAACCCCTGTTGGTAGGGCCTCGCACCACGCCTATTTGACAGGTGGGGTAACAAAGACAGAACTAGTTACTCTCAGTCACAAAGCAGGTTGGGCGGAACTCAAATTCAAACCCAGGCCTCATCTCAGGCCGGGAGGTTTTCAGCATCCCCAGAAACCAGACTGGCTGTCTCTTTGTGGTCCCTTCCAGGTCCCAGCTCCGCTTTTATAACTGGCTTTGATTTGCCTATCCCTGGAATGGGGATATGAACAGAATTTATTTTGGAAGGCTGTAGGGCCTTCACTCATCAAACTTCACTCATCAAATTTGTTAAAGACCTTCTATGTGCCGAGTTCTGTTCCAGGCACGAGAAGTACAGCCATAAACGAGAGAGGGCCACTGCCCTGGTGGCACTGACATGCTAATGGCAGGGGAAGAGGGCAGACCATTAACAAACAGGTAAGGTACGTCTGCCAGGTGGTCTTCAGTGCTATAGAAAATAAAATACAGGGAAGGGGCCAAGGGTGTTAGGGACCAAAGGAATGTTTGACTTTAGTGGGAGTCAGGAAAGGCTATACTGAGAAGGTAACATCTGAGCAGAGACCTGAGGAGGTGAGGGAGGGAGCCCAGAGGCATACCAAGCAGAGAAAAGAGTAAGTGCAAAGGACCTGAGGTAGGAACCTGCTACTAATCTTGAGAAACAGCCAGGAGACTGGTGAGGCCAGAGCAGAGGGGGAAGGGAAGAGGCAGAAAACACTGTTATGAAGTGACCCACATAAAAGGCCCAGGGCTTGGCCCACACTTATAGGAAAGGGATGCGGAGATCATCTAATACCCACTTAAAGCAGAGGACTCTAACTCTCTACATTTGGCCAGTGATTTTTATCCACTTTCCCCCGAAGAGTACATGATGGGGGCAACACTGGCTAGATGGGATTAACTGGGAGGTGGAACCTGGGCCCCCAACATAGCCATACCTTCCCTTGGAGTATTTCATGGACAGTTTGTTTGGGATTCACAGCCCCACTCTGCACAGGACAGTAGCTGCTTTTTTCAAGAGGCAAAGCATGTATAGTCCCTGGATTGCAGAAGGTACTCAACGTTTATTCCCCAGCCTGGGTGGTGCCTTACTCAGGGCCTGGAGGAATGAGGTATGACTGGTGACTCTCTTGGGAGCATCTGCCAAGCCAGGCAACCTGACCCAGAGCAGAGGGGAACGACTGCTCCCAACTGAATCCACCTCATCTAACTTGCCTGAGCAGTCAAGGAAGGCTTCCTGAAGAGACAACACGAGCTATGATTTAGTAGCAAAGATCAGCCTGTCTTGACCTAGCAGTGGGGCCAAGGTCAGAGAGGCCCTGAAGGCTCAGGGCATGTAATCCCTGCTCTGCCTATCTGAGCTGAGTGACTTTAGACACAGGCTGCCCTGCTCGAAGCCTCAGTTCCTCTTTCTGCAAAACAGGACTCACGAGTCCTTCCTCATACCCCAACAACTCCATGTGGACCCTGGCTCCATTTCACACAAGAACCACCCACCCTACTTGCCCCATTGCCCTCCTACCTCTCAGGCCACCGCTTGCCTCCCTGCCCTCTGCCCTGGTGCCGGCTTGTTCTTCTCTGGGTTCAAATGTCAGCTCTGTAGTGTTCGGGTTGTGTGGGCCAGGCAACCTTTAAGCTTCTCTGGGCCTCCTTTTCCACATCTGTAAGATGGGATCATGACAGCACCTAGTTCAGGGTGTTGCGATGTGATAGTGACTCTGTAGAAGGTGCTGAGCCTGGGGCTGGACACACAGTACACCCTCAGCAGTGATAGTGTTGATACTCTTCTCGCCTCACCAAATGCTCCCCTCACTCCACTCCGCCTCCCCCCCCTCACCCCCACTGTGCACTGATCAAGCCCAGTTGATGCCCCCCCCCCCACAACCTCTTCCAAATCACTGGTCTGATATCTCTGCCCTCTACCCCTTCCCTGTCCTCCATCCCTATCGTCACTTACCTCACAGCTGCCGTAGCCTCCTGGTCATCTCCCTGCCTCCACCCTTGCCCCTTCCCTGTCCTCTTTCTTCAGGGTAAGAGCCAAACTCCCTCCCTGGCCCCTCCCCTGGCCCCACGACAATCCATTCCCCACCAAGGGATCCTGTTAAGAAAAGTCCAACCACACTCCTCCTCTACTCTAAACACTCCCGTGACTCCCTGCTTGTCCCAGTATTAAATTCAGTCCTACCCATGGCTTCCAAATGCCCTTCCCCTCCCTCTTTCGCCCTTGCTCATTCAGCTCCAGCCACCCTAGCCTCCTTGCTGTTCCCCAAACACACCAGCCTTTGCCCTGGCTGTTCCCTCTGCCTGGAATGGCCCTCTTCTATTTTCAGATGGCTGACTTCTCATCCTTCAGTGTCAGCTTGACCATCAGGGAAGCAGTCCCTGACCACCCTGTATGCAAGAGACACATACCCCCAGTCACTCCCCTACACCCCAACCTGAAATTACCTGAGTCATCTCTGCCTACTCTGGGAGGGCAGGGGTTTCCTGCCTGAATTCCACTGCCTGGCATGTAGTTGATGCTCAGATACCTGTGGAATGAATCAGACAATTATCTTCTGAAATCTCTCTACATCCCCAACCCACATTCATAGATGAGGAGAATGGAGACAGAGAGGTTAAGTAACTTGTCCAAAGGCACAGTGCTGTGCCCAGAGTCACATGCTCCAGGCAACCAGCACAAAGGGGCTGATCCTGAGATGTCCTACCCCATTAAGACCCAAGGAAGAGCAGCTTCCCTCATGGCTTAGCAGCTGTCCTCCTGCTGCTACCCAGATGGGGCCAGCCTGGCCCACAATCACTGCCCAGCACAGAACCCCACTCTGCCCATGACTTTTGCCTCCTCCAGCCCAGGAAAAAAAAAAAAAAAAAAAGGGCAGGAAACAGAAGGGGTGCAACCTCCAGCCTCTGGGAGGGCCTGGTTACCCACTTATCTCCTCACACTCATGCTGTTTTCCAAGTTCAGAGTCCACTACGGGTACTGCTGTTGATTCAACAGCCTGTGGCCAAGCAGGAAGCTGGAGGGAGCCTGGCCTCTCTCTGGTTCCAGGGCCAAGTTCTCTTCTCCATCTAAAGAATGTCACTTCACCTTTCCCAGCCTGTTTCCCATCTGCCAAACGGGCTGCCGAGTGGGTTGGATGGGCTAGAATGAGGAAAACCCACTGGCAAACTCTGGGAAAGGAACCCAAAGCACTGCCACTGGAAGTTGGGGTGAGCCTCATCTATAAAGTGAGAATATTAATCTCTATTAATATTACTAATAGAGATATTAATAGATATTAATAGAATATTAATCCTCTGGAAAGGATTGAATAAATCCTGAGAAGTCATTCTGCAAAATGTTTACCAGGTAGTGAGCACTCAGGAACGAAGCTGTCCAAAAGGCAAATAATTAGTTCAAGGTCTCCAGGGACACAGCTGGCCCAGAATCCAGAACTCTGGGGAAACTGAGGCATGACATTTGGGCATTCAGTTCAAGAAGCCAGACCACAGGCGTTGAGATTGAATCCAGCTGCCACAAGTGTCCCCAACAGTGAGCATGGGGGAGAGGGTGTGGCAGGTACAGACAGAAAAACGTGCTGAGAACCCTGAAGAAGAGGGCCTCTCCAAGACCAGGGGCCACAGAGAGCCCCGGGCCCCCGCCCAGGCCCGAAGCGGCCCCACTGCTCATTGCAGAGGCTGCTTCTCCAGGTCTGGCACTGCTCCTGGCTGCCCTCTGCTCCTTTCTTTGTGTCTGGTGTGTTCCGTAAAGGACAGCCAGAGCCCAGATGAGGTGGTTCATCGCAGAACGTAGGAACGAACCAGAGCTCCACCACGGATGGAGGTCCCTTATGAGGCGGGGGTCGGCGGCCAAGCTCGGCCGGCAGCTGGGGTCCCCAATGGGTAAATTACCAGTGGCGTGTTATCGCAGAGGGCAGCTCTCTCCAGCAGAGGTCTCCCAGACAGCTGGGGATCCCGAGGCCCAGGGCGGCCCGAGCCCAGTCCCGTCCCCTCGCAGGGCCACCCGCAGGTACCCCCTCGCCAGGCAGGCCTTACCTCGCCGTCCAGCCTAGGGAGGTGGCGGCAGCGGCGGGACGGGAGGCGCGGGGCCCCGGGGCGGCCCGGCCATGGCCCGGGACCCGCTGGGTGGCGGCGGCAGCGGTGGCGCTTTGTCTCCTGGGTGGCGGGGCAGGCGCAGCCGCGGGAGAGCGCCACTCGGGCGGAAGGAGGCGGGAGCAGCCGGACGGTCCACGACCCCCGGGCGCGCCCCTTTAACCCTTCGCAACCCACCCACACCGGGACCGCCCCGCCTTCGTCCCGCCCCGGATTGGCCTGCCCCGACTTGGCACGCCCCTGGGTTTGCCACGCCCCCGCTGGCCGGCTCCCGAAACCGCTCTTAAAGGGACCGCGCCTAATTCCCCAACCCCCAGTGCCCTATCCCAGGAAAGAAGCCTAGGCCCAGGAGACCGCGCGCTTCTAGGGGTAAGGACGGGCAGCGGATTTGCAGGGGAAAAATCATCTGGGGTCGTGGGCGAGACCAGTTCCTGCAGCCCCAGGCCTGGAGTCGGAGCTTTTCCCTGACTAGCGTTGCCAGATTTAGAAATTTTAGCTCCTAGCCGAATCTGAAAAACAACTCTGCTAAAAAATTTGTAATTTATTAAAAACACACACACACACACACACAAAACAGCACATTTCGGGCGTTTTGACAAAGTCAGTCGAGAACTGTATTATATAAACAGGGTGCCTGCCTGGCAACCCTACCCCTTGTCCCAGTAGAGAGGGAAAGTCCTGGAGTTGGGCGGGCATGGAGTTCAGGTCCCACTGAGCCGTTTGATTACTGTGGGCCCTTGAGAAATCAGTTCACGTCTCTAGTTCTCTGTTTCCTCGTCTGTAAAGACAGTGAATATAAAGTTCATGGCACACAGTAGGTGCTCTCAGCAAACAGGAACTGCTATTCTTTTTATTCCACCCAAAATAACATTGTTCTGCCTCCTGGGCCTTTTTTAAAAATTTCTGGCTCTTTCTGCCACCCTCCAGGACTCAGTCATTGTCTGGTCCTGGCCTGAGGACAAGAGAGGAACAGGACAGACCAGGATCATGTATTCGTTCTACAGCCTCTTACTAAGCACCTACTGTGTGTCGGGCGCTGTTCCTTATCTTAATCAGTCAACAACTGAGTTCTGGAAGTGATCTGTGCTAGGAAGACAGTCAGCCATGGCAGTGAGGTAGAAAGAATGCGAGTGAAACTTTAGACAAGGTGCTCAGAGAAAGTCTCCTTGAGGAGCAGAGACCTGAATGAAGTGAGGGAGAGAGCCATGTAGATGTCCGGGAGAAGATTGTCCCAGGCAGAGGAAAGAGCATGTGCAAAGGCCCTGAGATTGGACCATCCCAAGCATGTTTGAAGAACAGGGAACAGGTCCAGTGGGGCTGCAGCCAAGCAGGCCAGTGAAATAATCGTAGGAAATGAGGTCAGAGTATTGGTTGAACCAGGGGCCTTAGAGCCTTGTGGATCCTAAGATTTTACTTTTACTCTGAGAAGAATGGGGAGCCATGGGAGGGTTTTGAGAACCAGAGAGAAACATGGTCTGTCTTGGGTTCAGCATGGTCCTGGCTAGTGTGAGGAGGATGAACTACAAGAAGAAGGGTAGAGGGGTGCCTGGGTGGCTCAGTGGATTAAGCCGCTGCCTTCGGCTCAGGTCATGATCCCAGGGTCCTGAGATCGAGCCCCGCATCGGGCTCTCTGCTCCACAGGGAGCCTGCTTCCCCTCTCTCTCTGCCTGCCTCTCTGCCTACTTATGATCTCTCTCTCTGTCAAATAAATAAATAAAATCTTTAAAAAAAAAAAAAAGAAGAAGAAGAAGAAGGGTAGAGGCAGGAGACTAGGGAGGATCCTATTATATTAGTCCTAGCAAGTGATGGTTGTTGCTTAGAGCAAAGCAGAAGCAGTGCGGGGTGGAGAGGAGCGGTTGAATTCTAGGGCTTACCTGATAGTGAAGCCAGCACAGGGGAAAGAAGGACCAAGACCCACAACATGGAGCGAGACAGATACCTAAATGCATCTGATAGTGACTGAACACCTCTACCGGGTGCTGCCATAATTCTTCAGCCAGGAAAGCCTAGCCAAATTTCCGCAACTGTAAACACTCACCAGATTAGGAAAATGCTAGGCACAAAGTCTTCTGGGTCTTGATGTGGGGAAATTTTCCCAGAAGTCTGTGAACCTTGGTTCTCAGAGCCCCTCATGCTGCAGTTGGGGTTTACCATGGGCGAAAGAAGCAGAAAGCAACCACCTGGCATCTTTTTTTTTTTAATTCCTAAAAAATTTATTGTAATTTTAATTGAGGTGAAATTCACATAACAAAAAATTAATCATTTTATTTATTAAAAAAAAATTTTTTTTGAGTAATCTCTACACCCAACGTGGGGCTTGAACTTACAACCCCGAGATCCAGAGTTGCGTGCTCCACCAACTGAGCCAGCCAGCCACGTGCCCTCAAAATTAACCATTTTAAAGTAAACATAACATACAGCACGGTGAGGGTCACCTGGGTGGCTCAGTCTGTTAAGCGTCTGCCTTTGGCTCAGGTCATGATCCGGGGGTCCTGGGATCGAGTGCCACATTGTGCTCCTTGTTCAGCGCGGAGCCTGTTTCTCCCTCTGCCTGCCACTCCCCTGCTTGTGCTCTCTCTCTCTGACAAATAAATAAAATCTTTCAATGCATATATGTGTGTATGTGTATGTATACATACATATATAGCATGGTGACTAGTTGATAACACAGTTTGTATAATTTAAATTTGCTAAGAGAGTAGAGCTTAAATGTTCTCACCAAAAGAAGAAAAAAACAAAAAAGAAACGCTAAAACACATTGATGATGTGTTAACTAGGGGAGAGGAATCTTTTCACAATGTTTATATATGTATCAAATCATCACAGTGTACACTTTAAATGTCTTACTTTTAATTTGTCCATTGTACCTCCATAAAGCTAAAAATGAAAGAAAAGAAAAAAGATAAGAGCTCCGAGCTTTAAAAAGTCACCAACATGGGGTGCCTGGGTGGCTCAGTGGGTTAAGCCTCTGCCTTTGGCTCGGGTCATGATCCCAGCGTCCTGGGATCAAGCTCCATGTCTGACTCTCTGCTCAGCGGGGAGCCTGCTTCCTCCTCTCTCTCTGTCTGCCTCTCTGCCTACTTGTGATCTCTGTCTGTCAAATAAATAAAATCTTAAAAAAAAAAAAAAGTCACCAACACAGGAGCACCTCGGTGGCTCAGTTGGTTAAGGGTCGTACTGTTAGTTTGGGTTCAGGTCATGATCTCAGGGTCTTGGGATCAAGCCCCACATCAGGCTCTGTGCTGAGTACAGAGTCCCCTTCAGATTCTTTCTCTCTGCCTCCTGGCATGCATGCTTTCAATCTCTCTCTCTCTCTCTTGCTAATAAATAAATAAATAAATTCTTTTTTAAAAAGTGTCACCAGCACAAAATAAAAGAATTCAGTGACATTTAGTACATTCATGATGTTTAATCACCAACACTATCTAGTTTCAGAACATTCCTGTCACTCCAAAGTAAAACCCCACATCCTTTAGCTGTCACTCCCCTTTCCCCCCTCCCTCCAGCCCCTGGCAACCACCAATCTACTTTCTGTCTTTTTTTTTTTCATGGAAGTATACTTGACACACAATGCTACATTAGTTTCAGGTGTACATAGTGATTCAACAACTCTGTACTCACGCTCTGTTCACCACAAGCACAGCGGCCATCTGTCACTGTGCAACACTATTACAGTATTATTGATCGTCCTCCCTGTGCTGTAGTTTTCATCCCCGTGACTTCTCTTCCACAACCAGAAGCCTGTGTCTTCCACTCCCCTTCACCCATTTTGCCCATCTCCACCTCCCTCCCCAAGGTCAGCTACCAGTTCTCTGTATTTATGGGTCTGTTTCTGTTTTTTGTTGTTATTTGTTTATTCATTTTTGTTTTTTAGATTCCACATAAAAGTGAAATTGTATGAAGATTGTCTTTTTCTGTCTGACTTATTTCACATAGCACCATACCCTCTAGGTCCATCCATGTTGTTGCAAATGGCAAGATTTTAGTCTTTTTTATGGCTGAGTCATATTCCATTTTGTGTATCTACCCCACATCTTTATCCATTCATCTGTGGATGGACACAGGCTGCTTCCATATCTTGGCTGTTATAAGTAATGCTGCATTAAACACAGGATTGCATATAGCCTTTCAAATTAGTGTCTTTATTTTCTTTGGGTAAATACCCAGTAGTGGGATTACTGGATCATACTGTGTTACTATTTTTAACTATTTAACTATTTTATTTTCTGAGGCATCTCCTCAGTGGTTGCACCAATTTACATTTCCACCATCCGGAGAGTCCCTTTTCCTCCACGTCCTCAGCAACATATGTGGTTATTGTTGTTTTAATTCTGGCTATTCCAATAGGAGTGAGGTGCTATCCCGTTGTGGTTTTAATTTTCATTTCCCTGAGGATGAGTGATGGGGAGCATCTCTTCACGTATCCATTGGCCATCTGGATGTCTTCCTTGGGAACATGTCTATTTATGTCTTCTGCTTATTTTAATTGGATTATTTGGTTTTGAGGTGTTAGGTCGCATGAGTTCTTTATATATTTTGCATCTTAACCCCTTATTGGATATATCATTTGGGAATATCTTCTCGCATTCAGTAGGTTGCCTCTACTTTCTGTTGCTATGGATTTATCGATGCTGGATAGTTCATATAAGTGGAATCATAGTATAGGGCCTTTTGTGCCTGACTTCTTTCACTTAGCATAATGTTTTCAATGTCCACGAGCCTTACAGCATTTATCAGTACTTCCTTTCTTTGTGGCCGGTTCGTATTTCACCGTATGGATATGCTACATTTTGTTTATCCTTTCATCTATTGAGGGATATTCTGTCATTCCAGCCTTTGGCAGCTGTGAATGGCTGAGCAGCTTTGTGATTGGGGACTGGGGAGGGCTGAGAAGAGGCCGTGATTGAGAAGGCCTGGAAAGGGGAATTTGAGAACCAGAACTGAGTTGTGGCTGCGGTTACCAATCCTGATGATTTTACCTCCAAACCATGTCTGAGTCTGTCACTTCTCCATCCTTGCCCCCACTTCCCCATCCCAGGCCACCATCAACTCTCAGCTCTCACCAGGACAGCTGCTGTGGCCTCCTCTCCCATCTCCTGGCTGCCCCTCTGACCCCTGCACCTGGTGAATCCATCTTCCTCTGAGGGAATCCTAGTAAAACTTTAGGCAAACCAAGGCACGGCACTCTTACTCAAAGCCTTTTCCGTGGCTCTCCACTGCCTCAGAAGCATGTCCACCTCCACCCTGTGAGTGACAAGGTCCCACTTGTCCTGGACTCTGCCCACCCCTCCAGCTTCTCATGCTTCTCATGCATTATGCCCTATCCGCACTCCCTCAGCTTCAGCCATCTGGCTTCTTTCTGCTCCAGCAACGCACCGTGCTCAGGGCCTTTGCACATGTGGCCCACTTCCAGGCTCCTCCTTCAAGTCCTCACCCAGCCATCCCCTCTTGTGGGGACCCCACTGAGTCCAGTGCCTTGGTTTCCTCCAAGTCATTCTCTGTTTCCTCCAGTCATTCTTTCCACCAGCATTTATCGAGCATGACTGTGTCCCAGGGACGAGGGATACAAGGTAAAAATAAGTGCATGCCTGGAAGTGCATCCCAATAACCAAAAGGTGGAAGGAACCCAAGGGTCCAAGCGTCCATCAACAGATGAATGGATAAGGAAAATGTAGTGCATCCATAAAATGGAATATTACTCAGCCATAATTAAGGAATAGAGTTCTGGGGCGCCAGGCTGACTCAGTTGGTAGATCGCCTGACCCTTGATCTTGGGGTTGTAGGTTCAAGCCCCGGGTTGGGTATAGAGATTACTTAAAAATTAAATCTCTGGGGGGCACCTGGTGGTACTGTTGGTTAAGTGTCCGAATCTTGGTTTCTGCTCGGGTTGTGATCTCAGGGTTGTGAGATCCGGACCTGCATGGAGCTCTGCTCAGCGCCGAGCACAGAGTCTGCTGGGACTCTCTCTCTCCCTCTTCTTCTGCCCCTCCCCAGCAAAAAACTTTAATAAATAAATAAATAAATAAGAATAAATAAAATGGCCAATTTTATGCCATGTGAATTTCTCTTCAATAAATTGGGGGTGGGTATATTTAAAATAAGCTGTACACCCAAAGTGGGCTTCCAGCTCACAAGCACAAGACCAAGAATCTTGGGGCGCCTGGATAGCTCAGTGGGTTAAGCCTCTGCCTTCAGCTCAGGTCATGATGTCAGGGTCATGGGAGGGAGCCTCACATTGGGCTCTCTGCTCAGCAGGGAGCCTGCTTCTGCCTCTCTCTCTGCCCACTGCTCTGCCTACTTGTGATCTCTGTCTATCAAATAAATAAATAAAATCTTAAGAATCTCACGGTGTATGGACTAAGCCAGCCAGGTGCCCCCTTCAATACATTGTTTAAAAAAAGAAAAAAAGACAGACAAGTGCTCCTCCCCTCTCTTACTAGAGGGGGGTGAAAAGGAAGCAACATTCACACAGCACAGTAGATGAAGTTAGGAGTCAAGGAGAAAAATAAAGCAGGGGAAGAATATAAGAAGTGTGAGTGATAATGAGCTTGCCCTCCTGGGTCACTAGGAGGGTCCAGGGAAGACGTCCCAGAGAAGGTGCTTTTCAGGAAAGGCCTGAAAGAATTAAGGGCACAAACCATGTGGATGTCCAGAGGGAAAAGCATTCTTGACAGAGGGAACAGCAAATGCAAAGCCTCAGAGAAGAAACATATCAAGGAGGCCAGTGTGGCTGGAGAAGAAAGAGCAAGAAGAGAGGAGAGATGAGATCAGGAGGCCTGTGGGCTTTTCTCAGAAGGCAAGATGAGGAGGAACTCGCGAGGAGGCAAGAGGGCAAATGCGATTGGCGGGGGGAGAGGTGGGGAACACAGGAGATACCAACTGTAGGCCTTGTACTTGGGGTTGATGACTCCATGCCTAACCTGTCACTACTCCAACCCCCTTTAGATGGTAGGTCCATGAGGTCAGGGAGTTTGTCTGCTTTTCTTGCACCTGCGTCCCCACGCCTGGCACAGCTTTGGGCACATAGTAGGGGCTGGGTGACTGGCACATGACTCAAGGCCTGAGTCAGGCCTCCTGGGAAGGTACCCACAGGATCCGCCGTCTCACTTCCAGACCTCACCTGCCCCTCCGCCTTAGCCACGAGCGGTGGAAGATCTGCTCCAAGCTGGGGTCTGAGCCAGAGTTTCCTTCCACAGTGGCCACCCCACCCCAGCAGTGGGCAGGACCTGCCAGCCTCAAGAAGGAACTGAAATTGTCCTCCACCACAACTCGCGGGCCTGGCACACGGCAGGCTGGAAGGCACATGGGGGAAGGGGAGTGACCGGAAGGGCCAGAGTCCCTGACTTCAAGGGCCCCCCCTCTGGTCTCCACGCCAGCGGCCTAAGGCTGAGTCCTGAGTGTGAGTGAAATTTTGCTGAAAGCACAGAGACCTGGAAGGTCTTGCCAGCTCATTCCATAGCATTGCCAACTCCTCTCCTTGTCTCCTCCATCTCTTACGGGGCCTCTCCCCACTCCTGAAAGCCTCTCCTTGCCACTGACCCCCGAATCACTGAATCCTTCCTCCCAAGGACTTAAGCCTCCTCCCAGTTTCACCAGCTCCTTAGCTAGTTAGTTGAAAGGACGCTCCATGGGCGCACTCGTGACCCTGAGATCTGGTCACCTGCTCTGCCAACCGAGCCAGCCAGGCACCCCCCCCTGCAAGATATATCGCTGATCTGCCAAGTTCTTTCTCCTCAGACCCTCACATGGAATCTGCAAGGCTCAGAGAAGGTGGGTAGCATGCCTATGTCACACAGGAAGGGGCAGAGCTGGCATTACTACCCAGACCTGTTGGATATCAAAGCCTAACCATGCAGCCGGCTCCACCTCAAGTCCGAAGAAATGTTATTCCCCTTATTTTGGTCCTGCACTAGCAAAACCTGCAAACGACTCATCCCTTCCCTTGACATAAGCCACTCCCGTTCCCAGAACAGCAGAATGGCTGCCTTTGGTCTGTATATGAAGTGTGATTTGTTTTTCTTCCTTCTAGGCCAGATTGGGCCCTAAAAGGAGACGGGGCTGGCAGGCGTGGTCCCTGAGCTGCACCCTAGATGGCAGAAGGGACAGAGGAGTCTTACATTTGCCAACGAAATTAATGGGCTTAATGTGTATAAGTGGATTCCGATCCCCACTCTTCCATTTTCAAGCTGCATGACCTTCAGCAAGTCACTTAACCTCTCTGTGCCTTGGTTTCCTCATCTGTAAAACAGAAGAAATAACAGCATCATGTCATCCCGTTCCTACAGGATGTTAGTGTTGTAGGTGTTAATGAGGGGGGTTCAGGAAAAATGGCTCATGTTCACTGAGCCGTGCTGTGTGTTTTACTTGTCAGGACAATGCCGAGAAGTAGGAGTGCCTTTTACCATCCTCGTTTTACAGATAAATAAACCAGGATGAAATGGCTTGCCTGGACTCATGCAGCGAGCAAAATGAGTTCAAATCCAAGCAGTCCCCTTGCCGCCCCATCTGGTTAAGAAGAAAAAGGCCTAGGGCGCCTGGGTGGCTCAGTGGGTTAAAGCCTCTGCCTTTGGCTCAGGTCATGATCTCAGGGTCCTGGAATCGAGCCCCGTGTCCGGCTCTCTCCCTGGCAGGGAGCCTGCTTCCTCCTCTCTCGCTGTCTGACTTTCTGCCTACTTGTGATCTCTCTCTGTCAAATGAATAAATAAATCTTAAAAAAAAAAAAAAAAAGAATAAAAAGCCCGCAGAACGGGGTTGGCAGTTAGTAAATCCTCCGTAACTGTGTGGTGTTACCACCTTCTGCTCACGAGTTTTGTCGGCAGTTCAACACCTTCGAGAAATAGAAAACGTGAAAAAAACAGGGGCGCCTGGGTGGCTCAGTCAGTTAAGTGTCTGCCTTCAGCTCAGATCATGATCCGAGAGTCCTGGGATCGAGCCCCACGTCCTGCCCAGCGGGGAGCCTGCTTCTCCCTCTGCCTCTGCTGCTCCCCCTGCTTGTGCTCTCTCTCAAGTAAATAAAATCTTTGAAACTAAAAATAAATAATAAGTAACAGGTTCTTAAAAAATTAACAAGAACTAAAAAGCTGTGATGCCAGACCTGGGTTTGAATCCTGACTTGGAATCTGAGTAGCTACGTGACTTAAGAGAAGTCACCTTCACCTCTCTGGGCCTCAGTTTCCTCACCTGGAAAACAGAGATAAGGGTTGTTGAAAAAATTCAGTGAACTTTGAGGTCCTTGCCAACTTGTCACTGTCTGTTTATTTAAGAGGTCACTTACCAATGATCTTTTTCCGAGCACGAGAACAGACTGCAGTGTCTGTAGGGTCCACCGTTGGATCCCCAGTGTCTAGCACATAATAGGGGCTCAGAAGATCTCAGCCTGATGAGGGGAGTATTTTCCTGCCCCCCCCCCCATGGCGTCCCAGCTTCTCTCAGCCTGCCCGGCACCTGCTACTCCTTACTTCCAACCCCAAGACCATGTCCTCATCTCCTGTTTCAGCCATGAGAAACCCATGAGGGACCTTCTGTGGGGGATGGTTCCTGGGAGGCACCACTGTTGTTCTTGGGTGGGAGTCTCTCAGTTGCTAAGTGACCAAAAGCCTGCCCAAACAGGGCTTCAGCCAACGGGAGCCAACCAACTGAAGCACCTGGTTGAGAAGTCTAAGAGTAACAGCGTTTCAGGTATGGCTGGATCTAGCTGTATATATCAGTAGTCCTCAGTGTCTCTGTCTCCCAAGTTTTGCTTTGCTCTGAGTGTATTGATTCTGAGACACACTGGCCCTCCAGAAGCTCCAAGTTTATGTCTTTCCAGCTCTAAAATTTTCAAGTGGAATAGGACAGTTTCTTGCTCTTCTGCCTGAGCCCAAAATTGATTCTCACAGGTCCCTGCCCATCCTTGAACCAGTCACTGGAGCAGGGATGGGAAGGTCAGCCCCAGAGAACATTTTGAACTGAGACTACCTAGAAAACCAGGTGCTACTGCCATAGCAAGGGGAAGCCAGGCCACCCTGATGGCCACTGATCATGGGCAATCATCTCAAAACTGAAGAGAGCCCAGCTTGGGGAAAATGGAAATGTGGGGCTCAGTTGCTCTCTGTGCATGCCCTCCGCTTCCTACTTCTGTTTCCAAGAGTATTGCTGAATATTTCCCTCTCTCCTCTCCTCCTCTCTGCTCCTCCTCTCCTTAGTCCTGTGGCTCCTGCTGCCTCAGAAAGGTGAAGTAACTTGCCCAAGGTCACACAGCCAGTACATGTGGCAGAGTCCAGAGGCGTCCCCAGGCAACTGACCACAAAGTCCTGCTCTGCGCTCAGGAGTAAGCCAAGGCCAAGGTGCTACCGTAGCCCAGTCCCAGACAGCTCACAGAGGACACTGCAGCCTCCTCACACCAGTCACCTCTGTCCTCAAATATGCACCTGCCCTGTGGCTCCATTTTCTCACCAGAAAGGACCGGATTGCCTGGTGGCCATTCTTGAGCATAGAGCTGCTGCTGGACAACCTTCCCATGGTTGCTTTGGCTCACCTTGAAGCCATGCTCTGTCACCCAATGGCTGGCCAGGGGCTCAGGGGGCCACTAGCATGGTCCCTGGGGTCTCAGAGCCACCCTGGGTTATCTGCAGGTGAGGAGTGACTCACACTCATGTCACATCCTCTGTGGGACCATCCCCAGCCTCTGCCAGGCTAGGTAGGAGACCAGCCTCCAGCAGCCCATTTTGGGGTAAAGAACAGCCTGTGGGGGACTGGAGGAATAAAGGAGACACATCTCCAAACCTTAGTCTTGTACCTAACCCTTTTTTGGTTACATTTTTTTTAATTGAGGTGAAATCACGTAATATAAAATTAATTCTTTTAGAGTGAACAATTCCGTGCCATTTACCACATTCACAATGTTGTACAACCCTAGTTCCAAAACCTATTCATCCGCACAAAAGGAAACCCCATACTTAGAACTAGGAACTCCCCATCCTCATCCTCCCCTCCCCTGACCCGGAACAAACAGCGATCTGTGTTTTGTCTCTGTGGAATTACCCCTTCTGAATATGTCATGGAAATGGAATTACACACTATGGGACCTTCTGTGTCAGGCTTCCTTTACTCAGCACATTGGGGTTTTTCTGTGTGTGGGAGGGGGTTTGTTTTGTTTTTGTTTTTTAATTCCATGTGAATTTGTCTTTTTATTTTTAAAGTTTATTTATTTAAGTCATCTCTATATCCAACCTGGGGTTCGAACTCACAACCCCAAGATCAAAAGTCACATGCTCCTCCAACCAAGCCAACCAGGCGCCCCTCACTCCGCATATTATTTGGAGGGTCATCCATGTTTTTATCATATGTCAGTATTTCCTTTCTATGGTTGAGGATAGATCACATCTTGGTTGTCCATTCATCCACTGATGGACATCTGGGTTGTTTCTACCTTTTGCCTCTGTGAACACTGAATGGGCATTCATATACAAGTGTCTGTTCGAGTACCTGTCACCAGTTCTTTGGGTCTGTATTTTAGCTAACATTCTGATGCTTCTTGTAGTGTAGATAGGGAAGGGTCGCATTCTCAGGTGTTCGCAGTCCCCTAACCCTCAGTGTAAGGGGGGACCTGAGACTCGAGCACAGATCATGTTTCAGGGGGTTTTGAAGGATGCGTAAGAGTTTGCCAAGCAGAGGAAGGGAAAAGGGAATGTCAGGCAGTGAGAGTAGTGTGGGCAAAGGTCTGGAAACGGGAAGCGGGGGACAGAAAGAAGTCTGGTGTGGCCAGAGCACAGGGTGTTTGGTGGATATGCGGCAAGGGGAGGTCGCTGAGGATGAGGCTGTGAAGGGGCCTGGCCTGTCAGGATGAGGCTTTTATTCAGAAGGTAATAGGAGCCTTGGAGGGTTTAGAGCGGGGGAGGGAGGTCGCACATAACCAAATTTGTGCCTTGGAAATTAACAATAACATTTATTGAGCCCTTTCCGCTTGTAGCACGGACTTTTACATGAATTAAGTTAATTTTCACTACAATCCTGCTCAGGACGCCGCTTCCCAGGCCGTCACCCCAAGGCTGCCACCAGAGGGCGCCAGAGCTGCGCGCAATTCGGCGCCGCCGCAGACCCGCAGCCTGGGAGGGCGGCAAAGCTCGCGCCGGGGAAGCTCGTGCGCGGCGCGCCGATCCAGGGGCAGGGGTAGGACTGCGGAAGGGACAGGTTGTACGTCCTGTGGGGAGCCATTAGGGCCTTTAATTACCGGGATTGGACGTGAATAATTATCTACTGGGCCTTAGGCCACTGAGTCACTTCCTCTCGGAAACCAGATTATCTCGGGGAAGAGGGGACAACTCGTAGCTCCCCAAGGACGCGATGGGGGCCCTTGGGGTGGGCGCAGGGCGCTGTGCTCCTGTGAATCGGCTGGTTATTGACTTGGTGGGGGCTCTTTGCGGTGGCCCCGTGTTCAACGTGGCCCTCTGCCTGGGTCGTGCATGAGTAGCTCCTCTGAAATCTGGGTGGAGGCAGCCATACCCTCTCAGCTTTGCAGGGCCCAGCACCCACCGCTGGAGACCAGCTGGAGCCACAGCTGGGGCAGCGGATGGTGGGGGTGGGGGAGCCCAGAACGGCGGCCCCTCCCTTGAAATCCTCCTGCCACCCAGGTCCTTAATGAGCTCCGAAGGGCCTCTGGGGTCATTCTTCTAACATCTTGGACCTTCTGCAGCTCTCCTCTTTTTCTTCTGGGTCTCCAGCGGGATCACCCTTAAGGTCTGTTCATGGCACCCCGAACTCTTCCAGCCTCTACCCACATCACCCAGTGCCAAAGCTGCTTCTACATTTTTAGGTATTTGTTACAGCAGCTTCCGTTTCTCAGTATCGACGTTCTATCTTAGGCCATTCAGAAAAAACAGTAATGTATTCCTTACAGTTCCCGAGTGGGAAGCCCTAGATCAAGGCCCTGGCAGATTCAGGGTCTGGCGAAAGCTCCCTTTCCAGCTGAGATTGTGGCTTCTGGCTGTAACCTCTCCTGGCAGAAACAGAGGAGGATCTCTTTGGGGTCTCTTTTATAAATTTTTATAAAGGTCATGAAGGCTCTGATCTCATGACCCATTTGCCTCCCAAAGGCCCCACCTCTTAACACCATCCCCTAGGAGGTTAGGATTTCAACATGAGTCTTCGGAGGATATAAACATTCAGTCCATAGGGGGCAGACCAGGCGCTCAGGCCTCATCCTGTGGCCCAGACTTTGTTTCCAATAGGGAGAGGATAGGTCTGCAGAAGCACATTGTATAGATGTGAACACCAAGATCTCTGCTCACTAGCTGGGTGACCTCAGGCAACAGTCTTGACTCTCGGACCTCAGTGTCCTCATCTGTAGAATGGGTGTGAGGATCT
This sequence comes from Meles meles, assembly GCF_922984935.1. NCBI lineage: Eukaryota > Metazoa > Chordata > Mammalia > Carnivora > Mustelidae > Meles > Meles meles. The sequence goes on along the minus strand of NC_060077.1, from coordinate 11,995,785 downwards.
CGTGCCCACAGAGCTGATCTCTGTGGCCACCATTCTTCACAACCACTCCCTGAGGGACCTATGACTCACATCCAATTACACATTATAATCAACACTCTGTTGGGCACGTACTGTCCATACAGAAGCGCTATCCAAACTCCCAGCCATCACTGTAAGTTTTTCTCATCAAATTCTCCCACACGGCCCAACCAAGCCAGCCCTGTGACTCTCCCCATTTTACAGACCAAAAAATTGAGGTCTAGGGAGTCCAAGTGATCACCCAGCTAAGAGGATGCCGAACACAGAATTCTAAACCCGTCGGGGTGACCCCAGAGCCTTCAATCTTAACTGGGGTCCCCTCAGACAATGCTGTTCCTTCTTTGAATTGGGGAGATTCTGATCGGGCCTAATGACTTTACTTTTCAATGACTCAGTTTCCTCATAATAAAATGGGGATAATAACAACAGTAAGAGTACCTAGCCCAGGGCTGTCATGAGAACGAAATGAGTTAACTAATGGAAAATGTCCAGAGCCACGCCGTTGAGGACGGAGATCACTGACCACATGAGGCTATTTAAATTTTAATTCATTAACACCACAGAAAATTAAAATTTAGTTCCTCAGTGACCCTTGCCAGAGTTCAAATGCTCAACAGCCTCATGTGGCTCGTGGTCAAGTGCCGACAGCACATCTCCATCGTCACAGCAAGTTTCCTCTGCCAGCACTGGTATGGGGCAGCGCCCGACAAGACGCAAGCCTCCGCAACTGGTAATCGCATTATTATTAATCCTAGATCGTTAGCTATTATGATTACACTATTATTCTATTACTGTTAGTCCTCTTTCTAGCCTATTGTTACTTTATTATTTTTTTTAATGTTTTTATTAATTTGAGAGAGTGCGAGTGAGAGCACGAGCACGAGGGAGGGGAAGACGGAGAGGGAGAAGCGGTCCGCCAGCTGAACAAGGAGCCCCACGCGGAGCTTGATCTCAGAACCCCGGGGTCATGACCTGAGCCCAAGGCAGCCGCTTAACTGACTGAGCCCCCCAGGTGCCTCTATTTATTATTTTAACTCCTGTAACTATTAAGTGCTATTATTAGTCCTGGGACTGTTAACTGTGATTATATTATTATTATATTACGTTTGTTATTATTATTATTATTTAAGTTTATATTTTTAAGTCATCCCTACACCCAGCGTGGGGTGGGGCTTGAACTCACGACCGACCCCGGGCTCAGGAGTCACATGCTCTTCCCACTAAGCCAGCCAGACGCCCCATGTTACATTTATTGTTCATCTTTTTACTCTTCTACTGTTAGTTTTTATTTATTATTATTAATCCTGGTACCGTTTGCTATTATGGTAACTATGAATCCTAGACCTGTTATTATATTTATTTTTGCTACTAATATCTTACTGTTATTTTATATTTACTATTCTGTAATAACTAACTAACTGTTATTATTTTTAACAAGCTCTATTAACAGTTATTACATTATTATTCTATTGCTATTGATTCTTTTATTATTAATCCCATACTGGTTAACTTTTGTGTTGTTTTCAGTACCAATTGTTAATATCATGTTAATGGTATTAATAAGCATTTACTAATGTTGTCATTGGCTGCTGTTTCGTTACTGTTATTAATCCTGAGTCTCCAGCCCCTAGTTGGCGGGCAGTAGGCATTCTCCCTGTCGGTGTGAGAGCAAGGGCGGTGGCACCTGCTGGCTGAGGCTACCTCCCTTGCTTCAGGGCAATTCGGATAAACCTCCTTCTCGCTTTGGGCCCCAGGGACCTATGAAGTGGGAGGAGCCACGGCCAGAAGAGGAAAATCGCAGTTCAGAGCAGGGGTGCTCTCAAATCTAGGGCAAGACGACAGAAGAGGTGTTCGTTGTAAACCCGTTGCCTTTAGAAGGAAAAGCAGAAACAGAGTGAGAAGTCTCTCGTGGAGAGAGCATTGAAACAACCAACTGGACGCTGGAGGGGACGCCTGGCAAGAAGAAATTAAGCGAGAAGGGAAACCACTTTGGGCCTCAGAGAAATCTGGCACGAGAGAAGGCTTGCACTGTGATTAAAAAGGGGAAGAACCACAAGTCTCCATTTAAGTCAGCAAAACTGCTGTCTGGGCAGTGAGAGGGAAAGTGCTTGTGGCTGGCAGCTTTCAGCAACCATTTGACAACTGCTGTGTACCTGCTGCTCTGTTGGCGCCACCTGGCAGCGGTGTGACTGCAGGCAGGTAACTGCTCTCTCTAGGCCTCAGTCTCCCCAGATGCCCTATAGAGATAATAATATGGAGTGATCGGTTTAGGCTTCCCTAATACCTCGCCCCCCACCCCTGGCCGTCCCACATCCTCAGACACTGTGTGAATGTTACTGGCGCACCTTCTAACGGGTTGCTAACTCCAGACTTTGCAGCTCAAATCCAAAGCTCAACAGGTCCTTCAAAAATCCCCCGTGGCTCCCTATTGCTCTCAAGATAATTCCCAAACTTGACACCAGGACCTTCAAGTTTCCATGTGACAGGCCTGCCTTTCCAACTTCATCTCTTCCCATCTGTAAGCCTGGGTATCACACTGCCTTCTTGACTTTCCTCAAATGCACCAGACTTATTCCCACCTCAGGACCTTTGCACTCACTGTTCCTTTGGCCAGGAATGCCCTTCCCTCAGACTTTATCATGCCCAGATGCTTCTTGCTACAGGACGGGGAAAGGGGTGGTCTCACCTCAAATGCTAGTTCTTCAGAGTGGTCCTCCCCAAGCCTCCAGTCTAAGACAGCCCCTTCCTACTGTCTATCTTTAACTGTTTTATCTTTCTCTCAATTCATTATCCCATTTATTCAAGTACTTATGCTGTGTGTCCCCTCGCCAGAATGTCAGCTCCACAAGGGCAGCCTATTTGTCTGTCTTGTTCACGTCTGTGTCTCCAGCACCTACAACAGTGCCTGGCGCATTGGAGGCATTTAACAAGTATTTGTGGGAAAGCACATGTTCATTGCTAGAGGTCCTTCAAGGTTATGTGATTTCAAGGATCCTACAGCAGACCAACCCTGATCCCCATTTGGGTGGAATCTGGAAATCCCCATCTTCTGGGGAACCCCTTTCTGCATCTCCAGGGGCAAACTCAAGCCTGATTAACAAACACGCAGGTAGTAGTGCTTTCCCTTGGGCAAATCCCAACGCTAAGTGCTTTAATGCACTGACTCATTTAATCCCCACGGTAACCCAGTGGAGTGGGTACTCTTACTATTTCCATTTCACAGATGAGGAAATTGAGGTATGGAGAAGTCAAGTCATTTGCCCAAGGTTAGTAAGAGGGGGAGGCAGCAGACCGGACAGTGTGTTGTCTGGGAAGGGGTGATGAGGTTCCTGCAAGCTTGGGGCCTAATCAAATAGTTTCCTGTTGTGGGAGGGAGAGAAGTGTAGACATTCCTCTCTCACCTCGCTTCCCCCGTGTTGGGGGAAGGGCCCGCTGACTGTATGTTCCACCTCAGACTAAGGGGCACCCCACTGTCAACCTCATCCCACGTTAAGGCCTGCAGAGAAAATGAAAGCACGGGGGAGAGCAGAGAGGGAGGCCCAGAGGGCATGGGGAGGGCTTCCTGGAGAAAGATGTATTCCTGAGGTGTGGCCCCATAGTAGTGGCCCATTGGAGGTTGGTCTACCCAGGCATCAGCAACTGCAGGAGCAGAACCGAGGGTGGGGACAGAACCCGAATGGGGAGGGGCTACGGCCGTGGCGGGTCGGTTCAGCAGAGTCGCGGATAGTCGGGGCCCGGCGGGGTTGGGATCCTTCCCCGGGGAGTGACGAAAGCTATGGTCGCTATTGCACGGACCTGCAGGGAGAGTGCAGATAAGGCCTTGCAGGAGGGAGTCGCAGGGGCGCGCCCCCTCGAGGCCAAAGAGGCTCGACCCCGCCCCTTCATAGGCCCCGCCTCTCCTCCATCTGGCCCCGCCCCCGCAGCGCTGAGGCACCTGGGGGTCTGCACGGGCTAGGTGGGTGGGGCCAAGGTTGCCCCGCCCCTCGGTCGTTCATTCCCTTCTTTAGCCCTCGCGATGCGACCTCGGGTGGGCGAGGTGTGGGCGTGGCTTGGTAGGGCCCGCCTCTCTCCGAGCTCGCCTTTGAGACCCCAGGACCCAGTCAGCGGTGGCGGATCCGGATTGATGGGCGGGGCCAGGTCCGACCCCGCCCCTAGGGGGCCGCCCCCTCCGGTCGAGTCTGGCTCGGGGAAGGGCCGGGGCGTGGTCTCTCCCGGTCCCGCCCCACCCTGGTCCCGCCCCGGCCGTGACCGCCCTCCCCCGCCGGGCTCCGCTCGCACAGCCGGTTCCTCTTTACATAACGGCGCGAGGCGGCATGGGCTCGGGCCACCGCCTCCGCCCGGCCGCCCGCCTGGACTGTCGCGGCCCGTGGTGGCGACGGCGGCGGCAGCAGCAAAGTTTCCCCGGCGGCGGCCCGGGGGCGCATCCCCCCGCAACTGTCAAGCGCTGGCGGCGGAAATGATGAGGCGCTGGCCATTTTCCGAGCCCGGGTTTCCTGCCTGAGCCCCGCTCGAGCGAGCCGCGAGCCAAGAGCCGGCGCGCGGGAGAGAACGCGCCCGGGGCGGGGGCCCGCCCGCCCCCTCGGCATTTCGGGGGGCCGGGGGCGCGCGACGCCATGGGCCGGCCGGGCCCGGACCCCCTCTCTCTCAGGTAAGCCCGTCTTTCCCGGCGCTCCCTCCACCGGGTTGGGAGGGCTCTGATGGGGGAAGAGGAGGCCCCCTGTCCGGTTCTGCCCGGTGTCTGCGCACTCCAACAGCCTGAAATACTGTCCTGCCCCTGACCCCGATGGGGTGTTCAGGGCGGCCCTTCTCCAGCTCCTGCGACACCCTCCCAGCCGACACCCCCACCCACACACGTGTTGGCGATGTAATAGGGGAGGCAGTGGGGAAGGCGCTGAGAGGGTATGGTTAATACTTCCCAGTCTACCCCTTAAAGTAGCCCAGTCAGTCGAGGGCAGCAGTCCCCTCAACTTGTGTGTGGTGAGGAGGGGTCCAGGGTCAAGTGCTTGGTACCTTGAAAGTGAAAGCAGTCAGACGAGGCTGCGAGGATGGAAGAGCCCTCTGGGAGTGGGGCCACCTGTCCCTCCCCACTGTCCCAGCCCAGACCATGTGGCTATGAGGGTGTCTCTGGATTCTAGAAGCCCCTCTCCACAGTCACCTCACCTCAGAGGTGGGCCAGGCCAGGTGCCCCCAAGCCGCTGAGTTTGGGGTTTCCCAAGGGTTCAAGAGTCGTGGAGCTCAGTTCTCTCTGAGCTGGTGCGCTCACACCCCAGACCTGGAACTCAGGTGAATCCTCCTATCTAAGAAAAAAAAAAAAGTGGGTGGGATGGTCATGCAGGTCAGCATGGCTGGGAGGGTAGTTTCAGTGGTCTTTAATGCTTGGTGCAGAAATCCCCTCCCTTCCCTCCTTCTGCCCATGGGGGCTTTTGGGATGATGGGGATTGCATTTGAGGAACTGGGGAGGGGGGCCTTCCTGCCTGTCCTGCCTTTTTTTTTTTTTTTTTCTTTAATTTCCTCATTCCCCTGTTTCTCTTCCCCATTCCCGGCCACGATGATGTAGGTGAGGAGGTCACTGCCTGCAGCTGGAGGCCTCCAGGGAGGGGCATGGCCAGGCCTGACTGAGTGGGAGGAAGTGAAATTGGGCTGCGGTGGGGGCTTTGGAGCAGAGGGCCTGGCAAAGCAATGTCTGCAGGGCCAACGTCCAGCTTTGGGGGCAGGAGGGGCTGAGATCTGACCCCCATGCCCCTCTCCTGGGAGAGGAGCATCCCCTGACCTCCACCAGCTGCCAGGCTCAGCTAGGGCAGCCAGCCCATCCTGCCTTCCCTTTTACAGTCCAGCTGCAGGGCCCCTGCCAGGCGATGGGCACATGGGTCTCCAGGGCTACGGGCGGGAGTCATGTCTGGCTTTCTCATCACTGACCTGGCTGCCAGAGCGGAAACAGCTCTCAAGGATCCCTGGGGCTGCGGGGGCTGGAGACCCAGCCCTAATGGGGGGAGAGCAGGCAGAGGCCGCCCGGGCGGGCTGGGGTCGCCGATGAGAGGCCAGGGCCCGCTTGGGAAGTTGGAAGGGTTTTTAATACACTTTTTCTGAGCCTTTTCCCACAACCCTCCTCTGGGAGGGAAAATCCTTCTGAGCCAAAGGGTGAACATTCCTCGAACTTGTGCGAGTCCCTGTGGACCACAGAGACAGCCAGCTGGGAAGGAGCTGGACTGAAGTACCAGCTGCTGGGGTCTGAGGGCCTTCAGGGATTTAGCAGTGGGAGAGGAGGGTCCTGGAGGCGTAGGTTCCATGTTCCCACTGCTTCTGTCCAGCTGAGGGCATGGCCAAGTGACACCTGTGAACCTCAGTCCCCCCCCTCCCAGTGAAATGGGATAATAACAGGTTTATGGTAGGGATTCAATGAGTCATTGTGTGAGAAGCACCTGCTGCCTGGCAGAGAAAAGGTTCAATTACAGGTGGTGGTGGTGATTTTATTATTATCATTACCATCATTATTGTCATTTTCCTGGCTGTGGAATGTTTGTCCATCAGCATCCCTCGAGCATCTCCAGCACGTGTGTGGCTCTGGGGGGTCCTGGGTCTTTAGGAGAAGAATTGCAAAGATGCAGGCGGGATGAGGGGATGGTGCTTCCTGGCTACAAAGCCTTGCTTAACTATCCCGGCCTCAGTTTCCTCATCTGTCAAATGGGTGTGATCAGAGTACCTAATTCTTAGGGTCATTGGAACCATATGAGCGAATTTGCAAAGCGTTTAGAACATTTTGATCAGGAGTGATAATAATAATTATGAGACTGTTACTGTTTGTTGTGGATGTTAGCTCGGATTGTTCTCCTTCCTGATCCTCGGCTTTCCCTCCCCCCTCTCCCCTGCCGTTCCTGTAAACCCTGGACTTAATCCTTCCTGATAGAACTTTCTAGTACAAATCAGATTCTGTAGAACCACTCCAGATATGGGGGGAGCCTGGGCCCAGCAGACACAGGTAGCCCTGAAGCAGGTGAGCCTTTGGGGGCCCTTGGATATCTTGGTCCAACCGTGTTACCCCAGGACACCCTCCACCTCCTGTATGGAACCTCCCCAAGGACAAAGGGGTCAGGGCTAGAGGCACTTGGAGAGACCTCCCAGTCCCAGTGCAGCCCACTTTGGGGGCTGGGGGAGGTATGGAGATGCACATAAAGCAGTCAGAGCTGGGCCTCCCCTGACGATAATAGATGAGGATATTATTATTAATATTATTAAATGAGTTGCCTCTCCTGTTAAATTCCCACTTCTCCTTGGTAGCAACATGGATTTTGGAGCCAAATCCAGGATCTGCCAGGTTCTAGCTATGAGGCCTAGGGAAAATTATCAGACCTCTCTGGACCTCATCTGCCCAACAGGGACCAAGAGTCTTAGCCTCTCCGGGGTATATGAACCTGTGTGTAAGGTCATATATGGAGTGTGTGAGCCTGGCGCAGTGTAGGGGCTTGAAACGCATTGGCTGTAATTACTATGGCTCTGTGCCCCTGGGCTTGTCCCTTAACCTCTCTGAGCTCTGCTGTCCTCCTCTATGACATGGGAGTACTAATGACTGGATTGTACTGAAAAGAGGGATGCATAATGCCTGGCATGCAGTCAGTGCTCAATAAGTGTGAGCTGCTGCTGTGAGTGCCCTAGAGGGGGCTAACACTTCATTGCCAGGTTTCCTGGGAAAATGGTCCCAAGGCCACCTCCCCCTCCTCCCTGGGTGTTCAGCATCTTTGGCTGGGCGGGACAGGAAGCTGCTTCCATCTGGCAGATGGGAGAAGCTTGCCTCAGAGTCCAGAGGTGTAATACAAGTTTCTTGTTCCCAGCCAGACCCTGCTCCCAGCTACCCGCCCTCCCTGAGGAAACTGAGGCGGGCAGTCTGCCCAGGGGAAGTGACTCAGCTGGGGTCACTCGCTGAGTCAGGCTTAATTGGACCCAGGAGCCCTGCACCCCAGCTCCCTGGCTTCCGGGGGCCTGTAGTCCCTTGGAAACTGGGCAGGTCCAAAGGCCACAGCTGGACACCCGCTCACTTGGGACCTGTCCCCTGGGCAACCACCATTCCTCAGCCCGGGGCTCTGAGGTCCCACGGACCACCCCTAGGCTTCGCAACCTGGTAGTCTTCTTCCCAGCAAGGGCAAGGGGCACTTCCCCAGGAGAGCAAGTCCTTCTGGTGTCCCCCAGCCCCGCCTCGACCGGAAACCCAGCAGCTGAGCAGATGGCTGGAAGATTTGTCCTCCCACGCCACCCTGTCAGGGGTCGGCGAGGGGGGCCAGGCTGCAGGCTTCCTCGTGAGCCAGGCCGTGAGCCCCTGGGGGCCTGTCCGGATGTGGGCCCCCACCCCGGTTGGCGGGGGGAGGCGGTGAGGGGGGGCAGGCTGCCACTGCCCCTTGTGTCCCCAGGGAGGCCTGGGAGGGAGGAAGTCTGCCCTGCTCACCAGCAGCTGACTCACAGGGTGCCTGATGGAGGCGCCGGCCTTGGGGAGCTGGAGGACTGGAAATGTGACTGGGGGAGGTGGTCACAACCAAAAGAGGGCCTTGGGCATGAATATGTCCTCTGAGAGCCCGCCTCTCATAGGACAGGCCAGAGACAGTGAGTACTGTGGGGAGAGGTTCACCTCTCCTGACACCATCGCAGGGCGCACAGAGGGGGTGTCCCTTGGGTAGAGTCTCAGCCTTCTCAACTCGGGGCAGTGAAAAGAAGTCACATGCTGGTATGGAGGGGTGGTGCTGGGGCTGGTGAGCACTGCCTGACTTTCTCCTGAAGCCTAGCTGGGTAGGTAGTTGGGGTGTCAGGCTGGGTGTGGGGACAGAGGACTTGAATGTCCCTGGGCACTAGGTGACCCTAGAAAGGGTGCCTCAGGACTCCATGGGCTGCTCAGTGATATAGGGCAGAACCCACCTCCTAGCCACCACAGGACCTCAGAACCTTTATTCCCTATATCCCAGGGGCTTCTCCACAGTCTGGACAGCCTGAACGGTGTGAAAGGGCACTGGGCTGACTCCCAGGCATGTATGTTGGAATCCCCCAACTCTCTGGGCTTCCTTGGGCAGAGGGTCTGGGCTGTTGAAGAAGCTGGCGCTGTAGGTGGGAAAGGACAAAATGCTTGCTGTGGCCTGTAGTCAACCTGGAGGCCTCCCTGGAGGAGGTGTCTCCCTCTGAGGATATGGGACTTCCTGCCAAAACATCTGTGAGCTGGGGGCAGGGGAAGCTGTGGTCCTAGGGGAGGATGGAAGCTCTGGACTGGCTCACTTTAACTTCATTTACCACAATTTAAACTATCCTCCCCAAGCCTTGGCAGGTGGAATTCCCACAGGTGGGTAAAGATCTTGCCTGCACCTGGGCCTCATAATTAAGTGGGAAATGTTAGCTTCCCCAGATTACGTTGCTACCCAGGGTGATCGGGTAGAGGAGGGGCTGAGGAGCCCCAGTCACTGGGGTCACGGGCTAGAGTGGGACCCACAGCTCAGATTCCCTGCCTAGAGCCAGGATTCCCAGCTGTTCAGCGCCTCATTTCTCTCCAACTTGGTAGGGGCTCGAGGGTTGCTTAGGCTGGATCTGCTTCAGTGGGGGACACCAAGCTTGGGCTAGGGCTTTAAGGCCCTCAGGCACTCTGGTGGACATAGCTGTCTTGAACGTGGGGGTCCTGGGAGGCAGCTCTACCCCCAGCCCAGCCCAGGGCCCTAGGATGGGCAGGGAGACCGTGATTTCCTTGTGTTCCCTGTGGGGACTTGGGGGGAAAGGGGTGCCAGGATTCGACCTTCCTGCTCCGCATAACATCCTTCTTGTCCCTCACCCCACCATGTTATTTGGGAAATGCTGTCGCCCCACCTCCACACACATAGCCGGGACCTCCCTTTCCCAGTTCCTTTCCCAGAAGCCCAAGCTCATCAGGTGGGAGACTCTGCAGCTTTGCAGGCCCCTCTGTGTGAGTTCCTTCATCCCTTTGGCCACCCAGGCTTCCAGTGCTCTGGTGGGTGGGGGAAAAGGGGAGGAGGGGGCCAGTGGAAGTGCCCCCAAGACCCTCCTACTTATATCCCCCACCCTAAGCCTGGAGGTTCCTGGGAACCCTCAGGTGATTAGTAAATGCTATCTGCTAAGAGCTTTTCAGGCCTTAATCCCACAGCTGGTGTGATCTGATCAATTACTTAGCATATAGTAAGTGTTCAATAAATGGCTACCACTGGGACTCAAGCCCAAGGAGAGGACCACCTTCCTGCCGCCTGGCTGCCAGCCCAGCCAGGAAACCTCCGAGGCACGCCCCCTCCCAGACGTGGGCCCCAGCTGAGCGCTCAGTGCTCTGACTGGTGACTTCCTGCCCGGAGCTCCTGCCCTCCTGCCGGGAGCCACCTCTCCCCTGAGAAGGCCTTTTGTTCAGGCTCCCTTGACGCTCCCTACTGGCCCAGCCCGCAAGGCAGGCTCCCTCTCCGGCTTCTGTGACCAAAGGCCTGAAATTCTCCGGAGCTGGTGCTCTTCTCCGCTAACAGTAAGAGTAATAAAATAGCAACAGGCACTTGTTTGCTGAGCCCAGTGCCCAGCACCCTGCAGACCTCCCGTTCTCAGAATATTCCTAGTGAATGCTGAGAGCTGAACACTGGCCCATTTTACAGGTGGGGGCACGGGCTCAGGGAGAGGAGCCCCCTTTTCTGTACTGCACAGCAAAGAAGTGGCAGACGCAGGAGGTGGCCCCAGGTTTGCCTGGTAGCTCCACAAGTGCTTGCCTGGGCAGTGGGGGGATCTCGGTGTGTTTCTCAGAGCCCTGCAGCCCTTCTGTTTGTCCGTGTCGGTCAGGAGCATGACTCCAAGAGCAGGACTACCAAACCGCAGCCCGCCCCAATCCCAGGAGTTCATTAACTCATACAGGTGCTATTTCGGGAGCATCTACTCTGACCTGGCCGTGGGGCTGACTGGAGCGAGATGGCCTCTGCACCTTCCAGGGGCAAAGAGCCCTGGTTGAGCGCACAGGACAGAGAGTGGTTCTGATCTCAGCTCTACGCCTCACTGGCCGTGGGGCTCTGGGCAAGCTAATCTTCCCATGTGTTGGCTTTTTTATCTGTAAAATGGACGTATTGATGGGTCTCCCCTCTACCCTCCAGTGTAGATTAAACTAGCCAGTATAAATGCAAACTGTTTAGCACACAGCAGGGCATCTAAAAAGCCAGAAATAGTGTCATTTATTGTTCTTTTTGTTTTTAAAATTGTATTTCTAAAATTGAGATACGACTGAGGTGCCTGGGTGGCTCAGTCGGTTAAGTGTCTGCCTTCAGCTCAGGTCATGATCCCAGGGTCCTGGGATCGAGCACCACATCGGGCTCCCTGCTCATCTGGGAGCCTGCTTCTCCCTCTTTCTCTGCTTGCTGCTCACCCTGCTTGTATTCTCTTTTTCTCTGTCAAATAAATAAAATCTTAATAAATAAAATTGAGATATGATCGACATACATTAGTTTCAGGGATACAACATAATAACTAGATTTCCCGTGATCATTTTACCATGTATACAAATGTAGAATCATTGTTTTTAAACTTGTACCCTGTGGTTGCTTTCCTGACCCCCTGGTGGCTTTGGGACCTGGGCAGGGGAGCTGATGCCTCCTGACTCCCGCAGGGGCTGAATGAGAAAGAAGTTTATGTCCCTCCCCTGGGTCTCCTTCGTTCAATATACATTCACTGGGAAAGTGACTCTTCCTAACGGTGTGCATTCTGGCACTGATCAGGCATTTTGGGACGGCTTCTATGGGGGTTTTTATTGCCAGCAATGGGACCTCCCATGCTTCAGTTTCTCTGTCTGTAAAATGGGAGCAACTATAGGCCCAACTTCCTAGGGCTTCCATGAAGCCTAGGAGAGTTAATGCTTTGCAGAAGCAGAACCGATGCCTGATGTCTAGCAAGTACTTGGTCCACACCGCTCTTCTGTTGGGGGAACTGTAGGAGGTGTGGTTAGGAGGGCTGCCAGCCATCCCCCGGGCAGTGAGGAAGCCTGGAGCCGGCACACTGTTCCAGGAAGCCTCCTGCCGAGGTTGGGCCCTGCCATTGGGCATCAGGAGTCGGTGGCGCCTGGGAGGTGGGTTGGCCCGGTGAGAGGTGGTTGTTGCGGGGGGGGGGGGGACTGGCCCCAATGCATCTCTTGCGGGGCCACAGGTTGCAAATGCAGCTGACCGCTTGCATTCATATGTTCGTTCATTCAGCAGCATTTACTGAGCTCCTGTTGCAGGCTAGGAACTGGGGCTGGAGCAGGGAGCAGATGGGGAAGCTCATAGTCTGGTGTGGAGATAGCCACTAATTTAAAAAATAACTATTTTTAAAAAAAGATTTATTTATTTTAGAGGAGGGAGTGAACGCACTTGGCGGGAGGGCAGAGGGAGAGAATCTCAAGCAGACTCGATTGGGGGGCTGGATCTCACAACCCTGAGGTTATGACCTGAGCTGAAATCAAGAGTCAGACGCTTCACTGACTGAGCCGCCCATAGCTGTTGAGTGCTAACATGTGACGGGTGTGCTGAAGGTCAAGTTCAGGACTTGACTCTGTGGGCTCATGGAAGGTTCTCACGTGTGAAGTTGGAAGCCAGCTGAGAGCAGGCAGGGCCGAGGGGACACTGAAGGCAAGGCCCAGAGGCTGCAGCCAGCAAGTGATGCTGCACACACAGGGTCTCCTAGAGGAGCAGGAGCTTGGGTCTGGAATCCGAGAGCTTTCTGGGCCCCCTAACCTGCGAGAACAGTGCTTGCCTCACCTGTGTGGCTTCATGGGCGTGGCCATGGGGTTAACTAAGGACAAATCACACACACACACACACACACACACACACACACACACACACACACGCCCTCAGCAGCAGGGCAGTTTTCTGGGCAGTGTGGGGACCAATGGCACATGTTCCTCCCCTCCCTTCCCTTCTGCCTGGCAGCCTTCCTTGACAACTGTGTGCAAAGCGCTTACTGCGACCAGGTCTCCGCCTTCCTCACTGATGCAGACACTTGCTCTGCACTGCCTGGGGCATCCTGCTTCCGGCACTGCAGGGTCCCCACTGTGGCCCGGGGAGGGCAGGGCAGCTCAGCCCTCGCTGTCCTGTAGCTTCCCTGCAGGCCTGCCCCACCCCGCCCCTGCATAGATAGAAGGTGCTTGTGCTGTGGGGTGTGGTAGAAGGAACCTTGGTCTCCAGGTTCTGGTCTCCACCTTGAGTACCTCTCCAGGACTCCTTATAACCATTTAATGGAGTGGGTACCATGGTACTCTGCATTTGACAGATGAGGGAAGTGGGGTTCAGAGAGGTCCAGACAGGTGTCAGAGGTCACTCAGCGTCCACATATGTGTATAATATAGCTTGGTGCCAGCATGGTGCCTGGCACAGAGTAGACCCTCAGTAATAGTTTTTTTATTGGGGAGGGGGCATGGTGGTAGAATGAGCAGCCATCATTATGTGGTCCCCAAAGGGGCCCAGGGCCAGCCAGGCTTTGTTGGAAGGACAGCATTGACTGTAACTAGAGCGGTCTGGGGTTCAGCACCTCGGACAGCAGAGGGTGGGGGGCTTCTACCATTTTGATTGTGTGGTGCGGAAGAAGGAGCCATGGGGGTAGGAGGAGAAGGGAGCCCCAGGTGGGATGTATAGGCAAGGGTCTGCCTGTGCTGACATCCCCCCTCATTGGAGCCGGAAATAACCTTTGCACTCCTTTGTGAGTCTTGTTAATTCCTTTTTATTCATCGTTTTATATTTATTTTTATTGACACCAATGATATACTCTCATTGTAATATTTAAATAGTAACAGCCAGCCTTTAGTAGGCGTTCCCTAAGTTCTAACGCCTTTACACTTATTAACTCAGTTAATCCTCGTAACACTCCTATAAGGCAGGTACAAGTGTGTTCCCCATTTTACAGATGGGGAAACAGAGAGAAGTCAATAACTCACCCAAAGTCAGGTAGCGAGTAAGTGGCGGCTAGCGTTTGAACCCAGGCTCAGTGTTGTCAACCATAGAGACATGTCGCAGCAGTGTTCCTTGGTTACTTGAATCCCAAATCCAGTTCTTCCCCCAGAAGTCACCACTGTTTCCAGCGGCTTTGCTCCAGCCACACCTTTCTTGCCCACCACTTAAACACATTTACATGGACATCAAAATCTGTAGTTCGGTTTTGTGTGTGTTCACGTATATGGGATCACAGAGTCTGCATTGTTTCATGGTTTGCCTTGGGGATCTCCCTGGAGTGGCAGCTCAGACCTTCCCCTACCTGGGGAATTCTGCTGCTGCAGAATATTCCAGCCTGCAGATGTAGCGCCGTTTGCTTTACCAGTCTCTGATGGGGATTTAAGTTGTATAAATACCGAAGTCGGACACATCCGGGGATTATCTTGTACCTGCCTCTCTGCCCATGCAAGCAAGCATTCTCTCGAATACTTGAAAGTGGAATTCCTGGGTCTGAAACGCACCCTGCCAAACCGCCCTCCAAAAAGACTGTATCACTCCGAGCACTGGCAGCATCGTAGGGGAGTGACCATTTCGCTGCACCTTCACCAGCACCGGGTATTACCAGTGATTTCCGATTTCTGACATTGTGCCTGGTGAATAACCTGTCTCGTGGTGGCGGGTTTAAGTAGTCGTTTGCTCAGCTGCTTACTCCTTTGTCGCCCACCCCTCTTGTGTCTTTCAGCCTGGCCGCCCCACCTCGGTCTCCACCATGAACGGGCCCACCCTGCAGCCCTCCTCGGCCTCCTCCGCGTCCTCGCCCTCCTCGTCGGCCGCAGCGACGTCGTCGCCGTCCCCGCGGGGCTGGAGTGAGTTCTGTGAGCTGCACGCGGTGGCCGCTGCCCGGGAGCTGGCCCGGCAATACTGGCTCTTCGTGCGTGAGCACCCGCACCACACGCCCCTGCGCGCCGAGCTCGTGTCGCTGCAGTTCACCGACCTCTTCCAGCGCTACTTCTGCCGCGAGGTGCGGGAGGGCTGGGCGCCCGGGCCGCCGGGGTCCCGGGCTACGCCGCCTGCGCGTGACTACCGGGACACGGGCCGCGGGCCCCCGTCCAAGGCGGAGGCGGCCCCGGCCGAGTCGGGCCCGGGTCCCGCCACCCCCGCGCTGCCCAAGGCCCGTAGCTCGGAGGAGCTGGCCCCGCCGCGACCGTCCGCCGCCTGCACCTTCCAGCACCTGCGCCACAGCCTGCGCCACATCCTGCGCCGCGGCTCGGCGGGGGAGCTGCCCGCTGCCACCGGGGCTGCGGGGGAGGCAGGCGAGGGCCCGGCCCGCTCCGGCCTGGCCAGGAAGCTCCTGCCCTGGAGTCTGGCTCGCGAGCCGCCGCCCGAGGCCCTCAAGGAGGCGGCGCTGCGCTACAGCTTGGCCGACGAGGCATCCATGGACATCGGGGCACGCTGGCAGCGGGGGCGGCTGGCGCTGAGGCGCGCCCGGGGCCCCGACGGCGACGCGGACCGCGTGCTGGAGCTCTTCGACCCGCCCAAGGTAAGCTCCCCGCGACAGCCCTGCGGGCGGCCCCACGGGCCCGGAGGGAAAGCATGCCTTGGAAAAAGTGAGGTGTTGCTTTCAGGCGGTTTTGGATTTGCGGAGAGGTTCCCTCGGACGCCCCACGCAGCCGTGCCTGACCTTAGCGGCTCGCGTTACTGCGGCATGTGCCCAACTGAGGCAGCGCGCGGCTCGCGGCGGTTTTTCTGTTCCAGCGTATTCCATATTCGATTCGGTTGTCGTGGTGTCTCTTTAGGGGCCTCACGGCTTTGACAAGTTCTCAGGCTTCCCTTGTTTCTGATGACAGTTTTGAGGAGTAGTGGTCAAGTATTTTGTAGAAAGTGCAGAGACACCGTAGATGGGCATCACGTGGGATGTGACAGGTCCCTCTGGTCCTTGACACCCCTGACCCAGCTGGACCATGACTAAGAGGAGGAGGTTCTCTAGGGGGGGTTGAAAACTGTCGTTTTGATTCCTTTGCATGTCTCATAATTGGTGGATGTCTTATTTCAAGTGTTAAAAATTCTCCATGTGTGTTTTTCCATAACTTAATTCAGCTCTGCAAGTGAGGCGGGAGGCTTAAGGGGTTCCAAACACCTGACAAGCTCTATTTTGGACTCAGGTATATCAAATTGATGCGACAACGTGGCTTTCATTTGATTCCTTTCTTTCTGTTACGCTGCTGGAAAGTGAGCAGGGCAGATATGATCCTAGCCCCGAGAGGGTCTGAACAGAGGAGACTTAGTTATTCATTCATTTAACAGATGTTTATTGAGCGCGGACCGTGTACAGGGATGCTGATGCTGGGGACCTGGCATTTTAGTGGGAGCTACTGGGCAAGAAACCTACAACCGGACAGGGAGTTATACATTCTGCACAGTGTTCTAAAGGAAGAGCAGTGGGGCCTCTGGGAGCATCTCCGAGGGCTCCCGGTTTGGTGGTTGGGATCGGGTGTTGCCAAAGAATCCCCTTGTGTGACCTAACCTTCGGCGCTGTGTCCCGGGCATACAGGGCAGAGGGTGAGCGAACGGGAAGCCCCACGAGTGTGGCCATGTTCGCACACACGCAAGTCACCAACACCCTGAGGGCTCCCTCCCGCTGCCTGTCAGTAACCCAGGCCACCCCCACCTCCCACTGACTCCTATTCCACGGATTACATTTCTCTGTTCTTGAACTTGATACAAATGGAATCACGCAGCATGTTGCCTTTTGCGTCTGCTCCTTTGGCTCAGCAGAATGTTGTAGAGGCTTGTTCGCACTCTCGTGTGCGTCAGGAGCCCGTTCCTGTCGCGGTACCGCAGGGAGCTTACACCCACCTGTTGGTGGTATTTGGATCGTTTCTACTTTAGGACTTTTATGAATAATGCTGCTATGAAATTCATGTATAGTTCCCTGTGTGGACATGTGCATCCATTTCTCTCAGGGAGATTCCTAGAGGCCTTGCTAGGTCATGTGGCAAGTGCATGTTTATCAGAAACGTCTGAATTTTTTCCAAAGTGGCTGCAAGATCTTCTGTCCCCACCAGCAGTGTATGAGAGTCTTTTTCCGTCCTACCCCTCCGGTGGCTGTGTATACCCGGTGCTCACTGCAGCTTTAATTTGCATTTCCCTGATGACTCATGAGGTTAAGCACCTTTTCATATGTTTACTGGCCACTGGAATTAACTCTTATGTTTGCTTATTGTTTTTATGGAGTTGTCTCTTCTTATAGGAGTTTTTATACATGCTGGATATACTTCCTTGTTTTGTAAATATCATCTCCAACTCTGTGGATTGACTTTTTTCTTCTTTAATGGAATCTTTCCATGAACACAAGTTCTTTAAGTCCGGCTTATCAGCTGCTTTCCTTACAGTTATCGCTTTTTGGGTCCTGTTTAAGAAAATTTTATCCCCCGGGGTGATGAAGATCTCCTGTCTTTTCTTCTGGAAACTTTATTGTTTGAGCCTTCACATTTTGGACCAAAATCCATCTTGAATTATTTTCGATGTACAGTGTGAGGTAGGGGTCATAATTCTTCCAGTTGTTCTGGCACGATTTGCTGATGTGACCATCTTTTTCTCTATTGGATTGCAATGCTGCTTTTATCCTAAATCCAGGTCCATTGGTGTGCTTCTGGAAGACTCTCCCTTCTGTTCCACTGGCCCATGTGTCTGTCCTTAGGCCAACACCACCCTGTCCCAATTACCAAAGTGTCCTAGTGAGTATTGAGCTGGTGACTTTTGGACTGTCTTAATCCTAAGTGAAGAATTTCTCAGTGTCAGGGCACCTGGCTGGCTCAGTCGGGAGAGCATGTGACTCTTGATCTCGGGGTTGTGAGTTCGAGCCCCAATTTGGGTGCAGAGATGACTTAAAAATTAAATCTTTAAAACGAAAAAAACTCTCGGTGTTTCAGGCAGAGGGAGCAGCACAGACAAAGGCCCTGAGGTGGGAAGGCATTCTGTGCGTTTTGAAGAATATAACAGAAGAGGCCTGGGTGGTGGGAGCACAGAGAGGGAAGATGGGGCCTGGGGCACATGTGTGGTTAGAGGGTCCCGTGAAGAGGTAGCATTTTATTCCAAACACAACGGGAAGCTGTTGGAAAATGCAAGTGCAGATAAAAACTGTTTTCTCATCATTTTTAAAGTCTTGAGGTTATGACACCGTGAAAGGCAAATAACATCCCAAACACGTGGTCTTATCTGTGTGACAGCACGGGGTCCCTATAAAACTTCACTTTCAAAACAGCTTCTGGGGTGTCTGGCTGGCTCAGCCAGAGGAGTGTGCGATGCTTGATCCTGGGGGTCATGAGTTTGAGCCCCATGTTGGGGGTAGAGAACACTAAATAAATACTTTAAAAAATAAAAATAAAAAATAAATTAAAAAAAAAAACTTCTGCTTAAAACAAACCATCTTGGAAAACCAGGTGTCAGGAGTCAAATGGACCTGAGTTTAAATAATGACTTAACTTTTTTCCCAGCTCTGGCAAGTGATATCCCCTTTCTGAGCCTCAGTGGCCTCCTCTGTACAATGGGGCTACTCACAGTTTCACCTCGCGGAGTTGTTGCGTTAACTGGGATAGCCCCCGGCCCAGGGAGCACTCAGTGTTAGTGCTTCTTCTTGTCATGGTGGTGGTCATGGTAATGGCTTTGGGACTGAGAACAGTTTTATTCCCAGTGCTGGTCTGGGTCTCAGTGCCCAACTGGGAGGCACAAACGTTGTGTGTGGTGTTCTGCCCCTGGTGAAGTTGAGGCCTGGGGGAGGGCAGCTGGGGCCCTAGGGCTGTGTCGTAGGCTTGGTAGTTGGTCCAAGACCTGGGGTGTCCCCCACAAAGTGAGCAGCCTGTTAGGGCCTCTCCCAGCCCCTGCACCAAGAATCTGGCTTGACAGAGCAACCCAGTTCCAACAGCTTCCAGCAGCCCCCCACTGTGTTTGGAACAGTCTAGGGGCTGGTCCTGAATGTTTCCTGGAATGACTTGGAGCATCCAGGCTCCAGGCTGAGGATTCTTAGACTCTAAGTCTTTGCTGAGTGTGCCTGCCAGGTGGGCAGTCTTGACCTCTGAGCCTGGAGTCATTCAAAGGAGCAGCTTTGAACAGAAGGCAAAGGAAGGCTGCAGTTTCCGCAGCCGGTGGGTGGTGGTTAAGGGCCTCGGCTCTGGACTCATGCCCACACCATGGCCCTTGCATGGTGCTGAGCACCAGCTTGGAGAAGGTCCCGCTGCCTAGAGCAGGCAGAGGTTTGGAGGACACGAGCTGAGACAGGGCAGCTGCCCAGAGACATGTTCCTTGGGCCTCAGCCAAGCAAATGCCACCCAGAATCTGAGGCCAGGGAGCCAGGGGTTCATGGGTCCCCAAGACTCACCTCTGCCTCTGACCAGCTGTGTGACCCTGGCTGACCTTGTTCCCACTCAGTCTCATTCTCTTCACCTCTAAGCAGGAGTGAAAGCCCCTCAGAGTCATGACAAGGCTCTCAAGGGGAGCTCCTTGCTAATGGGGATGTAAGTAGAGGCTGGAGCCAGGCTGCTGGCGGGGGTGGGGGGTGTGGCTGGAGGGTGGTTGGAGGAGACATTTGTGGCTATTTCCAGTGTCCAAAGATGGGTGGTTATGGCCATCTCTGGTTTCAGTGGCAACCTTGTGGGTGGGCGGGAGATGGGCCTCCCTTCTGGGTGTTCACCTTCAGGAGAAGGCTGGGAATTGGGGGCTGGTCCTCAGAGTAGTCCTGCCTCTGGAAGGAGGTGATGTCTGAGATGAGGAAAGGTGCCAATTCTGAAAGATCTGGGTGTAGGAGTCCAAGGTCAATGAAATAGCAAGTGCAAAGGCCCTGGGGTGGCTATGAACCAGGAGACTTTGAGGAATAAACAAGTGGCTGGGGGCTGGCTTGGAGGGAACAAGCACAGAGAAGGTTGGAAAGGTGCTGGGGCTGGGTTAGGTGGGGGCCATGTGGCCATAGGGAGGACTTGGGGGTCTCATGCTATCAGCAGTGGTGTGATTCTTCTACGAGACACTCTGGTCTCCATCTCTACTCGTCCTATGGCAACTCCCCCTCCTCAGACAACTGAGTCCCAGGGTTGGGCTAGAATTGTGGGGGGGGGGGGGGGAGGCGGGCAGCATATTTACTATCTTGCCTGGGCACCTGCTATGTGCCGACCATTGCCCTAAACACTTGACCCGAAGTCCCTACCCGTGAGGTCGGGGCCACTGGCCCATTTGACAGGGGAGAAACTAAGGCCTGGGAGAGGCAAAGGGACTCGCTCAGGGTCATGCACCTGATGAGACAGGAACCCTGATCACAAGGGGCTCCCACCTCCAAGCCCCTGGGCACACTCTTCAACTGCTCCCTGGAGCCCAAGCCCGAGCCCATGGAGTGTCAGCCTCCCGCCAGGCCAGGCCTGAGACATGTCATTGTACTCAGCAGTTAACAGAAAAAACAAAGTTGGATTGGTTACCAATATTTAAAACATAAAATGTAGAGATTTCACAGAAGAATCCAGATTTCTGGTTTCTCTCTCTCTCTTTTTTTTTTAAGATTTTTATTTATTTATTTAACAGACAGGGATCACAAGTAGACAGAGAGGCAGGCAGAGAGAGAGGAGGAAGCAGGCTCTCTGCTGAGCAGAAAGCCCGATGTGGGGTTCGATCCCAAGACCCTGGGATCATGACCTGAGCTAAAGACAGAGGCTCTAACCCACTGAGCTACCCAGGCGCCCCATAGATTTCTGGTTTCTCTTATAAAGTCAGTGGATAAGCAGGGACCTGGGTGGCTCAGTCGGTTGAGTGTCTAACTCTTGATTTCTGCTCAGGTCGTGACCTCAGGGTTACAGGCTCAAGCCTCACACTGGGCTGCCTGCTCGTGGTGCATCTCCTTGAGATTTTTGCTCCCTCTGTCCCTCTCCTTCCCCTCCCCCAAACAAATAAATAAAAAAACAAACCAGTCCGTGGATCCAGCAGAGCCAGGCTGGCGTCACAGGGCATGGACGCAGCATGCGTGCTGCGGAGGGAGAGACTGGCGGGAGACGGTGGGCAGACCGGGGCGGGGAGGGGAGAAGGAACCGAAGCAGCCACCGGCCAGGCCTTCCGGGTCCGTTTTCAAATAGAGCACAACCAGGCCGGCCATGGCATTTGGGCCGGCTCTCTGCTCTTTGGGGCCTCAGTTCCCCCATGTATCCAGGCCTTAATTGGCTGAAATGGTCTCAAAGCCCCGTCAGGTCTGGGGGCTGAGCCTCAGTTTCTCTCCTCCGCACATGGGGATGATGGTGGAGTTCTAGCTGCGGTCAGAAAGTAACCTGTTCGCCGACATTTATTTGGCGCTTGTTATATACGTGGGACTTTACTGACCTGGCTTGCTGAACCCTCGCAGCGGCTCTGTGAGAGCTTCAGACTTGCCCCCCATCTCACAGATGAGGAAAGGAGGTGAAGAATGGTAACTTGGCTGAGGTCACACAGCTTGTGAGTGGCCGGATTGGGACTGGAACCCCAGGGAACCAGGCTGCCCCGGGTGCCGAGTGAGCCTTCAGCAGGACTTACTATCACCAGCGGCCCCATGGGGGGGGGGGCGCTGTTCAGAGCTCGCAGCCCGGGAAAGGCTCCCTGTGACCACTTTGTCCAGTGCCGGCCAGTTGTCTCCTTCACCCGCATGCTCTGCCCTTGGCCTCTGCTGCCTGGCCTGGAGAAGAGGTAGAGGAAGGAGGCGGGGGACACCGCAGCCCAGAGCCCTGAGCTCCCCCACATACACCGTAGGCCTCAACTAGCCCCGGGAGGAAGTGGTCTGGTTGGGAGTAGCTGTGCTGCTGGTCCTGGGGCGGCTGGGGTTGGGCCAGTTGGACACTGTGGTTCAGAGCCGTTCCCACTCTGCTCTTTCTGAGCTGGGCAGCCTGGGGCGAGCGCCTCAGCCTTTCCGGGCTTCGGTTTCCCCATCTCTAAAATGGGGATGGTCACAGCACCTGCCCGTGGGGTTGCTCATGTGGCAGAGGCCACGGATGCAGTGTGTGCTGACTGGGTGTCTGGGGGGCGGCCTCAGGCCTCTGCATCCAGGCAGCAGACCTCCCTGGGGTGCCTGGAAGCCCTCCGGCCCCACCCTCACAGAGCCCATTGTCCAGCGGGAGACTGGGGGACCCAGTTTGTGACAAGAGATCCCCCAGGCCTCGAGTCCCCTCGGCTCCCCAGCCGTGCCCACTGTGTGTCCGGGAGGAGGCGGAGTTGCAGGTTTGGTGGTTCTCGGAGCCTGTGCAGCTGCCGGGGCGCTGGCCGCCCGGGTGCTGGCCGGGCCCCCACCCCCGGGGGGCGCGCCGCGGCTGAGGGCGCCACTGTAGGAGCCTGTGGCTGCTCGCTGTCCCATCAAGTCGGCTCTGGCACTGCGCCTGCCTTCCAGGTAGGGAGACTGAGGCTGGGAGAGGCAGAGGGAGCCACAGCATGGATGCCGGGGGCCTGAGCCTGGAGCTCGCGCCCCTGAGTGTGGGAAAGAGGAAGCAGAGAGAAAGGGATGTCCGCCGGAGGCCTGGCGGTTTCCTCTCGGAGGCAGGAGGAAGAGGAGGAAGAGGAGGAGGGCCGGGCAGGAAGCGGCCAGGCGGGAGGGGGCACCCTCCCTTGGCTCAGACAGACCTCGGTTTGAGTCCTGCCTCTGCCCCCCTCTGAGCTGTGTGACCTTGGGAAAGGCACTCGGCCTTCTCTCACTGTGCCTCAGTTTCCTCAAATATTTCCCAAAACTAGCGGCGTGACGGCCCTCACCTGTGGGCAGCTGAGAGGGGTTTGCCGAGCTGCTGTCCGCGAAGCCCCTGAGGGCACCCCGCACCGCTGAGCTGTGGTTGTGTCGCTACCAACATTGGTTGTCGATCTGACACACCGTGGGGGTGGGGGGTGGCGATGAAGCCATCTCACCGGTGAGGAACCAGGCACAGAGAGGTAGAAAGACTTGTCCAAGGCCACACAGCTGGGAGGTGGAAGAGTCAGGAACAGCATCTGCTATAGGCCTGCCAAGGCCAGGGGTTTGCGTTTTGGCCCCCCAACAGGTGGAGAAGTCACCCACCCCTCACTGCCAGCCCTGTAGATCTTCGTGGGCCGGGCAGAGATCCCGTGTTCCCGTGGGGACAGATGGGAGTGCCAGAGGCCGGTGGTGCCCCAGTCCCACCCTCTCCCAGGATGACCAGAGGCAGAGGGCTCCCCCGGTGAGAATGGGGTTCCTGTCCTTGCTCCGCTCCGGGCTGCTTTGGGCCCCGGGAGGGTCCCCACCCCTCTCTGAGCTGTAAAATGGGCAACAAAGGGGCTTGGTCTGGGCCTTCCGGGACTGGTAGGGGAAGGAAGGAAGGGGTGGTGGTGGGCCGGGCTCTCGTGGGGGCCCCGAAGGCACACACAGCTGCCCCTGACTGGGGCTCCGAGTCAGATCATTTCTGAAGAGTAGTTTGCCACCCAGAAGAAATCCCTGACCACGCTGACACCGCGGGCAAATGATATCGGTGTTTCCTTTCGGCTCAAATTCTATGAACCCACATGCTAGAAAGTGCTCCTGACTCCAGCAGGGGAGGGCGGCGGACCATGTTGGTTTATCCTCACCCTCTGCCCCCAGCGCCTCTGGGGGTGCTTCACCTGCTCCCCAGGGCCCTTCGCCAGCTTCCTGGAAGTGCGCGTTCGGTTTTTGTTCGTTTGGGGGACGGGGACAAGACCATCGCCGTAGTCTGGGCTGGGACTGGGGTCACTGGGGAGAAGGGCAGCAGGTAGACGGGTTTAGGCTCAGATCTTGGCTTTCATGTCCTTGATATGTGACTTTGGGCCAAGAGCTTGGCCTTTCTGAGCCTGTTTCACATTCTGGAAAGCCAAATGTCAGTACGTGGCATTTTTGGGGTGACTGAGTCAAAATCAGGCTCAGCAAGGGCACAGCGTGCTCCCACCTGAGAGGGTGCCGCATCCCGGAGGTGGGTCCCCGGCTGCTGTCCCGGAGTTGGGCCACAGCCTGGCTGGCCCCCACGGTGGCCGTCCTGCGCACGGGTTGGCAGCCCCAGCGAGCCAGGCAGGCCGCTGCTGGAAATCCCCCACCCACATCTTTGTGAATGGAAAAGGAAACCAAAATGCACAAGAAGAGATCTCCGCGCTCTGAGCCACTGGCCTTCGGTGGTGATTGGGGGTGGGGAGCTTCCTTCCCCAAGGCAGGAGGGGCCCACTCAGCTTCCTTTTGGGGGCCCCACACCCCTTTTTCCTATCTCCCGTCTGTGCTGGGGAGGAGGCCACTGTTGTCCTCCGGCCGTGGACTCCGCTGACATCTCAGGGTCTGGCACCAGTGGGTGACACCATCCACGGGGACAACCAAAGCAGCGCCCGCCACCAGGCCTCGGGAGCCTCCCTCACTTGGGGCTGAAGCGGGGGCTCCCGGCGCTGGCAGACGCGGGGGTGCTGCGAGCCCGCAGGAACAGTAGTGGAGGGAGAAACCTGTCTCCAGGGAATCCTGCGGAACCGAGGGTCCCTGCTCTGTCTCATCTGAACTGTCACGTAATCTAGGAAACTCTTTTTTTTTTTTTTTTTTTTAATTTGCCGAGAGCCTCCACGTTTGAGCTCCTTCTGGTTTTGGTTTTGTGTTTTCTGCTAATGAAGCTCACGGCAGGGCCTGCAGAGCAGTAACTGAAAACCACCTCCAAGCCCCGCACCTGGAGAGAACCCGCGTTTTCCATCTTGGTAGAAGTCTTCGTGACCTACCTTCTTGCATTTCCTAATTTCCCCCCAACTGCAGACCCTCCAGCACTCGCTCCTTCTTCTTCCTGCGCTTCTCTCTGGAGCCCATCATGTGCGCCAGGCGCAGGGGCAGCTCGGGCAGACACCTTAGAACAAAAACCCCAGCCCCGGGGGGACGCACACTCCTCCTTCTGCTTTGTGACCTGCTTTTTTTCACTTAACAGAGTTTGGACATTTTTCTGAACTATCTTCCAAGAATGTCTTTTTTTATACTGGCTACGCAATATTTCATTTACACAGAGAGGCTGTGATGTATTTCATATTATCCAGACTCCTAATTCAGCCGTTTCTCACTTTCCTGCTTGGAGAGAGAACTGTGCAACACACATCTCGTACATAAATCTTCGTGCCCAGCTCTCGTTATTTCCTTAGTTAACTTCCTAGAAAGGGAAGTGCTGAGTCGAAGGCTTTATGACAGCTTCTACAGTGCACACGCTGCGCTGTTTGCTTTTTTTTTTTTTAAGATGACTTATTTATTAATTTATTTGAGAGCAAGTGAGGGAGAGAGTGCAAGCAGGGGAAGGGGCAGAGGGAGAAGCAGCCCCCCCGCCCCGCAAAACCCCATGTGGACCCTGGGATCATGACCTGAGTCGAGGGGGGACCTTTAACCAACTGAGCCACCCAGGAGCCCTCTGAGCTTTACCGAGATGCAGTTTACAAGCACGGAAAATGAACTTATTTCAAGCGTACAGCGGCAGCTTTGGGTGTAATTTACGGACTTGCACAGTGATCACTGTAATCTGATTTTATTAGAACACTTTCGTCATCTCAGAAAGAGACCTTGCACCCATTAGCAGGCACTCCCCACTGTCCCCTCCCTCTGCCACTGGTCTGCTCTCGGTCTCTCTGCATTCGCCTCTTAGGTTGTTTTTACAGTAGAATCCGAGAATTTGCCGGTCTTTTGTGACCAGCATCTTGTACTTGGCGTCACGTCTTCAAGGTTACCCATGTCGTGGCAGGTGCCAGCACCCCACTCCTTTTATGGCTCGTCCTATTCCATCGTGCGGACACACAACGTTCCGTCTGTCTATCAGTGAACGGACGTTGCGTCGCTCCCACTTTCTGGCACACGGCGTGGCTCCCGTGCGGACGGGGCCGGGCTGCCGTGAACATTCGTGTGTAACCTTTTGTGCAGACATCGTGGGTTCATCTCCCTTGGGTGTCTGTCTAGGGGTGGCGCCGCGGGGTTACATGGTAATTCTCGGTTTCATATTTTACTGCCAGACTGTTGTCCGCGGCGGCTGCCCTGTTTTGTTCCCACCGCAGCGGGTGAGGGCTCCAGCTTCTCCACATCCTCGCCAACTCTTGTTATCAGTGTTTTTTTTATTGTAATCGTCCTGGTGGGTGTGAAGAGCTCTCTCCTGGGGTTTTGATTTGCATTTCCCTGATGGCGACTGATGCTGAGCATTTTTTCATGCGCTGAACTGGCCATTTCTATGCTTCCGGTAGATCCTCTGCAGACAGCCTTGCAGAAGGGCTGGGGCCGCTCACCTCCTCACCACTAGCGGGCCCAGCACCAGGTACTCAAGACTTCTGCCAACTTCTAGGTGAAGTGGTTATCCTGCCCTTTCTCAGTGCATTGGAACGGACCATTTCTCGAAAACCCATGAAAATATAGAATTCACATAACATTTCACCACGGGAAAGTGCAGTTCATTGGTTTTTACTATATTCACTGTGTGCACAATCACCACTAATTCCAGAACATTTCTGTCACCCCAGAAACAAACCCTGTACCTATTAGCAGTCAGTCCAATTTCCGTCCCCACCCTCCCCAACCCCTGGCGGCCACTAGTCTGCTTTCTGTCCCTGTGGATTTGGACCGTTTCTCTTCCATTTCTTGGTCATACACATTTTTGTGGCTTACAGGCCATTTACAACACTGTCTGTCTTTTTTCTTGTTGATTTGCAAGAGCTCTTTACATGAGCATAAGCTGTCACATGCTGCTAACATTCCCCTATTCGCCATTTGGCTTTTCAATTTCTATCCTGAGGTTCATCATCTCTGGAGGTTTTTAAGTCTGGGCAATAAAATACAGTGATCTTTTCCCTTGGGGTTTTGTCCTTTGCTTTTTCTGCCTCAGGCCCCTCCCACCCTGGATCAGATAATTACTTGGGTTCTATTCCAGTTTTGTCTCGAGCTTTATTTTTCACTTCTAATTATTTAACCCATCCGGTTTCTATTCTTTCTGGCTGGTGTGATTTCCTGTTTTCTGATGTCCGTGAGATGCTGTGTGTGCAGGCACATGGCATGGGGAGCGCTCACTGAACAGGCTCAAGGGAAGGGTGGCAAGTCTGTCCGACATGCTCAGAGGGGTGGGGGACTCCCGGGCACTGTGCTGGCTGCGGCTGGACCTGGCCAGCTCCTTGCTCTCACCCGCGTTTCCATCTGTTCGGGGGCTTGGAGCCTTCCTGGTGCCCCTGCAGCCCCCTGCGCCCCAGAGGCCGTTGTTTCCGCCTCTTCTGAATCACCATTCTTCGAAGGCAGGCGGTGGGTCTTGGTGGTGATGAGCCCCCCCTCCGCCGCCGCGCCTCCCCACCCCAGGCCACCGGCAGAGGCTGTTAGTTCTCAACCACAGCTTTTTCCACCCTCAGCTGGCTCAGCAGCCACTGGGCCCCGGGGCTGCAGCTGAAGCCCGAGTTGCTGGGGTGAGGGGCTTCCCCCAGCTGCTCTGGCTTCACAGCAGGGCCCTTGGTGGGCACCTTGTCCAAGGCCTTGGGGCCTGGGACCCCTCGGCCTGGTGACATCCGTGGTGATCACCTGCAGACTCCAGTGGGCCCATCCGTGTTCGAGGGCAGGGGTGTCCAAGTCCGCAGAGTGCACCCTACTGTGTGGCCGGAAGGCCCAGGTGGGCAGTGCCAGCTTTGACGCTTGGGCACAGCTGGACACATGGCCTGGACTCTTGGAGCCATAGCTCTGTCTTGACCGCCGCCCTGCACTCATGGCTTGGGGTGTCCCCGGGACGGAGGTGGCCAGGAGCAGTGGCACTGTGACAGGAGGGCATGGCCTGGGGCAGGGGTGGATGGGGATGGGGCGCATTGGCCTTGGGGCTCTGTGGTCATGTGGGGACAGGGACGATTCCTGGCGGGGTCTCCCGGAGCAGGATGTGGTTGCTCAAGGTGTGGGCTGGTGGCAGCTGGTTTGCAGCGGGCGACGGGAAGGGCAGGGTAGAGAAGGGCTCTGGCTGGGTCCTGATCCCGCTCGGGACCATCTCTGGGCTTGCTGGCTGCCTGCTGAGCACTCTCAGACTAAGAGGCCATTTCCGTCCGGAAGAATGTTCCAGGCCAGCCATAAACTGACTGAAGGTGGTGGTGGGTGACCAGCCCATGAGGTCCGTAGGGTCTTTGCATCGGCTCAGCTCCAGGGTCCAGAGAGTTGTTGATCCTAACCTGCCACCCTGAGAGCCCAGGTTTGGGCCAGGAATGGTGCCCTGCATGGGGGGTGCAGCTTGAATACAGGTGTGGAGGAGAGACAGCCAGGAGGTGTTGGCCAGTGAGGGTGGGGGGCACTGGTTCCCTCCATTCCTGCCCTCTGTCCTGGGTGCTGCCAGGTGTGGTCACTTTTGTCACCCTGTTGGGGGGGGGGGCGAGATCCGCTGACAAAGGTGCTAACGGACTGACTGGCTCCTTGGCTCATCTGTCCGGTCATGCCTACAAGTGGGTACGGCAGGTGTGGCACCTGCAGGCGTGGTCCCTCTTAAGCCATGACCCGCCTAGGCTTGGGTGTGGCCCCTCCATGGGCAGGCCTTGGAGTAGAGGTTCACGTCTGTCCTCACAGATGGTTCCTTCACACTCAGCCACTCTGTGAACCAGGAGTCCTGCATCTCGGAAGGGGGTTCAGTGAGTGGCAAGGAGATAGCAGGCCAGTTGTTTGTTGGGGGACTGTCTCTCTCTGTATGGGGGAGTCTCTATCTCCAGGTGTTTGTCAGGGGGAGGTTGCTCTAGCATTTGGGAGGAGCTCTGTGTCCCTGTTCCTATGATTTGGGGTGGGGGAGGAGATGGGGGTCATCTCGAGGTGGGCTTTGTGACTGTGTCACTGTGAGTCTGCCATGTGGGGGGACCCTTATGGGCATGAAGGGGAGCTCACTGCAGGTGGGGCTTTAGACAGGCCCCCAGTCTCTGTCTCAGCATCTCTGGCTAATCACCTACACTCTAGGGCCTCCTTGGGGCTTCTGAGAGTCCAAGAGTGCGAGGAGGGGAGGACAGATGATGGGGACTGTGTCTCTAGCAGGACTGTTTTACTTGGGGGGGATGTGTATCGCTGTGTCTGTGCCTGCCCTTCGGGGGCTCTGGGGACTCTTGCCTGCCAGGGAAGGGGGGAAGCTGACTTGACCCATGTGGGTTTTCCAGAAGTGTCTCCCATCAGGCAAAGACACCAGACCAAGGGGGAGATCTGGCTCACAGTGAACTGGTGCGTCTGGGGGACTCCTGTGCAGTCAGGTCACAGGCAGGTCTGCTTTCAGAAGCCCTGGCTGGCGGGTTCCATGATCATTCCCATTCTACAGAGGAGGAACCAAAAGCACAGGAAAGTGAAGTGATTTATTCCGGGTCACCCCAGAGAGAAGTGGCTGAAACAGGCCTTTGAAGGCCTGTGGCGTGGGGCTTTGGGCCCCAGGAAGGAAGTGACCTGTGGTCTGTAGTTCCAACACTTCTTCAGCCTTCAGCCCTGGAACAGGCTCATTGCCTTCACTTTGCCCCCAAAGGAGCTGGGGAACAGAGGCCGGGGGTGATAACTCACCACACCCCACATCTGCCGACTGGGACCCCCGCACCCAGCCCAAGCATGTCTTCGGGGCCCGCCCCGCTGGGCCCCACCTCCGCACAAGGTCTTGGTGCCCTGTCCCCACCCTCAGAGGAACTCCCAGTCGGACGTGGGGGCAGCTGCCTCATCAGGAAATTATGGCCGGGCCTGATAAGACCCACGCGGAGGGAGAGGCAGGGGAATCGCACTAACCACAACCAAGTGAGCAGAGAAGGCTCCCTGGAGGGGAGGCTCCCTCTGCCGAGGCCACACTCGGTTTTCAGGCACGGCCGCGGGTCCAAGCCCTGGCTCTCTGCAGCTCCTCTCCGTGGCTGGGGACAAGCGGATTTCGCCTGTCAGGCCCTCCCTCTCTTCATCTGTACTGGGGCAGGGTTACCGGTGCCGGGGTGGAGCGCCCGGAGAGGCCCAGCTCACGTCCTGACTCCTTGTCCTCCTCCCCCGACCACACAGCGCCTCGAGGTACCCTGTCCCTCCTCCAGGGCACTCACTTGGGTGGGGCTCCACAGTGGGGACCGTGGCCTGTGTCCCCCAGGCCCCCAGCACTCAGGGCCAACTCGGTGCCCGGGCCGCTGCATGACTACAGCAAGGCCCCAGCGGAGCCTGTTTCACAGGATGATAATGCAGGGAAGGAAGTACGGGGGTTTCTGTGACAGGGACTGTGTATTTAGTCACTGGGATCATCAGGGAGGGCCTTCCTGTGGTGGCACATGGGTTGAGACCCAAATCTGCGAAGAGCTAGATTTGTGAAGCCAAGGGGGACCGCATCCCCAAGGGAGCGGCAGGTGCAGTGGCCCGGGGCGAGAGTGCGCTCGGTCCACTTACAGAAGGTGGAGGCCAGGGCTGTGCTTAGTGGGAGAAGGCAAGCTCCGGGAGGTCCTGAGGACTAGGCGCTGCGGGGTCCTGCGGGCCGCGGTGAGGACTTGCACTCCTCCTGGGGCAAGGTGAGGCCCACGGAGTGCTGAGCCGACGGCAGGGTGGGGAGCAGCTGGGCTCTGGACCCATCTGGGAGTAGTCCAGGAAGGACTGGTGGGGGGCAGCTCTGTTTTAGTGCTGCCCACCTCCTGGGGGCTCGGGAGGTCACCCTGTTTTCTCGGCTCTCACTCTGTAGTGGGGGTTCCCTCGGAGCACCCGCTCTGCCCTCAGCAGCTGCCCTCCTCCAGATTCCAGGTCCCCAGCACCCCTGGGTCTGCCTCTGTGGGAGGAGCCTGGGGAGGGGGCAAGGGAGAAGGCGGGGTCTGGCCTTCCCACCCAGGGCGCCGGTTAAAACACAGACGTCAGGCTCACTTGCACGGGTTACAGGCCAGACTTGGGTTGTGATTAGTAACCCCCGGAGGTTTTCTGAGCCTTTGCGCCGCCTTTGTGAAGCGGGGATAAAGCACTGGCCCCTGGGCGGCTGGAGGGACGCGGAAGGCCCCCACCATTGCTCCTCGGGCAGACAGATGGTCCAGAGCAGGGTGTGAGGGTCTTCCCTCCACACTTAATATTAGGGTTGTCCCTTACACCGGGACAGTGACCTTCCTGCTTCCTTGGTCCTGGCATCTCTTCACTATGGTGCTCTTTTCTGTGAAATTGGGAGAAAAGTTTTGGTGGCTTATGAAGTCAACAGTCCAGAAGCCACTGATGGGACAGCCCAGGCCGCAGTGCCTGGCACCGAACAGGGACTCCCGAAGGGGGTCCGCCAGCATTTGCAGCCCCAGGCAACTCCCCTGCCATCCTTTGGGTCTGGCCGTACCTTTGGCCTCTGAGCAGCGGCTCTTGCTGTGCTCTGAGCCTCCAGCGCCTTTCCTTCCACCTGTGCCACTCAGGGGTCCTCAGCAAACACTTAGAGCCGCTGACTCTGTGCCCTGCTGAAGGCAAAGATGGAGAGAAGCGAAGCCTTCTGGAGCTTACGGCGTAAAGTGGGGAGACAGCTGCGTGGGCCCACCGCGGTGAGAAGGGGGGTGGCGAGTAACAGGAGGAAAGCTTCGCAGAGAGGAGCCTTCCGCTGCCACGTAGATGGACTCTGCCGAAGGCCTGCGTCCGCCCTCCGGGGCCTTCCCGTACCCACCGTGTACACCCCGTCACCAGCTTCTCGTGGGAGGGTATGGCACTGTCGGGTCTGACAAGAGGCAAGACAAGCCGGACAGGTGTCACTTGTGCATAGAGGACGAGGCAGAGCTGAGACCCAAGGCCCGGGATGGAAAGGTTGCTGTGTGGCTGTTATGCAGGCCCCAGAGAGGTGTCTAAGTAGGACACCGGGTCACGCTGAAGTCACGGGAACACGTGCGTCCCTCAGGTTTCTCGGCTCCGGCACGTCCAGAGCCTTCCGTGGACTGTGCGTAGGATTCCTGGGCACAGGAGGCTGCCCTCTCTTGGGAAGAGTCTCTCTTTTGCACTGGCGGCCAGGTACCTCAGCGACAGTTAAGTGCAAGTGGAACTCTGCTCTGTGTTCTAGCAGTTGTCTCCCTCCCACTGAGAGATCCTAAAATCATCTTTGGAGGCGTGCGGGGGGAAATAAGCCAGGGTATTCTCATTATCTTGTACGTAGGCTGCTGTTTTGATACCATCAGTAAGACTTGATGGAGCATTTCCATAGGGATGTTTCATCCTTTGTTCATTCATTCATCCAGGCAGCACCCATTCCAGGCTCTGGGTGGGAATGGGGGGAGACGCCGCCATCCAGGACTAGGATCTGCAATTTGCTCTGTCTTCTAAGTTTTCAAGCCGTCCTCCAAGACCACCTCCCATCCTCCCTCTATTCCTAGGAGGTCAGCAGGATCTTTTTACTGTCCCCAGGTCACCAAGAGGAAACTGAGGCTGCAGTTAGTGCCATGCCCAAGATCCCAGAGGTACCAAGTCGCAGAGTTAGGACTCGTCTAACCACCTCGAGCGGGGCTCCAGGCCACTGAGAGGCTGCCTAGAGGGCTCGGGTGCTGGGGTGGAAACGTGTGGCTTGGACCTAGACCTCCCAACTGTACACAGTCTCCTCCTTCCTTGTGCCACTGCTGTTCTTTGTATGAAAGGGGTGAGGGCCCAAAGCCCTGGGAGAGACAAGACTGCCAGGGGCGCACGATGGCCTGAGGGGATTCCCGCTGGTGAGATGCCTTCCCCTAGGCTGGCGCTGGATAAGGGCTTCTCCAGTGGCCAGGTGGGATGCCACGGGTGGAACAGAGCCACTGTGAGGGCCTGCACTCCCCACACCTCTGGACCCTCCATGCCAGGCCCTTCACTACCTGGGTGTGAGTGAAGTGGTGCCTTCCCTTCCAGTTTCCCAGGGAGCAGGAGGTAAGAGCTGGTCCGGCCCGACTAGCGGGCATGCCGCTGTTGGGCAGGAGCTCCCCGGAGCCTCTGAAGCGTACATCCAGCTGCCATTTCCACATCTCTGACTTAGGACAAGCCCAAACTGACCCCCAAAGCCTCCACACCGCACAGGGACTTTTGGCACCCTCCTCTAACCACCTCCCTGTGCACAGGAGTCCCATCAGCCTCCTTAGGTGCTCATGTGCTTTCCCACCTCAGGGCCTTTGCAAGGGCCATCCTGGCGCCTGGGAACCTCAGCTGGGAACCTCATAGCTGAAGTAAGCCCATCGTGTTTCTGTGGCCCTTCACGGCCTCTCCCACCTACCTATCTGGGTCCTTCCCATCTCCTTCACACTGGGCATCTGTCTTCCTTGTTAAAATGTAAGCTGTGAGTCAGGGACTGGGTATTTTGTTTCCACTTCGGTACTGCACCTGGAGTTCAGTGAGGGCTTGGCCGGTCCCTGTGCTGGGGTCTTGAAAGAACAAATGGTGACAGGCCCCATTCACGGTGCTTGTGAGGACATGGCAGAGTGGGACATAGCGTGTAACCTTGGAGCTCTGGGCCATCCCTGCCCTCAGCCCATGCTTGTGGCCCTACCCTAACTTAGCACATGGGCAACAGCAACAGGTCATGGGACAGCTTCCAAGTGACAACATGAGGGGAAAACAAGGCTGAGAGAAATGGGAAAGGAAATCTGGTTCCAGTTGTCCATCTTAGTACCCCAGGCAGATTTGATGCCCAAAGCCCCACCAGGGCCAGGCGGGCCCATGGGTCAGTGGGGGTCAGGAAGGACCAGGTAAACCCACAGGTTGAGGCAGAGATGTCCATGCCCCCCTCTAAAAGTATGAGAGATGACAAACCTAGAGCCCGAAAAGTACAGTCTTACAGAAGCACATGGAACTTTCTGCCCAGTTTTAATGTCCACTGAATAGACCAACTGTTCTCTTAGGGCTTACCCTGCTCTCAGGCTCCTTTTAAAACAAACTCGAAGCACCTGAGTGGTTCATTGTGTTGTCTGGATAGTTACATTAAAATACATTTAAAAAACTTTTTTATTTGAGAGAGACACTGAGGACAAGCAGGGAGGAGAGGGACCTGAGCCGAAGGAAGCCGCCTAACTGACTGGGCCACCCAGGCGCCCCTGAAGCACATCTTAATATAAACTGCATCCTGCGGTTTTTCCCTTACCTTCACGAGGGCACTTACAGAGGCAAGCTGGAGGACACATGATTTCACCGCAGGATGGGCTGAAGGAAGGCATGTGTTTCTGGTCCCTGGGCCACATGGAGGGGAAGCTGCCATACTGCAACCACAGGGGACCCTGGGCTTTACCCACCTTGGCTGGCCCCAGCCTGGAAATCTCACAGCTGTTTGTCAGGCCATTTTCCCCCACTTGCAGTAGCTCGCCCAGTCACCATAGCAGCTGTGCAAGGAGACAGTGACTCTTAAATCTGCTTTATAGATGACAACACCGACAGAGGGCTAAGCCACTTGGCCAGGGTTACAGAAGTAGCACAGACAAGACTGAACACTAATATCTAGAAGGTGAAGAAAGTGTAGAGCCTAGATAAAGTCAGGTATAGAAATCCAAGCCTACTGTGGGGACAGTGTCCGAGCTTATCTGCTTCTTTGCCTTTGAGCTTCCTGGCAGCCAGGGCAAAGAAAGAAATGGTTATTCCCCCTGGAGCCTGAGGGTAGCTTTGTGGATGCTGGGAGCTGAAACTTGCTTCCCAGGAGGGGATGTAGTGAGTGACATGTTACTGCTCACACCACATCATCTGGAGTGCTTTGGCCCTTTCAGTCACTCAGGTGGGACAGAGCACATGCTCGAGAGGGGAACGTGGAGTCCCCTAATGTTCCTATAGCTGCTGATCCAACCCCAGGGTTTGGGCTCAGCTCTCCATCCCAGCTGTTTGCTGAACCAGGAAGGCATCCATTGGTCCTTCCGCCTGTGACCAGTGCTCTCGAGTCCTGCTCTGGACCATCCAACTAGGGCCGTGGCCACAGGCAGGGTTTATCCTGCCCCAAGTGCTCGCTCACCACTCCAGTCTGAGCAGAGCCTCTGGCCTCTACCATCAGACAGCACAGTACCTAGACATATCAGCTCTGGGGTTCAGATCCTGGCTGTGCCCCCAGCGGTGCGGCAACAGGGGAGACACTGGGCTGGCTGGGACAGCTGTCCCCCAAGCTGCCTGACAGTCAGGAAGAGCCTGTATGTCAGCCAGTGGGCAGATGGGGGCTAGCATCTGCAGCAGGGCTGGCTGTGGGGGAAGCAGGGGAATCCTCTTCACCACTGCCTGCCAGGTCAGCAGTCCCTCAGCTTCTGGGGGCAGAGCTGGCATGGAGGCCCCACATTCAGAGTGAAACCAGTGGCTCTGCTGGTTAATCTCAGCACTCACCCTGGGGCCAGGCCCAGAGCGGAACTGAAAGGGAGACTAGTTCTGTTCCTTCTTGGCCTGGCCTACTTCCTCCCAGTGATCCTGAGGGCCTGGAGCCAGTGGGGAGGCTTGCGGGCCAGGCAGAGCCAACTGCAACAGCAGAAGGAAGGAAACAGCACTTGGACCGTACCCATTGTGCAGAAAGGAAACAGAGGCTCTGAGAGGTGGAGCCACACGCACTGCAGCAAGCCCAGGGCCCGTGTCAGTACCGCATGGGATTCCTGTGCTCCCCACATCTCACGGGCTCCTAGGTTGAGAAACTGCGGTGTGGGGGACACGTGAGAGAAACCTGAAAGATTAAAAACCCCCTGGCTGGTGGTCATTTAGGGCTGGGACTGGCTGGCCACCTCTCTGCGCTTGCTATCACGTTAGTGAGATGAGGCAGTCCACCACGGCGAACGTCAGGGGCTCCTAGAGTTGTTCTTTCCTCCGGACTGCCGGGGGCAGGGGTTGCCTGGACTGGGAAGAGCCGCGGTTTGTCCAAACCTCTCCTGCCAGACTGCTGCATCCCTCACTGTTCACCAGCCCTCCTGCAGGTAGGGAGTAGCAGAAGGCAGGTGGCCTGGCCCTAGGGTCACCATCCTTCTATCAGAGATGCCTGATGCCTGTGTGTTGCGAGCAGTCACACACGTGGCTTTGGGGATGGGCGCCTGTACCACTTCTTGAAAAGGCAGTTTCTGCTCGAGATGTGGAGGTCAGATTCCCCCAAAGTCACAGTGCCAGGAACAAGCCTTCGGGCCTGCCTTGTTTCCATCCCTCTGCCCCTGCCCTGTGTTGGCTTGGTCGGGCTGGTCCTTCTCAGCTGGTCCTAGGTGGGCCTGGTGGTCTCCTGGTCCTTGAGAAGAAAGAGGTACTGGAGAGACGGGGCCCAGCTGAGTTTCCCTGTCCATTACTCCATCATCTTTGGCTCCTTCCGCTGTTCTTACCTGCTTCTGGTCCCTGCTGGAAGCAGCCATTCATCATCTCATGACCCCACGAGAAATAATCTTATCACTCTTATCACAAGAGGAGGAGATGGGGGTGGGCAGTAGAGGGGAGACCTGCATTCTGAGAAGCTGCTGCCCTAGAGATGCTGGCTTCCGTGTTCTAGAGCCCCAGAGCTTCCTGCTCCCTGGCAACAGGCATCTGCAAGCTCAGCCCCTGCTTTAGTCAGGTTCAGTCAGGATCTGGGAGAGGAGCCCTTGCTGGCAAAGGGGTAGGGGACCACTTCCTGTGCAC
Organism: Meles meles; assembly: GCF_922984935.1. Classification (NCBI taxonomy): domain Eukaryota; kingdom Metazoa; phylum Chordata; class Mammalia; order Carnivora; family Mustelidae; genus Meles; species Meles meles. Next base: position 11,959,443 of record NC_060077.1, on the reverse strand, counting down.
CCTAAGCCCCATGTATGCTGGATGTCACGGGAGACTCCCGAGTCTAAGGTTTTGTGTGGGTTTCCAGCTGGTTCTACCTGGGGTCAGCCATACCAAGCTTCATTCCTTTAGGGATGCTAGCAGGAGCCCCAAGAACCTGTGTTAAGGCTAAGCCACTCTGCCAACCCCCACCCTGCAGCCAGATCCAACCCCACATCCTCAGCCTTGCAGACAGACTAGTGGGGCGTGGCAGTGTGAACTTCTAGGCTGTATGCTGGGGACAGACGCGAAAACCTGATCAACCCTCCCTCAGGCAAAAGACTTCACCTCCAGGATTTGAGCTTGAGCTTCTTTCTGATGTGATGAGAGTACCTTTCCTACAAGGTCCGGAGAGGCCTGCACTAACGAGGAACTGATGGCAGGGGGAGAAACTAAAGGCAGGACAGAGGCCTGAGCCCCCGGCACAGGCAGCGCCACGGAGGGAAACGGGACTTGGGTTGGATGCCCTCATGTACACTCTCCGCGCTTCTTTTGATGAGGAGGTCAGCAGCCATTGTGACCCGGCTGGGTTGTGAGGCGGGAGGCGCTCTTTGTTCCACCAGCGGAGGAGGAACAGATGTCAGCAGGCAGACACCTGTCAGAGAGAGGTTCAGGTACACTGGGGCACGGGAAGAGTGCTTAGAGGCTACGGGAGAAGGGCCCTCGGCAAGGCTCCAGCAAGCCGGGATGCTAGACCTTGGTCCAGGCTTGGGGTGCCTGCCTGGCAGCACCACGAGCACTCACTTACCCAGCTAAGCCCTTGGGGAGACTGCAGGAAAGGAGAGGCCTGGGTGGACGAAGGGCCATCAGGAACAAGCCTCAAGTGCCCCACCTTGGTCTCCTAGAGTTCAAAGCCCAAGCTACAAGCACCCTGCTCCAATATCCAGGAGGTTCGGCGATGCACACGCCTCGAGATGCCGGACAACCTCTATACCTTTGTTCTGAAGGTAAGTAATGGCTTTTCCCACCCAGGGGTCACACCTACACATCCAAGGCACCCGCACAGCCACTCCCTTCCTCCTTGCCAGGTGAAGGACCGGACAGACATCATCTTTGAGGTGGGGGACGAGCAGCAGCTGAATTCCTGGATGGCTGAGCTCCGGGAGTGCACAGGCCAAGGGTGAGGCCCCAGACCATAGGGCCCCACTCCTGGCACAGCTTCTCCTACTGCCCTCGTCTATCCAGATCCTAATCTCAGCCTCTTCAGCAGGCTGGAGAGCACAGACCCAGAGACGCATATTCCCTCAGCCCCAGAGTCTGGCACATCCAACTCCCCGCGGGGAAGCACAGATTCCCTGAACCAAGGTGAGTGGGTCAGGCCTCCGTTCTCCGGGTAAGTCGGAACCAGCTGCAGCCTAGGATATAAGGTACGCACCGGGGGTGACCATCACCCGTCCTGTCTACCAGGTGCTTCTCCTGGGGGGTTGCTGGACCCAGCCTGTCAGAAAACAGATCACTTCCTGTCCTGCTATCCCTGGTTCCATGGCCCCATCTCCCGGGTGAAGGCAGCCCAGCTGGTTCAGCTGCAGGGTCCTGACGCTCACGGAGTGTTCCTGGTACGGCAGAGTGAGACACGGCGAGGGGAGTATGTGCTCACATTCAACTTCCAAGGCATAGCCAAGGTACAGGGCATGGTAGGTGGGGCCGTACCTCCCCCACCCCCAAGTTCAAAGCCCTCAGTGGCCAGTGACTGAGCCTACTTTCCTCTCCTCTCTAGCACCTGCGCCTGTCGTTGACCGAGCGCGGCCAGTGCCGAGTGCAGCACCTCCACTTCCCCTCCGTCGTGGACATGCTCCACCACTTCCAGCGCTCTCCCATCCCCCTCGAGTGCGGTGCTGCCTGCGACGTCCGCTTGTCCAGCTACGTGGTAGTCGTCTCCCAGCCACCAGGTGTGACCCTTGATAAAGGGGGTGGGTGGCACAGGGAACCAGAGGGTAAAAGCTTGCTGCAAACCCACGGGCACAAAGATCTGTTTTTGTGTTTTTCCAACATCTGCCCCCGGTCACATTAAGACTGACTTGGTCACTTGTCCCCCAGGTTCCTCCAACACCGTCCTGTTCCCTTTCTCCCTTGCTCACTGGGATTCGGAGCTGGGCCTTCCCCACCTTAGCTCTTCTGGCTGTCTGCGAGGGCATGGCCCGGAGGGTCCCCCCAGCCGACCCTCTCCCCCAGAGCAGATATTCCACCTGCTGCCTTCGCCCGAGGAGCTGGAAAACAGCCTGCGGCACCTGGAGCCTGAAGCTGCCAGTCGAGCCCGGGACTCAGACTACGAAATGGACTCCTCCTCCCGGAGCCATCTACGGGCCATAGACAACCAGTACACACCTCTCTGACCGGCGGTGTGGAATCCCCGGCCTCACACATGCCCCCGAGGAGCACAAGCAAGCAGAGATGTGAACTTGTGAATGTAATTTTCTTTCCTTCCTTCCAGAGAGAGAGTTAAGGGACACTGTTAACTGCTCCAGTTTCGATGTGACCCTTCTATTTGGCCTGTTAAAGGGCCTCCTGTAAGTTTCATCGTCCACCATCTGGCTTTCTCCTTATTGTTTACAGATGTAGTTCTTGTTCGCAGATGCCACCAATTCCTGCCCTGAGTCCCCAGGACCAGTCCCCATCCTCTTACAGGAGGTGGCGGGTGAGGGCCAGAGCTGGCGGCAGAACCTGGGTTCTCTTTTTCACTGACACTGTCACAGCTGATGGCAGCCGTTCGGGGGGGGGGGGGGGGGTCAGGAAGCCCAAAACACTAACAAGCCCTGGATTCTCATATGGTTTGCCTGTTGCAGTCTCAGTCCACGTGGCAGGTCTGCCGTCACCCATGTCATAGGTGAACACACCACTCCTGCTCGGACTCGCAGCTTTAGGACAAAGCTCAAGGTTAAAAATTTTTTTAAACATTTTACCTCAGATTAATTTTTCAAAGGATTCAGGTTCCAGAACTCAATTATTGCTTATCTCATTGCACTCTTTAAACTAATACCCATGCGATTTTGTAGTTCAGAGACAGCTATGCAAACCCTACTTGACTAGTTTCCAGTCTGAGCCAGCATGCCTGGCTTCCATGTCTTTTTCATCCTCAGGACAGTCACCTGCTGCTGAGTAGCCACTGTCCTTACTAATGTAGAGAAGTGAAATACGTCACCCTTTCAGGGAAATTCAGGCAATTACTGAAATCGGAGAGTGGCAAGGAATAATTCTACCCTGGTGCCTTATGAATAAAAAACTGGATTCTGGTTAATAGCAGTTTTATGGTGAGAGTTAAACTAGTTTAATCAAGGAGTGAGGGAGGGACAAGCAAAAAGGGAGGAAGGCTCCTGGGCCATCCTTCACCAATGGGGCAGGCTCAGAAACCCCCAGGCATCTAATGGCTTATAACCTACCCCACAAGGTTTTAGGCTCATTCTTGAGCCAAAAGAGGAGCTGGGAATCTGGTGCCACACCTAATGAGAAACTCATTTAACAGCCCACAATCAGCGTTCTGTTCTAGCCGCTTACTGCTTCTCTTGATGAGGAATGTGCACGCGCACTTGCGGGTACGCAGCATCTCCACCAGCCGGGGGCCTGCAGTCGAGCCTCCCTCTATACTTGCCTTTCACCAGTAATACAATTCACAGGGGAGCTGGCTCCCCCCAGGACTTTCACGCAGAGGCTCTAAAACAAGGGGGCAGTGACCGAGTGAAGCCAGCTGCTCCCGGGTACCAGCAGAGCCATTCCGTAGAGCCAGCAGGCTCACCCATGTGGCTTCTAGGAAAGTGGGAGTTCAGCACAGCTTAACCTTTACAGATACATCAATCAATCAGAGGCTAAATTTAAACCCTGGGCTAAAACTACTGCTTGCCTTATCTGGAGTAAGGATTCAGTTTGCTCCCTCCAGCCATTCTCTGTATCCCCAGAGGGTCAGACTTTTGATTCTAGAATTTTCTGGTTTTTTGGGGGGGGAGGGGGCGCGTCGAGGGCGCCAAGCAGTCACCTCTTCACCACTTTAGAAACCAACACTCCTGGGTGTTTTCAGTAGATTATAAAGCAAATCCAATCCAGATTTGTGTTTTTTTTCTATGTTCTGAATTTCTCGTAGAGAAAACTCATCAAAGAAAGTGCTGAGAAGGCACCGGTACAGATTGTCCCCTTGGCTGCACAGGAAAAGGGCCAAGTAGGCAACAACCCACGTGAGTCCCCTCCCTCTAGCCAGAAGGGATGGAATCTAAACACCTGGAATGTGACATCGTTAAGCCAGGGGCCCTCACTGCTCAGCTGCTCACCATACAATTCTCAGGTAATACGAAAAGGCAAGCCAGGCACAGCAAACTAGCAGCTCTGACCCACTGGCTACGAAGGTCAAGTCCAGACTCAGTGACAGAAAACTAGAAGTCACCCACCTCCAGACTGCTTCAGTTAATACGCTCAAGAAAAACATTTCCTTTTAAAACATGTCCAAGTTCCCAGGACAGCTCAAATACATCCCCCAAAAAAGCCCCCTCAGGGCCTGAGAAGTGACACTGAGCCACTGCCTCTTCTTTCTGCTAGAGCAGGTCGAGATGGATAAAAAGGAGCCGTGGGTCCCCTGGGCTAGATGCCTTCACAGGCAATGACCCTGCTGGCTACAGTCAGCCCAGCATGGTCACTGCATACCCCACCACCTTCCTGGCCCCAGGGTGACTGCTGCTGGCAGCAAGAAGCCAAGCCAGCAGCCTGCACTGAGAGCCCGGGCTCTGAGTGCCAAAGGGACAGTAAGCACCATGATCCCTCCAGTTAGCTCTAAGGACAAGACAACAAGGACAGCTTGACTGCTCCCAGCACCACCACTTTTCCTCCTTCTGTCTCCAATGAAGTTTTACATACTAACAGTCACCAGCACCAAAGAATTAAGTCAACTAACCTGCCTTGAATTTTAGACCAGCAATCCATATGGCTTTATCTGGTATAAATCTTCTGCCTTTGATCATTTCTGGACCGTGTAGGAAAAAGGAATAGCAATCATTAAAATCTTAGGCCAGAAAACACTATTTTTACATAACAGTTTCTTAACCTAAAATCAAGGCCTTGAACTCTTCCCTAAGTGTTGCCTGAGACTCCTTCATGCTTTTAGTTCAGGGCTACGTCTCCTATCGCAAATGTCACGTGAGCTCTAACATCTCCCACAGGCTTGATGAACTCGATAGTATATTATCCACCATTAACAAGTACACATCTGACACCCAGTGTTTGGCTGGAATAAGCAGCACATTGTAATGAAAACGGCGTAAATGGATCCATTCCGTATCATTATAGGCAGAAGGTATTTGGCAAATTTTTATGTATTGTTTATGTACTGTACAAGTAACTTATTCTTGAATAATGCAAATTTTGCTATAATGTACAAATTGCTACACAAGAATTAAAAGTTTTCAGAACTGACTTGTTGCCACAGTATTTAAAGGCTCTACCATTACAGGACTGCAGTCTCTGCAAAATCCCTGCTCTGCTCCCCTGCTTGCTCCTCCCTGTCCCCCCACACACGGCAGCGGGAGCACTGCTGCGAGTCTACGGCAGTAAGTGACTCTGTACAGCGCTGTTTTGTTTTAGCTTTTCAGTCTTCTGATTTATCAGTTTCTTTTTAAAAAGTGTCTTCTGCCCCCTTCTGGTAAAATAGGTGTGTGAATCAGGGCGACTTCTGACTAACAACACTCCTCTGCGTTCAGGAGATATTAAAAAGGAAGCTTACAGAACCAGCGTCAGGCTGAGGATGTGGCATCTCAATGCTGCCCAGCTCTGGCCAGCCTTCCTCCTTCTGGAGCGGACCTTTATCCACCAAAGAGAATGTCTCAGTCTTGTCTTTTTCTAGAGATACCTTGAACCAGAACTAAAGGTGAAGAAGAAAAGTCATTTGACAACTAACCTTCCAGGATTATTTAAGAAAGCACACTCAGCCCTCCTGCCTTGATACGAAGTATCCTATAATAGAAATATCTTAAGCTTATACAAACACACACTAACTTGATATCAGTTTTTAAAACTTTTTTTATTTTTTAATTTTTTTTAAGTTTTTATTTTATATTATCTACAAAGTAAAAGTTTTTCCCTTAACTTAAAAGTTGAACCACTGTAGACAGTGATCACTCCATCAAACTTGATTTATAAATAATAACCCGTCATTTTGACGGTAAGAATTTACTGAACCTTTGTCAAGTTTAGTAAAAGGGCGTTCCAAGTCTTGATTTTTTTTTTTTTTTTTTTTTTTTTTTAGCAGTAATAGCAGCAAGAATCACTCTTGTTACTTCTTTTGCTAGCTGATGTGTTCATGACTTTCGAGGGTCATTAAAAAATAAATAACTTCCAGTTTCGGCAAGCAGAGCTGGGGTACTTGCGGGACTCTGAAATAGCATATGGAATTATGGAACAGCCCACAAGTTCCTAAATGCCTCTACTCGGTCCAAATATCTTCCACTGCAAGTGAACTGTTAGCATTCCTATTGGATGTTACAAGAAATCAACATATATTTTTTAAAAACAAAATAAATGAAATTCTAGTTTTCTGTGCTTCCAGTTGGTAGAAGCAGTAGAAGGGAGGAGGGAATTTGGCCTTTCGGTTCCTCCAGGGCAGCCTTACAACTGCTGTTGGTGGTGGGCTTGTACTGTAAGAAAGAAAAGTGGATATTTAAACAGAAAACTGGCAACACCGCAAATCAGCCTAGTGTCTCTGCAGCACACGACTGTAAACTATCCTTGTGCTAGCTGAACAAGACTCAAAATTCAATTCACTCTTCCCCCTCCCATCTGCACCAAAAAGGGGAGGGGTAGGTGGGTGGGTAGAAACAAACCAGTCAGATGTAAAACCACTTCAGGTAAAACTCCCAGAAGACTTGTTGCTCATGGGGTAGAGAAAAAGGCCTTAACATACCCCCTCCCCAGATACTAGCCAAGCACCAGTATTGCTTTCAGAGTAACAGGTTAGACTGAAATATCGCCATGGCAGCCATCAAGTGTTAGAGCACAATCACGGGGCCTTCTCTCCCTGTCAGGGCATAGGCTGGAGCTAAGGCTACACTCAAAACCAATCCACACACAGCACACTTTCTCATCAGTAGTCTTCTCCAGAGCTACAATCAAACACTGCCATGGTGGTAACCACCCCCGTCAGACTGGGGGCGGTGGGGAGGGGACGGGGACTAAGGAAGGCGAATGCTGCCCTGTCCAGCCTATTGTAACAAGGAAGGCCAACTGAGTCCTAAGCATGCGTCAGCCACACAGAATGCTGCTGCTGCTTCTCATCAAGCCAAATCCTGTATACCATCAGAACACACACAGACTCGGCTCCTGGAAGCCTCAGGCCCTGACACTGAACTGATCATCACAGTCCCTACTGTGCACACTCTGACGGGTCATCCTAGTCCTTGAATGCGGGGCTTGAAGCGCTGGCCCTGCCTGCCATTCGATCTGTGCGAGCAGAATGCTTTGGGGTGCCCGGCGGCCCCTGCACACACACGCCTCACCTGAAGGGTGCGTCATATAGGGGAAATGCGCTGTTGTCGAGACTGGAATGGGCTGTAGTGCACTTTGAGCGAGGGCGGCCTGGGGACCGCCGGGTGGCTGTGTCGTCATTAGCATCATTGGCGCATGGGCAGTTGGATGAGAAGGAACCATTCCTGACTGTACATGAGCCTGAAACAGAGAGCTCTTTTACGCATACAGGCAACATCTCCAGCTTAAACAACATGTCAACTGTGTTCCTTTAGCTGGGCTGGGGCAGGAAAGGCCAACAGGGGGGCCCTCAGGGCCCTTTCTTTCCTCTGTGGACACTCCCGAGTGGATCATCCACTGACCTACAGACATGCTTCACCCTTTAGCAGGTCCCGCAAGGCTGAGGGAGCAGGCGCCCAGCAAGCCTGGGTAAAAGTAAAGGCTGCAACATCCTAGCCTTCAACATTTTTGACTGCTGGATTCTGTGTACGTCGGGCAAGACCGTCACAAAGTTATGTGTCTGATCCGAGGGAAGCTTTCTCAACTTATTAGGAAGAGAGATGCAAGGGTGCTTTAGAATCTGGCTTCCGAGTGGGGCCTGAAGTAGTTGTAAAGGTAACCTCCCTTTTAATTAGGAAAGCAGGTGATGACAGTCATCTATGGATTCCTCAGCCCTCTTGTTGTCTGCCCCTCCCCTCTGCTTCCTGTCTGCTCACCAGCACATCTCTGTGAAGAATGAGTCTGGGCAGGGAGAGAAGAGACAGTCAAGCCCCTTTATTCTAAGAGACGTGCTGACTGAGCAGGAGGAGGAGGCTGCAGTAAATGGCTCCAGTGAAATGGGGAGGAGTGATGTGAAATTATCTGGGCCAGCCCCGCGTCCCTAAACCAAGCTACAGTGAGTGCAACCTGGTCTGTCAAGCTGGCAAAGGGTTAGCCGGCCCAACTGCTGGATCCCAGCCCAGGGGGACACACGGCAGGGCCAGAAGAGCCCTCCTTTCCTGCCTCCCTGTGCATGTCCTAGACCACAATAAGTCTTGCATGAAATGCTGCTTTTACTGTCTTACATATTCCAGTGGGCCCATGGCATATCTGGACTTCTCTGGAAGTGTTAACCTTTTTCTCTTTCAGCACAAAAACACAAAAGTGAGGTTTTAGGAACTCTAACTTAAGGTAAATTCACGTATCTACTTAGCCACCAGCCTCTGCTAACCACCTCCAGGACCCCAGCTCTCATGAAGCTCCTGATTCAGCCAAACCACGCTGGCCCACACCTGACCAGACTGGCCCCCTCCCCACTGTCAAAACCAATCATCCGCCACACTACAGGACCCTCCTCACTTGTGCAGAGGAGGACGCCCAAACTTCCCAGAGCTGCGGGACTCTAGTCACAATGTCACCTTCTCAGAGGGAGCTCCGACTGAGCCGCGTCTCCAACCCCAGCACGCCAGTGCCTCAGGGGTGCACCATTTGACATGAAATGGAGTTCAGTGAGCAGTCTAGCCTACACCTGCCTCAGAGAGTTCTATTATGAAAGCAGCAAAAAGAGCCATCAAATACAGCCGATCCACCCTTAACAGCTCCAGGAAGGGCCTCAAGGACAGTGTTAGAGCCCAATTTCAGTGCAGCTCCTTACTAAGAGAATCTAACTTGGCCACGGAGATGGCAACCACACCTTTCAACCATCAGAGGCTTACGCTGGAGGAGAGCTCTGAGAGCCAGGATGCTCTCTAAGAAAAATGGAAACGCCTGAGTGCTTCCAGCTTCTAGTTACACAGCACCAATGTATAAGGCCAAGCCCTTTCAAGAAGTACAACATATGGTCAAAGCGGGTGTACTGATAGGCAAGGAAAGCAAGGGGAGAGATTTCTCTGGAACTCGTGTGACTAACATTCAAGCGGACAGGCTCAGGGCAGTCACCTCAGAGAGCTGAGAATTTGTGAAGGCCCAACCTCCCTGCCAGTCTTCTTTCTCTCTCTCTCTCTCTCTGTGTGTGTGTGGGGGGGGGGGGGGATGGGGAGAGTGAGGGAGGGAGAATGGGGTAGGGACGGGGGGGGGGGGAGGGAGAAGAGGAGAAAGAATGTATGTACTATGTATACACATATAGCAGTGAAGCTGTATAAACATAGCAAAGCAGACACAGGAAGGAAAAGGACTGGGTTGCATTCCAAAATCAGATATTTAAGGTCTCAGATGGGAAACATTAAAGGACTGACCAATCAGCAACTTCACTGACCCCATTACAAAACCACACCAACATTCATTAGGGCCAGATCACATGTATTTGAGTGGGGAAGGGAGACAGGCAGATGGCATCACACACAGGGTTTCCTAGCCTGCAGAGCACCTGGCTCTTCGCTGCTTCTCCAATAACTTTCATATTCTACTTGGTCTCCACAGAAAGTTGGCTAAAGCTGGTTTACCTGAGGTACGTGGGCCATGTGGGGAGGATTGGTGTATGCCGGCTGAACGTGAGAAGGATGGATTGTAAAGACGGTCTGTTGTGCTGTTGGGAAACTATTCTGTGGCGACTGCGTATTGGAGGCAGGGGTCATGGAAGGTGGGGTTGGTGCAAGCCCCGCATGGTAAATGGCTGACTGCTGCTGTGGACTGGCCAGATGGAGCGCCTGGGCGGCCTGGTGCTGATGGTGCTGCAAAGCGACAAGAAAGAACTGAGAAAACCATTTCTTCAGTGAAAAGCAGATAAGGTCACACACAAAGCTGAACTCCATACATGAGCGTAGGCTCCACTGGGCCCACTGAAGATGAGGGCCAGTGGCAAGTACCAGAGCATGTACAGGGTGGGAAGGGCAGGGCTGGGGGGCACCCCTCATTCAGAGACACTCCTTCCTGGGCACAAGCCCAGTTCTCAGCCTGGCAGTACCAAGACCCCAAACAAGCAGAGGTAAAACAAGTCCACTCCCCCAGGGAACTGAAAGATGTCAAAGAGATCCTTAACGGCCTTGTTAACAAACATGACTACAGAAACTAACAGGGGAAAAAGCTCATTGTGTAACTGTCAGGAATGAAGTTAAAAAAAAAAAAAAAAAGTCCCAAGCAAATCTCCTATATAATGTTAAATTAATTTTTCAATCAATTATTTCTAGAACTTACCCAATCACTTCATTCTCAAGATGTATCTTAACATGCCTTAAAAACAGTAACAACAAAAACCTAACCCCAGGGCCACAGCGGGCAGAGTTAGCTGTCTGCTGGTGCCATGAGGCAGTGCTGTGAGGGGTTTTGGTGAAGCGGTATCCAGCGCGCTCCTCAGCAGCGAAAACGCCCAGTGAACAAAACGAGGACGCATTTCTGCAAGGACCTGAGTGTCTCCTTACCTGAACAGGGCTGGGTGCAGGATGACTGCCACCATGCTGGCTCTGCTGCTGTCCGGTGGGGGTAGCTGAAGGCTGAGGATGTGGAGTATGTGGGTGCAGGGTAGCATTAGGGTGCGCATACTGCTGAGCAAGGGAGCCAGTGGAAACTGAAGTGAAAGAAAAAGGTGTGCGTACAATCGACATGTAGGACTGTCTCAACTGCTCCTCTGTGCCTCATCAGCTGAGCTTTCGTGACACTCCACGCCTTACTTAGGCTTTCACCAAGTGGAGTTTGACTCCACTTAAACCATCCATTTTCTTGAAAATCCAAGTGTGACGTTACCACTTACCAATCACACTAGCGTTTTATTTCTGTAACACAGCTATATACATTGTATTAAAATCTAATTAAATTTATTCTTAAAAACAGTCACCATATTTTCCTGAAAAAGCAACTTAAACAGATAAACAGAAACAACATACACACAAACACACACTCACTCTCTCTCTCTCTCTTTAGCTCAAGGCCATCATCTGGCTAACCTCACCATGCTACTGCCCTGGAGCAGGCACAGTGTCCCGTGGGCACGGACTGCAATGGGGCTGGGAGCGAGGGCAAGGTCAGGGCTCTATCTTCACAGCAAAATGACCATGATCGATCTCCGCAGATCACAGAAGTCACTCTGCCGTTCCGTTTGTACCCTGGATCCTCCCTACTCAAGGACCTGCCTTACCTTTGCTTTAAAAAAATCTAGTAAATGGAATTACCCACACTATGTAGAAAAATGAACTCCCTTCAAAGCATCCCAGACTTCAGGAAGATTTTTACTAGCTAGAATAACTTCAAAGGAAATATGATGGGCCATTCTAAGTAAAAATGTGTTCATTAAACCTGAGAACCTAACGCCAATTCTTTATGGATTTCGGCAAGACCATACCTTGATACCAAATAGGAGATTAGGTATAAATTCATTTGTTCATGTATTCCCAAAACAGCAATCTGAGAATCAAAATCACAGTGGATTCACTGCTTCCAGTAACTCCTGGCAGCACAGACACAAATCTAACCACGATGTGGCAATGAGCTGAGCACAGTGTTCTCAAGACACATCCCTAGCAACACAGGACTTCCAGCATTCTCTCAAATTCATCCTAAAATTTCAGAGAAGCTAAGTTCGTACACAGAAACAATTCCAAAATAGCTCCTCATGTTCTTCCTATGACATGTGAGCAAATACAGACATACAGGGGACTGACAGGAAGAAACAAGCGCTGCTGTGAGAACAGGCATTCTAACTCCAACAGTCTAATAGGCAAGACGGCCAAGAGTCACCAGTATAGGTGACACCTGGCATGTCCCAAAGAAATGTTATGCAGAGGGTTAGGCACATGAAGCAATTCTGTTATGCCTGACATTGTAGGACCAAAGGCCATCAATATTCCAGCCTAACTGGTTATCTCCCCAACTGTATATATGTATTTTTTAAAGTAGACTCTATGCCCAGCATGGGGCTTGAACTCACAACCCTGAGTTTGAGAGCTGCACACTCTACTCCCTGAGCTAGCCAGGCACCCCATACACATATCTTTTAAAAGAGGCAAGGGTGAGGCAAAAAGCCAGTGCTAGGATCACCTGTGCATCCACTGCCAATGTCACGGCAGGCATTAATATTTGTTAATACCCAGATTAAATTAAACAAAACACTTTCATTTATACAGTGAAAAAGGTTCCCTAACTCTAAGAGTTAATACACACTGGAACATATTAATAAGGAAAATTGTGGCAAGATAGTCTCTGGGTGTTTTTAGGAAGAGTCCATGCCTGTTTTCTGGGAGCTAGGAAGAATAATGTGCTAACTGCTTTCCCTGAACTTCATGGTCCCCGAGTCTATAACGTCAGTGTCTTTCCAGTAATTCATTTGCTTATTAAGCGGCCATTCTTCACCATCATATTCATTAGGTTAACTTTCAGATCCCCCCAAACTGTCTAGGCACTGACTTGGTCTAAAAGACTTGATGTAAATTTCGAACCTGAAATTTCTTAAAAAATGTTATACTCATTCTTTATACTCATTTATACTCATTTCTTATAAAAATGTTATAGTCATTCTTCAAATTTATTTTTAAATAACTACAATAGCCACAGATAGCTAGTGGCTTCTGATTATACAGCACAATTTACAGCACACTTTTATTATCACAGAAGTTCTACTGGAGAATGTTGTCTAGAGTCACTCACAGGCCTTTTTAAAAAAAAAAAAGACAACTTCTCCCGCAGTGTGGAGTTACAATGCTGACCCTGAGATCAAGAGTCACGTGCTCCACCGCTAAGCCAGCCAGGCACCCCTCATGCTCCTTATTTTCACACTATTAGCATCAAAATCCTCCCTTATCCCCAAGCTTCTTAAATGTTTCATTTGTAACAACACTAAATATATCTAGGGGAAAGCAATTCCTGCATACCAAGACCCAGTACAGAATCTCAGAATTTCTATTTTTTAAACTTTATTCAAGAAATGTTTATACTTTAACCTTCTAAGTTTTTTTTTCCTTTTTTTAATTTATTTGAGAGAGAGAGAATGAGAAGGGGGAGGGTCAGAGGGAGAAGCAGACTCCCTGTCAAGCAGGGAGCCCGATGTGGGACTCAATCCTGGGACTCCAGGATCATGACCTGAGCCGAAGGCAGTTGCTTAACCAATTGAGCCACCCAGGCACCCCTAGCCTTCTAAGTTTAAAAAAACAATAAATAAAAAATAAACTCTAGCTGGGTGCTATATTATTAATTTTCTGACATAAAAACATTACCTCACACAAGGAGAATAATCACACCCATGATGTCTCATAATGAAATAATTCATCAATTTAAAAAGGTTAAAATCTTGGGGCGCCTGGGTGGCTCACTGGGTTAAGCCTCTGCCTTCGGCTCAGATCATGTTCTCAGGGTTCTGGGATCAAGTCCTGCATCAGGCTCTCTGCTCAGCAGTGAGCCTGCCTCCCCTCTCTGCCTGTCTCTCTACCTACTTGTGATCTCTCTCTCTGTCAATAAAGAAATAAAATCTTTAAAAAAAAAAGAAGGTTAGGGGCGCCTGAGTGGCTCAGTGGGTTAAAGCCTCTGCCTTCGGCTCAGGTCATGATCCCAGGGTCCTGTGATCGAGCCCCGCATCGGGCTCTCTGCTCCGCAGGGAGCCTGCTTCCTCCTCTCTCTCTGCCTGCCTCTCTGCCTAGTTGTGATTTCTCTCTGTCAAATAAATAAAATATTTAAAAAAAAAAAAAGGTTAAAATCTTGAAATTATTTGGAAAAAAATTAAAGATGAAATATGTTTTACTGTGCACTTTTAAAAGGTATCAAAAGGCTATATTCTAATTTATATCTCATTTGCATTCATAGCACAAATACTTGAAGTAACCCAAACTGTGTGCTTCGACACAGGCTTTTGTTTAAAAAAACAAAAACCTGTACTCCTAAAACAAGTAATACATTGTTATTTAAAAACAAAAAATTAATCCTTTCACTACCTAAGTAACAGCAAACTACAATGCATTCTAAGAAAAATCAAGCACATGTAAATATGCATCATTAACTGCAAATAAAACTTTGAAAGGTTTAATTAGAAAAAATTTCCTTTATCTTCTTGCTTGAAAGATATCTGCTGAGCAAGGACCTCATCCAGGAACTCTTCCCCCCACTCAAATACGAAAACTGGGCAGCTAATTGGGAAAAAATGTGAAACTGACACATTTTAATTCAATACTTACATAACAACAAAAATATAATCTGGTTCCTTGAAAGGCCAGTTAAGAATGGGACAAGGTGGGGTAGGAGATATATCCAAAGGTTGAGGGGCGGAAAGGTTGGAAGAAAAGAGAGCCAAGAGGAAGGAACCAAGATAGAATAAATGAGGAAAATTTACTAGAATCAGGGAAAGGGAGAAGGGGAGAGTGGGAGAGTGGAAGACAGTAAATGCTAGGCTTTACTGAGTCTAATTATTTCATTAATTTAGCTAAAGATTCCAAAGGCTAAAAATAAATTTTCTTCAAAATTCTGATTTAGCTATTTATCAGTTAAACTTCTATTTATAAAAATTAAGTTGCCTTCATGAAACGTGGATGATTTCAAGCTAATCAAAGAAGCATTGCTTTTCTGGGTTTTACCTGGTCCAGAAGTCTCCCATTCACTGTGTTCCCTGATACAAATGTTTAAAACTCTAAATGTATGACTTGTCAAATCCTCCTAACACTAATAACTACATTATAAAAACTGTTTCCTAAGCCATGATCCTACTGAAGCCAATTCAGTCCACAAGGCTGTGCATTTAATTTTTAACTAGGTTTTATCATTTTGACCTTGGATGCACAAGTCATGAGAGATCACCAGCACTGCAAAACTAAAAATGAAAACAAAATCTTCCAATTTGATGTTAAATTCAGAAAAAAACAAGTGGGGAAAACTGAACTCTTAAAGGGGAGTAACAGGCAACTAGATCAAACCAGGACAGAACGGCTTCTTGGGAGGGGGTGGTACAAAGCAGCAAATTAAATTACAGACAGCAGCCCCACTGTTAGTTTCTTTTGAAAACTATTAATTCCTTTCAGGGGGATTGTAACCTAAGGCAGTTAATACTTAGGTCTGATGATTAAGGACCTTTTAACTACTTACCAGGAAACTGACTCCAAAATTACTATCAGAGACAGTAAGATGGTGAGGATAACTACATTTGAGACCTCAAATTGAGTACATAATAAAATTAATTACTGACACTGTCTTTTACAAACTGTATTACATACAAAGTTTCCCTTTAATAGTATAGATATACAGCAAGACTCCTTTTTAAAGAGCATCTATTAAAGGATTAAATTTGTTAACAATTCCTAGCACCAAATGAGTAACATGTACACACTTATTTTTGGATACCAAGTCATGACACAGTCAATGAAAACTTAAGTCAAAATGTTTTCTCAACTTTTTAAAATCTGGCATTTAGTAGATTCAGACATTAAACCTGTCTAAATAATCCAAAATTTAGTATTTAAAATCTTAATCCTTAATATCCCTTAAAATACAGTATTGCACATAAAATGGCTCATTACTAACATACATTTCTGAAGGACTTGTGCAAGTTAGTACCTCTCGTATCCAAATACCGAAAGTCTGACACTAGCCTTATTTAAAAACTGCCCTCCATATTAAGAAGACACACCTTACACGTTCATTTCTAAAACAGAGCCCTGCCCAGACTTTGTCCATTTAGGAGCCACTGCTTATTTACCTTTTCACTGCTGGTGAGAGAGGCCAGTGCTGCCAAACATAATCAAGCAGCGAGGCTGTGCTTTCCTGGTGAAGCTCAAAACATCCTGGGGTGTCTACCACCTGAATATTTTAAACCTTCTTCAGTCATGCAAAGACTGAAAAGACAGAAATGTTTCTTCCCTAGAATTTCAACCCTATTCAATTAAAAAATCCTTGTAAGGATAATTTCTTCTTACCAGGATACTGAAAAAGCCTACTATTTTAAGCCTTTTATACTAAATTTGTGGCTTGGATTTAAAAAAAAAAAAAAAAAAAAGGCAGATCAGCAGAAGTTTCTCTGAACAAGGAAAATATTAGGCACTTCCAAAACAGTTGTCACATGTTTGCTTGGTATGCAAAAATTAATTTCTGATGCAACTCAATTTTTAAATTAACTCCAGCTTTCTGAAGCTGGGTTGTATTTTTTTTTAACTCTGAATTATTTACAAATATACATATATTCAACAATTTTGTCTGGCACAAGGAAAATATTGCTCAACAAGTCTATTCCCTTAACATGTATTCTTTAAAAAGTGTTTTACTGTTCAATTAAAATTAGTATAAAAAACCCAACTCACTGGCAAAGTAGAAAGAAGGGCTTGTCTCCTTGTTGTATGGTAATTTGGGACATGCTGAATTTGGGAAATAGAAAGGTAAATTAGCCTTTTGAGGTGTGCATTTTCCTAATTTTCTGGAAAGGTTGACATACTTAGTAATTTCTTTTTGTATTCATGCATAAATCATTTTTCTTATTTTACAAGAAATGACAAGCACTTTAAACATTGCTACAAAATTATACAAAGGACTGAACCAAAAGACACTTTCTTCTGTACTTATGTGTTGAGTTCCACATTCTAACTTGCTTAAATAAAAGGTATAAAATCATTTTCTAATCAAAGACCAGTATGGCATTCCATTGAACAACCTGAATATAAATAACGTACCAAAATAAGAGAATATTTACCAAGTTTAATTCAAAAGACTCAAACAATTTTGTAAATCATGAAGAAAAACATCAATATTTATTAGGCATCTGGAAGTGAACCCCAAAATTTAGAAACATAATAATGGTAATATTAAACATGGGTATAGTATCATTTCTTATTAAAATGTCTACATAAATCTGTGTGTCTGTAAGTACATTTGGAAGGATATGCACCAAAATGTTAACTGGTGGTTGTCAGGTGGAGGGGATAGTAGGTGTATTTTAAATCTTTTTCCCTCATGTATTTTCTCATTTGCTTGCATTAAACTCCAAAAACAAACTCAAACTCAAAGAGGATTCTAGATCTAATTCTTCCTGACAGCTTCAGTTAGTAAAGAAAGTTTCATTACTACTATTTCTGAAAGGGAAAATACCACTGCCATAGAACAAAATTAGGTGAACTAGAAGACCAGGAAACAAAAAGTAACTTCTTAGGAGGGAAGGGGCAAAGGCAATGATTTAAGTTAGATTAAGGTCAGAGATAAAGTTTGTGATCAAACTCCTTTCTATAACAGCTAGAAAGAGAACAAGGTCAGTAACTATTTAGAATATTTAATATCTCGAATAATTTAGCTGTTCAATAATCTGTCAGCATATTTATATTAAATATACCAACCATTTAAAGAAAATAATCAGTCTTTCATTTTGTAGTCATCAGTGTCCTTTCTATTCTTAAAGCCTTTTGCTGTGGCTGTTAACAATGAATAAATGACAAAAGGGTGACATATAACTGTCGCCAACATCTGGGTGCATATTCTTTTATTTGCATAAAAAGTTGAAAATATTTAGATAGAATGAAACTTAAAAATAGACATAATTCATACTCAAAATACTTGGTTCCTTTGGGAATATGAAATATAAATTGTTCAAGGGAAGTAAGTATAAAATTAGCATTTCTATGCAACAGATTTAAAAGTACATTATTTTAAACTAAGACAAAAGTGTCTATATCTGGCATAATTAAGTCTTGGAAGATCTAAAATAACTGAAGTAATTACTGAAGAATTAATGAACTTGCTTTACTAGATTAAATTATGGTTTATGATGGCAAAGAATAAAATATTTCATTTTCTAGTGTTCTTTTTAGAGTATGAAATATCAAAACAAGACCCTGAGTAAACAACCATATCAACAACCATATCATAGCAACAACCATATCAAGTCCATAGCCTCACCCAGCCTACCCTTATCAACAGATGTCAATTAGCTACAACATGTGTAAAGTGCAGGAGAGGAGTTTCAGATCTGGCTGAGCAACTTTCTCCCAGCAATAAAGAACTAGTCTTAAGGACAAATCATTCCAGATTTCACTGGATGTTAGACATTAGATCTAGTGTTTTGTCTGCAGTATTTCCTATTTACACACATTTGAATTGACTTCAGGGTCCAAGGACAACTACTTTTCAAATGGAAATGTTTTGGGAAAGCAATTATAAAACCATTAGTGTATCAAACACAGTATTTACAATACAGGCTATTTCAAACCAATGAACATCCATCCAAAAGACAAAACCAAATACTGGCAGTTAGTGAACACACTGAGGAGAGAGATTCTTCTCAACATCACAGTATTACTACAATGTCTCAGAAGCATGGGTACACAAACAGCTATTCTCTAAAAAGTAATGGAAATTTTAACTCAAAAGTTTTAGACCTTATTCCAAGGGGGGGTATGCCAGAAAATGGGGAGGGAGAAGTGTTTTTTCTACTTTCCAAATCATGATGTATTTATCAGAAATATAAAAAAAATCATAATGAACTTTTTCACATAAGCCTTTAGCAAACCAGAAAACTGTTGAAATGTATACAAATTGCGTGGAAGCATGTATGATGAATACACTTTTATGCAATTTCATACATACTTAGTCCTGGTTAAGACAAGCCAATGAAAAGCAATCGTAACCAAAATCAGTCTGTTGGTATTTTTTTCAATTAAATTATGAATGAGTTTCTTGTAAGAAAGTTTCCCCAAACGTGGCAGTTACATCATTTTAATTTAAAGGGCATAATCCACAGCAGAAGGTTTTAAATGATAATATATAAAGACTGGGTTTAAGAATTTTACAAAAACAATGCCTTGAATCATTTAACATGCCTATGACTGTGTGTGTGCAGTGGGAGCTCACCTCAGGGAAGAAAGCATGAGCAGCAGGTTATGGATGACAAGAAACTTGACTGCTGCTGCCTCAGTCCTATTCCTATGAGCCTACAGTGTATCATATAGCTGTAGTCATTAAAAAAGTTTTAAAAGGTTTAAAAAAATGCAACGTCCACGTAATTACTTGTAATGGTAATTTCTTTCTCATAGTGGTATACTTTCCATTTGTATGAATAAATTTAAATTTCTCTCCTCCCACTCCAAAAAACTGAAATGCCAATGAGAAAACCTAAATGACAATACAGGAGTGCTCAGGAAAGTTCAAAACAAAACTTACATCTTAATGAAACTAGAACTAATTAAAGTTTTTTGAAAAATATGGGTCCACTCACTGACTCTATTATTATGAGTGGAAATGTCATTTTAAACGCTCAACATCGAAAACCACATTATTTTAGTACTTCAGATGGATGGTAAGGTGACCTGCACAAAACTCTCCAGCCACAAACTAAGATGGAGATTTTTGCCCATTATTCTTTTATATATTGTTTTAATTATTTTACAACAGGATACTTCTCATTTTCATTTTACCACTGCTTATAGTGATTATATTTAAAGTGTGACTCATGTCTAAAGGAGACCCAGTATCATATTATTTTGACCTCTTAAAATCAGCATGAGGCAGACACAAAGTAGCATTCATTTTAACAAACTGCAATAAAAATATGTAATGCCAATGACTGCCAGAGGAAGGAGTGAAGCAGAATGTTTTCTAGCCAGAGAGGGCTTTCATTGTGTCAAAACTTTCTTGCGTGCCTTAGGCAGGCCATACCAAACTGCTGTAATAGTGATGAGGAAGAGGAGGAAGATGCCTTTCTCCACAAATGATACTTTCCGTTATACAAGTCATTCAATTTCACTTAAAATAAGGAAAGACGTTTGAACACAAATTTCAGCAATAGAAGTTGAAATGATTTGCCAAGACTTATAGAAATGGGTTAATCTTTTCTTTAGATTCTTGACCCTCATTGGTATAAAAGGCTAAGTTATTCTTAAAGTTTCTTTTCAGAGCTTTAAAACAAATTAATAGTCACTCACACTGAAAGAGACAAACAAAATGCTTCCTACCATACATCGCATGCGTCTGCTCATGAGCCCCGTACTGAGTTGCTGAAGAAGACACTAAACCAGGCTGGGCATGTGCTGGTGGTGCCATCATTCTAGCATTACCCTGTATCACAGGACTATAGACATGAGGATGCTGTGTTCAAACAAAATATAAAGAAAACACATTAAAGTATCGAACAGAGTCAGGCAAATTTTAGTCAGACATCTTAACGCCACACTTTCCAGGTTTATAGAAACTCTGAAAATCCTAAAACTGTTTTTGGCTATTTCCTTTGAAATACTTATGCTGATCAGCAACCTTCTTATACTAAAAAGACCCCCAAATCCTTAGCTATCTATCTCACCATGACACAGAACACAAAATATAAAGGAAAAGCCCTTTACCCTATTAAAGGTTAAAACTGGAAGTTACTTAAATGGAACAAAAGTTAAGAGGTCACAGCAGCCTTACCTGAGACTGATAGTGTGGCACATGCTGAACAAGAGGCTGATTTGGAAACTGCTGAGGACTATAGGCAACATATTGTGTGGAATAAGCTGGTGGGGTGGCCACAATTGGCGGGCCCGCGGCTGAGGCTGGGTGCATCATGGTGCTCTGATGATGCTGGTCCTGCCGCTGCTGGGGCATATTTGGTACTGAAGAAAAGATGACTGAGTATTAGAAAATACCCTCTCCTCAGAATCAGACACATGCACGTAGCATCGGACACATGCTCTTACATGTGTCTCATGTAACCTCAAACACCAATGCCCAACCCTCAGTTTGCACAACTCTGACTCATCCTTCAAGTGTCAGCCTGAAAGCAACTTCCTCAGAGACTCTCTCCAATGACCCCCAGATCTGACTGAGTCCCTGTAAATCGACTCTCATACACCACTATGAAAAGTTTCCTACATACTACTTTCTGAGATAATCCTTGTTTGACACACCAAATTATGCCACTTACTACAGAAGGCTATTAGAGTTATTTAAAGAAAAACAACAGTACAAGAAAAAAGCCAAAATAGACCCAATACTAAGCTTTACTCTTTTCCCATCACTGAATTCTTTTTTTTTTTTTTTTAAGATTTTATTTTATTTATTTGACAGACAGAAATCACAAGTAGGCAGAGAGGCAGGCTGGGGGAGCGGGGGGGGGGAGCAGGCTCCCTGACGAGCAGAGAGCCCGATGCGGGGCTCGATCCCAGGACCCTGAGACCATGACCTGAGCTGAAGGTAGAGGCTTTAACCCACTGAGCCACCCAGGTGCCCTCCCATCACTGAATTCTTATACAATTTCTTGCTCTTTCTCAAAACACAGCAACACATACTACCATGTAGCAGGTTTCTAATAGTTGTTTTTAAAAATTACTGTAAGTCTTTTATTAAGATTTTATTTATTTGGCAGAGAACAGAGAGAGAGGAAGCAAGTGAGCTCATGAGCAGGGAGAAGGGGCAGAGGGAGAGGGAGAAGCTGACTCCTGCTGAGCAGAGAGTCCCACATGGGGCTCTCAATCCCAGATCTGACCTGAGTGGAGGCAGATGCCCAACTAGCTGAGCTACCCAGGCAGCCCTACTGTATGTCTTTTATTATTCCACACAGATTTCTGCCTCATGGTCCTCCCAGTGTTAAAATTCTAAAAAAAAAAAAAAGAATTCAGAATTCAACTCAACTGGGGCGCCTGGCTGGCTCAGTCAGTAGAGAATATAATTCTTATTCTTGGGGTGTGAATTCGAGCCCCAAACTGGGTGTAGAGATTACTTAAAAGAAATTCAGGGGCACCTGGGTGGCTCAGTCTGTTAGGCATCTGCCTTTGGCTCAGGTCATGATCCCAGGGTCCTGGGATTGAGCCCCACACCCGGCTCCCTGCTCAAGGGGAACCTGCTTCTCCCTATCCTTCCTGTTCATGCTATCACTTTCTCTCCCTCTCAAATAAATAAAATCTTAAAAAAAAAAAAAAAGATGTTACCTCCTCTGTAACATCTTTCCTAGCTCCCCCAAAACAACGAGCTGCATACTCTGTATACCTTCTCCTCACTTGTCTATTAGAGCACTACACTGACTGTTGTCTGTAATGGGTGGGTGGTATGATGTCAACAAAGCCACTTGAGGGAAGGAATCATGAACCACTGCTTACAACAGGGCAGAAGGCACAAAGAATGTATAACTTGGCATGTTCATAAAATCATCAGAACTAATTACACAAGTAATTACTAATTTAGAGAAAGAGTTTGTTTAAATATTTGAATTTTCTTGCTAAAAATGTTATGACTTGCTGAAATTTAAGAGAGCTGGTAATATAGAGTTTTATCTATACAGAGAAGGAAATGTGGAAATAGAAGAAATGTGTATACAGTAATATTTTTCTGAATTTGATCTTGAGAGTCCATGTATTGAAAAAGCAATTCCTGGGGCGCCTGGGTGGCTCAGTGAATTAAGCCTCTGCCTTCCGATCGGGTCATGATCCCAGTGTCATGGGATCAAGCCCCATATCGGGCTCCCTGTGTGGCGGGGAGCCTGCTTCTCCCTCTCTCACTCCCTCTGCTTGTATTCCCTCTCTCGCTGTGTCTCTCTCTGTCAAATAAATAAATAAAATCTTAAAAAAAAAAAGAAAAAGCAATTCCTTTCAGTAAAGAAAAGTCGCCCCAAACTCTTATAACATTTTTTTTTTAAAGATTTATTTATTTATTTGACAGACAGAGATCACAATTAGGCAGAAAGGCAGACAGAGAGAGAGAGAGGAGGAAGCAGGCTTCCTGCTGAGCAGAGAGCCCGATGCGGGGCTCGATCCCAGGGCCCTGAGATCATGACCTGAGCCGAAGGCAGAGGCTTCAACCCACTAAGCCACCCAGGTGCCCCCTCTTATAACATTTTTAACAAATGAAAGTTTACGATTTCTTTTGATACTTGATTATAACCCTTTCTACTACTTGATACTTGATTATAACCCTAATACATTAAAAAAATTAATTTAAGTAAAAAAGCTAGTCAAGTGTACTATCTTTTTTAAAATTAAAATTCTAGGAACTCCTGGGTGGCTCAGTCAGTTAAGCATCTGCCTTCAGCTCACATCATGATCCCAGAGTCCTGGGATTAAGCCCCACATCGGGCTCCCTGCTCAATGGGGATCCTGCTTCTCCCTCTCTCTCTGCAGTTTCCCCTGCTTGTGCACATGCAATCTCTGTCAAATACATAAAGTCTTAAAAAAAAAAATTAAAATTCTAGTTATACACACAGAAAATGCTTGAATATAATTTAAAACATAAAAAAATTCTACAATACAACATAAAATCCTCCATCCCACTATTTACATACATTTTTTCCCACTAACAGCAACCACTGTGTGTGTGGCCTTCTAGATTATCTCCCATGCATTAGCACTTACGCTTATGTATTTATACAGACATATACTTGGGTTTATGGCATATTTTCTTCCTTAAATTGAATCTGTCTTAATGTTAAACTCTAACTTAGATGGACCATAGTTTAATGATTTCCGTATGTCCAATGGTTTTCAACTGAGACCAATTTGTCTTTTAAGGGACATGTGGCAGTATCTGGAAACACTGTGGTTGCCACAAATGGGAGAAGGGGAGTACTACTAGCATCAAATGGATAAAGGCCCAGGTACCTGGGAGGCTCAGTCAGTTAAGCATCTGCTTTCAGCTCAGGCCATGATCCCAGGGTTCTGGGATCTGGTCCCACATGGAGTGGGGGGTTTGGGGGAGTGTCCCTGCTCAGCGGGGAGCCTGTTTCTCCCTCTCCCTCTACAGCTCGCCCCTGCTCATGCTCTCTCTTCTCTCTCTCCTACTTGCTTTCTCCTTCAAATAAATGAAGTCTTAAAAAAAGTTTTTAAAAATGGGTAAAGGCCAGGTATGCTAATAAACCAAAAATATCTGTCCCAAAATGTCAACAGGGCCAAGGCTAAGAAATTCTGTTCTACATTAATCAAGTTCTTGACTTTGGCATATTTTTTAGAACAACAAAATTTTTCTCACAAATTGCAAAAAAAACAAAAAAAAACCAAAAAAAACCCATCACATTTGTACCAAGAAGACAAAGTGGTTTTGTGCAAAGGCTTTACTATCATGCAGGAATGATATGCCTTATACAATCCATGACTGCGTTTCAGAAGCAAATCCTTGACAGATAAAAGAGCATGATACAAAATTAACATAAAGGCAGAAATAGCCTGCATATATAGTACTTCATAAACTTACTTCATAAGTAACTACTTAAACTGCAATGGAAAACACACTGGTTTTATAACAATAAAAAAATAAAATACCTAAGTATAAACTGAAAAAATATACACTGTCTTCTAAGAGAAACTTTAAAAAAACCACTAAAGATACAAAAGCAGATTTAAAGGAGAAAGGCGTAATTGTTCTTGCATAAGAAGACTAAATAAAAAGACAGCAATTCTCCTCTAATTTATATATTTAATATCATTCCAATAAAAATGCCAACTGGAGAACTAAATGTTAAAAACAATGAGTTTGTACTAAAAGAACAACAAAACCCATCACTGGTCAACCTTTAGAGGATGGTATGAAATCAACTCATTATTTTGAGAACTTTCTCGAAATGATAACATTTTAATTGCACGAACTATACCTCATAGTAACCAGTTTTTCTTTTTCTCTTTTAAGATTTTATTTGTCAGGGAGAGAAGAGAGCACAAATAGGGGGAGCAGCAGGCAGAGGGAGAAGCGAGCTCCCTGCTGAGCAGGGAGTCTGATGCAGACTTGATTCCAGGACCCCAGGATCATGACCTGAGCCACCCAGGCATCCCTAAATATTTTCTTTATAGAACTATTCCAACTAATAATTGAATGAGGGATAATAGAGAATGTCGCCATTTTGCCACCCCTTAATGAAATGATGGCTCTAGGGCTAGACAATGATTGTCAGTGGTTGCTCAACAGAGAATGACTGGTAGGAAATGTTATCCTGAATAGATACAGCTATTCTATTATCACAAAAAGGTGACATCAGGGGCGCCTGGGTGGCTCAGTGGGTTAAAGCCTCTGCCTTCGGTTCAGGTCATGATCCCAGGGTCCTGGGATCGAGCCCCGCATCGGGCTCTCCGCTCAGAGTGGAGCCTGCTTCCTCCTCTCTCTCTCTGCCTGCCTCTCTGCCTACTTGTGATTTCTCTCTGTCAAATAAATAAATAAAATCTTAAAAAAAATTGTCTTTTAAAAAGGTGACATCATATGACTCCTAATGACAGTATACACTTCACCTATGAAACATTCTAGATTAAATTTTAAAAACTACAACCTGATCTTATGAAGCCTCTCTAGACATCTACTCTCAGTTTGCGAGGATTACAGAGAATAGACGGCCACTTTAAACACCACCAAGGAGATGCAATTCCTGAAATTCAATTGTAAGAAAGATATAGGACAAAGCAGCTAGATTTAAGTAAAATGTAAAGGGAAAACTTTAAGAGAGACTTATCATTAAGAGAGATACATCAATCAAAAAAGTGGATTTTGGATGAGGGTAAGCTTTCAGTGAGTTGTAACCACTGATCACATATTTTATATATGTATAAAACAAGTAATAATGTAAAAGCTTCAAACAAAGAGAGAATTACCAAATTACCAAATGTGACAGAGACAAATGCTAAGCAAATGCTGTTAGAAAAATGGTGCCATGGACACCTGGGTGGCTCAGTCAGTTAAGTGGCGGCCTTCAGCTCAGGTCATGATTCCAGGGTCCTGGGATAGAGTCCCACATTGGGCTCCTTGCTCAGCGGGGAGTCTGCTTCTCCCTCTGCCTCTGCCTGCTTATGCTCTTTCTGACAAATAAATAAATTTAAAAAAAGAAAAAAAAGAAAAAGGTGCCAACAGACTTGCCTAAAACAGGGTTGCCACAAACCGTCACTCTGTAAAAAAAAAGCAGTACCTGTAGAGTCTAATTAAAGAAGTAAGCCTGTACCTAACACTGTAAGACAAGGCTCCACCCTAGGAACAAGAGCAATGCAAGGGTCATGTCACTTAGAAGACTTAGCCAGTGCAATAAAGCAAGAAAAATATACAGTGATTGGCCTATAATTATGTACACAGAAAATTCTAAGTCTAAAAGAAGCTACTAAAAACAATAAATGAATTTAGTGAAGTGGCAAGACACAAAGTCAGTATTAAGAAATCAAGTGTATCTCTATATACTTGGTAAATAATGTTAAAAAAATTTAAAACACTGAAAGAGCAGCATAAAAATATAAAATACCAACAACTTTTCACTCTGAAAGCTGTCACTTAAAGATTTCTAAATGAAAGAGATACTAAGGAAATTAATACTGCAAAGAAATTTTAAATTTTATTGTTAACAATTAGACAACAAATATTTTTAAAATATATTATACACATTATAACAAAATGTAAATAAGCCCACCTCTAAGATGGGCCCCTCTGATCCTGCCTCCTGGTATTCACACTCTTGTGAAGTCCCCTCCCACTGTACCAGGTCTGCTTTGTGTGATCTATAGCATACCCCAAAAGTTATGTCATTGCCAGGGCTAGATTGTAAAACACACTCTAGTTTCCATTTAGATCAATTTCTCTCTCTGAATACTCATTCTGGGGGAAGCCAGCTGCCATGTTATGACCAGCTCTATCCTGTCAATATCTCTGAATCTGGAAGCAGATCCTCCAACCCCATTTAACCCTTCAGACCCTATAGTTCTTTTTTTTTTTTTAAGATTTTATTTATTTATTGGGGAGGCAGAGATCACAAGTAGGCAGAAAGGCAAGCAGAGAGAGAGGAAGAGAAGCAAGCTCCCTGCTGAGCAGAGAGCCTGATGCAGAGTTTGATCCCAGGACCCTGGGATCATGACCTGAGCCGAAGGCAGAAGGTTAACCCACTGAGCCACTCAGGTGCCCCTTCATACCCTATAGTTCTAACCAATATCCTGACTGCAATTTCATAAGAGACTGAGACAGAACCACCCAGTTAGGCTACTCCTGATTTTCTAAACCCTGAGAAACTGTGTGAAATAATTTATGTTTGTTGTTTTAGGCAGCTAAGCTCTCTGGTAATTTGCTAAAAGATAATACAGGGGCACCTGGGTGACTTGTCAGTTAAGTGTCTGACTCTTGGTTTCAGCTCAGGTCATGGTCTCAGGGTCATCAGACTGAGCCCTGCAGGAGGCTCCACACTCTGTAGGGAGTCAGCTTGAGATTCTCTCCCTCTCCCCTTTCTCTCTAATAAATAAATAAAAACTTTTTTTTTTCCCGAAAAAGAGATAATGCAGTCACTATTTTTACAAGGTTTTCAATGGAAACGAAAAAGATGCAAGCAAAAAGTCACTGTAAAAATCTTGTAATGTTAACTTGAATTAGATGTATCAGTATGAATTTCCCAATTTTGTACACTGAAAAGGCCAAGACACAGTAACTCAACAGCACACCCAAAGACCAGAAAATGGTTTATAACTACTATTTCTGCCAAAAGAATTAGGATTCCTTGAAGGAATATGGATCCAGGTCGGGGCAGAAACTAAGGAAGCTATCAAAGACAAATGAATAGGGGAGTCTGGGTGGCTCAGTCAATTAAGTGTCTGCCTTTGGCTCAGGTCATGATCTCAGGGTCCTGGGACTGAGCTCCATGTCGAGAATCCCTGCTTGCAGGAGTCTGCTTCTCCCTTTGCATCTCTTCCCTACTCTTCTGTGCTTTTCTCAAATAAACAAATTAAATCTTAAACAACAACAACAACAAAAACAAAGACAAAGGAATAGTACTAAAAGGACACAGGAGCCAACTTGAAGGGACTGGCATTGATTAAAAGATGAGGCAGGGGCGCCTGGGTGGTTCAGTGGGTTAAAGCCTCTGCCTTCGGCTCAGGTCATGATCTCAGGGTCTTGGGATCAAGCCCCACACCGGCTCTCTGCTCAGCAGGGAGCCTGCTTCCCTTCCTCTCTCTCTCTGCCTGCCTCTCTGCCCACTTGTGATCTCTATCAAATAAATAAATAAAATCTTTAAAAAAAAAAAAAAAAAGACGGGGCAATAGGAGCAGCAAAAACCTGAAACATATGAGTATACAAAAGTATACGAAAATCCATGCATTCATAATATTTTTAAAAATAAGAATAAAAGAAAGGGGAGACAGTCACATCTTTCAAAACAAAGCAATTTCACTTTCCTGTACCAACTATTTGAGGATAACCATATCCAGCCCTAGTTGAAAAGAACAGCCCCTTACAGGATGATGCAAGGAATTCAGAAATTACTGTTTCCAAACTCCTAACTGCAATGATTTTCAAAATATGATCACGGACAATCAGTATCACTAGGGAGCTGGTTTTATAAGCTGTACTAGAAATTTAAATTCTCAGGCTATACCCCAAATCTACTGAATTGGAAATTCTGGGGCTGGGGCCAAGCAATCTGTGTTTTTAACAAATTCATCAAGTGATTCTGATACACACTAAAATTTGAGAACCAGAGCCCTAACAAATTACAGAAAACTTTACATCTGGGGAGGGGAGGACTGGGCTATCACCACCTGAGCCCTTAATTTTACCAATTACCAAAGTAGGACCAGATAATGAGCACCTCCTGAACAATCCAATATCATCTGTTAAAGATTCTTTACCATCTTCTGTTAAATATCTCACAATCGTCTGTTAAATATTCTTACCTCTCTGCCACAAGAAAATTAAATTAAACCTAATGTAATCAGTGACATCGTAAGAAGTGAACAGACCATCTAGAATACCGGACATTCCTATGTAACCACTGGTTTCTGCCTCAAAACAACGGCAGGGAAAAAACAGCAGAGGAATTACAAAGACATGTAATAAATACAGTACTGTATGGATCTTATTACTTTGATCCATATTCAAAACAAACCAGCTGTAAAAATACCAAGATAATGTGATTGTGGTGATTATTAGAGAAAAAGGAATTACAATTTTTTTTTTAAAGATTTTATGTATTTATTAGAGAGATGGAGAGCACAAGTAGGCAGAGCAGCAGGTAGAAGGAGAAGCACGCTCCCCGCTGAGCAGGCAGCCTGATGCGGGACTTGATCCCAGAACGCTGGGATCATGACCTGAGCCAAAGGGAGCCACCTAACCGACTGAGCCACCCAGGCGCCCTGGAATTACTATTTTTAAAAAGTGTGATAATTAGCACTCTGGCTAAGAAAAATGTCCATATTCAAAAGGATACACATTAAGTATATAGAAATAAAATGGCATGATGTCTGGGATTTACTTTAAATACTGCAGCAAAGAAACAAAGCACCCCTCAAATAAGTATGACAAAATCTTGATAATCACCAAATCTAAACTATGGACAAAGCAATTATGTCACTTTCCACCTTCTTAGCACAGACTATGTTTACGGCTGCTGTTTGCAGTGTGCCTGTTCCACCTTCCTAGAAATGGCTCTACAACACTGGCTGAGGGTCTCGCAGGCCGTGTAACTTCTCTGTCTTTGGGAAATGATACTGCTGCCTGAAGTTAAAGTGCCGCCCTCACATCAGAGCCATACTATTATAGTGTTTGTTTTCATAGTAACCATCTTTTTTGTTTTAACATAAAAACACTCCACTGTACTGTTTTAAGTAATCATTAAAATATCCCATAACCAGGAAGTAATATACGAACACCTTAATATTCTATTTTTATTTAAATTAACATGTTATTAGTTTCAGAGACAGAGGTCAGTGATTCATCAGTCTTATACAAAACCCATTGCCCTCCTTAAAGTCCACCACCCAGTTGATCCATCCCCCCCAACCCCCTCCCCTCCAGCAACCCTCAGTTTGTTTCCTATGATTAAGAATCTCTTATGATTTGTCTACCTCTCTGATTTCATCTTATTTTTTCCCTCTCTTACCCTATGATCTTCTGTTTTATTTCTTAAATTCCACATACAAGTGAGATATTTGTTGTTCTCTGACTTCTCTCATTTAGCACAATAACATCTAGTTCCACCACATACTTGCAAATGGCAAGATATTTCATTTTACTTTTTTTAAAGATTTCATTTATTTATTTGAGAGAAAGAGAGACAGCAAGAGAAAGAACACATTAGGAGGAATGGGAGAGGGAAAGCAGGCTTCCCACAGAGCAGGGAGCCCGATGCAGGCTCAATCCCAGGACCCTGGAATCATGACCTGAGCCAAAGGCAGACACTTAATGACTGAACCAACTAGGCAAACCGCCCCCCCACTGGCTTTTAAAAATTTTTTTATTTATTTGAGAAAGGGAGAACACAAGCACGGGGAGAGGCAGAGGGAGAAGCAAACTCCCCACTGAGCAGGGAGCCTGAAGCAGGACTTGATTCCAGGACTCCAGGACCATGACCCAAGCCAAAGGCAGACGCCTAACCGACTAAGCCAACTAGGCACCCTTTCATTTTTCTTTTGATGGCTGAGTAATATTTCATTGTGTGTGTGTGTATATATATACACACACACCACATCTTCTTTATCCATTCATCTGCTGATGGACATCTGGGCTCTTTCCGCAGTTTGGCTACTATGGACACTGCTGCCATGAACACTGGGGTGCAGGTACCCCTTCAGATCACCATATTTGTATCTTTGCAGTAAAACATAGCAATGTGATTGCTGGGTCATAGGGCAGCTCTACTTTCAACTTTTTGAGGAACCCCCATACTGTTTTCCAGAGTGGCTCCACCAGCCTGCATTCCCAACAGTTTGAGAGGAAGAGATACCTTAATATTAACCTCACTCAAAATGGCACTAGAAGAACCTTTCCTCCACCTGAATTTTTTTAGATCCACAGAATAAGATTAATCCTAAAACTAGATAACTTTCAATTATCTAAGCTACAGTTCTTTCAGCATGTTCCAGTGTTCCAAGGGAAAGAATACCATACTTGTTTTAAAAGGGGGGGGGCGCACCTGGGTGGCTCAGTGGGTTAAAGCCTCTGCCTTCGGCTCAGGTCATGATCTCAGGGTCCTGGGATCAAGCCCCGCATTGGGCTCTCTGCTCAGCAGGGAGCCTGCTTCTTCCCTCTCTCTCTGCCTGCCTCTCTGCCTACTTGTGATCTATCAAATAACAAAAAAAAAATAATAATAATTTAAAAATGAGGGAAAAAAAGTAAGAATTTTAATCAACATCCAAAAATGATTACTTCAAATACTTAGGAAAGCTTATTAATTTAAGAAGTGGAAGTTTTAGGTCAGGAGAATATTGCTAGGCATTGAGTAACGTATCAACTAGCTCTCAACTACCTGGATGGCAAAAAAGGACACCCTTTACCATTTGCCCACATTAAAAGATCTCCTTTTAAGATCATTATGTGTTTTTTTTCCCATGAAGGCTGTTTAACCACAAGTCTAGAATATTAGATTACACAACATTCTCTTTTTATTAAATTTAAAGATTTATTTATTTGAGGGTGGGGAGGGGCAGAGGGAGAGAGAATCCCAAACAGACTCTACAGGGAGCCCAAGGCAGGGCTTGATCTCACAACGCTGAGATCACGACCTGAGCTGAAACCAAGAGTTGGATGCTTAACCGACTGTGCCACCCAGGTTCCCCACAACATTTTCATTTTGAAGATAATGAAACATCCCTCTACTATGAAGATTTTGATGGTTTATGAAATGAGCTGCCCTCAGCTCAAAAAGAAATTCTAGATTGGGGGGGGGTTGTATGTTATTATGAAACAAAAGGTCAACAACCTAATAAATTAATTTAGTCAACACTTTTCAAATTTAATAATGAAAACTTCAAAATTCAATTATTATTTCTGAAAAGGATCTTAAACAATCACAACTGATGAACATTTTCTCCTCCCCTAGTCTTATTTATTAAAATGCATCTGAGGGGCATTTCGTTGAGCATCCGACTCAATTTTGGCTCAGGTTATGGTCTCAAGGTTGTGAGATTGGCTCTGCTCTCAGTGGGAAGTCTGCCTGAGTTTCTCTCTCCCTCTGCCCCCTCCCTTTTCTCTCTCTCTCTCTAATAAATCAATCTTGGGGGGGGGAGCGCATTGAATACCTTACTTAGTATTGGGTATCACAAGTCAATGCACAGGCTGACCAAAAATGAAAGCTCAACCACAAATATTCATTCATTATGAATTACCAAATTCATGCAGCATGCTGACTACAAGCAAACACAGGCAGGATTATTCTCACCTTTACCTGCTCTATATGTCTTGGCTTGATTCACTGGCATGGGCGTCATAGGTATAGGGTATAAAGGCTTGAGGGAATTAAAAAAAAAAAAAGATTAGACTTTTCAGATAGTAAGAATATATTTTACTATTTTCTCTTAGTCGTATATTGCTAGAGAGCTAGCTCTGAGGTTTCCTGATTCTTCAGGAGTCATTAAAAAAATAAAATCACCCCACACCTAAAAGGACAAACCCCAAACTGCAGTAAACCTGAACTGTCTTTCTTTCTCACCAGGAACATTCTCCGATTTAGGTTTTTATACTAACAACACACCATGCCATCGCATGCCTCCCCCTTTCAAGTACTTTTGCTTTGCCACTACCGCCTTAAGTCACTACACACTGACAGAGTGCTTGGTGTGAATACAAATAACTAAGGAGGGAAAACGAACATCAAAATCTAGAACTTACTTGCACGCCTGGGCTCACTGGGACTGGATACATCATATTTGGTGCAAAACAAACAGGCTGCGTGTAAACTGGAGCTGGCTGTTGGTGGCCCACCATGGACGGGCTGGGCTGTGCTTGAGGACGAGGTGAAGTTGGGGTGGTAGAAGGCTTTGGCTACAAAAATAAAAATCAACCATCTTAAGGTGAAAAGCTAACTGTTATTTCAATCTGAAAACTGATCTTTCCCACCTTTCTAAGCTCTACTTGCTTTTAGTGCCTTTTAATGAAAAAAAGTTTTAGAAAATAAATTTCCACGTTTCAAAAGGAAAAACACTTAGATAGAAAGTTAAATTTGCCAATTAATTTATTACAATAATCTGCCAACTTGTCAATAATACTTTAAAAACAGCTGTGATTTTTAAGGAACTAAAGAAAGTATTTTTAAAATTTACTAAGTGTCTTACAAATTCAGTAGAATAAAAATAGTTTATCTATAAACCTGAGAGACTAGCTTGCCAGCCAGTCAGAGTCAAAGATTTACCCCAGATAACTGGTAACAAAATGAAAGAAGAAATCTTTTCAGTGACTCAAAAATATTCATGAATGACCATAAAAGAAAAAGGAACTTAAACTACAAGTCGTTTCAACAGCCTATAAGTGAGTTTAGATGGCAGGTATGTGAAAAATACTATTACCAATAATAAATTAATTTTTTTAGAGACAATGATTACTTCAAAGAGAGAAATAAACTTACCTGAGAAAAGGAACGAGGGTTGAACTCTTTTGCATTAGGATTCAAAGTTGATTTTCTCACTTGCCTAAACCAGGGGAAAATTAAAAGGGGTCAATAAAATCTGTATGGAACTTGCATTTCTCTCAAGTCTTCTACACTTTTTAAAAAAATTGCTAAACATACATTGAACAATTCTTACTAGATCACAAATTCTCTTCATTAAAATGAATACATGTGGGCGCCTGGGTGGCTCAGTGGTTTAAGCCGCTGCCTTTGGCTCAGGTCATGATCTCAGGGTCCTGGGATCAAGTCCCGCATCGGGCTCTCTGCTGGCAGGGAGCCTGCTTCCCTCTCACTCTCTCTGCCTGCCTCTCTGCCTACTTGTGATCTCTCTCTGTCAAATAAATAAATAAAATCTTAAAAAAAAAAATTGCATACATGTATTTCCCACACCTTAATCAGATAAAGACATGGCCAAAAAAGGCAATTTTTTTTTAAAAAGTGGGGGCACCTGGGGGCTCAGTTATTTAAGCATCCGATTCTTGATTTCGGCTCAGGTCATGATCTCAGAGTCCTGGGATCAAGGTCTGCACTCAAGTGGGAGTCTGCTTGAGGATTCTTTCTCACCCTCTCCCCATCCCCGAACCATGCATACACATGTGTATGACAAATAAATAATAAATCCCAAAAATAAATAAATAAATCCTTAAAAATGTGTTAATATATAAAATTCTTCTCTCAAAGGCAATCAACAAATCAACTGAGAAGATAAAATATCACTAAAGGCAATCCCTAATATACCAATTCTCTAGAATGCAGTATTTTCTTTCCTTTTTTTTTTTTTTTAAAGATTTCACTTTTAAGTACTCTCTACACCCAACATGGGGTGGAACCCACACCACTGCAAGTCACATGCTCTGCAGACTGAACCAGCCGGGTGTCCCCTAGCATGCAGTATTTTCTAATGCAACCAAGTGTTTTCCTACATACCACCTTGGGAAGAATCTAATAAAAATTTTTGCCTCATATTAAGAATAAGCACTCTTTGACAGATCAACAGCTGCATTCCAAAAGTTCGGCTGTAAATGGATCGTATGGAATCCAGAACAGATAAATTAACAGTGGTTAGGTTGAAGCTAGCCCACAAAGATCTGTTCAGTTGATAACAAATCAAATGTGGAGGATTAAATTTATCTTAAGAAATCTAACAATTAATAAAATGTTTTCTGATGGAAAACATGCTAAATTCCAAGTAGGAGCACCAGATACTTCTTTCTCTTCTTGGCAGCAGCAGTTCTTGGATCTAGCAGCAGGGCTAAGATTGGGGTATGACCAGCATCCAGGGGATATACTTCCCAAAACTCTCTGTACATTTATAGAAAAAAGTTCTTCTTAATTTAGTCTAGATTTTGGCCATGGGGAACAAAACTGGGGAAGGAAAGAAACAGAGTACGGGGTACAAAGACTTAATTTACTTAAGAAGTCATCGTTTACAGTTGTTTGTAACCTGGGGGGTACTCAGAAAGCAGTCCAAAAGTCTAGATAGATTCCTGAGCTGAAAGCCCCTGTACATTCTAAGAAAAAGTAAGTAACAGGATGTGCTCAATTCAAAGTTTACTCACTCAGCTGCATCTTTCTTCTCCTCTTTATCATCCTTCTCTTGTTTACATCCTGGACTGGAAGTCTGAACCCCTTGGGATGTGACCTCAGGTCCCCTCTTGTGCTCCGTGTTACTGAGGATTGAAGGGGAAATGCTGGGACTGTTCGGTTTGCTGCTGCTACTGGTGCAATTGCTGCTGCTATTTTCAATGAAAGAATCCTTAGCATTTGGTTCAATTTTGTCTTTGATCAAATCTCTTGATTTTTCTCCCTCTCTGTTTTTGTTTAGCAGTTGATCCATAGATTCAGAAGTAGAACTTGGCTGTAACTAAATAAAGGAAACAATTATATTTAAATATTTTAAATAACTCTATAATCAATTTTCTCCATGAGTATAAGCAAACTAATACTACTTATAAGCATGAGATATACCAAATAAGGCTTTTTACATTTCAAAAGTAATGTACTTACTATAAAGCAATAATAACAGAACATATATACAACACACCCATAGTCATCTAGGCACTCAAATGTCCCAACCTCAAAAGTTAAATATCTACTAACTACCTACCATGTGTCAGAAATTGTACCCTCTGGGTATGGAAAATACGAAACAGTTCCTATCCTCACAAAGCTTACCACCTGGGTGAGATCAGATACCTGACAAAAATGTGGTAAATGCTTTGGGATCCTAAAGGAAAAGCAATTTATAGAAAAAGGTTTCTCAGTGGAAGCGCCATCTAGTCTAAGGTATAAAAGTTTGGGGGTGGCGGTAGCCTGGAAAATGGAATTATCTATGCTAAAGAAACAACATGTTTAAAAACCCAAGGGAAAGGGAGAAACAGAAAAGCACTAGTGGACTAAGACCTGGGCCTGGACTGCAGAAGTGGTGGGTTGGCAAGTCAGAAGCAGGTGGATTCAGAGGGATAGAAGGTTGGTCAATTAGATCTTCTAACCTTATTGAAGAAGGAAAGTGCAAAACCCAAGTACCGAGATGAGCAGAAGGCAAAGATGTTAGTGAAGTAGGTGCTGGGGTTTTTAAGTTTACAGGCTAGAAGAAATCAATGCTACTACTGTCTGAAGATGATTGATTTAAGATGCCATACTCTAAAGGAAGAGAAGCATCTGAAGGAAATGATAAGAAAAAGAGAAGGAAAAAGACACCAAGTAGAAGCAGCCAAAGTGGCAATGTGAATACAGCAGCAACCCCAGGCGTCAAGAAGGGACTGCATTGGCTGGACAGAAAAAAAAAAAGTCTCTCCCCAGCCTCAGGATGGGCAAACAAATGTCAAAGTCTCACTCCTCAGGCCCTTTGGCAGGCTGGCATCTTGGGGGCATCTCAAGCTTCACTACATCACCAATCCACAAGAATCCACAAGCAGCTCATGCCAAAAGGTGATGAGAGGATCATTTATTTGAACCCAGTGGCAACTTAAGTTACAAACAGGCATTTAATGTTTAAGCCAGCATTTGTTCAGGTAATCTTTAGTAGAAGCTACCTACATTAACAGACCAACTGCATACTGCAGAGACCTCTTGAGTATTTACAGAAGTCTTTGAATGAGACAAAAATGAGACTTTTTTTTAATGTTACTCATATAATGGAAAACATACCTAAAGTACTCACTATGGTGTGGACACTGTTCTAAATGATTTACAAACTCATTCATTTAATTGCTACAACAGACCTATGTGATGTAGACACTTATCACCACCTCGTAAATGGATAAACTAAGGCACAATTCATGCTTTTCAGTACACTAAGGAAGCCTAAGTGAAAACTGAGATTTTTTTTCCCCTGAAACTGAACCACTTTTTTCCAATGAAACATAATGTATAAATGTACTGGCTTCAGGCATACACCACAATCATTCAACATATGTATATGCTGCAAAATAATCAATGTCTAGTTAAGAGCCATAACTGCAGTTACAAATTTTTCTTTTGACAACTTTTAAGATCAATTCTTTTAGGAAGTTTCAAATATTACAGTACAGTATTACTGACTAGAGTCACCATGCTGAACATTACACCCCCATGACTTATTTTATAAATAGAAGTTTTTATCTTTTGATCCCATTCACACATTTCACTGTCCCCTGCCTGTGATAACCAATCTGTACCTGAAGGGTTTTTGTTTTTTTTTAAGATCTCACACATAAGCGAGATTATGCAATTATTTCTTTTATTTTACTTAGCACGAAGACCACAAAGTCCATCCACGTTGTCACAAATGAGAGGATCTCCTTTTTATGCCTCAATATTCCCGTGTGTATCTATATTATATATACATATGTATGTGTATGTATTTGTATATACATATATATACACACCCCATTTTCTTTATCCATTCACCCATCAATGGACACCTACGTTGCTTTCATGTCTTCGTTACTGTAAATAATGATGCAATGAACATGAGGGTCCAGCTATATTTCTGAGTTGGTATTTTCATTCCCTTTATATAATTACCCAGAAATGGAACTGCTAGATCTTATGGTAGTTCTTTTATAATTTTTTTTATTTTTGAGGAACCTCTATACTGTATATCTGTATCTATAAACAGTAATTTATGTTTCTACCAAAAGTGCATATCTTAGCCAACACTTGTTAATTTCTTAATTTTTTTTTTGGTAACAGCTATTCCAAAGGTGTGGGTGATATCTCATTGTGGTTTTGATTTGCATTTCCCTGGTGATTAGTGGTAAGCACCTGTTCATGGACTACTGGCCATTTGTATGTCTTCTTGGAAAAGTGTGTATTTACATCCTCTGCCATTTTTAGATCAGTTTTTTGGGGGGTGGCACGCTACTCAGTCATAGGAGTTCTGTATGCTGGATATTAAATCCTTATCAGTTATGTGATTTGCAAATATTTCCACCGTGCAGTAGGTTCCTTTTCATTTTGGTTTCCTTCGCTGTGCATTATTTTAGCTCTTGTTACTTCTGCTTTTGATGTCAAAAAAAAAAAATCACTGCCAATGTCAAGGAGCTTACTGCCTAGGTTCCCGTCTAGGAGTTTTTGTTCAAGTCTTTAATCCATTTTGAGTTAATTTTTATGTAGAGTGTAAGATAGTCCAGTTTCATTCTTTTTAAAATTTTACTTATTTATTTGAGAGAGGAGAGAGACAGCGCACATGTGAGCAGGGGAAGGAGCGGAGGGATAGATAGAGAATCCCAAGCAGACTGTGTTGAGCGGGGAGCTGATGCAGGGCTCAATCTCCTGACCCTGAGATCATGACCTGAGCTGGAATCAAGAATCAGATGCTCAACCAACTAAGCCACCCAGATGCCCTAGTTTTATTCTTTTAAATTTCCCAACACCATTTAATGATGATGCTGGCCCTTCCTCATGCCTTTTTTTTTTTTAAGATTTATTTATTTGAGAGAGAGAGAGGGAGGGAGAGTGCACAAGCAGGGAGAGGAGCAGAGGGAGAAGCAGGCTCCCTGCTGAGTATGGAGCCCAACATGGGGCTCAATCCCAGGACCCCGAGATCATAACCTGAGTCAAAATCAACAGTCAGATGCTTAATCAAATGAGCCACCCAGGCACCTCTCCCCTTCCCATTCTATATTCCTGGCTCCTTTGTCCTAAATTAATTAACCATATGTGCATAGCTTTAGTTCTGGGCTCTCTATTTTTGTATAATTGACCCGTGTGTCTGTTTTTATGCCAAGAACATACTTTTATTACTGCAGTTTTATATATAGTTTGAAATCAGGGAGCATGATGCCTCCAGCTTTCCTCTTCTTTCTCAAGACCGCCCTGGCTGTCTGAAATGTACTACAGTAACACAATTTTTAGGATTATTGGTTCATTTTCTGTGAAAAATGCCATTGCAATTTTGATAGAGACTGCACTGAATCCCTAGGTTGCTTTGGGTAGTATGGACATTTAATGGGAAAACTGAAATTCTTATGTTATTTAACAAACAAGACAAGTGATTGCCAGTAAAACACTGGTTTTTTTTTCCTAGTAAGAATTAGTATCACTGAATACATATGGTATGTGTCATGTACTGTATTAAACACTTCACATTAGTATCTGATTTAATTCTCATAAGAACAATGAAATTGGTTCTGTAACAATCCCATTTCAGCTAGGTAGAAGAAGATAACATACTTCAGTGTTTCACATAGGGTATTTGTAAAGGGATGATTCAAATCAGATAGTCTACTTACCTCCAAACGCCATACTGTTAATCTGTACAGATCAAATTACTAGCAATTCTTATACAAATAAAGCTATTAGCATCGTGCACATAGCTATATAGATCCTGCAGATGGCTATCAATGAAAACGAAAAGAAAAAAGAAAACCACAGAGTACTTTTACCTCTGTCTCAATGGAAGACTAGAGATTTTCGTGAATCCCCATACTTTGAGGCCACATGTATACTATGAGGACGGCTCTGATAATTCACTCACTGCATAGCAGCAGTACAGCCCATGCGTTAGGTACTATCGAAAGCACTACTAGGAGCTTAAACACACAAATGGCCGGGCCTATCTTTTACTAACCATGTGATTCTTGGCAAATTATTTAATTTGTCTTTACCTCAGTTTCCTAATATACACACTGGAAATAATAATAGAGGCTGCTTCAAAGGGATGATAGGCAATAAAAGATTGATCACATAAGCACTTAAGACAGCATAGGATACATAGACAATATTCAATGTGTAAACTACTAATGTTATTTTACCCTAATTGAAGTATAAAGTTCACCCTCAAACATTTTTTAATACCATCTCCTTGCTTTTCAGAACTCCTTTATGGACGAAAAAGTTACTTATAAGAGACTTAATGTTACATTAAATTATTCAGGCTCCCAATAGTAATAGATGAGAATTCCTAAAGAGGTAGCGTTCTAATCCTACAACCACCTAAACTTTAAGAGACAAGCATTAAAGATTTACAGAAAATTGTGAACTGATAATATGAGAAACAAAATGTTTTCTACTAAATGAAGTTACAAGCTTATTAAAAATATACTAACTCTAGGGGCGCCTGGGTGGCTCAGTGGGTTAAAGTCTCTGCCTTCGGCTCAGGTCATGATCTCAGGATCCTGGGATCGAGCCCCGCGCACCGGGCTTTCTGCTCAGCAGGGAGTCTGCTTTCCCCACTCTCTCTGCCTGCCTCTCTACCTGTGATTCTGTTAAATAAATAAATAAAATCTTTTAAAAAAATATACTACTCTATTGGTGCCTGGGTGGCTCAGTTGGTTAAGTGCCCAACTCTTGATTTCAGCTCAGGTTACGATTTCAGGGTTGTGAGATGGAGCACTGTGTGCAGAACTAACTTAAGACTCTCTGTCCCTCCCCCTCTCCCCTTTACCTCCCCACCTTAAACAAAACAAAACACTAATTCTGAGACAGTATGTTGCTGACAAAAGAAAAGACATACAGAGAGATGTATGGAAGAGAATTTAGAGTCCAGTAATGGAGTTTCCACAAGATTGTTCAATTCAGTATCTTTTCTTTTTTTTTTTTTTAAGATTTTGTTTGTTTTAAAGAGAGAGAGAGAAAGCAAGCACAACCAGGGGGATGTGCAGAGAGAGAATCCCAAGCAGACTCCACACCCCCCAACATAGGGCTTGACTGATCGTATGACCCCCGAGATCATGACCCAAACTGAAACTAAGAACCTCACAACCAACCAACTCAGCCACCCAGAAGGCACTCCCAATTCAGTATCTTTTAAAAGAGAAGGTGCTGGGACAAGTAAGAGCAACAAGCACAAGAGTAAATCTGGAAGCCTAACTCACACTATATAAAACAATTACTCAAAATGGATCACAGCCCTAAATTAGACTCTTAGAAAAAAATAAGAGTAAATCTTTATGACTGGCTTAAGCAATGGTTTCCGAGATATGACACCAAAAGCACAAGCAATAAAAAAAAAGAGATAAAGTGGACTTCAGTAAAATCAAATAT
Organism: Meles meles; assembly: GCF_922984935.1. Lineage (NCBI taxonomy): Eukaryota > Metazoa > Chordata > Mammalia > Carnivora > Mustelidae > Meles > Meles meles. The sequence goes on along the minus strand of NC_060077.1, from coordinate 11,918,375 downwards.
TTTTGGTTAAGGGTCAACATCTAGAAAGTGAAAAGACAACTGACAGAACAGTAGAAAAAAAATTGCAAACCCTGTATCTCATGTGAGACTTGTACACAGAATAAAGAACTCAATAATAAGACAACTCAGATTTTAGAATGGGCAAAGGATCTGAATAAGACATTTCTCTAAGAAAGATTTATAAGTGGCCAATGAACACATAAAAAGATGCTCAACATTGTTAGCCAAAAGAGAAATGCAAATCAAAACCACAATGAGATTCCACAAGGATGTCTACAATAAAAGAGACAATAACAAATGCTGGCAAGGATGTGGAGAAACAGAAATCCTTATATGCTGGTGATGGAAACCACAATACTCCAGTTGCTTTGGCAAACAGTCTGGAAATTTTCCTCAAAAGGTTAAAGACAGAGTTAGCAAAGGACCCAGAAATTCTACTCTTATGTATATACACCCAAAAGAAATGAATATATATGTCCACAACAAAAATTACAGTAATATTCATAGCAGCATTATTCATGACACTCAACATATGGGAAAAACTCAAAGAGACATCAAATGATGGATAAATAAAATGTGGTCTATTCATATAAAGGAGTATTATTAAAAAGCAATGAAGTACTGGGGTGCTGGGTGGTGTAGTTGGTTAGGTGACCAATTCTTGGTTTCAGCTCAGGTCCTGGTTTCAGGGTTGTGTGATCAAGCCCTATGTTGGGTTTCCCGCTCAGCAGACAGATTGCTTGAGATTCTCTCTCCCTCTCCCTCTGCCCCTCCCCCTGCTCGCACACGCTTGTGCGCTCTAATAAATCTTTAAAAAAAAAAAAAGCAATGACAGATGCTCCAACATGGATGACCTTTGAAAATATGCTAATTAAAGAAGTCAGACTCAAAAGGCCTCATATCATGGGATTCCATTCATATGAAATGTCCAGAATAGGCAACTGTATAGAGAAAGAAAGCAGACTGTTTAGGACCCAAGGAAGGTGTATGGGAGAGGTGTTTAAAAACAAAAGAGGAATGACTGTTAAGGGGTATGGGGTTTCTTCTGGGGGTGAATAAAATGTTGTAAAACTGACTGTGGTAATGGTCGTACAAATCTGTGAATATACGAAAAGCCACTGAATTGTACACTTTGTATGGCTACAATGAATGACATGTAAATTTTATCAGAGTAAGACTGATTCTACTAACTCATATGCTTCAAAGTAAAAATTTTCTTTCCTTCATAACATGATAAATTCAACATAAGAAAGGACTGAATGCTTGACTCTAAAAAGTAATGTGAGAAAATAAAAGGGAATAGGCAATACCTATAAATGAGCTCATTTACATCAAATGGAAGATTATGCAAAATAGTATCACCTATTCCTTAGGAATCTATTCAGATGCAGTGTAAAGAACTGCACAGAAAAGAAACCCTCCCCTCTGGCAGGAGCATGCAGTTGAGGAGACCAAGTACATAAAAGAGCTTTAATTGTGTGGGGAGTGCATGGCATATTAAACTGGCTATCTGGGCATTCGGTTCTAATTCTCCATTTCATGTCCATGGATTAGCTATGACTTAAAAAATTAAAATTTAAATTCATAATCACTAACAGCATTAAAGCTGAATAGATAAATTGTGAAAAATGTGGTATGTAGTACTTTGAATGGTGCCAATAAATATGAAGCTATCACCACAAAATCATTAATTTTTAGGAAGCTAACACAGGCTATGAAAAAGCTGCCCTTTGACTGATTCATCTCTTAAATCAGCCATATTTTCCAAATGCTGATAATCAGATCTTTTCCTCTAAGAAGCTAAGTTCAGGATAACTTCTTGCATTGGTCCCAAAATGACTTGATATACAAAGTGTATTATAGTAAACGTGTGCAGAAGAATGCAGTGTTCATCCAAAAGAGATGGGAATATGCTTGGAAAGTCTTAAGACAGAGAACTGGTATTAGAGACCAATTTCTACCATAATACATTTGTGCACAAAGTGTACATCTGCAACTATCCAGAACACCAGGGTCCATTACATCTTAATACCCTGGCTTTGCTCTACTCTTCACTGAATAAAGTAATCAAATGAGCATCAAATAATAACTTATGTTATGACTGACTTTAAATGTCAAAATTATATTCTCTTTCATTTGGTATCTGTATAGTTCTTGAAGCTGCTGGTTTAGTTACCTACTCAAAAGCACAAGCAGGAACACCTGGGTGGCTCAGTTGGTTAAGCGACTGACTTGATTCTGCTCAGGTCATTATCTCAGGGTCATGAGACCAAGCCCTGTGTCAGGCTCTGCGCTCAGCTGAGAGTCTGCTCAAGATTCTCTCTTCCCCTCCCTCTTTATTCCTCCCCCCACCCCCAAGGTCGCTCTCTCTCTAAAAGTAAGTAAATAAAATAAATAATTTTAAAGCACAAAGACAACTTTAAGAACGTTTAGCTTTCTACAGACATGATTCATTGTTTCTGAGTATGCATATAATGCATTTTTGTAAATGAAGGATCTAAAAATTCGTAATCATGTTTACTATTCATTTTTAAAGTTCTAATTCATTAATCAATAACAACACTTACCCTAAAATCATTCTTAAACTTCTTTAAGTCATCAATCTGCTTTCTATGTTCAGAAACAATTGGTGATATACCTATAAAATTACAAACTGTTAAATACAAATTCACTGCAAATCTTTAATTTAAAATTCTTTAGGATGAGATACTGGAAATAAAAATAAGATTTTATTCAATATATTATTTACAGATTTTGACATCTGTCAAATTATGCATTTAAAATGTGCACAATCCTAAGAAAAAGTGTTGACCAAAACCAATCTGTACTAGGCATGAGCTTAGACATCTCCTTCCTATTTCCATAATTATACTGAAAGACTTTTTAAAGCTCTAACCTTTATTTTCAGTCTTTGAGAAGCTAGGTGATGTCTCACTGGGCTTCACATTTTCTTTATTCCCTGCAGGAGAGTTTTGCCTCTGGTCTTGAAGCCTGGAATCCTTAGCTAAAAAAATACATATTTAAAAAAATAACAGTAAAGTAAAATGGGAAAATATTCACACCAGTTTTTATTTCCTATGGTTTGTGGAAAAAAATTTTCCATTTAACCAGCTCTTCCCTTAGCAGACAAATGAAACACCAACAACTTTATTTATATTGATATGCACTACCTAAGAATGTTAACCCTTGTAACAACAGACATTCAAGAATAATATATATGAAACAGTATTAAAATTTCATTTACATAAAATATTAAATTTACACTCAAATACATACCTATGAATAAATACAGCATTTTTCATATTAATGTTAAACTTTTAACACTCAACTTCACAAATGACAAGGAGCCAGAAGCCCTTTCTTACATACCCTCAACAGACGGGGTGACAGCTCTATTGGATGCAGGACTGGCAGGCGTAGGAGACGCGGCTGGAACAGGCATAGCAACAGCTTCGGCTGGAATGATACCAGCTTGAGGAGAAGCAAGAACTGGCCCACCAGGAGTATTTCCAATACTATTCTGTCTGGGAGACCTGGGTCTGTGAGTTTTAGGGGATAATCTTGGAACTACAAGAAAGAGAAAATTTATCCATTACATTCTTAGCTCAAATGTCACTTCTTCAAAGAGGCTTCTTAGAAAATTTAGGTAAAATACTCCTCGTCAACCACTATCCCTATTACTCTTTATCCCATCACCCATACTGGTGCTGACTGAAAACACAAATACCTGAAGAATGACAGCAATTCCTAAGTACAGCTGCAGTTCTTCCTTGTAACTAAATAGATCAGATTAATTACAAAAGGCAGTACTTGAAATGAAATTAGAAACTGGATTTTAAGACAGGATAAACCCCATTTTTTAAGATGAAGAAAGCAACATTCTCCACTAAGAAGTGAGATGTTTCTTTAACAGTAGGGTGGCAGATCCCAAAGAATTAGGCTTATTTGTTTCTCCTTCAAATAATAAACTCAAACACCTTTTGGCAGCTTGCAACCAATCCTGTATGCTCTTTCCAGCCACCTCATGAGGCACTTTACAAGAACTAAGAAAATCGGGGAACCAATTTAGCCAAAAGCAGAAGATAATTCACCAGGGTTCCTGTTCCACCTGACCTCAAGTAAACAACTCATAGGTTTCTTAAAAAACCCATTTGCAGGGGCGCCTGGATGGCTCAGTGGGTTAAAGCCTCTGCCTTCAGCTCAGGTCATGATCCTGGGGTCCTGGGATGGAGCCTCGCATTGGGCTCTCTGCTCAGTGGGGAGCCTGCTTCCTCCTCTGTCTCTGCCTGCCTCTCTGCCCACTGTGGTATTGTACCTTTGTCTGTCAAATAAGTAAATAAAATCTTAAAAAAAAAAAAAATCCATCTGGAGAACTCAGATTCAACGGTTTAAAGAAAATGGTTCCAATTACAATTCAGTGGTTCTTTACTTTTTTAAGTCCTAGGATCATGGAAGGAAACTACCCAACAACTGTCATTTTTCTAATTAGTATAAAAAAAAAACTGTAACACCACCCTGCACGTATTCCTAATAACAATTATTGTTTCACTTCTATGATTATGCTGTTACTCTCAAAATTCACTTCCAAATTCTCTAAGCAATGTCAAATGATGAATGGTACAACTGAAGAAATAGAGATTTTTAGAAATTCTATTTTCTTGCTAAGTGAATTATTTCCTTCTAACAATTAACACCTAATTTCTAATTAGATTATGTTAATAAAATATCTAATTTCTAATACCTTTCTTTTGATCTTCCTTGAAGACCAAAGAAGAAAACAGAATATACAAAGTAGCTGACCATAAAATTATGCATACATGATGCTGAGCAATGTGTACCAACTAAGTTTAGAGAGTTGGGTATGTTTTTGTTTAAGCCTGAAGATCTTTTCTTTGAAAAATCCTATCTGCTGATTAAGACAGACTAGGACTAAAAAAATCACAATCACTGCATGTTCTAACTCTCCACAGTTATCATGGAAGCAAAACATTAAGTAGCAAAAGCAGTTTTGGACTGAGCTTACAGTTAGTCTTTTTATATATCTTTTATACTTTTACAGCTGCTGTCAGCACATTCCTCAGGCTAATCACAGATAAAACTTGGGCCCATCATGTATTGATATTCCTTATCAAGGAAATACAATCGGGAATTAGTACCATATACAGATGCTACAGGAATACACAGCACTGTAAGCCCAAAGTGTCTGTGGAATGAATCCACAGACAAAATTGCTAAGAAGACAGGAAATACCGTCTGTTCATATGATGTTACATACTGTATTTGTTTTATATTTGGGTGGTACTCTATAGAACTATGAAGTACATTCCTAAACTTATGAACCTCATATGAATCTTATCACAAGTCCATAAAGTAGAACAGGCAAAAATTACTCTAATCCATTGAGCAAACTGAAATTCAGAACGATCACATGGTTTGCTTTAACATATGGTGAATATGTGGTGGAAGCCAGAATAAAAATGTAGGTTTCCATCCTGATTATTCCACTAATTTTAATATATACACTGAGCTCAGACCTTCTTACATGCAGCAGAGTTACAAAATGTCCACTGTCATTATGCTCCAAGCCAAGTGTTACCTACCCCCGCTGACCACTGATGACCATGTGCCCCCCGCAGGACTAGTTCTTGCTGCTGGAGGAGCAGCTGCTTCACTTGGTGGGGTATGGGATACAAATTCTAGGCCACTGGAAATGGAACCCCTCCCAGCAGAAACTCTGTGATTTCGAGGGTGTCGCTGGGCCTTTGGGGACATCCTTGGAGGCCCTAAGAAAGGAATAGTGAACATCACATAAATGCTACAACGTCCATCAGTACAACTTTTCTGCTAAATACACAGACCCTATTCACACATACACAAACACACACTCTCTCTAGCTTCTCCTTGGTTATAAACGAAAGAACAGAGAAACGTATTTTGGGCCATATTCCTTCAGAATTATTCTGTGGAATGCAACAAGGTTTTATGAATAAATTTTGTATTATTTCCCTGTTTTCTAAAGAAAGGGAGGGATGAAGTTGGTGTCAGAAAATCAAACAGACGTTGTAACTCTTCAAAAATTTTTATTCATTTGTTTAATCTATACTCATTACTTGTGGGCATATAAAAATAAATATATTATAAAATGTTAACAGAAGTTACGGTTACATGATAGGATCAGTCTTATTTTATCACATATGTTTAGCTTTTCCCCCTCAAACTTTATTATTTCTAAAATTAGAAAAAGATTCTGAAACAGACTATTAATCCCTACATACTTTTATATTATTGAAATATGGCAATAAATTTTACAACCCATGCCTTAAAACAGTCTTCACCTGTAAGCAGTTTCTCAGGCTTAACAGGCTATAAGCTGAAAATTCTACTGTTAAGGCATGACCTGAAAGACTAAAATAACTGGCATTTGGAGAAGAAATGTGCACTACATGAATCATCAAAAATTCTAGATCATTAATTCTGTCACCCCATTAGTGACTTCTATTTCTAAAGAAGTCTACTCTGCATTCAAACAATCAAGTGAAATCAGTAGACAGAATGGCTCTCAGCAGAAAAGCCAGACAGTGCTAATACTCAGCAAAACTCATCCTTAATGTCATAGCCAAGGGTCCTCACCCTTACCTTCCTGCCAAAATCTTAAGAATGTCAAATAAATTTGTACCTTCAGTAGGAATTTAATCATGGACACAATCTTAAAAACAAATGTTAATGTTATATATTATAGTTTTCAACTGGAGAGGTGATTTATTTAAGAATTAGGTATATGTGTATCATAAATTTTTTATACCCCCTTAGAGAAAAAGAATAAGAAAGCTGGTTGGCATAGCTCAATGAAATCAAACTCTAACTTTAAAAAAATTTCATTCCTAGGGCGCCTGGGTGGCTCAGTGGGTTAAGCCGCTGCCTTCAGCTCAGGTCATGATCTCAGCGTCCTGGGATCGAGTCCCACATCGGGCTCTCTGCTCAGCGGAGAGCCTGCTTCCCTTCCTCTCTCTCTGCCTGCCTCTCTTGTGATTTCTCTCTGTCAAATAAATAAATAAAATCTTTAAAAAAAAAAAAATTTTCATTCTTTTTGGTAATACATAAAATACAAAATACTCTTCCATATTAAACATAGAAAACCACTGAATTTCATATTTCTACGTTTGGAGTTCATCTAACTACATGACTGGAAAACATTTTAATTCAAATCAGTTAAAAAGAAAAATTGGATAATGTAGCAGCTCTGAATACCCAGAAGGTCTATTTTCTACGTGAACAGTCCCTCTTACAAGCAGTGTACAACTTACTATAGTGAAGATGTTCATACTCACTGAGTCCTGCTTTACTCAAACAATATACCACAACAGATTTTAACTTTTCACTTAGTGGCCACTATGACAAGCACTTTCTAGCAAGGAAGTCACCTTGAAAATCAGTGCAACATGCTGTTCAAGGTCAGCCACTTTAATCAGGATCACATGACCTCCCTCCTGCCTGGATGGCAACAATTTATTAAAAAGCAGCCAATGTGGGTTTTCTCCAGGGAAGCACTTTATGCCAGAAAACTGTATTAGTCTCAGCGTAAGTTCTATGAACTACGATTTTAATGAATAAATCAGACTAAAATGTAAACATATATACCCTGAAATAATATCAAAAATATTCAGAAAATAGGTTTTTAACATATGCACTGCATTTATATTAAAGTGTCATTTGTCTACAATACCTCCATGATTTGATATGTAGTAATAGTAGACTTAGCATCAAACACTGCAAGAGAATTACAGGATTTTTTTTTTTTGACAAGGGCAAATAGTTTTTAATAACAATGTTTTATCTTAGATCAAAGACTTTCAGATTAGACTTTCACTAGAAAATATTACAAAGCGAATTTTCTTAAATTCCCCAAACATAAAACCAATCTCTGTAGTATAATCTAAGAGTAGACACACAAAGGCAGCTATGTGGAATGTCCCTTTCAAAAAGGACCCCTAAATCACCATTACTGCCTATGGCCAACAGGTAGGTTCACGAGTACATTGGCCAAGGAGCTATAAAATGAAGGTTCTACAGTAAGTCCAAGACTGGTGAAGAAAGTTCATTGTTTATCATTAACCACTGTTTAGACTGTATATTTAGAGGGACAAAAACCTGGGACAGACCTCCTGGGGCTGTAAAGGAACATCATTTTTACCAGGCAGAGATAAACCCCATTCTTATAATCCAGGATAGTTCATAGCTTCACACAGCATTTATCAAATTTCTCTCCAATGAACAAAAGGTTAATAGAAATAGTTTTAATAAATTAAAGTTAAAACACGGAAATTATAGGTTACTAAATAATGAAGAGGAAACTATTTTGTAATTATAAACTCACATAGGAGTTAAACAAAGACAAACAAAAACATGAACAAATTGTGGTATTGTACCTTCTGAAGACATGCGTTTAGGCATAGTAGAGACAGGAGCTGGAGAACCATGAGCAGAGGGGTGAGACGGGGGTCTGGATGGCCGCGAGGGGGGCCTGGAGGGCGGCCGTGTAGGGGTGGCTGCCCGAGGTGGAAGAGAGTTGGGACCTGACTGGTAGCGAGAAGGTGGGCGAGAGGAAGGAGATGGGCAAGGCGATGGCCAGGGAACACCTGACAGAACAAATGATATGAAGGAAAGTATAAAAACTAAAGAAAAAAATGAGGGAAAAAGTAAACAGAAAAAAAAAGTAAAATGACAAAAATGATTTCTTGTACATTTTAACCCTTTGAGGACAGTCATTTGATTTGTGATAAGTTTTAGCATAACTTAACTGACATAAATTCACATTTTACTTTAACCTCCTTAAAATTAAGTCTGTTTAAATGAACATACGTTCCCAAAGGGTTAATTAGGATCTACACATACTATTGAAGAAGACAGTTAAGACTTTGCCTATTAATCCTGCTTCTGTAACTGTTTCTCAATAATCAATTATTTAAAGGAGTATTAACATAAACTAGATAATTTTACACAATAAATGACAAAACTCAGGAATAAGATTACTTACTAATTGTAGCTTTTGAAACAGGAAAATAAGCAGGAGCTATTATATCCCATTAAAAATGCTGGTTTTTATATAACCATTTGTGATTCTCATCTAATTTGTATTTGAAGATAAAATTTAGTTTGAAATCTCATTAAGCAAGCCCATTTCGTAGAAATATAACATTACTTCTATTTTTTAGAGTCAGAAGAGTGAAAAAGGTTACTATTCATTGCCTTTTCAAAAAAAACATTTTAATCTTATCAAATTAGAAAAAGAGGGGGGACCTGCTAATTTATGCAGTTAAACACTTACTTAAGTGACTGCTTAATAAGCAATGCAACTAAAAAGCAGTCCTCACCAAATAAGCTGACACTGATGGATATGCACAGGTCAAGTACAGCTAATGTGTAACATTACATATCACTTACCTTAATCTTAGGAAAACAGCCCAGGTCTCCTCTCCACAGGGTTCCACACACTTGAGTATCACCCACTTCCTAGCCCCCTTCAGGTTTTTTACTTGAAAATTCTGTTCATGATCTAAAATTCTTTACTCAGAGAGCAAAGAAATTTCACCCCCAATAATAAGTACAGAAAATACTCAAGAGTGTTTATTTGGAGAGGAATTCTGGAGACTCAACAGAAACAACTGAAATTGGAAACTTAAGTGTTCTCTACTTTTCTAACTTTCTGAACCTAAGTATCTTAAACTGAATGTCCACTTTGTTCCCTAGGTTATGAACATAGTTCCGCTATGGTATTTCCATACTGCCTATAGCACTATTGTCCAGTATCCCTGACTCACATGAAAGATCCATGACCTATAAGCTATATTCAATCTTAGATTTAGAGGTAGAGCAGAAAAATATCTTCCTCCTAAAGATGCAAGTCTCTTTCACTGTACTTATGATAAATTGCAATATCCAGTCGTTTTTATCATTTTTTAAGCACTGTTTTTTCTTCATCTTCTTCACATGACCCTTGGTCATGTCTCATATAGCAAATTACCTCAAATCGTTTCTTGAAATAAGCAGAGTATAAACGTGCAAACAGTTAATGAATTTAATCTGTGTTAACTACTGAGCATTTCACACAAACTAGGATTTGCCATATAAACTATGTTTAAGTAATTTTATCATACAGGGTTTTTAAATTGAGAACCTACCCAAAGTTTCCAATTTCTTTGTATGTGGAGTGTTTTTTGGCCAAGTGAATTATCTTTGGTTAAATTTAGCACTTTATCTTAACACGTGAGTATTTCATCACACTAAATACTATGTATGCCAATGATTTATACTAATTTTACTAATTTGATATCCACAAAGGCAAATTTTAAATAGTTTTGAAGTAAAAACTACTCCACAGAAATCACTGAAGATGTGCATGCTTTTACCAATTATGTTAAACTTAAATATTCAGAAAACTGTATATTTGATTGAGGACATTGATGAATTTGGTCAAAATACTTGCCTCCATTAACTACTCTTTGGTCTGAACCAGAATTCGGGTTGAAATCTGAAGTGTGAGAGGTGGATCTTGACGGCATGGAGCCCGATCCAGGCTGGCCCATACGCGGTGAATTCTGTCTCCCACTTCCCCAGGATATGACTTCTCTATTTCTTTGTCCAGGAGGAATATATTTATTTTCCCTGAAAATGAGAGATTCTCTAAATTATTTTATCCTAACAGATATCAGGCCAATGAAACAAATCTAAAAATAATTTAGGCAGAAGTGAATGCTTGTTATAAAAAGGTTAAACACTAAACCAAAATATCTCACTCCCTAACACCCCTAATTCTTCCATGTTACCCTGAAGTCTAGGCTCTGGCCTTTCCTTTCTCTCAGATTCTCCTCCTAAGCAAAAAGTTTAACAGATTTGTGTTCATTCTCATCCAACTTCACCTCTAAATGGCTGAGTCTATCAAATATGGTCCATCTTCTTAAAACTTTCTTTGTCCTTGGCCTTCTCTGCTTTGTTTTCTCTCGGATCTCTTCTCTTTATAGCTATTCATTGTTTTTTTCATTCAATATCAGCAATGCTGACAAGTCCTAAATCCACACTGCCAATCCCACAGTCTCAACATCTCCCACTGAACACTTTCATTCAAACCCTCACTAGAAGCTGCATCTTCAAGAAAGAATCTGTATCTTACTCCATCAGGTATGTAGTAGATGGTTCTCAACACGTTTACAAATAAATTAATCAAAGACCTGCAAGCCCCTCAAATGCAATAAATTTAACAAAGGGCTCATTCTATCTCCCCTCAAATTTGCTCTCTGTTTTCTATCTCCATTACCAGTAAAAATATCAATCAACTTAGTTATCAAATAAACCTCAGACTCACCCATGGTTTTTCTAACCTTTCTCTCACCAGTCCTGGTCTAGATGGTTACCAGGTTTTCACACTTGAACAATTTCAATACACTAACTGGTCTCCATGTTTCAGCCAATTCTCAAATGCCCCAGAGTTTGTTCACACCATCCCCTGCCTATAGGGTGCTCTTTAACAGGACACAAACCCTTCAGGACCTCAGTTCCTATCACCAGCTGCCACCACTGCACCCTCAACATCACCCTGTATGCCAGACATATGAAACAACCAGCCTCATCCTCGGTTGACCAAGTTCTTTAACATGTGTTTTCATCATGCAAGGAATGCCTCTCTCTTACTCCTCGATGGGCAGCAGACAATGCTACTATCCTATCACAAAATTTCTCTTCTGTGAGGCTTCTTCTCTGACCCCACTGGATACCTGCTAGTTCTTTCTCACTCTGAATACACCTCTAATCTAGCAAATCCCAGTGAACTGCTGTTATGTTCTGTGCAGCATCCCCCCACCTGATCGCTTTTCTGTAAGTAGCTCTTCCACACCTTGGCTTGTTCATCACTGTACCTCCAACGCTTGGCTTCACAAAGCTGATGCTCAAAACATATTTTCTAAAATTACTAAAATATTTTTCTCTAAAAGAATCTTAAACCAATTCCCCTTGCATTCTCTACCTAAGCTACATTAAAGGAAGATGAAATAATAATAATACACCTTCTCACACAGACCTTGAGTTGTGTATCCAAAATACTGCATCATGATTTCCTTTAAATACCTAGTGTTTATGCTGTGGCCCTCACGTTCACTGGAATTTCTCTGAACGGCTGTGTATTTTTCTTCTTCACTCCTATCATCATTTTCCAGGGCCACCCGGGCTTTGTACTGGGCACTTGATTCAATTTCTTCTGCTAATTGGTTTGCCCTTGCTTCTCGTTTTAAAAATTCTTCTGAGTTATCCCTTTCTAAAGGTACCCTGAAACAAGGGGGGGGGAGCAAAGTGAGTATTTTGAAGGCACAGTTTATGTATCTGTCCTAATCAACTATTAAGAGAGTTTAAAGTTTGAAAGGCTGATAAAAATATAAAACACTTAAGTGATCTACTCATGTACAAATCAAAATTAGAATTTTTTTTTGTTTCACTTTTCCCTAGAAGAATGTAGTATTTCCAAAACTGGTTAAACTGACCATTCTCCCATAACATCTACACTTGCAAACTTAAAAGAGTTTTTACAACTTAAAACAAGAAAATTTATCTAGAGCGTAAAACTAGAATACAGGTAAACTAAACTACATTTATGCCCTGTTTTAATGAGAATTTATCAGCTTAAGCAGTAATAGGATTAATTCTTTCACATAATTGCTTAACTTGAAATCTGACAGAGGGGTGCCTGAGTGGCTCAGTCAGTTAAGCATCCAACTCTTGATTTCAGTTCAGGTCATCATCTCAAGGTTGTGAAATCAAGCACCATGTCACACTCCACACTGGGTATGGAACCCGCTTAAGATTCGCCCTCTCCCTCTTCCTCTGGCCTCGCCCCTCTCCCCCTCTCTTAAAAAAAGTACAATAAATTAAAAAAAAAAAAAAACAGAAAAATTTATTCAACATCCTAATATAAGTTGATGAAAGTCACAGACAAATGTACTAAAAGACAAGTTTTTAAACTTACGTATATGAAGATAAACTGCTATCATACGTAGACACTACACCATAATTTTCTTCATTATATCGAAACATATCATTGGGATCCCATCCATTAGACTAGAAGAAAATAAAGTATTTTTCAAAATGACAAAGTATTTGTCATGGAAATTGCTTCAATTAAAGTACAGTTAACATCTCACATTAGTAACATCATCTACAATAGCAAAATCTCCCCACAACAGTTAACCACTACTAACTTCTTGGGCATAATTCCAGATGCACTCTATGCATTCATTAAGAACATGATCAGTTAGATCAAGTTCATTTTTAATTCAAATAGGATAACTTGCTTGGTCTTTTAATAAGTCTTAAGTACCTTTCCATACCAGAATGCTATTCTTTTTAGTGGAACCACAGTGTTTCAACTGAATGGAAGTACAATAAATCTAACTCATGTCCTCCTGATGGACAGGATGTTTCTAATTTTTCACTATCAGAGATAATGCTGCAAAAAAATCCTTACACATCATTATTTGCAAGTCCTATGGATATACCGAGACAAAAGTAAATTCTCAGAGGTGAGACAAACTATAGGTGTGTTTTAAACTTTTATAAATATTGCCAGAATGCTCTCTGGCAACTTAACAGTTTATCCACCTTACTATCAGTAAAAAAGGAATACCTTATTTGTATTCTACATAGGTGATGTGGTGCAGAGACCTGAGAACCTTTATATTAGGTTATATCGAATTCTTTAAAGTCTGAAAATGAATAATGATGTATTGCCTATATATTTTCAGTTTCATAGCTGCACTTAAATATTAAAAACAGATTTGTTATAAAGACTTCTCTTTATAACAAGTCAATGGAAGATTCTTCATCCAATTCAAATTTTGGTAGCTAAGCATTCATTTTTGGCAAAAGACTGCTTTCTATCTCTCTACCTTAGAAACATAATTTATAGAATCCTAATGATAGCCTTTACTACGAAGCATTGACTTATAGATGATGTGTTAATGGAAAAGTAAAAACAATACATATTAAAAAGCTTTTAGAAATAGCAGATTTTTGGGGCACCAGGATGGCTCAGTGCGGTTAAGTCTCTGCCTTAAGGTCATGATCTCAGGGTCCTGGGATAGAGGCCCACACCGGGCTCTCTCCTCAACAAGGAGCCTGTTTCCCCTCTCTCTCTGCCTGCCTCTCTGCCTATTTGTGATCTCTGTTAAATAAATAAATAAAATCTTAAAAAAATATAATTTTTGTGGAGAATAATCCTAATTTTAAGACCAAGAAATCTACTTACTGTTTTATTTCTAATGCAACCTAACAATGTATCTTAATAGTGAGTACGTCTTCCTCAGATAAGAAGCCCAAGAGTCGTACCTCTAGGAAAGGTCAAGAGACAATTAAGACACTAATTTCCTTAGCCTGCCTTATTCTGTAAAGCATTCAAAGCAAAACATGCCAGTTTTTCCACTTTCCCATATTTCCCAACTCAAATCTGTAAGTTGCTTATTATGATCTATTTAAAAACATGGAAATCATTCATAAGCATCCCAAAGAAAGATTTGTCTATATTTACTGCCTGGGGGGAGGTCTCTATATAGACAATAAAAACTGCTGATTAAAATATATCCACCGGAATGATGACAACATACTTAAATTAAAACCAAATGATTTCACACCACATCACATGACCACAGTCTGATACTAAGCAAAAACAGTTTACTTACTACATCATTTTCCAAAGCCTCCAGTTCCTCAGTGGTTGTGAGTTCACCTGCATCCCAGGGCTCCAGGTCCTTCTCTTTGTGTTCACCATTCACTTTAGCACTGATAGCAGAGTCAGTAAAAGCATCTGCAAAGGATGGACTTAGCTGAAAGATCATATAGCCAGACAACGGGTGACACTAATATACACACATAAATTATCAACAGAGATATGCTAAAAATAACTATGATGTAGAAGGTATAACGTTCACTAATGGTATGCTTTCAGATGTATAATGCCTCTAATACAATAATCTTCAGAACACTTTGAGTAAGGTATGTTCTTCCCATATAATCTTAAGCCAAATGAAATGTTTTAATGTATTCACACAGGTCATTAAATTGTATTAAAAATAATTACTTTGTATTTCAGAAGTGACCCAGAAGCTTTCAATCCATCTAAAATAGAGTGTTTTTGGTTTAACAGATCCATTAATTAAATAAAAGCTCAGAGCTCCTATATCTAAACATGTGCAGATATTTTAACTTTCCAAAGCCATGTCTATATGCAGGGGTCAGTATCCTAACATAATCTTGCCGTTAGTAACGGAAGCCATTCTAAATGAGCAAATCCTTCAGAAAATCCATTTTTCCCTACAGCCACTTTGTTATACAGTTCAGGTGCTACAGTGTCACCTGTCCCCAAAAGGTTCAGGAGGCAGGCCTATCTACCTGGACTTCCCACCAACACTTATTTATAATTATTGTGTCCCCTCTTCCTCTCTAATGTTACTGAGAAGCAGTAGCTTGTGAGAGCATCACTATGTCTAGCTGACGGGAAATATCTCATAGCTGCTATACAACAAAGAAAATTTTTCTCTAGTTGGGTGTTAGGACCAGGTAAGTAAAGGTCTACTTGGCTAACAACAGTATTAGAAAATGCTTTGGAGACACAGGCTTGCATTTAAATGGATGGGCCCACAAGGTATCACCTAGCACAGGGCTAGGGAGTAATACTTCTGCTGATCTGGCTCTGTCAAAGGATACTAGCTCCCAGTCATTGTGCCCTCACCATACTATAAGCAGCCACCAAGGAGTAGGGAAGAATCAACAACTGTGGCTCTTTTAATAGAGACAATTCCAGAGGGATTTTTTATTTGGTACAACTTCTGGTAACAGTCACTGGCTCCCTAGTGGGCAAGGTGATAACCAAAATAAAAAATCTGAGCCAGCAAATTTAAGCAGCTTGGCACTACAAACCTAACTAGCTCTTGCCTCCTCTCATCCTAAAGTAGGGGTAGATGGGCATGTACATGCAACCCAAGAAATAAAAGCATAACTGCACCTATGGGCTTAGCCACTAGCTCTACCAACAGCATGGCTCCCGCTGCTAGCAATTATAAAAGCTGCATACCAAGGAGAATCCCCAAGAGCAGCAGGCCTCAGCTTAAAGTAGGATGGAGCATCCACTGAAAGGTTACTGTACTTTGGAAAAGCTCTCTAAGAGCTTCTAATAGACCGGTGTTGTCTTCATAATGCCACGTTCAGCTGGAAGCCACTAATGGCCCTAGAAACTTGGCTTTATGTGACATTCACCTAAGTCAAGCAATACTCTCTACAACCTTGTAACTGGACAAATTCTTGGTAAAAATCAGTCTTGCCATGTTTATTTTTAAGAACATGAAATGCTTCAAGAAAACATCAATAATAACTTACATTAGGATGCTGAAATTCCCTATTTTCTCCAGAACACTAGACTACAGGAAAATTCCCAACCAGTCATGTCATCTTCTCAGAAAAAGCAATAGGATTACTATTATACTGCTGATCCTATGTTGTAATCATATTAGTTCTTGGAAAAGCATCTACTTCAGTGAATATTTACTTACATGGAATCCCAGCTCTAAAGATGATACTCTTTATCCAAGAAATTAAAGCTCAAAGCAGCCAGAGGTATTTTTACACAATGAAATAAACTGCCTTTTTCTCACTAAGCGTGTGTATGTACATGTGAGTGCATGTGTGTGTCAAAATATTTAGGAAAGACGGGCTGATCCAAGCTGTCCTCAAATTGATAAATATATTTTTATCAGCATTATTCTAAATAAAATCAAAAAGGATCCCTGAATGGAAGTCAATGTGGAAAAGCAAGCATTTAACAGTGGAAAAGCAAGCATTTAACAGTTCACTGAGCCAAGTTTTACACTGCGGATCACAATTTAGGCTATATTAACAGGACATTATTTTCTATTATTTTTATTAACATATAACGTATTATTTGTCCCAGGGGTTCAGGTCTGTGAACCATCAGGCTTACACATTTCATAGCACTCACCATATCACATACCCTCCCCAATGTCCATCACCCAGCCACCCTATACCTCCCCTCCAACCCCCAGGAACGCCCAGTTGTTTTATGAGATTAAGAGTCTCTTATGGTTTGTCTCCCTCCCGATCCCATCTTGTTTCATTTTTCCCTTCCCTGCCCCCACAACCCCCTGCCCTGCCTCTCAAATTTAACAGGACATTATTAAGTAACCTATTTTTTTCATTACTACATTTTTACCATAAATTTCTGTTTACAGTATCAATATTGTAAAAGGAATTAACTACTCACATGTTGTTACTTAGCATGATAGTTTTCTTTTGAGGCAGTAATGGGGAGGGAGAGAAAAGACAAAAGGTGTGTTTCCCTTAATTAAGAATGATATTCCTCGATTTTAAGACCTCCTCCAAAGAAAGTCTCTTTTTAAAGATGAGTGAAGAGTTTAGAGAAAGATGTGGGGAGAAAAAAAAGAAATGAGCAAAGGTAGAGAGTGAGCACAAAAATGAGGTTATACAGTCAGGATGCTAAGGGAAACCCTGGCCACAAATACTGTTTTTCAGGTCAACCCTGTGTTTTATTATTAGCTAGAAGGAAGCAAGACCTGGATATTTCATTCTACACTGTTACCAATATCCAATGCTGTAGATACTGAAAATTCCATGTTCGGATTTTTTAAAAAAACAATGCTGGTATTAAATAATACAGTTTGTAGCCAAGATTTCTGCAAAGTTCGAGAAATCAACTGGCCATAATCTAATTACAACTGTGGGAATTTGCATGCAGATTTTTCCAATGCCATGTGAGTGTATATTAATTTTCCATTATCCTTTATGCAAGAAACAAAAGCATAATGAAAGCAAGATGCAAGAATACAAAAAGGATGTTAGAAAAATGTTACCTGTTTTTGAAGCAGTAACAGGTATAGAAAGTAGAAAGAACAAAAAATTATAAAGATAATAAAGATTTAAATTCATGTGCTTCATTCCCTGCCTTATAAACAGTTTACCAAAATCTCTAGACTAGAGGGGCAAAGAATACACAAGTATCCTCCTACCCACACATCTGCAAACCCCTCAATGTCACCAACCCCCAACAGAAGATGGGCTCTCAAAACCTTCCCTTCTGATTCTAGGCAGAGGTCTAGTCACCCTGGGTCAGTGGCGACACCTGGTGGTAATCAGAAAGAAGTGTTTCAGCCAAAGCACCAACTCTTGGGGGTAGCCCAGGGACCCACACCCAGGATGCATGTTCTGCTCCTCAGCTTTTCCTCTTTTACCTCTCAATTAAGCTCATCTACGACTCCGAAAAATCCTTCAAAGTTGTCTGAGAACTTTTTGAAGGATCAGAATAGTGGTGAAATAAAATGCTAGTGGCATGCTATAAATAAATACAAATTTAAATTTATTCAAACCACAAAATGACATAAAACTAGATGAAATTTAAAAATCATTATCAAAAATTTTAAAATGTTAGGGGCGCCTGGGGGGCTCAGTGGGTTAAAGCCTCTGCCTTCGGCTCAGGTCATGATCTCAGGGTCCTGGGATCGAGCCCCACATCAGGCTCTCTGTTTAGCAGGGAGTCTGCTTCCTCCTCTCTCTCTGCCTGCCTCTCTGCCTACTTGAGATCTCTGGCAATTAAGTAAATAAAATCTTCCAAAAAATTTTTTTTAAATGTTATAAATGAAAATTAAAAAATCAGTATTAGGCTTAACATCAGAAGCCCTCAAATGCACTTACAGAAAAGTCTGCACCAGACTTCTCTGCCTATTTCCTCTCTCAATTAAATCTTTCTCTCTCTAAGATTTTATTTATATGAGAGAGAGAGAGAGAGCAAGCAACAGGAAGAGAAGACTCCCCGCTGAGCAGGGAGCCTGACACTGGGCTAGATCCCAGGACCCTGGGATCACAACCTGAGCCAAAAGCAGATGCTTAACGACTGAGCCACCAAACCACGCCATAAATCTTTTTCTCAAACACTGAAATTCTAGATCAATTTTTTAAAACTTCTTTGTTATTGTTCTGTTTTGATGAATTAATACTGTGACTTTTTTCAAAAACAAAAAAAAAATATTTTCTCAAGGTGCCAGGATGGTGTAGTTGGTTCATTGTCTAACTCTTGTTTCCACTCAAGTCATGATCTCAGGGTCGTGAGACCAAACCCCATGTGGGGCGCTGCGATCAGCTTGGAGTCTGCTTGAGATTCTCTCCCTCTGCCCCTCCTGCTCATACTCCCTTTCTCTAAAATAAGTATTTATTAAAAAAAAAAAGATTAAAGAATAGCATAAAGAAACAAAATGGGGAATGAAACTGGACCTTTTTCTTACACCATACACAAAAATAAACTCAAAATAGAGTAAAGACCTAAATATGAGACCTAATACCCTAAAATCCTAGAAGAGAGCACAGGGAGTAATTTCTCTGACACTGGCTGCAATAACATTCTTCTAGATATGTCTCCTGAGGCTAGAGAAACGAAAGCAAAAATAAGCTATTGGAACTACATAAAAATAAAGCTTCTGTATAGCAAAAAAAAAAAAACCCCCCAAAAAACTGACAAAACTAAAAGACAATCCACTGAATGGGTAAAGATATTTGCGAATAACATATCTGATAAAAGGTTAGCATTTAAAATAATGAAGAACTTAGAAAACACCCAAAAAACCCCAGTCCAATTACAAAATGTGCAGAAAACATGAACTGTCATTACTCCAAAGACGACACACAGATGACCAACAGATACATGGAAAGATGCTCAACACCACTCACCATCAGGGAAATACAAATGAAAACCACAGTGAAATATCATTTCACACCTGTAAGGATGGCTAAAAATCAAAACCGTAAGAAACAAGTGGAGAAAGAAGAACCCTTGTGCACTGTTTTTTGTTGTTGTTTTTTTAAGTAATCTCTACACCCAATGTGGGGCTTGAACTCATGATCCTGAAATCAAAAGTCACATGTTCTACTGTCTGAGCCACCCACGGACCCCTCCCCCATCCCACCCCCGCCTTTTTTTTTTTTTTTACCCTCAAGCACTGTTGGTGGGAACATAAACTGGTACAGCCACTGCAGAAAACAGTATGGAGGTTCCCCAAAAAATTAAAAATAGAATTTCCATACAATCCAGTAATTCCACTACTGCGTATTTACCCAAAGAATATGAAAAAAATAATTCAAAAAGACATATGCACTTTTATATTTATTGCAGCATTATTTACAATAGCCATATTAAAGCAGCAGCCCACATGTCTACTGACTATGAATGGATAAAGAAGATGTGATATATATGTACAATGGAGTATCATTCAGCCATAAAAAAGAATGAAATCTTGGCATTTGCAATGATGTGGATGGATCTAGAAAGTTTAATTTTAAGTGAAATAAGTCAGAGAAAGACAAATACTATATGGTTTCATTCACACATGAAATTTAAGAAACAAACTAACAAAGGGGGGGGAAAAAAGAGACACATACAAACCAAGAAACAGACTCAACTCTAGAGAATAAACAGATGGTTACCAGGAAGCGAGTAGGAGGATGGGTGAAAAGTGAAAGAGGTTTTATCTATATTTCTGTAAACTATTAAAACAGGCTAGAAAGAAAAAAAAAAAAGGAACAAGATGGGGGATAACACTATTAAGGGCCAAGGTGTGTGAAAAGGAACAACAGTAACAAAGGGATAAGTGGAGGCATTATTCTCAGGCAAGAGGGAGAAAAAGGAGTAAGAGAGAAATGGGGGAGGGGAGGCCTGGCTGGCTGTCAGTGGTGCATGTGATTCTTGATCATTCAAGCCCCACAGTGGTGCAAACCTTACTTAAAAAATAATAATAATAGGGCGCCTGGGTGGCTCAGTGGGTTAAGCCGCTGCCTTCGGCTCAGGTCATGATCTCAGGGTCCTGGGATCGAGTCCCGTAACGGGCTCTCTGCTCAGCAGGGAGCCTGCTTCCCTCTCTCTCTCTCTGCCTGCCTATCTACTTGTGATCTCTCTCTGTCAAATAAATAAATAAAATCTTTAAAATAATAATGATAATAATAATAATAATAATAATAATAAAAATAATAAGGAGAGAAATGCAGGGAAATGGGGCACAAGGAGGAGCCTCTATCTAGATTAGGGGTTCTTAACCTTTCTTCTTTTATCCATGGACCCCACAAGCATAGGGGGGATTTAAATAAATCTATTTTAAAAAAATTCCTACCTTAACAGAAAAGGATGTCATTTTTTCAGAGAAGAAGCAATTAATCCTATCTTTGCCTCCTGGGCACTGAACAAGGAAAATGAGTTTTGTGACCCACAAGCAGAAAGGGGGTTGTTTTACCCTGGTTAGCACAAAAATGAAATGCATTAATCTCTAAAGTATGGTATCTTTTCATCTTAGGGTTTCAAACTGAACTCAGATAAAGCTGATTTGATACAAATCTTCACAAATGCATATACCGTATACATGGATATAAACCCAAAAATGCATGCATTTCCAACACACACAATACTTAAGGCAAATTAATTATTTTAAGAGAATTTCAAATAGCCTCTATGTAGGTATGCATTTATACTTAAATCCCTTATTTGTGTTTCTGACTTTTCTCATTTGTATAAGCATCATTTGGACCTTATTTTTAAAGTTAATACTTGGGATTTTTTTCCTAATAATTCAAAAGGATTATTAAAATGCCTCCTAGAAGCGATCTCCTATAAGAAAAACATACTCCGAATATGTCATGTTGTAGGAAAGCCATTTTTAGGTTTGATTAGGAATAACTGTTTTCTTTAGTTTCCTGAAAATGAGTGGTACTTATAGTTTCTAATCATCTATGGCAGTATGTCCATGTAAGAAAAAAAAAAAAAAAAAGCTGGCCCCTGATCTGAATGTAGTGAATGCAAAAACATAAAATTTTTAAAAATATTAATTGAAAAATAAATACATGATGGGTACCTACTCTCTGTGAGACATTATGCTAGACACCGTGGGGAATACACATCCCTAGTTCTATAAACATGTTTCTGAACTGCAGAAAATTATAATGCATTAGGAGAAAAAAATGTCACACATTGCTTTGTAATGCTGAGCATTCAGGACATGAGGTAGACAACTGGCTCTCCCATTATGCTGCATGTAACCCTATGATTTCTTTTTTTTTTTTTTTAAAGATTATTTATTTATTTATTTGACAGAGAGAGAGATCACAAGTAGGCAGAGAGGCAAGCAGAGAGAGAGGAGGAAGCAGGCTCCCTTGCAGAGCAGAGAGCCCGATGCGGGGCTCGAGCCCAGGACCCTGAGATCATGACCTGAGCCGAAGGCAGCGGCTTAATCCACTGAGCCACCCAGGCGCCCCTAACCCTATGATTTCTTAAGGGTACCTCAGCAGACAAAAGGAAAGCTGAATAAGTTAAGGCTCTAGGACACCCTCCTCCCAACTTTCCTCCCTCACCACTACCTTGTTGTAACTGGAATTCAGCATGAGATTTATGGGGGGTAGGGGGAAACAAACCATTCTGTGCTAAAAATAAAATGTAGTAAATTTTAGAAGCCATTGGTGTAGGCAAAACAATCAGACCATAGGGAGCAGGGAAGGTCAAGGAACACTATAAAGAAGAAAGGAGGTTTGACATGGTTTTAGAAAAGTATTTAAAAATCGACGAAGGGGGCACCTGGGTGGCTCAGTGTTGGTTAAACCTCTGCCTTCTGCTCAGGTCATGGTCTCAGGGTCCTGGGATCCAGCCCTGCATTGGGCTCTCTGCTCAGCAGGGAGCTTGCTGCCCCCTCTCTCTCTGCCTGCCTCTCTGCCTACTTGTGATCTGTCAAATAAATTAAATTTTTAAAAAAATCTACGAAGGAAGAAGTTATTTAAGGCAGAGAGTAAATCCAGCAGTTAGGTAAGCAAGCTCAAAGGTAGACACAGGAATGTGTAGCATACAGAAAATGCCTCCTTGGGTCAAGAAGTGGATTAATATTGAGGAATAATGAGATTTTAGATTGAAAAAGAGAAGATATCCTGGGAAGGGCCCTGAATGCCCTATGGCATCCCAACTTTATTCGGTAAGCTACAAAGACTACTGTAGATTTTTTTTTTTTTTTTAAGATTTTACTTATTTGACACAGAGAGAGATAGATCACAAGGAGGCAGAGAGGCAGGCAGAGAGAGAGGAGGAAGCAGGCTCCCTGCTGAGCAGAGAGCCTGATGCAGAGCTGATCCCAGGACCCTGAGATCATGACCTGAGCACAAGGCAAAGGCTTAACCCACTGAGCCACCCAGGTGCCCCTAGATTTTTGAACAAGAAATGAGATGATGTAATAAAAGCAATGCTTAAGAATTTCTTTGTGCTGGGGTGCCTGGATGAGGTCATGATCTTAGGGTGTTAAGATCGAACCCTGCATCAGGCGCCTCTGGGCATGGAGACTATTTGAGATTCTCTCTTTCCCTCTCCTCTCTCTTAAAAAAAAAAAAAAAGAATTTCTTTGTACTAATGTCCAGGACTGGCTGAAAATGATGGGGTATGGAAGAAGTTAACTATGTGATTCCAGTACTGTCTGGTAACAAACTATCACAGGAAAAGAAACAGTGAGGAAGAAAAGAATGCAAGTGCGACAACCAAGGAAAACTTTACAAAGGTAAAAGGAAGAATACAACTTTCTTCCCAAACAGAAGCCAAAATAATCCTTGTGTCTGTTATTTCCCTACAAGCAGCTGAAGAACAGGATCGATAAAAAAGATGTGACTCTTGTTTGGAAGTGTATGATAAGCTAAAAGAATAAATCCAGCTCAGGTTACATAGCCTCTAAGACTCAATCTATATAATAGGTATTTTATATGTCCACTCTTACAGTAGAATGAATTATCATTTGCTTCAAAGGAAAGAAAGTTTTTGTTTTCATCTCCAGAAGTTGTTTCATAAAACACTGTCACTTTGAAACACGGTAAAAATCTGACCTTGCCAAAATACCAATTACAAAGTTGTTCTGATTATTACAGAAAACAAATTTTACAAAATAGACATGCATAAATGCTACTATCAGTGGAAAATTAATAAATCAGCAAAAGGTAGCAGAGCAGACAAGCTCAAAGCTTGGTACCTATCCTACTAATGAGTCAAAAGGAAGATTTATATTGGATACAAAGACTATAAAACAATACTGCTCTAATCTAAAAATGAAAAAAAATATTTTTTAAGTACATTTGCAACAGGGCTGCCTAGGTGGCTCAACTGGTTAAGTGTCTCCCTTTGGCTCAGGTCATGACCCTGGGGTCCTAGATTGAGCTCACGTGAGGGTCCCCACTCAGCAGGGGGTCTGCTTTTCCCTCTGACCCTCTCCCCTCTCTGCTCTCTCTCACACTCAAATAACTAAATAAAAATCTCTAAAAATAAATAAAGTATATTTATAATAGTAAACTCCATTTTGGATAACATTTAAAATACTGAGGAATAAAGCTACCAACAGAAGTGTAAAACTTACACCCTGATAACAAAACATTTTTGAATAAATTAAAAGATGACCTAAATAAATGGAAAGATATACCATGTGCTTGAACTAGAAGATTTAACATCGTTAAGATGGTAACATTCCCCAAAATGATCTCCAGATTCAATGCAATCTCTATCAAAATCCCAGCTGTCATTTTACAGATATTGACAAGATGATCCTAAAATTCACACTGAAATGCAAGGGACCCAGAATAGACAATCTTCAGCAGGAAAAAAAACAAAAAAACACTTAAAACTTGAATTCAAAGCTTACTACAAAGGTACAGTAATTAGGGGCACATGGGTGGCTCAGTCAGTTAGGCATCCAAATCTTGGTTTCAGCTCAGGTCATGATCTCAGATTGAGCCCTGCATCAGGCTCTGCACCCAGCACAGAGTCTGCTCGTGATCCTCTCCCTCTTCCTTCCCCTTTTGCTGCTCTCCTCTTCTCCCCACCCCTGCATACTCTCTCTAAAATAAACAAAGTCTTTAAAAAACAAAACAAAAAAAGGTACAAACAATCAAAATAGAATAATACTGACATAAGGAGAGACATATAATCTATAGGATATAACTGAGTACAGAAATAACATCTTTACATTTATGTAAATGTAAACTTCAACAAAGGTTCTAAGATACTTCAATGGGAAAAGAAGAGTCTTTTTTTTTTTTAATATTATTTATTTATTTGACAGACAGAGATCACAAGTGGGCAGAGAAGCAGGCATAGAGAGAGGGGGAAGCAGGCTCCCCACTGAGCAGAGAGCCCGACACAGGGCTCGATCCCAGGATCCTGGGACCATGACCCAAGCCGAAGGCAGAGGCTTTAACCCACTGAGCCACCCAGACTGTACTTGGACTAGTAGATATCCACATGTAACACCATTAAATTAGGGCTCTGATACTTTATATAAAATTTAAATGAAAAATGGATCACACACCTAACTATGAGACCTTAAACTATAAAAATCTTAAAAGAAAGCAGAGGAACAAATCTTTCTAATCTCAGAGTAAGCAACTTTTTTTTTTAGATATAACACAAAAAGAAAAAATAAAGAAAACACAGATAAACTGGACTTCATACAAATTGAAATCTTCTGTGTTGGGGTTTGTTTTTTTTTTTAATATTTTCTGTTTTTATCTGACAGAGACAGCAAGAGAGGGAACACTAGCAGGGGGAGTGGGAGAGGGAGAAGCAGGCTTCCCGCTGAACAGGGAGCCTGATGTGGGGCTCAATCCCAGGATTCTGGGATCAGGACCTGAGCCAAAGGCAGACACTTAACTACTAAACCACCCAGGTGCCCCGAAATCTTTTGTGCTTTGAAGGACACCAGCAAAAGAGTGAAAAGATAACCCACATAATGGGGAAAAAATATTTGCAAACAGTTTCTGCTAAGGGGATAAATGGTATCCAGAATATTTAAAGAATTAAAGAATTCTTATACCTCAATAATAAGACATACTAATTTAAAATGTAGGCAAAGAACATTTCTCCAAGAAAAATGTACAAATCTCAAAAAACAAAAGAAAAGCACAATAAGCACATGAAAAAACTCACATCATTAATCACTACAGAAATGAAAATCAAAACCACATGAGATGCTACTTCACAACCACACACTAGGACAGCTATTATCCAAGAGACAACTGCTGATGAAGATATGGAGAAACGAGCTCTCACACACTGCTGATGGACGGTCAAATGATACAGCCACTCTGAAAAACCATCCCGGCAGTTTCCTCAAACCATCCCATGCGATCCAGCAATTCCACTCCTAGGTACATGCCCAACAGAAATGAAAACATAATGTCCACACAAAAATCAGCACATGAATGATCTTAGCAGCAGCATATTCTCAACATAAAAAGCAGACACTGAAATGTCCATCAACTAATAAATGGATAAATAAAATGTAGTATACCCAGAATGGATGAAAAGGACATTATGCTAAGTGAAGTCAGGAAAAAAAAAAAAAAACAAGTATTATATGATTTCTCTTGTATGTGGAATATTAAAAAAAACCAAAACAACAACAACAAAAAAAGAAACCCAAACCAAACCAAACAAAAACCCATGCTAAACAGAACAAACTGGTGGTTGCCTAAAGGGAGGTGACGGGGTTGCATAATAGATAAACAGGATTAAGGGGCGCCCGGGTGGCTCAGTGGGTTAAAGCCTCTGCCTTCAGCTCAGGTCATGATCTCAGGGTCCTGGGATCGAGCCCCGCGTCAGGCTCTCTGCTCAGCGGGGAGCCTGCTTCCTCCTCTCTCTCTGCCTGCCTCTCCGCCTACTTGTGATCTGTCAAATAAATACATAAAATCTTAAAAAAAAATTAATTATCTGTTAGTCAACAACAAATGTAGTCTAGCCTTACAATGGAATATCACTTGGCAGTGAAAAGGAAGAAGCACTGACAGACGGATGGATGAACACATTACATACACACTAAGTAAAACAAGCCTGTCTCAAAAGACCACATACTGTGTGATTCTATATGCAATAACCACAAAAAGCAACCTTCAGAGACAGAGGGAAGATTAGTAGTTGTCCAAGGCTGGGTAGGTTGGAAGCAAGCACAGAATGACACTAAAGAGTGCGAGGCTAAAAAAAAAAAAAAAAAAAAAAAAAAAAAAAAAAAAAAAAAAAAAGAGTGCGAGGCTTTTTTTTAGGCTGAAGATATTCTAAAATTAACTATAGTTAAAGATTCTATGAATATACTAAAAACTGAATTGTATAATATAAATGAATAAACTATAATGTATGTGAATTATATAATCAATAAAACTGTTTTTAAGAAAAATCCAATTTTGCTCTCAACAGTCCAAAAGATAAGGACTATGTGTCAGTGGTCCCCTTACCCCCAGCCCCCCAAATTACCTTATTGAAAGGCAACTCAAAAGCTGGAGGTACTTCAGGGCTTGAAATCTATTATCTCTACAATGCTGTCTCATAAGTCAGCAACAAAGAAAAATGCCAGTATTACAACAAATAAAATCTTTACTTCTTTGCAAAGTATAGGGCATAAGGAGGCAGAAGCTGTATTTTCTGGGAAACTTCAGACTAGCCAGAATCCCTACACTGTCTTGCATCGGAGGCATGCAATTCAAGAGACCAGCATACATAAACAGCAGCAATCCAGTTTTCAGGATTTGGAACTTGATGCCTATTATACTGATGACTCACAATAATGCAACTATCAACAGGAAGAAAGTTTAGGGGCACTGGGTGGCTCTGTCAGTTAAGCATCTGCCTTTGGCTCAGGTCATGATCCCAGGGTCCTGGGATCGAGCCCCACATCGGGCTCCCTACTCCACAGGGGGCTGGCTTTTCCCTCTCCCTGCCACTCCCCTGCCTGTGCTCTGTCAAATAAATAAATAAATAGACAGACAAAATCTTCAAAAAAAAAAAAAAGAGGAAGTTTTTTGTCTGACCTTAATTGAACTGGACTCATTTTGACAACTTTCAAATAACACTGGTCACAATACTGCTGACTGCTTCTTCCATCAGGCATACTGCTCTGCATTCAAATGCGTATTTGACTGATAGTTTATCAAACCAGTGATTATATAACCCAAATCATCTGCTTTATCTTAACCTGAAATAAAGCTAAATAATGTCTTTGCACATTGCCTGTTTAAAGCTAGTTAAAAAAAAAAAAAAAAAAAAAAAAAAACGGATGTTCTTAGACACAGTGCTTATCAATCTCAGAAAGTGAATCATACTGATAACCTAAGGTGGTAACTCTTTTGAAGTGACAAACAAGAGGCAAAATCATAAAAGCTTCGAGGCTACAAAGCCCCAAATTGCTAAATCCCTTTAGGACAGAAATTGTATTTTATCAGATTTTATTGTGGATGTATGTAACTTTTGGGATCTGACATCATTTAGTCATTTGGAAATAAAGACTACACTGTTTAAAAGTCACCCTGGAGCCGCTTTTCTGGGCACCTCGAAGCATCAGGGCGGGTAATCAGAGTAGATGTGGGCAGGGAAAAGCATTGCTTGCTCGCCCTGCTGGGGCAGGGTTTCCCAAAACTGGGTTAATTCTTTATAGAAATGTGAACACTGAATTTATTTAAAAATAATAATAATAATAATAAAAAGTAAAAAAATGTAAAAAAGACAAAAAAAAAAAGAAAAAAAAAGAAAAAAAAAAGTCACCCTGGAAAGAATCAAAAAGGGATGTCACCCATTTAAAAGCACAGCAACATACTTTTTCTGAAGCTTACACAATTTCAAGATGCAGCCTTTGAGGAAAAAAAAAAAGACCTGGGAGGGGGATGTTTTCTTCTTGATAGTTATATGCAGCTATGAAAAAAATGTCATTATGTCCTGTTCTCTGACGACAAAATAATACAGCCTAGAACAGTGCTTACTTTTTAACTGTGATTTCCATAAAAACTTCTGAGTCCTAGAACTTAAAGTAAATTTATTACCACCCAAGGAAGAATGACAAACCCTTAGCAAGAAAACTGAGATGGAGGCTATCCAAACAGCTGTAGTAGGCAAAGACCTAAAGGACGGCAGCTTCGAAACTGCGAACACAGCGCAGGGAAAGCACCAATAATGGGCTTTCTGAAACACGGCTAAGCCACTTGAAAAAATTCTTTCCTGAGTAAAATGCTGCTCCAAGGAAAAGGAGAGTGTATCATGTTGGGAGACTTCAGTTTCAGTCCACACATCACCTACTGTGTTAAAAATAAATTAACCAAATACTAAAAAAAAGACTCTATGGTTTTCTAGTCAGTATCAAATCAAACCACCAAAATCGTTTTCTTTTGTTCTTTTCTGACATCTGGACTAGGTACCCTTTTGACTGAAGTGTGGAAAGAATCAACAGATGTGGAAATGCAAAGCCCAGATACTATTCTTGTTAAATTCAATTTGTGATCTCTGTCTCTCTTATGGAGCCCAACAGGTAAGCCTAGACTCCAAGCAGGAAACTGGGTAACGTGAATCAATGCACCACTTCGAAAGGGCACACAATATAGGCCTTTCACAATAAACAGCCCTATAAATCCTTTTCATGTTACAGTATTTGACCAAAGTTCAAATAAATTGCTTAGTCAGTAGCTCTACTTGGACAGTACCAAATTATGTCAAAATGTATTAATGATGAAGTCTCATATTCTTATATAAAATATTTACAGTACTATGATAAAATATTACTAAAATCCCTCAGAGAAAAATATATCCAACTTAAATATGAAAAAGCAGTTATTTTCCTTACCAATAAACTTTGAAAAATGTGCATATTGGATTCTCTAATTTAAACTGAAGGCAAAGTATTTTTAGACAAACTATTTTATCTTTTTACTAACCTGCTATATAACATGAAAACACTGAATATAACATTTGAGAAGCAATTTTCTTAAAATCTTAATTAGCAAAATGAGAAGTTGAGCTAAAATTTTCAGAAAAAAAATTTTTTTTTAAAGATTTTATTTATTGGGACGCCTGGGTGGCTCAGTTGGTTAAGCGGCTGCCTTCGGCTCAGGTCATGATCCCAGCGTCCTGGGATCGAGTCCCACATCGGGCTCCGTGCTCTGCAGGGAGCCTGCTTCTCTCTCTGTCTCTGCCTGCCACTCTGTCTGCCTGTGCTCACTCTTGCTCTCTCTCTCTCTGACAAATAAATAAATAAAAATCTTTAAAAAAAAAAAAAAAGATTTTATTTATTTATTTAACAAGAGACACCGCAGGAGAGGGAACACAGCAAGGGAAGTGGGAGTGGGAGAGGGAGAAGTATGCCTCCTGCTGAGCAGGGAGCCTGATACGGAGCTCCATCCTAGGACGACCCTGGGTTCACCACCTGAGATGAAGGCAGATGCTTAATGACTGAGCCACCCAAGTGCCCCAAATTTTTCAGAAATCCTACTTTTTTTTTTTTTAAAGATTTTATTTATTTATTTGACAGAGAGAGAGATCACAAGTAGGCAGAGAGGCAGGCAGAGAGAGAGGAGAAAGCAGGCTCCCTGCAGAGCAGAGAGCCCGATGCGGGGCTCCATCCCAGGACCCTGAGATCATGACCTGAGCCGAAGGCAGCGGCTTAATCCACTGAGCCACCCAGGCGCCCCAGAAATCCTACTTTTTTAAAAGAAACTTTACCATTTAATATACTGCTATGTAAGACTTAAAAATCAACCAAGTATTGGGGCTAAAAACTTAAACCAACAGGAGCACCTGGGTGGCTCAGTCAGTTGAACGTCCAACTCCTGATTTCAGCTCAGGTCATGATCTCAGAGTCATGGAATCAAGTCCTATGATGGGCTCTGCACACAGCATGGAGTCTACTTGTCCCTCCCCCTCCACCCTTCCCCAACTCACTTTCTCTCTCAAATAAATAAAATCTTTAAACAAAACAAACAAACAAAAACCTTAAACCCACAAACCATAGACTTCTGTGGAAAGATCTAAATGAAGATCAATAGCCAAGACTCCACAGAATCAAATGCACACCAAATCCTACAGCAAAGCCAGATTAATGTAACACAGAACAAGAGAAAAATGGAAACCCACGTTGTGAGGCTTGCTTTATTACTTTAAAAAAAAAAAAAAATTGATAGAGGTATCTGTGTGGTTCAGTCAGTTAAGCATCTGCCTTCAGCTCAGATCATGATTCCAGGGTCCCAGGATCAAGCCCCACATGGGGCTCCCTGAGAAGCAGGGAGCCTGCTTCTCCCTCTCCCTAGTCCCCTTCCCCCTGCTTGTGCCCTTTCTCTTCTCTCAAATAAGTAAAAATCTTTAAACAAACAAACAAAAAAACCCAAGGTGACAGATTACAGAGAATGTTAGACTTCTATTTTCTATATTATCTTCAGAAGAAATTCTAACAAAGATGCCAACAGAAAGATACTTTGTGGGATATCAGGAGGTGACATTCTGTTTTGAGCCTTTCCATCAGACTCCTGGTTCAGAACCCATTTTGAAGGGGTAGGGGGAGTCTTTAGTCTACACCATCAGAAAAAATGAAATCTGTCTAATCACTGCTAGAGCAATTTTTTTAAAAAAGGTAACTGCTTTTATCTCAAAAGTTAAAGAGAGGAAAAATGGAAAGAAAGTGATTTTGTTGAAAATTTAGGGGGCAGGGGAGTAAATTCAGAAATGTTCAGGAAGCAAAAAAATAATTTGGGAAATAACTGCCAATACCATTAGCCAATACAGTGTTCTTTTTGCAATTTAATCCCGATTCTATAGCAAAGTGTTGAGACCTAGGTTAAGAAAAAGCTAGAATTAATTCCAATTTTTACAGCTGTACAAACACCTTTCTGTTTCTTTGGAAAATATATAAAACACTTTACAAATCAGACTGTTCTTTTCTTATGTAAATTAGAAGAACTACTGTTCAAGTGCACATGCTCCCTTAAAACTCTCTGCCAGGGCTGATCTGGGTAAGAAAGCAGTCAAATGGAAAAGAAAATGCAGACAATTTATCCACATCCCTTCACTGCCCTGCTTTTTTACTACTTTTAATATATGTGCTATTCGTATTCACTGTGTGTGTGCAGAGCCAGAGAAAAAGTAAAACTAAAACCAGACAGTAACTAGGTATACTGGCATTACACACTACTGCCAAGTAAACGGTCTTCCTGGACTCATCTGAATTACCTGCCAGAAGAGCTCAAAAATGCTACTTCGGCTCAGGTCATGGTCTCAGGGTCCTGGGACTGAGCCCCGTGTTGGGCTCTCTGCTAGGCAGGGAGCCTGTTTCTCCCTCTCTCTCTGCCTGCCTGTCTACTTGTAATCTCTCTCTCTCTCTCTCTCTCTGTGTCAAATAAATAAATAAATCTTTAAAAAATAAATAAATAAAATTTTAGAATCATTTTGTCACTTTCTACAAAAATAGAGATACTATCTTTAGTGATTATTTTGAGGAAAAAGGACAATTTTACAGTGTTACATATTTCCATTCAAAGTATGGCACATTTCTCCATTTAGTCTAATCTACTTTTATTTTCTTCAGTAGTGTTTTTATGAAGTCTTCAGCCTATTCACATAAACTATGCTTATTTCTACCCTTCCTTTAAGTCTTGCTCCTTTGTGAAGATGTTTTCCTTTTAAACTATCTAGCTGATTAATGCTGTCCAATAGTTAGCAACAGTTTTCATATATCTTAAGTCAGTCCACCTTACTCTTATTAGTTCTAAATATTTCTATTTTATCTAAACAAAATTCTATTTTATCCTAGAGGTTTTCATTTGCTTGTTTTTTACTTTCTTTTGTTTTTTTTTTTTTTTTTAAAGATTTTATTTATTTACCTGACAGACAGACAGATCACAAGTAGGCAGAGAGGCAGGCAGAGAGAGACGAGGAAGCAGGCTCCCTGCAGAGCAGAGAGCCCGATGCGGGACTCGATCCCAGGACCCCGAGATCATGACCTGAGCCGAAGGCAGCGGCTTAATCCACTGAGCCACCCAGGCGCCCCTCTTTTGTTTTTTAATAAATGAATTACTGTTTTGTTTTGTTTGTTTTTTTTTTTTACAAGATTTTATCCATTCATTTGACAGACAGAGATCACAAGCAGGCAGAGAGGCAGGCAGAGAGAGGGAGGGGGAAGCAGGCTCCCTGCTGAGCAGAGAACCTGATGCAGGGCTGGATCCCAGGACCCTGGGATCACGACCTGAGCCAAAGACAGAGGCTTTAACCCACTGAGACACCCAGGCGCCCTGGAACAATTACTGTTTTGATCTTCGCATACACATGAAAAATACAGCAGAGAATTTTTATATGTTCTAAAAACATATGAGGAAATGAAATTTTAACAAATCAGAGATATTTGAATAAACATGCAATTCTTCCCTATTGCATACACTCCAACTACTGTTTAATGTTTCATCACCTGTTCTACTACATGTTTATTTTTTTTTTTTTTTCTTTTTTTTTTAAAGATTTCATTTATTAATTTTGACAGAGAGAGATCACAAGTAGGCAGAGAGGCAGGCAGAGAGAGTGAGAGGGAAGCAGGCTCCCTTCAGTGCAGAGAGCCGGACGTGGGACTCGATCCCAGGACCCCGAGATCACGACCCGAGCCGAAGGCAGCGGCCCAAACCACTGAGCCACCCAGGCGCCTATCTCAATAATCTCTGTGCCACCTCCATACTGGCCTCAGTAAATGTTAGTTTCCATTCAACCACTTCCCCCAGCATGGACACACAACCTTCTCTCACTAGCCCACAGCAGAGGAAGTCAACTTTCTGATGGTTCAAGTTTTAACAGAAAACTATTAAGAGCACAAAATTACTCAGCTGGCTCAATAGAAAAACTAGTCCAAAGCCCACAGGCCCAAGCCAATCTCTTTACAGGGCTTTCCTGCACCGTTCCCTGGAATCCCCCAGCCAAGACCACCTGCTTATCCATCACCCCATCTGCCTACTCACCAGAGGGCCTACCCTCCCTCCTGCCAAAAGGCAGACTGGTCATTAGTACTTGTCCAGCATTACAGCTGCTTGCCTGTCCAACATTAGCACGGCTTGCCCATCTACAGAGCCTACTGACTGCACTCCTAGCTCCAAGAATGCGCCTCTTCAGCTGCAAGGCTTGTGGCCTCATCACCCTACTATAAGACCACCCATGAAAGAAGTTAGAACACATTCAGACTCTTCAGAATTCAAGGTTTTCCAAGTCACAGCCTGCGGAGATTTGTCTCTTCCTTAGATATGACTGATACGGCCTTCCTAATGTCATGCCTTTCAGAAAAGATCATTCCCAGGCACCTGGCTGGCTCCAGTCAGCTAAGCGTCTGCCTTCAGCTCGGCCTGTGATCTCAGGGTTCTAGGATCTGCCCCTAGTTAGGCTCCCTGCTCAGCAAGAAGTCTGCCTCTCCCTCTCCCTCTGCCCTTCACCCTGCTTGTACTCTCTCTCTCTCTCTCACTCTTTCAAATAAAGAAATAAAATCTTAAGGAAAAAAAAAAAGAAGAAAAGAAGAAGAGATCATTCTCTGTTACTCCTAGGACCGTGCCCTATCAGAACTACAGAACAACCACATGAGAACACAATAGTATCACGTATTACTTTATTTTGCTCTACCTCTAATCACACATTCACACCCTGAATTCCTCCAACTACTACAACAAATCTACTTGTCTCTGAACTCTATTTGGAATTCAATGCCACCAATTTTAACATTCCATTTTTCTTGAATTCCTTCATGTGCCTTGGTATTTCCAACTGTGAAAATGCCTGAAGCAGAGCTTCTTAACATGGAGTACAAGAACTCCCTAAGGAACTGTGAACACTACAGAATTAAATATAAAAGTCTGTGTGCGTGTTTTTTCTAGGGTTAGAGTATACAGTTTCACGAAGTTCTCAAAAGGGACCCAAAATAGATTAAGTCTTGAATTTCTCTGTACTGTCTATAGAAACAAGCAGAGCAATGAACACATTCCAGGGCCCAATAAGTGTTTGTTGCCTGGCTGTATACATAAGACCACTTCGAGTTTTCTCACTCTTTGCATAAAATAGTTTTTTAAAAATATGGGAAGGTCCTTATTTCATTCATTCAAGAGACATTTACACTGTGCCTGTCCTATGTGGGAAAACACTATGCTAGGCAACAAGATTAAAAAAACAAAACAGGGGCGCCTGGATGGCTTAGTGGATTAAGCCTCTGTCTTCAGCTCAGCTCATTACCTCAGGGTCCTGGGATTGAGCCCCGGGTTGGGCTCTCTGCTCCTCAGGGAGCCTGCTTCCCCTTCTCTCTCTGCCTGCCTCTCTGCCTACTTGTGATCTCTGTCAAATAAATAAATAAAAACTCAAAAAAACAAAAATAAGACAAAACAGTATTCATGCGCAAGTAGCTCCAAGTATAACAGGGGAGACAGAAACATCTAATTATATAAAACAACACAGCATAAAGGCAATACAAAAGATGTTGGGAATGGGCTTATGTGTGGCTGCTGAAATTAAACAACTGATAGGCAGTTAAGATCAGTGAGCAAAGAAACAAACACTGGAAATACACACACAATTAAGACCACTTTAACAGAACTGAAGCCTAAAAATGGGCAGGGAAGAAATGATGAATAAACACATGAAAAACAGGACCGCCTGGGAGGCTCAGTTGTTAAGCATCTGCCTTCGGCTCGGGTCATGATTCAGGGTCCTGGGATTGAGCCCCACACTGGGCTCCCTGATCAGCAGGAAGCCTGCTTCTCCCTCACCCACTCCCCCTGCTGTGTTCCCTCTCTGTCTCTCTGTCAAATAAATAAAAAAAATCTTAAAACACATACACACACACGAAAAACAGAAGAGCAGCTTCTGAGGGAGGGTGAAGCCAATAGTGTCAAAAACCATAGTAAAGTCTGCAAGACTACAAAGGACCGAGCAATGAGAGGTTAGTTCCAGGTAGTTCCCCAGTTGTGAACATAAAAGTCAGATTATGTTGCAGGAGTCAAAAGAAACTAATAAGAGTTAAGATGTTTAGGTAATGGAGTGCCTGGGTGGCTCAGTCAGTTAAGAGTATGCCTTCGGCTCAGGTCATGATCTTGGGGTCCTGGGATCAAGTCCCACAATATGCCTCTGCCCCTCTCCCCCCCATGCTCTCTCTCAAATAAGTAAGTAAAATCTTTGGGAAAAAAATGTTTGGACAAGAAAGGAAGAAAGGATAGTAAGTAGGAGTTCAGGATAAAAGGGAATCCTTTTCAGGAAGGGAGGGACTTGAATAGGTTTTCTGGCTAAAGGGAAGGACTAACTGGAGAGGAAAAGATTGAAGAGTCTCGAAACAGAGGTGACATAAAAGAGCAAGAACCCAGGAATGGTAAAATAGAGTCAAGGGCATGACCAGAGAAGTTGGGATTCAGCAGGAAGTGAAACATCGCATTTATTAAAACCAAAGGAAAGAGTAGTGACAGCAAGGGGAAGATAAAGTTGAAGGTAGGGGAGGGAGCAGCTGGTTGATGATGGAGGTCTTTCCAAATAACTACTTTCCTCATTTGTGATTTTTTCAGTTATTGTGACAAAAAGCTGGTAAGAAAACTGACTCTTCAAACTAAATCCAATTTCAATGGTCACAAATAAGGAATAGATGAAATTACACAGTATTAGAGCCAAAGCATGAGTTAGAGACAAAGTATGTTCTAAATTATTTCACCAAAGACAGTACAGTATGTATTTTTGATCAGCCCTAATAACCCAAACACAGTAGGAAAAAAGATCTAGGATGAAAGTTGGCAATATTTTTCTGTAAAGAACCAGAAAATATTGTTTGGCTTTGCAAGCCATATAGTCTCTATTACAACTACTCAATGTTATCACTGTAGCATCAAAGTGGCTATAGACAATACATGAATAAACAGGCATACCCTGTTAAAATAAAACTTTATTTAGCAATGAATGGATCTGGCCCACAGATTTAAGTTTGCTGACCCATTCTTTAGACTGAGAACACAGCAAAGGAAATGAACTGGTAGAAAATAGCATAAGTGAGGAGAATGAAATAAGAAAGTAAACACAGGAGTCATCTGGATGGTTCAGTCAGTTAAGCATCTGCCTTTGGCTGGGATCTTGATCCTAGGGTCCTGGGATAGAGCCCCTGTTCAGCTGGGAGCCTGTTTCTCCCTCTCCCTGCTGCTCCCCCTTCTTGTGCTCTCTCCCTCTCTCTGTCAAATAAATAAATAAAATCTAAGGAAGGAAGGGGCCACAGAACTAAAATGTAGTTGAGTTGGGGCATTAAATCAAAAGCAAAATATGAATAAAGGAGCAAAAGAGAAAGTGGAAAGAGAGTGAAGGAGAAAAGCAGACAGAGAAACACTAGAAAGAGAAAAGAAACCAAGTAAAAAGTGAGTAGAGATAATATACCAACTCCAAGGTAGAAAAATGCAGACACCAAAGCAACTGAATGCCCTAAAAAATAGGTGGCAAAATGAAGCAGGTAAAATGAGAGCATCCCAGCTCTGTCTGCAATGGAATTCAGATAAAGTATAAAACACACACTAATTTTCCAGTGATAATCTGATGGCCTAACTATAGATGTGCAAAAGGAACCCACAGCTTACAAAATAGTAGTTACTTTTCATTTTGTCTGCAAATCAATCTGGTAACATCTTCATTCATGAGATCAAACTAAACTTATCCACCATATCATAAAAAAAAAATTATTTCTAGGCCTCTTATTCACTTGCATATGTGTATGAAAAGGACAACCTTATAAACGTATTAAAATGAAAAAGACAAACTTATAAAATCAATAAATTCGGCATTAAGAAGTTAAAAGTCGGGCGCCTGGGTGGCTCAGTGGGTTAAGCCGCTGCCTTCGGCTCAGGTCATGATCTCAGGGTCCTGGGATCGAGTCCCACATCGGGCTCTCTGCTCAGCGGGGAGCCTGCTTCCCTCTCTCTCTCTCTCTGCCTGCCTCTCTATCTACTTGTGATCTCTGTCAAATAAATAAATAAAATCTTTAAAAAAAAAAAAAAAAGTTAAAAGTCGTAATAACCTAACTTTTAAAAGTCTCCCCAAAAATAAAGCCAAAGATCTAAAAAAGAATCTTAAACAATATAATGATTTGCATATTTATATTGAACAAGATTTTTTTTTTTTTAACCTTTGGTTTAATTTGTGGGGAAATCCTTTAAGGTAAATGCAGATTTATTCTGACACAGCTAAATAACAAATTAGACCACATAATTTATGTCACAGTAGTACAATGTTTAAGAACATGATTTGGGGGGTGCCCGGGGGCCTCAGTCATAAGTGCCTGCCCTCGGCTCGGGATCCTGAGACTGAGTCCTGCACTGGGCTCCCTGCTCAGTGGGAAGCCTGCTTCTCCCTCCCCCACTCCCCCTTAGTTGTGTTTACTCTCTCACTGTCTCTGTCAAATAAATAAATAAATAATTTTTTAAAGATTTTATTTATTTGTCAGAGAGAGAGAGGAGGAGAGCACAAGCAGGGGGAATGGCAGAGGCAGAGGGAAAAGCAGGCTCCTTGCTGAGCAAGGAGCCCAATGTCGTACTTGATACCAGGACCTCAGGATCACGACCTGAGCACTAGGTTTGTGTCATCACTTTACCAAGACACTGAATTGTGTCTTAATTTCTGTAATTAATGAACCATGCCAATTAATTAGTCTAAAAACCTGGCTTAAGAAACCTGAAATCCAAAATAATTAAAAATTTTAAAAAATAAATAAGTAAAAATAAAATTAAAAACAACAAAAAAAAAGAGATCTGAAATCCTAAACACATGACTTAATACTATTTTCAGGATACTATGCACTAGACACAACTTTGTAATTCACTAAACCACTACAGTCTTTATATAAAATACTTTAAATTACTCCACTATGGGATATCCTCATCAAGAAAACTGTATTTTTATGTATATAGCAAAATACATCCAGCCCATTATGAGTGTACTGAACACTGTCAAAGCTGTCACTCTGATCTGTATGTTCTTGGCTTTCTACAATGAACGCAAATTATCTGAGAAATAAAGACATAACAAAATAATAAAATAAAAAATTTAAAGACATTATTTTGAAGAGGATCAAAAAATAGGATACCACAGATATTTCCAAGTAATATTTATCTTTCCAAATTTGGGAAATGCCAATTCACTTTAAGAACAAAAAACAAAGTCTATTGTGAATGGCTGTTAGCTAAACAGCCTGGTACCCAACAGAGTAAGAAATATTATGTTGTTGTGGCCCATACTTTTTCTAGAGTACTAGGTACTAAATTCAACTGTAACTGTATTTTTGTGGTCCTAGGCATAAACAAGATCAACTCCAAAGGCAGAAACTAAAAAAAAGACTTGTTTCCTTGTATGGGCCATTGAAGGACTCTTAGAATTGTGAATCAGAAACACAGACATCTGAGTACAAGGTACAAAAACAGGACACAGTGCTTTCTGCAGCAAGGCAAAGCGGTTAAAGGTACCTAGCCTCTGAAAAAAACAAGCTAACTATACATGAGAGCCTTGTTAAGGGTCCAAGAGAAAGGCTTTAACTTTCTAGTAGCTTGTATTTCTAAATAACAGTGTAGAAAAAACAGACCAGACTGAATAATGAAAATCAAAAATTGTGGTGAGTTAAAACTCAAAAGAGAATTGACTACAGAATGTGACCAGAAAAAAAAAATCAATTTAAGAATTTTAGAACCAAGTTCAAAATTGCCCAGAAGAGCCTTTCAACACGTTATGAACATTCAACACTGCAAAGAATGCTCTCCAAACAAGTAATAGCATTCCCATATTTCCCTCCTCAGTGGACATTTGAAACAGATTAAGGTTTTTTTTTTATTTTTTTTAAGGTTTTATTTATTTATTTATTTGATCAACAGAGATTACAAGTCGTCAGACAGGCAGGCAGGGAAAGAAGAGGAAGCAGGCTGCCCGCTGAGCAAAGAGCGCGATGCGGGGCTCAATCCCAGGACCCTGAGATCATGACCTGAGCCGAAGGCAGAGGCTTTAGCCCACTGAGCCACCCAGGCGCCCCTGAAACAGATTAAATTTTAATATAACTACATCACCCCTTTTATATCATCAAAACATACTCCCACCATACCCTGAATTTTTTTTAAAACTATGCATGTTCTACTTTACCTTTTTCATCTTCATTGGACAATTGTTTTTCCATCCATAGCTCTTTGGCTTTCTCCCTGAGACCTGTGCTTTATTTCCAGGTCACAAAACTAAAAACATTTATAGAACTAAAAGCATAATAAAACTAAATAACCATGATTTATAACCATTTTACAACTAAAAATTTATAAACTAAAGAACTGTAAGCCAAATAGGACTAGAAATTTCAGCTGAATATGATCTATAGCATTTTTGACCATGAAACTGTAGAAAATCCTTTACAAACTTTAATAGAACTCTTACTATCTATCCTACCAAAAGTACCAAGGACTGTTCCTCTGAAGTTTTAAATATTTTTCAACAAAAATGCATTAAAATTCCCATCTGTTATTAAACAGATTCTTCTTTAATCTTAAACAGGTTATTCTTTAAAAAAATTTTTTTTCTTTAAAAAAATGGGGAAAAAAGTCTGTATAATTTAGTATAGAGTCCTTGTTTAAATAAATCTTGTAAACCATGAAGCATGTTTAGGAAATCAAAATTTACCTCTTCTTGCATAACTGGAGTCCATATCTTTAAACTGTACCACAACAAAGTCTGAACACTTGAACAAAATACTCTCCATTATTTCTTCACGTTTTGGCCCCGAACTGGATTCCATACTTTTCTCATGTGCAGCATCAAGTACCAAATCACACTAAAATGAGAAGCATGAGTAAATATTCAAATTACTTATAAAATAAAATATGACAGGGATTCTTCAGCACATCAAGGTACTATTTCTTATGTCTTTGACAAAAATAATTTATCTCAAAAGAACCTTATAATCATAAGTTTTTCTCAAAAATATGACCTCTTATTTATTCCATCATTCAAAATCCTCTTATCTGAAAGTTGGTCCTTGCTACCATAGTCTGTTTTAAGTACATTAATGGTGATGATGAAGAAAATAATGAACCACTCAATACGTCTTCTAGCCTCCAATGCTTGAAAAGGTCAAGATATTTTAATAAGCACACAGACCAAGTTTAATTATATGAACCAGTCTATAAAATAATCAGTATTTCAAACTAAAGAGCAAAATCAAAGTGTAAATTTTAAGATTTTTTAGTTTATTTATCTGAGAGAGAGAGCGAGCATACAAGCAGACAGTGGCAAGCAGAAGCAGAGAGAAAAAAGCAGGCTCCCTGCTGACAAGAAGTCCGATGCAGGACTTGATCTCAAGACCCTGGGATCATGACCTGAGCTGAAGGCAGAGGCTTAACCTACTGAGCCACCCAGGCATCCCCAAAGTGTAAATTTTTAAAAGTGCTTTAAAGAACATGAAAATGTCAGAAACAACTGCAACACTAAATCAGGAATTAACACACAGTGTCAGGACGGCATACAAACATACAGTAGTTGATGATACACGGGCTTTTACATTTAACA
This sequence comes from Meles meles, assembly GCF_922984935.1. NCBI lineage: Eukaryota > Metazoa > Chordata > Mammalia > Carnivora > Mustelidae > Meles > Meles meles. The sequence continues at coordinate 11,876,953 of NC_060077.1, read as the reverse complement.
AAAAGGAAGAGTAAAAATTACCTTAGGACTGTATGTTTTAAAAACTCCTTCATATATACCTCCGTTTTTCACTTGTACTTCACATTTGGATCCCTAAAAACATACAATTAATTTATCAAAGAAACAGTGTGCTACCCAGTTAAGAGGGATAATTGTTTTCATTTTACTTTTTATATAGCTCATCAGGCTTCACTCAGCATATTAGGTATTCACTGACAGAACAATAAATTCTAAAATATTAACAATACACTGAATTCTCAAAATTCCTCAGGGGGCGCTGCTCAGAGATTGCAGTATGAATTTAAACACTAAAGTTTTAAAACAATAAATAAATAGATAAAATAATACTGAAGTTAAGTATTTCAGATTCTGGCTTTATTAGGTGACAAATAATGCACTAATCAACTACTACTATTATTTTATACATACCAGGGTTAAGAAGAATGCTTTTATAGTGTCACAATAGTTTGGATGGAGTTCTAAGCTTTTTTTTTTCTAAATAATCCTGATTAAGTGTGACCTAAGAAATGTTATTTTGAAAATCATTCATCTACGTTTTAGCATCACGCAATTACTTTACTGTACACTCCCAAGGCAGTTTCTCCCCAATAATCTGGTAACTTACAACAACTGATGTAAGTATATGAACCATCCTCATATTTGCATAGATTCCATCAAAAGAAATCTGGAATATTAAGAAGAAAACACTATTAGCAATTAGTATTTATCCTTGTATATATATTAAAATTAACATTTATTTTCTTAAAAAATGTCTAGTTAAGTTTGTGATGCCTTATACACATTAAAGAAAGACTTGGGTTTACTATGATCTTTTGTTTCCTTAGAGAATAGAAGCTTAAGTTTTCAACAGAGAAAACAGTCATATCATCTAACAATGTTTTTGACTACACGTGATACAAAAAAGCAAAAGTGAACTTCCATATATGAAGAATGACGAAACCACAGAAACAGAGGACAGAGCAAAGGCTGGGGAGCAGAGGGAGGAGGGATCACCACTAAATGGCATGAGTGATTTTTCAAGGTGAGAGAACTGTCCTATTAGCTTGACTGTGGTGGTGGTTACATAACTGTATGCATCAAAACTCAAAGACCTGTACACTAAACAGGGCTAAGCATATATAAATAAATAAATGGGGTGCAGGAGTGTGCACCTTTGTCAAAGACCCTTGACTTTCTTCTCTTAGCACATATGAATCAACGCTAGTGCTCTCAGGTCTCATCAACCACACCACTCCTTACTACATGCTACAAAAGCATGTGTCCTTCTGATCTGAAATAAGAGTATCTGTCCAATAATGCCAAAATCTGAAAGATAAATGACAGTTTCCCATTTATTTTTCCAGCACATGGAACTGCCCTTCATGCCCAGTTTAATTTTATTGATAAAGTTCTAAAATTTAAAATAAGGCCCTTTCCAAGGGAGAAAAATGAAAGGACTTAAAAGACAGCATTAATTCAAAATCAAAACCACAAAGAACTCTGCAAACTCCAGTCCTGGTGTTCCACTTATCTTTTGGGGTGTTACTCATTTAGATTTGCCTTTAGCCATTTATAAAACAACAAATGACTTATTACTTGGCACGAAAAATACTATTTACAGATAATTTTACATTTTGTATGAAGAATCACGTCCAAAAACACATATAGCTAATAATTTTATACCAAACAGTACTGAGGTACATACAAAAGCTGTATGAGGTATAAAACCCAAGATTTCTTTTCGTCATGGCTTTCGTCTATGGTGCAGAAATAACATTTCAGTTACCAATTCTTCCAAACAAATGACATTAAAATTACTCACTGTGGATTGAGGCAGTCCTTTGCTGTTTCGACCTCTGAAAAAAATAAAACGTTTATCAAGTTCAACAGGAGAAACAAGCTTAAAATTTTTTTTCAAATTTAAATTTTATAAATATTTGCAAATTTAAACATCTTATAATTCCATTCAAATACAGCACAAGCAAAGTGTGAGGAAGGCTCATCTAATATTAAGTATAAAGGCTACATAAGAATGGTTCCCTCTGTGCTTCGCTGGCTCAGAGACCCAGAACAGTTATGTATCGTGGGAGGGAGAAAGGAGGAAGAATGTGAACATGACCAAAATAAAATAGATGAAGTAAAAATAAAAACAGCCTACTGGAAAAAATAACCAATACTAAACATAATAATCTTTAGTCCCATAGTAACCTATTGTTCTGTTACAGAAAGCTACTTAGGAATAAAATATAAATTCCACTCCTGATTTAACTGACATATTATTGACTGACATCAAAGTAACCTCCTGTGTTTTTCTCTTGCCTCTAAAAATAGGCACCATGTTTACAACTGCAGAAAAACATTTGAAAATAAGTTAAATCATTCAAAGCACTTTCACTTCTAAGTACCTCTGTCAGGATCTATGTAACAAGTACCTTTCTCTTCTAATCCCCTACCTCTGAAACAATGCAGTACACCAGTCAGCTGTCAAGTTATTTCCAGTAAGATGGACTCAAGTGAATTTAGTTATACAGCATAATACAAGCTAAGGCTTATTCCACTGGAAAAGATTAGGCCCCTTATGAAATGATAAAAACATTAATAACATAAAAGGCTATATTCCTCATAAAAAACAGAATAATGGAATAAAAATAAAACTGAAATAATAGAACTAGAATCTCTCTCTCTCTCTTTTAAGAGAGACAGAGAAAGTGTGATTAGGGAGGGGCGGAGGGAGAGGGAGAGAATCTTAAGTGGGCTCCACACTCAGCGTGGAGCTGGACAAAGGACTCAATCTCATAACCCTGAGATCATGACCTGAGCTGAAGGCAGATGCTCAACTGACTGAGCCAGCCAGGAAACCTTAGAATCTTATTTTAACAAAATAATCAAGGGGCACCTGGGTGGCTCAGTGGGTTAAGCCGCTGCCTTCGGCTCAGGTCATGATCTCAGGGTCCTGGGATCGAGTCCCGCATCGGGCTCTCTGCTCAGCGGAGAGCCTGCTTCCCTTCCTCTCTCTGCCTGCCTCTCTGTGATTTCTCTCTGTCAAATAAATAAAATCTTAAAAAAAAAAAAAATCAAGATCCTCAAATTAAGTCACAAATTCAAAGAGAAGCACAATTCAGGTCTAAAAAGTCTAACATTATGAATGTGCCAATTCCCAGTAAAATGGCACTGATTTTAGAACTCCAAGGATAGGGCTGGTTTGCTTTCCAACTCAGTAACCCTCTCTCAACTAGAAAATAACATCTTAGACCAAAGCACCTCTGAAAGTCCTTCCATTTCTAACATTCTGATTCTGTAACTCTTTGCCTCACACACAGCACAGAAAAATTCCTGTAGTCCACGGAATAGGACTAATAATACCATTTATAATACTACAAACCATATACTATGGTAAGCACTATGTCAAACTCTCACCCCAACTTTACAGGTGAAGAAACTGGATCTTAGTTAACTTTCTTTCTTTCTTTTTTTTTTTTTTAAGATTTTATTTATTTATTTGACAGAGAGAGAGATCACAAGTAGGCAGAGAGGCAGGCAGAGAGAGAGGAGGAAGCAGGCTCGCTGCGGAGCAGATAACCCAATGCGGGGCTCGATCCCAGGACCCTGAGATCATGACCTGAGCCGAAGGCAGCGGCTTAATCCACTGAGCCACCCAGGCGCCCCTTTAGTTAACTTTCTTGACCAAAACCATCTGGCTAATGAACAGCAGAACTGGTATTTTAACCAGGTGATCCAAAGTCTAGGCTTTTCATTTCTAGGTTATATTCTGCCTCTCTGAAATTGCATCACAAGGAATAAACTAATTTCACAATTAAACCTAACCAAATTTTTTATTTTTTTTTCAAACATCATTTGAATTTATTGGGTTTTTCTAATTATCGGTAGTCTAAAACCAAAGGCTTCTAAATAGCTAAAAATCCTGTGTAGGTTATCTTATCTTGGTGGTTGCTGAGATGCCACCAATTAAGTACCTTTAAATTCATGTGGCATCCCCATAAAGCTATTTAAAAGAATTTACAGACCCTCTAAAGAAGTCACACTATTTTTTATTGATTATATAATTACATCTTTGACAAACAAAGAACTGTTTTGACAATCCAGTTTACTAATTAGAACAAATCATGCAACAAAGAAAGTAACAGAAGACCCATGGCAGTATAAAGTGGTACAGAGTATAGAAACAGATTTCCACTGACCAAACCAGGAAATCGAATAACCAAGGGGAATGTTAGTGTACCATAGTAGCATTTTCTGAAGCTTATGCTACAAGTCCAAATTCATTCATTTTTTTCTTTTAGGATCCACTTAGATTATGCTTCACTTTTAATTTTTTTCTTTAGTATTTTGGAACAAAGCATCTTAATGTTTCTTATATAAACAAAAACATAATTTCAAAGAAGCCAAGTCAATTAAGTGTCTGCCTTCAGCTCAAGTCATGATCCTGGGATCAGGCCCCACAGGCAGGGAGCCTGCTTCTCCCTCTCCCACTTCCCCTACTTGGGTGCTCGCGCGCTCTCTCTCTCTCTCGCTGTCAAATAAAATCTTAAAAGGAAAAAAATAAAAGCCAAGATCATACTCCACTCCTAAATATACTTATGATTAGGTGGATCAGATTTAACCAGTGTGGCTTCTCAATTTCAAAACTTACTACAAAGCTACAGTGATCAAAATAGTGTGATACTGGCGTTAAGGACAGACATAAAATTCAATGGAATAGAGAGTCCAGAAATAAACCCTCACAAATATATTGAACCCTTACACCTTATAACATATACAAAAACTAACTCAGAAATGGGTCAAAGATACAAACTTAAGGGTTAAAACTACGAAACTCTTAAAGGAAACAGAGGGGACAAGTCTTCATGACTCTGAATTTGGCAATGATTTCTTAACTGTGACACCAAAGTGAATAGACAACATAAAACAAAACAGTAAAAAGGTCTTCATCAAAATTAAAAGCTTTTGTGCAAAGGATTATCAGAGTTATCAGAGTGAAAAGACAATCTTTTCAGAATGAGAGAAGATATGTGCATTCCACATATCTGATATGATAAAGGGTTCATTCCAGAATACATAAACAACTGTAACTCTAACTAAGAAAAGTACATACAACCTAATTCAAAAATGGGCAAAAGACCTGAATAGCACTCCTCCAAAGAAGTCATACAATTAGCACGTGAAAAGATGCTCAACATCACTAGTCACCAGGAAAAATGCAAATCAAAACCACAATGAGCTACCACTTCACCCCCACTACTGTAGCTATTATCAGAAAGACAAAAAATCACAAGTGTTGGCAAAAAACTGGCAAAACCCTTCTGCACTACCTGTGGGAATGTAAAATGGTATAGCTACTGTGGAAGATAGTATGGCAGATCCTCAAAAAATTAAACAGAATTACCATATGATCCAGCAATTACCACATCAGAATATATACCCAAAATAACAGAAAGCAGGGTTCTGGAGATGATTAGATGGCTCAATCAATCAGTTAAGCATCTGACTGCAGTTCAGGTCATGACCCTGGGGTCTTGGGATCCAGCCCTACGTTGGGCTCCCTGCTGCGTGGGCAGTCTGCTTCTCCCTCTCCCTCTGCACCCCCCCGCCCCATTCGTGTTTTCTCTCTCATTCGCTGCTCTCTCAAATGAATAAAATCTTAAAACAAAAAAGAACTATGATTTATTAACTTCTATCTACTTTACTGTCCAGAATGTCTTTCTTAAAATTAAAAAAAAAAAAAAAAAAAAAAAAAAAACAACTCAATTCTACACAGCCTTGAAACTCAAATGCCACCTTTTCAAGAAGCCTTCCTTGGATTACACCATTCCAAATCAAACATACAGTGCTCTCTTCAACTCTCCAGACTGGAATCTGACATAACCAGATTTGTATTATAGTTACTGGTGACCTATCATATGCCCACTACTCAGGGTCATCAACTGACCAAATCAGAAAATAATGCCTCCTCCAGGGAGTCAAACCCCAGTGACCTAGAGAAAAGAGTGTGATCAGCAGCCAGTGCTTTTGTGAAAATTAGAAGAGGTACCAGAAGAAACTCCTGGATTTCAACACGCATTCATGTCCTTGGCCAAAAGCTCCTAGATGAAATAAAACCTAAACCAAGCCTGGCAGACAGTATCCTACACATCTTAGTAACATCTACCAAAATCAGCACAGAAGAACCATAGCTTACATTATGACATATAATTAATAAATAATGAGCCCAGCCAAAAAGAAAGAAAAAGATGGAGAAAGATTTCAAAGTGATCATTACATAAATCAACGGTCAGCAAAATACAGCCCACAACCTGTTTTTGTTGAGATGCTGAGCTAAGTACGTTTTTAGGTAGGGAGGAAGATGGGAAGGGAGGGAGGAGAGAAGGTACAAGCCAAGAAGAATATGCAACAGAGAAGTTACATGGCCTTTAACACCTAAAATACTACCTCTCTGGGTCATTTCAAGAAAAATCTGATGACCTCTGCACTGCAAAAGTGGCTGCGATGCAACAACGGCAATTTAAAAAATAAAAGTTGGGGCGCCTGGGTGGCTCAGTGGGTTAAGCCGCTGCCTTCGGCTCGGGTCACGATCTCAGGGTCCTGTGATCGAGTCCCGCGTTGGGCTCTCCGCTCGGCAGCGAGCCTACTTCCCTCTCTCTCTCTGCCTGCCTCTCTGTCTACTTGTGGTCTCTCTCTCTCTCTCTGTCAAATAAATAAATAAATAAAATCTTTAAAAAAATAAAAAAATAAAAAATAAAAGTTTACTGCTATTTTACATGAACCACTACTTCTAAAACAAATCTGATAGCTTATTAAATACTTCTTTAACGGAAGTTTAATGTACACATAATTGAAAAAATGTCATCCAAGTGCTCTTGTTCTTAATTATTTTTAAGCTTCACAATGGAATTGAGGATGATCCAAATTTTGAAAAAAATCAAGGTATTTTACTAACATCTGATGTCAATACAAGCAAGTTTCACAAAGCCAGGGACTTTGTATCGATTGCTGAATCAAAGGCATGTAGCACAAACCAATGAAACAGTAAATGGTAGATTATACGATAGACTTGACATATCACCTTGTGAAGCTCATAAGACTCCTGACTAGAATTATAAAAAAATAAATTGATGAGACATCTGAACTGGAGGTTCTAGCCTGGGCCATATCAAGGCAAGAAAAAGAAATAAGGGTTGCCTGTGTGGCTCAGTCCTTAAGCAATTGCCTTTGCCTCAGGTCATGATCCCTGCTCTGCGGGAAGCCTATTCTCCCTCTCTCCTACTCCCCCTCCTCGTGTTCCCTCTCTCGCAGTCTTTTTCTGTCAAAAATAAATAAATAAAACCTGAAGGAAGGAAGGAAGGAAAGGCACCATGATTGGACAGAAAAAAGGAAAATGTCCTTAGTAATAAAGACAGCATGATCATTTATGCAGAAAATCCTAAGAGAATCTTCAAAAAAGCTGCAAGAAATAAGAGCTTAGCAAAGCTAACTCAAAACAGATCAGTGACCTAATCACAAAAGGGTTAAATGAAACTTTTAAAAGAAAATAGGGGGGAAATCTTTATAACCTTTGGTTAGATGAAGACTTCAGATAGGACAAAAAATGCAAACCATAAAAGCAAAAACTAACAAATGAGACTTTATCAAAGTTTTAAGTATTCTGTCCTTTGAAAGACTTAAGAAAATTAAGTCGAGGGGCGCCTGGGTGGCTCAGTGGATTAAGCCGCTGCCTTCGGCTCAGGTCATGATCTCCAGGTCCTGGGGCTCTCTGCTCAGCGGGGAGCCTGCTCCACACCACCCCCCCCCCCCCCGCCTGACTCTCTGCCTACTTGTGGTCTCTCTCTCTGTAAAATAAATAAATAAAATCTTTAAAAAAAAGAAAATTAAGTCGATCCAAACAAGGAAATATTTGCAAAATGTCTAATAATAGATTTACACCAAGAATATACAAAGACTCCTACAACTTAGTAAGAAAAGATAAATAGCCCATAAGTGGGCAGAAGACTTACACAGTCCTTTAACCAAGGAAGACTTCATAAAATTAAAGCCTGATAATACTAACCACGAGGAAGGATGCCAAGCAACTGTAACTCTCACAAACCACTGCTGGAAAAGGAAATGTAGATTTCTTTTCCTGGAAGAGTCTGGCATTTTCTTATAAAATTAAACATAATGGGATGCCTGGGTGGCTCAGCTGGTGAAGCATCTGCCTTTGCCCCAGGTCATGATCCCAGGGTCCTGGGATAGATAGGACTGCATTGGGCTCCCTGCTCACTGGGGAGTCTGCTTCTCTCTCTGCCCCTCCCCGCTCTCTCAAAAATAAATAAAAATGGGGCATCTGGGTGGCTCAGTGGGTTAAGCCTCTACCTTTGGCTCAGGTCATGGTCTCAGGGTCCTGGGATGGAGCCCCACATTGGGCTCTCTGCTCAGCAGGGAGCCTGCTTCCCCCTTTCTCTCTGCCAGTCTCTCTGCCTACTTGTGATCTCTCTGTCAAATAAATAAAATCTTTTAAAAATAAATAAATAAACAAACAAACTTTAGGGGCCCCTAGGTGACTCAGTCATTAAGCATCTGCCATTGGCGCAGGTCATAATCCCCGGGTCCTGAGATGAGCCTGCATCTCATCGGGCTACCTGCTTGGCGGGAAGCCTGCTTCTCCCCTACCACTCCCCCTGTTTGTGTTCCCTCTTTTGCTATCTGTCTCTGTCAAATAAATAAATAATCTTTTTTTTTTTTTTTTTTTTTTTTTTTAAAGATTTTATTTATTTATTTGACAGATAGAGATCACAAGTAGGGAGAGAGGCAGACAGAGAGAGAGAGAGGAGGAAGCAGGCTCCCCGCCAAGCAGAGAGCCCGATGCGGGGCTCGATCCCAGGACCCCGGGATCATGACCTGAGCGAAAGGCAGAGGCTTTAACCCACTGAGCCACCCAGGCGCTCCCATCTTTTAAAAAATAAATAAATAAAAATACTTTAAAAAATAAAGTTAAAGGGGCACCTGGGTGGCTCAGTGGATTAAAGCCTCTGCCTTCGTTCAGCTCAGGTCATGATCCCAAGACCTGCTCTGCAGGTCTTGGTCTCTCTGCTCAGCAGGGAGCCTGCTTCCTCTCTCTGCCTGCCTCTCTGCCTACTTGTGATCTCTGTCAAATAAATAAATAAAAAAAAATAATAATTTTTAAAATTTAAAAAATAAAGTTAAACATACTAATACATGGGGCGCCTGGGTGGCTCAGTGGTTTAAGCCGCTGCCTTCGGCTCAGGTCATGATCTCAGGGTCCTGGGATCGAGCCCCACATCGGGCTCTCTGCTCGGCAGGGAGCCTGCTTCCCTCTCACTCTCTGTCTCTGCCTGCCTCTCTATCTACTTGTGATCTCTCTCTGTCAAATAAATAAATAAAAAAAATATTAAAAAACAAAAAAAACATACTAATACAACCTAGCAATCCCACTCCCAGGTAATTATTCAAGACCAAATGAATGTGAATGTTCAGAGCTGGTTTATTCACACAGCCAAATGCTGGAAACTGTTCAAATGTCTATTACCTGATGAATAAATAAACATACTGTAATAGTACATCCTTAACAGAGGAATACTGCTCAGTAATAAAGTTACAAGTTACTGATACATGCTACACACAACTTGGATGAATTTCAAAAGCACTGTGCTAAAGGAAAGAAACTAGACACAAATGATCCCATTTATATGACATTCTGGAAAGGCAAATCTATAGATACAGAATCAGATCAATGACTACCCTGGGCTAAGGGAGAAGAAAGGATATTTATTATAAAAGTACAGTGGGAACTTTAAAGGGTGGTATCTTTTTTTTTTTTTTAAGATTTTGTTTATTTATTTGACAGAGAGAGATCACAGGTAGGCAGAGAGAGGAGGAGGCAGGCTCTCCACCAAGCAGAGAGCCCGACACGGGACTCAATCCCAGGACCCTGAGATCATGACCCAAGCCGAAGGCAGAGGCTCAACCCACTGAGCCACCCAGGCGCCCAAGGGTGGTATCTCAATTGTGATAGTGATTGCATGACTATACACATTTGTTAAAACTCAAAAGAACTTTACACTGAACAGGGTAAGTTTACTGCATATAAACCATACCTCAAAACCCTGCCACTCCCCAAACTAAAGGCAGATCCAAAGAAAAAAGAAACTCCTAACACATATACCTAAAAAAAGGTTGAATTTTGTAACAAAATTAATCTGATGTTAAACACTCATTATACTGGGGCACCTGGTGGTTCAGATGGTAAAGTGTCTGCCCTCGGCTTGGGTCATGATCCCAGAATCCTGGGCTGGAGCCCCATGTGGGGCTCCCAGCTCAGTGGGGAGTCTGCTTCTCCCTCTCTCTCTGCCTCTCCCCCTGCTTGTGCTCTCTCTCAAATGAATAAAAAAAAAAATCTTTTAAAATACTGATTATATTGCAAACATAAATTTGGTGAATTTTACTGTATATAAGTTATACTTCAACAGTAAAGCTGATTTACTTTTTAAGAGACACACAATTGGGAAAATTTGAACTAACTAGACATGAAATAATACTTGAGAATTTTAATTTTTTACATGTGATGTTTTTAAGTAATCTCTACCCTCAGTGTTCAAGGGGCTTGAACTCATGACCCTGAGGTCAAGAGTCACAGGCTCTACTGACTAAGCCAGCCAGGTGTCACTACATGTGTTGTTTTGTTTTTAAAGATTTTATTTATTTGACAGAGACAGACATAGCAAGAGAGGGAGCACAGGCAGGGGGACTGGGAGAGGTAGAGGCAGGCTTCTCATCTGAGCAGGGAGCCCAATGCAGGCCTTGATCCCAGAACCTGGGGATCATGACCTGAGCCAAAGGCAGCCACTTAATGACTGAGTCTCCCAGGTGCCCGTACATGTGTTGTTTTTAAAACTTTCATTCTCTTAGAGAGATATCTATTGAAATATTGCTTTAAAATAACATGGGGACGCCTGGATGGCTCAGTGGGTTGGGCCGCTGCCTTCCGCTCAGGTCATGATCTCAGGGTCCTGGGATCGAGTCCGGCATTGGGCTCTCTGCTCAGCGGGGAGCCTGCTTCCCTCTCTCTCTCTGCCTGCCTCTGTCTACTGTGATCTCTCTCTGTCAAATAAATAAAATCTTTAAAAAAATAAAATAAAATAAAATAATATGGGAACTACATTAACCAAGATAGTATGATGTCGACGTAAGGACAGATAAAAGAGCTGTGAAACAGCATTCAAAGTCCCCCCCCAAAAAATTATTATTTTTTTTAAGATTTTATTTATTTGATAGAGAGAGACACAGTGAGAGAGGAATACAAACAAGGGGAGTGGGCCAGGGAGAAGCAGGCTTCCCGACGAGCAGGGAGCCGGATGTGGGGCTTGATCCACATCAGATCTCAGGACCTGAGCCAAAGGCAGACACTTTACAACTGAGCCACCCAAGTGCCCCCCCCCCAAATTCTTATAGTTATGGTCAATGATTTTTAGGAAGAGCCAAAACAACTTATTGGGGAAATAATAGTCTTTTCAACAAACAGCGCTGGCATAATTACATACCCATATGCAAAAGAGTGTAGTTGGACCTCTACCTCATACCATATATAAAAATTCAAAATACATGAAATACCTAAATGTAAAGACTAACTATAAAAACTCTTAGGAGAAAAAAAATAGGATTAAATCTTCAAGACCTTGGATTTGGAAATGGATTCTTTTTGTTTGGTTGTTTTGTTTTGTTTTTTTTAAATGTATTTATTTGAAAGAGACAGCCTAAATGTGCACCTGAGCAGAGGTAGGGGAAGAAGCTCCCTTAGCCTGACGTTGGGCCTCCCAAGACCCTGGGATTATGACCTGAGCTGAAGGCAGTGCTTACCCAACTGAGCCACCCAGGTGCCCTTAGCAATGGATCCTTAGATAGGACTCTAAAAGCAAACAATGGATATATATTTTATATGGAACTCGATCAAAATCAGAAATTTGGGGTGCCTGGCTGGCTCAGTCAGCAGAGCATCCAACTCTTGATCTCAAGAGTTCAAGCCCCACACTGGGCATAGAGCTTACTTACTGAAAAAATAAACAAATAAATAAATAAATTTTTGCCACAAAAGACATCAATAAAACAATAGCAAAAAAACTCCAAAACCAAAAACATGAAAAAAAAACCCAGAAATATGAAGGACTATGAATAAATTATGGAAGAGATCTCAGATATCCCCTAACACAGGAAACAAAAAGCACAGGACTCCAGAGTGCACTCCTTAAAAACAGAGGGCAACCATATCAAAACCCAAAGGTCTACTCTACTGCCTTTTAGACAGCTCAGTTTCAAATCCTAGGCCAGCCACTTACAGGAACCTCAGAATGGTTATTTAACCACTCTGGTCCCCAATTTTCGTATCTGTAAAATGTTAATAAGAAAAGTTATAAGGTTGGGGGTGCCTGGGTAGCTCGGTTGGTTAAGCATCTGACTCTTGGTATCAGCTCAGGTCATGATCTCAGGGTGAGAAGATGGAGCCCTGCATCAGGTTCCTGGGGAGCCTGCTTCTCTCTCCCCCTCTGCCTGTCCTCCTGCTTACACTTGTTCTCTGTCAAATAAATAAAATCCTTTAAAAAAATTTTTTTTCCTCTCTTTCCCTCTACCCCTTCCCCCCATTCACATGTACTCTCTCTCTAATAAATCTTTAAAAAAAAAAAGTCAAAGGGTTGTTGGGGATCAAATAATACCCAAAATGTACCTACATAAACATATGTGTGCACATACACACTCATTTGGACCAGAGTTATAGGCTTATTTTATGTCAATTAAACTTCATTAAAGGTGTAAAATAAAGTCTGGCACACAGGAAGCACTCAAAAACTAGTTTGTTTTTTAACTTTATATTTGACAAATATTTATTGAAACAGCAAGATGAATACAGCCTTGCCTTCTGAGAGCTTACACTTCAGAGGTTATGTCTAGGACATAAAGTTTAGAATGTATATTTTCATATGCATATTTTATCTGTTTCCTTCACCACTTAAATAAATAAAAACATACAAACAACCCAAGAGCACTCTTTTAAATTTTTTTTAATTTTTTTGAAGATTTTATTATTTATTTGACAGAGAGAGAGATCACAAGTAGGCAGAGAGGCAGGCAGAGAGAGAGGGAGAAGCAGGCTCCCCGCAGAGCAGACAGCCCGATGTGGTGCTCGATCCCAGGACCCTGAGATCATGACCTGAGCCGAAGGCAGAGGCTTAACCCACTGAGCCACCCAGGTGCCCCACTCCTTTTTTTTTTTTTTTTTAAGTAGGCTCCATGCCCAACATGGGGCTCGAACACATGACCCTGAGATCAAGAGTTGCATGCTCTGAAAGAGCCAGCCAGATGCCCCCCAATACACTCCTGGTAACTGAAACACATTTAAAAATCTACGAAGAATAAAATTCCCTCCCTTATCATTTCAAAATTCTGGGGGTCTGGGAAATATGCAATCTCCATTGGAACTGCCATCCACAATGCAATTATGGAACTTTTTATTTCTTCACTTTTCACCATTCTGCTCCTTCATTACCATCTTTCAACACTGTAGCTATACATGTCATTTGCTAGTTTCTACAACTATTTCATCAGGCCTGAGTAAATGCAATCAAAATACTTCACTGACCCAGATTTCTAGAACCAGAAACTGTTGTCTGGATGTAACTAATATTCTCTGACACACTTAGAAAGAATACTACATTCCTCCAACCCCTTTCCAGTAGAAGCTGTAATAATGCTCTTCTCCTCAGGTATTCACATGGCCACCTGCTTGTTATTTAGATCTCAATTTAAACGTCCCCTCCTCAGAAAGGCCTGCCCTGACCATATTATCAAAACTAGTTGGGGCGCCTGGGTGGCTCAGTGGGTTGGGCCGCTGCCTTCGGCTCAGGTCATGGTCTCGGGGTCCTGGGATCGAGTCCTACATCGGGCTCTCTGCTCGGCAGGGAGCCTGCTTCCCTCTCTCTCTCTGTCTCTGCCTGCCTCTCTATCTACTTGTGATCTCTCTCTGTCAAATAAATAAAAAAAAAAAAATTAAAAAAAAAAAAAAAATTAGTTCCCCAACAGTATAACACCGTTTTAGTATTTATCAGTAACTAATCTTTAGTGCATCATAGAACTTAATATCTGAAATTCTATTATGTGTTCATCTATTTAATTTCTCTGTCTACCTCCCACTCCCAGAATATAAACTCCATGGGGGCAAACATTTCTGCCACCTTCACCATTGTGTGCCCACAGCTAAACAGAGCCTGGCACACAGTAAGTACTCTATATTGTTGATTAAGTATACAGAACAGTTTATGTGAATTATGACAAGTATCAACTAGTTCAATTTCTTTTTATAGTACAGAGTAACTACAGTTGTCAAGAGAAAGGACAACTAAAACCTAGAAATCTAATTCCAGCTCTTAGAGTTAACTCACTTAGGTGAGTCATTTTGTTCTTCCCATTTCAGTTTTTTTATTAGAAAGGGAAATTCTGTAACTAGTACTTACTGAACAACATTTCCTCACTGAAAAGATGAGTAAAGCTAGGTGTTTTTTTTTTTTCTTTTTAGCAAACTAAGGTGGACTGGCAACTCTAAATTCACAAAACAACTGTCAGATTAATCCAGTTACATAAGCATCTAGAATCAACATTTCAAAAAAACTACCATCCCCATAAGAACAAATTCAACTTCTCTGCAAACAGCTGGGATTAAAAATCTGACCCTACTATCACTTCTAGCTCTGTGACCTTAACCTCATTAACTTCAGCTGTTTGTGTCTCAATCTACGATCTGTAAAATGGTGATAAATACAGTACCTTCTGAAAAAGAACAAAAACAAAAACCAGTATCTGCACATAAGGTTATAAAAAATTAAATGATATTCATAAAGACAGCCTGGCTTAAGAACAACGCCTGGTACATTAAATAAATGCTTAATGATTGTTGGCTTAATACAATTATTTTCCTCATATTACAGAACAAACTAAAGCTGTAAAAAAAATATCTCTTTGGGGCACCTGGGTGGCTCAGCAGGTTAAGTGTCTACCTTCAGCTCAGGTCATGATCCGAGGGTCCTTGGATCAAGCCCCACATCAAGCCCCACATTGGGCTCCCTGCTTCCTCCTCTCACTCCACTGCTCACGTGCCTGTTCTCTCTTTTTCAAATAAATTAAATCTTTAAAAAGAAGTATCTCTTCAAATGAAGTTTTACTTAGAGGAAGGGATAAGGGACTTGACCATAACATGAAGCCATACACAATTAGATATAACCTAGACCCACCAAAAGTTCCACAAGACTCAGATAAAAAGGAGTTTCAGGGCTCAAGTTCAGTGCTGTCCAACAGAAATTTCTATAATGATTAAAAAAGGGGGGGAGTGTCTGGGTGGCTCAGTCGTTAAGCGTCTGCCTTTGCTCAGATCATGATCCCAGCATCCTGGGATCGAGCCCCATTCGGGCTCCCTGCTCAGTGCTTCTCCCTCTCCAGCTCCCCTGTGCTTATGTTACCTCTCTTGCTACCTCTGTTTTTCATAAATAAATAAAATCTTAAAAAAAAAAAAAAAAGTTCTGTATCTGTACTGCCCAATATGGTAGCCCAGGGGCACACGTGATGGGTAAGCAATTGAAATATGGCTAGTGTGACTGAGGACTGAATTTTAATTAATGTAACTGTAAATTTAAATAGCCATATGCGGATAATAGCCACCATATTGGATAGTACAGTTTCAGTCCTCTCCTTGAGCTTGCTTCCTCTGCAAAAGGCCCTTCCGACCTTCCAAAGCAGTCATCATCCCCTCTGACCAAAAGTGCTTCCATATGGTAAACTCAAGTCTCTGTCCCAATGGTTTTACCCATTGGTCATTAATCTTTCCTGGGGACTCAAAACAACTTTAATCCCCTTCAAAAGACAACAAGTGATAATGAGGAAGAGGGGAGTACAGGTGAAAAAAGATGAGCCATCACTGCTAAAGCTGAGTGGTAGCTTAACAGGGCTCATTAAACTCTTTCACTTTTACATATGTTGAAATTTTCTATTAAAAAATTGTCATTGGTATTTATTTCCAAACTCACTTCATTCCTTCTCTAACTATAGGGGCTTCCAAATCTGGCCCCCCGCTTTCAGTAAGTGCCTCCCCTACATTTCTTCTGCCACACTGTGAACCACGTCTTTCTACACATACCATGTTGATAGCATCTTCTGCTTTAGCACAAACTTCCTTGCCAGGAACTTTCTCTTCTCTTCCATGGTCTCACCGAAAACTGCTCATCATTCCTCAAGATCCAGCTCAACCCTCCTGCTTTCTTCAAGGTTTTTTTCCCTAACCACCCACCCACAGCAGTCACTCACTCCCTCCTCAGTACTACCAGCGTACACTATCTGAATGCCTGCCTTCCCCACTACACTGAGAAACCTGGAAGCAGAGATGTTTCATTCATCTTTTAAGGTTTCAATTTGATTCCGGTTAGTTAACATACAGAGTTAGTTTCAGGCATACAGTATACTGATTCAAGAATCATTCACCTTTTTAACTGTCCCAGACACAGCTTCAAACTTTTACCAAAAAGGGGTGCCCGGGTGGCTCAATCCTTAAGCATCTGCCTTCAGCTCAAGCATGATCCCAGGGTCCTGGGATGGAGCTCCACATTGCATCGGGCTCCCTGCTGCGCGGGAAGCCTGCTTCTCCCTTTACCATTCCCCCTGCTTGTGTTCCCTCTCTTATTGCCTCTCTCTCCCACTCTGTGTCAAATAAATAAATAAATAAATCTTAAAAAAAAAAAAAAAAACTTTTACTGAATTAATGAACAGTATACATACAAGCTCAACAAAATGCTAAACTGCATACACTCATCCATTACTACCCGAAACCCACCAATAAGCACTTTCCAGCCTTAACTTGCTCATATAGTTTCTACCAATTTCCAAAAATGCTAATTAACAGCTAAAAGTTACTGAGCACTCACTACACACCAGGCATTGATTTAAACACTTTACACGCACAACTCATTTTATACTCATCGTCCCCATTTCACAGACGAAGAAACCCAAGCACAAATGAAAGAGCCAGCCTTACGTCCAATATAAAATAGGGTGCTAAACAAATTGTTGTATGACTTTGGACAAGTCATTTAAAGTGCCTGCTCCTGTGTAAAATAAAGATGAGTCATGATGATCTGAAACGCAAGCTTCCCATTTTAAAATTCAGATTTGTGGGAAGGGAATAGGATGCCAAATAGAAGGAACACTGATCTGTGAAAAGAAAAGTAATTTTAGGCATTCTCCATAAAATCGTTTGAGGGAAAATGTCAATCTTTATTCTTGTATTTCATAGCAAACTACTATAGAGAAATATGGAAATGTTCTCAAACACTAACATATGGGACAAGCTAAGTTCTACAGGAGTTAATAAAAAGAAAAATGAGAATTTGTTTCAATGGAAGACTTAGGCTAGATCTAAGGGATATAAGGATGAGGATGAGGATAAATATAAGGACATGGAAACACAGAAAAATGATGGAAGAGCAAGAAGAGAATGAAGGCTGAGCTTGGTACCTGCAGAGGCGATGAGAAAGGAGACCATAGTGATTTA
Organism: Meles meles; assembly: GCF_922984935.1. Taxonomy (NCBI): domain Eukaryota; kingdom Metazoa; phylum Chordata; class Mammalia; order Carnivora; family Mustelidae; genus Meles; species Meles meles. The sequence continues at coordinate 11,859,360 of NC_060077.1, read as the reverse complement.
AATGGGTCATGTTTTGAAGAGTTGATGGAAAATAGGACCAAAAAGATAAAATAGGGTTTTATAAAGCGTCAGCAAATGCTCTGTTTTTATATGTCCCAGGGTTTAATATAAACACAAAAAAAAGACTGTATGTGGCATGCAAAGCCTAAATCATCTGGCTCGTCACTAAAAAAGCCTGCCAATCCCTAAGTTAGACCATGGAAAGGTGAAGAGGACCTTGGGCTTGGGAACAGAGTGATTTCTGAACAAAAGTAGAGTTTAAGTCTAACAGTAAAAGGTAGGCTAGGTTAATCTGGTGGACAAAATTAATGGGTTGCAGTAATTAAGGATAAAATGTATGATCACCTAAAATGATGGTCTGGCCCATACACATAACTGCAGCAGTAATTTCCCTGAAGTCAGCAATCATTTCCTCAACTATTAATCCTTTCTCTCTGGAAGACTAACGTGTGCTAAGTCTTATTTAGTGTGTCCTAGCCCCGGGGCTATGCAGCCTCTAACCTGACTAAGACAGGGAGAGTGGAGAAGTGGGTTCAACACTAATTTTCCTATAGAAACATCGTAAGTGGTGTTTGGGTTCTTAGTTCAAACCACAAACACCTTCTCAACCCATGATATATACAATACTTAGTTCAAATTAATTATGGATTACAACTGACAATCTGACAAAATAGGCAGGTGTAAACTAACCACCATTTATAATACTGTTTTCAGATTTTAAAATAAAAGTCATGAACTTTTAGATCCAGATTCATTTATAAATAAATGCAACTGCCAGGACTAAGGCATGGATAACTGAAGCCATTTTATGGCTAACAATAATGACTGAATTGTTTCCATGGATTTTTATCCGTTTTGTCAGAGGGCTACACTAGAAGCTGCAGAGCAGTTATTAACAGCGAAAGCACGCTCGCGGCCTCTGCGGGGAGGGCCAGGCACTTCCACTTTCTCTTGCGCACCCCGATGGCAGGGCTGGGTGTGGAGGAGCGAGTGGCCGCCAGGAAAGCCGGAGGCCTTCTCTCCACAAATTCTTTCCTTGAGGCGCGAGGTAGCTGACCAAGTAGCTCTTCACAAGGTTTTGGAATGTGACAGAGAAAAAGAAAAGACAGGGGCGCCTGGGTGGCTCAGTGGGTTAAAGCCTCTGCCTTCAGCTCAGGTCATGATCTCAGGGTCCTGGGATTGAGCCCTGCATCAGGCTCTCTGCTCAGCGGGGAGCCTGCTTCCCCCTCTCTCTCTGTCTGCCTCTCTGCCTACTTGTGATCTCTGTCAAATAAATTAATCTTAAAGAAAGAAAAAGAAAAGACAGACACCTCCGCAAATTACTACAATATAGTTTGCAACTTGCTACCTCCAACTGGGAATCTGGGTTTGGGGAACGAGTGAGAACACTGATGCAGAACAGTGCTGGTGGCAGGAGGTAGAATGGCGGACAAAACCACCCATCCCTGCTTTCATGGAACTAAGAGTTCACCAAGGATGCCTGACCTTGAGGAAATGACCACAGCGTATTAGAGCAACCAAAGAACCTAGAAAGAAAGAAGGAAAATTTCTCCCTCCCCCACCCCGTGCCCTCTGACAGTTTGGTGACCTTCAAAGGGACCTTTGCTGGCTGGACACCCTTCCTCCAGGGCAGCTGCAACTTACGGAGCCGCAGAAGCCAGGCAAACAAGCTAGAGCTGGACAACTTGATATAAACTTCAAAGAAATCACCACAATAGCTCATGTACGGACAATCTTAATGCCTCCGCGCCACAGAAGGGTCACCAGAGACATTCGAACTGCCAACCAGAAAAATCTGTCAGGTTGCTGCTGCCCTTTCTCACTCCTTCTGAAGAGGTTTGGAGCCAGATATCTAAAAATCTTCTCCACTGGCTGCCTTCAGAACTCGGAAACTAGGAGTATACTCTTCTCCAGGCATTAACTGTTGTTTTCCTTTTGTTTCCATAGAAATGCTTCTTATTAAATATCTAATTGCTTGCACCACAGACCTAACTTTGGAAGTCCACCTGCATTTCGGCCGCCTAAAATGAGACACAACTTTTCAACTGAACTGGCCTATTCTCTGGACTAAGAGACTTGTCCAGTGAGATAGGGTGATTTAGCAACTCAACTTACAAACTGCGGAAAGTTTCAAAGATGAGACTGAAGGGAACAGAATATGCCACTTTGGCATGTAGATTATTTTAACTTGAAGGCAATCAAGTCTCAATCAAGTCTCAGTAGACTCAAGAAAAACTGACTGATGATGGCTAAAAGAAATTGCCTAAAAGAAATTTAGATGGGGAGCCTGGCCCGAAAGAGAGTTATTACCAGAGGTTTTTTGTTGTTGTTTTCTTTTTAATCTGAAAGACTTACCCACATAGCAGGGCCAACATCTGCCTAGGAAACATCCGCTCTTTTCATCTTCCTGCAAACTGCCCTCCTTCCTTTTGAAGCCCCAGCCCCATCTCTTTCCTCAGCTCAGGATGGCATGTGAACCTCCATTGCCTGACTGCCTCTGAGTCTCATATTTTTGTTGGACTTCTGTACCTACAAAATTAAATTTTTCCCCCGTTAAAATAAATAAATAAATAAATGCAAAAGTGCTTAAGTCTCACAGGCTTAGAATCTCAGCTTCATCTCTTCCTGGCTCTTTGACCTTGGGCAAGTTCCTTAATTTCCCTGAACTACCACTTCCTCATCTGTAAAATGGATATGGCACTACCAACCTGACAGGCTGACCTGTTCTAAGGAGTAAAGGATATAGACAGGCGCCTGGGTGGCTCAGTTGGTTAAGCGACTGCCTTCACCTCAGGTCATGATCCTGGAGTCCTGGGATCAAGCCCCGCATCCGGCTCCCTGTTCTCCCTCTGACCCTCCCTCTTCTGATGCTCTCTCTCATTCTCTCTCTCAAATAAATAAATAAAATCTTAAAAGAAAAAAAAAAAAAAGACGTAATGCACTTGGCACGGTTCCTGAAACCTAACAGGTCCACGATAAATGGTAACTATCATTATATAAACAGAAAGTTCTCCATAAACCGTTTTCACATCACAGATACCTAAACTTTTTTCAGAAAAATGGCTGCTACTACTACTACCACTCAACTCAGAAATGCTAGCTTTTTCCTAACACATTTTATATAGGAAAAAAGTTTTTGTCAACAGGGGTTCTTATTCTCTAACCTTTCAGACTGGGTTAAAAATATACAGACTTCTGGGGCGCCTGGGTGGCTCAGTGGTTTAAGCCGCTGCCTTCGGCTCAGGTCATGATCTCAGGGTCCTGGGATCGAGTCCCGCATCCGGCTCTCTGCTCGGCAGGGAGCCTGCTTCCCTCTCACTCTCTCTGCCTGCCTCTCTGCCTACTTGTGATCTCTCTCTGTCATAAATAAAAAAATAAAATCTTTAAAAAAAAATATATATACAGACTTCCTATAACATTTACAGACTATCAACAACTGAATTCTGTATCCATCACAAATGCAAATTCCTCACTTTCTTCTCCATTGTTCATCCTAAGGAGCCTCTGAAGTACATTTCTTCACCAGGTGAAGCAAATTCCTGGTCAATTAAAATAAGACGCTAATTGTAATTTTCCTTAAATCCATAACCAGGGCCTTCTGGGTGGCTCAGTTAGGCATCTGACTTCACCTCAGGTCATGATCCCAGGGTCCTGGGATCGAGCCCCACGTGGGGCTCCCTGATCAGCAGAAAGCCTGCTTCTCTCTCTCCCTCTGTCTGCTACTCCCCCTGCTTGTGCTCACTCTGTTAAGTAAATAAAACCTTAAAAAAAAAAAAAATTCAGGGTGCCTGAGTGGCTCAGTCTTTAAGCATCTGCCTTCCACTCAGGTCAGGGTCCTGGGATCATTAGGCTCCCTGCTCAGCGGAAAGCCTGCTTCTCCCTCTCCCATTCCCGCTGTTTGTGCTCCCCCTCTGTGTCTGTCTCTGTCAAATAAATAAATAAAATCTTAAAACAAAAAAAATCCATCACCAGTTTTCTTCTCCCCTCACTTGCAGATCTTTTCAGAGATCCTAATACAACAATATTAAGTCATTCCAGTTTTGCCACTTTCTAGCAGAGTAAATTTAAACAGGTACTTAGCTTCTCTGGGCCTTACCTTCCTCACAGGTAAAATGGGACAGGGCAACAGGTTATCTAATAGGACTGTGTGATAACCAAGTAAGAAAAAAATATATGTATGTATACATGTATATATTTACATTAAGTGTATATGCCCAAACAGAAGCAGCAGCTCAAGGCAGGTTCTACTCAGTAATTTTTCCCCCTCCCTTTCGATTATAACCTTACTCAGCTTTCACAAGCTTAGACCACAAGGATTCTCAAACCTACTGATTTCTGTGACTAGCCAGCCAGTGGCTGCCTCTAAAGCATTAGGAGTAATACATTAGTAACATACTAAACTATTCAGGGCCCCTGGCTGGCTCAGTCCACAGAGCCTGGACTCTTGATCTCAGGGTTTTGAGTTCAAGCCCCACAGTGACACAGAGCTTACTTAATTAAAAAAAAAAATACTAGTGGCACCTGAGTGGCTCGGTGCTCTCAGGGAGTCTGCTTCTCTCCCTCTGCCCCTCACCCAAATAAATTGCACTCACTCAAATAAATGAAAGAAACCTTTAAAAAAATAAATTTTTTTTAAAGATTTTATTTATTTATTTGACAGAGAGAAATCACAAGAGAGGCAGGCAAAGAGAGAGGAAGGGAAGCAGGCTCTCCGCTGAGCAGAGAGCCCGATGTGGGACTCGATCCCAGGATCCTGAGATCATGACCTGAGCTGAAGGCAGCGGCTTAACCCACTGAGGCACCCAGGCACCCTAAAAAAAATAAAATTTAAATTAAAAAATATTAGCTATTAAAAAATACTAGACTACTCATAAGAGGGCCTATATTCTGATGAAAGCAGCGTGTTTTCTTCCCCTTATCTAAGAGACTTCCTTCCAAGAGGCAAGTATTAGCAACTCAAACATATCATGAGGAGGCAGTTAGAACTTTCTCCCTTGTCTCCCCCCAGGTAGAAGGTAAGATCCAGGAAGGAAGAGACCTCATCTGGATTGATTACTACGTATCCCCAGGGCCTGGAAAACAAGAAATTTTAAGAATAGTTTTAACTAAGGTATGCCCATAAAATAAATAGCATGTTCCTTTTGGAAATGACAGCTATTCCTTGACAGAGTAAATTCATCTGCTTAACAATGAAACCCAGGCTCATACGGTCAATAAGGAATTTACCACTTATTAAGTATGCTAAGTTGTACAACGCACTTGTCCCTGTCCTCAAGATGCTTTAAACCCAGAAGGCAATACAAATTCAGAAGCTCTTTTACTTCCAAACAAGTTAGAGCCCAAATAGTTCCTTTTCACCAAAGATGATATATAAATGGCAAACAAGCATGTGAAAGGAAGTTCAATATCATTAGGCAATAAAGAAATGTAAATTCAAACCACAATGAAATACCACTAGATTGGCTGAAATTAAAGATTAAAATACCAAGTGTTCCCAAGGAATTAGAGCAATTAAAAAATCTCATACACTGCTGAGGGGAATACAAAATAGGACAGGACTTTAACAGTTTGGCAATTACTTTTAAAACTAAATAAACACTTGTCATACAACTCAGCAATCCCATTTCTATGTACTTACCCAAGAGAAATGAAATTGTCATGACCACACAAAACCTATACACAAATACTTATAGCAGCTTCATTCATAATAGCCAAAACTGCTAACAACTGTCCAACACTCAATGAACAAACTGTGGGGAAGAAACTACTATTACATACAGTGACACAAATGAATCTCAACCCTTTATTCTACATGAGAGAAGCTAATCACAAAAGGCTGTATACTGTACGATTCCATTTAAATGACATTCCAGAAAAGACAAAACTATGACAACAGGAAAAAGACCATAATTACCAGGATTAGACGATGGGGACTGACGACGGGTAAGAGGCACAAGGAAACCGTCAAGTGACACTCTAATTGTGGTGGTGGCTCCACAGCTCTGTTTGTGAAAACTCAAGAGCTATACACTAAAAAGGGTGAACTTTATGTAGATCATATGCAGCCTACCGCAATAAGGAATAACTGTCTACCGACCTGAGCTAAGCCACAGTATACTGAGCAACACATTTTTAAAATCTCTTGTGTATCATCCACATGTTTGGACAGGAGGAGGTTTTGAGGCTTACAGACCCAATATATGAACATTCTATTGGGCATCTTTTCCCAAAAGACAATCTTTTCTTTTTTTTTTTTTTTAAGAGTATTTATTTATTTGACACAGAGAGAGAGAGAGAGATCACAAGTAGGCAGAGGCAGGCGGGGGGGGGGGGGGGGGGGGCTGGCTCCCTGCTGTGGGGCTTGACCCCAGGCCCCTGAGATCATGACCTGAGCCGAGGGCAGCGGCTTAACCCACTGAGCCACCCAGGCGCCCCAACCTTTTCTAAAAAACCTTCTTAGTGTCATGGGAGCCACCTGAGACCCTGTACTCAATGACGGTGAACCTGGAGCACTATCTGCAAGTCCTGACACAAGTTTCAGCAGCACTTTTAACTACTTTAGCCTTCTCTCAAATCAGCATGGTTGGTTAGCTGCAAACTTCCAAGTTTTCCCATTTCATCCATTTAATTATCTTTATTTTTGGCTGATCATTACTAAACCATGGTACTTTTTGTTCTCTGTCCTTCAGAATAATTCATCCTGCCCCAGCCATCATTTTCCTACTAATTTTTTAAAAATCTCTCATTACCTTAAGTTTACTTATTTAAGTAATCTCTACGCCCAATGCAGGGCTTGAACCACATTGACATCAAGAGTCACATGCTCTGTTGATGAGCCAGCCCAGGTGCCCCAATCTCTCACTTCTACCATAATTAAATGTTTTCTTCTGACTGGCACTGTCAATACTGCTGCTGCACTTGTTGAAAATGACAGCTTTAAGAACGGTAAGTATAAACACAGAGAATTTTAAAACATCAGGGATGGCTGACTATGAAATGACCATAGTCATAAATAACCTCTCCCTCCAAAAAAAAAAACACCCATCTGTTGGTAGACTTAACCCACTTTTGTTCTGGGCAATAGCTATGCTACCATCTGATTTCATTCTAAAGACAGTCTGTAAGGGGAGAAGCTGCTGCCCTTAAATATAAGGCACTATGCATTCAATACCACGGGAATGATAACTGCCAAAAGCTTTAGCAGCATAGGAGAAACCACATTTTCCAAAGGTAAATATGGTAAGATACTACAAGAGAAAATCTGGGCTAAGCCATTAAAGACCTATGCTGAAGAGGATGAGAGGTAGACATTGGCATAATTTGATTTATGCTGGAGAATAAATACAGTGTGCAGTCTGCAGAGGGACTTGGCAGACCAAAGAGTCTGGATTCGATTCAGCTAGTAATGAGAGCCGCTGAAAGTTTCTCAGTAGTAAGTGGGTAAGTGAAAGATGTTTGGGGGAGATTCTTATGGCTATGGAGTATGGAAGAAGTATCTGGACATGAAGAGACCAACTGGGAAGCCTGCTAGGCTCCAGGCAACCGATAACGTCTGGTGCCCATGATTAAAAGACTCCCCTCACCACTTCTATCCACATTTTTTTCCTAAGGTCAAAAGAAATCTCAGAATCCTCTGCATAGGGCGCCTAGGTGGCTGACATGAGCTAAAGGCAGAAGCTCATGTCATAATCCCAGGGTCCTGGGATCGAGTCCTCCCTGCTCAAGCAGGGAGTCTGCTTTCTCCTTCTACCCCTCCTCCCACTCATTCTCTCAATCACTCTCTAATAAATAAATCATTAAAAAAAAAAAAAAAAAAAGACAGGGCGCCTGGATGGCTCAGTGGGTTGAGCCTCTGCCTTCGGCTCGGGTCATGATCTCAGGGTCCTGGGATCGAGTCCTGCATTGGGCTCTCTGCTCGGCGGGGAGTCTGCTTTCTCCTCTCTGCCTGCTTCTCTGCCTACTGATCTCTGTCCGTCAAATAAATGAATAAAATCTTTAAAAAAAAAAAAAAAGACAAATCCTCTACATAACATTCCAATCAGAACTGGCGTATCAGGTAAAACCTACTTGCCATGTAGAATGAGTATCAGAAATGGATAGTCACAGAAGAAAGGAAAAGAATCCCTGGCAGAAACAATAGGGGAAATTCATTTACTGAGAACTAAAGAGTGCACATGGCTGGCTTAGTCAGTTAAGCATCCAACTCTTGGTTTCAGCTCAGGTCATGCTTTTGGGGTCCTGGGATCAAGCCCAAGTCAGGTCAGGCTCTGTACAGAATCTGACTGGGGTTCTCTCTCTCATGCTCCCTCTACTCCTTCCCCCCTCAAATGCTCCCTCTCAAATACATTTTTTTTTAAAGGAGGATTAAAGACACACTTTCACTTGAAACATGACAAAACAAGAGCAAAAGTAGAGTAGAGCCTTTGCTAACTCAGAAAACTTCAGAAAAAAAAATATTTTTTTGGACAGGTCAATCTTTTCTTAGATTACTGAATAAACACCAAATATTAAAAATAAGTCTTAAGAAATGTGTTATATTAGGGGCACCTGGGTGCCCAGTTGATTAACTGTCTGTCTTCAGCCCAGGTCCTGATCCTGGGATCCAGGGATGGAGCCCTGCATCAGGCTCCCTGATCGGCAGTGGGAAGCCTGCTTCTCCCTCTTCCTCTGCTTCCCCACTCCATGAGCACGTGCTCATTCTCTCACTCTAATAAATAAAATTATTTTTAAAAAACTGTATATTAGTATCACTATTATCATACACCTGAAACTAATATTACACTGTAGGTTAACTAACTGCGGACTTTAAATAAATTTTTTTAAATGTTATCCTAGAAAGAAAAGGGAACAAGATTCCTGGCAAATAAGCTCTGTGGCCTTGGTTTCCTCATCCATAAAGAAAAATAAGAACTAAAAATCCACCTGAGCCAGTTTCCAGCTCCAAATCTGTATGATCCTAAAATACTGAGTGCTTTCCATGTACCAAGAATGGAATGTAGTAAAAACCCAGTATCTCTGGGGCGCCTGGGTGGCTCAGTGGGTTAAAGCCTCTGCCTTCCGCTCAGGCCCACAGCAGGCTCTCTGCTCAGCAGGGAGCCTGCTTCTCTCTCTCTCTCTCTCTCTCTCTCTGTGGCCTCTCTTGCCTGCTTGTGACCTCTGTCAAATAAATAAACAAGATCTTTAAAAAACAAACAAAAACCCAGTATCTCAATTTTTAAGGAAGGTATTTTTTTCCTCCTTTTTTAGAAACATTTAATTGGGGCACCTAGATGGTTCAGTCGGTTAAGTGGCTGCCTTCAGCTTGGGTCATGATCCCTGCACCCTGGGAATGAGCCCTGTATCCGGCTCCCTGCTCAGCAGAGAGAGAGAATCTCAAGCAGACTGAGCACGGAGCCCCCAGTGGGTAGGGGGAGCAGGGGGACCTGGGACTTGATCCCAAAACCCTGAGATCATAACCTGAGCTCAAACCAAGAGCTGAACACTCAACCGACTGAGGCACCCGGGTGCCCCCTCTCCTTTTAATAAGTGTCATAAATAAAAAGTTTTTAATAAACTGAGACTAAGAGTGAGTGACCTGCCACAATTATTCAAACAGCTCACCACTTCTAAGGGCCAATGACTGTTTCAACAGAAAGACTGTTTCTGCCCTCACTAATCTTAAATTTTAGTTACCAAGGGGTGAACCTTGATTCTAGCCTAGACTGGGGTTACCAGATAAAATAAAGGATGCCCCATTAAATCTGAATTTCAAATAAATGAATAGTTTTGTTCTATGCAATTTGGGACACATTTATACTTTAGAATCAGTCACTGTTCATCAGAAATTCAAGTTCAGCTGGGCATCCTGTATTTTTACTTGCTAAATCTGGCAACCCTAGCAGAGACTTAACTATAAAACCCTTCCTCAGTCCTTTTACTACATCTCAGTGCTCTAAAATATTGCAGTTTATATCACAACACAGTACATATACATTAAGTCAAACAGTTCTTTAAAACCATTCTCACCTCTAACAATACAATGCATTCTAGTATCTTCTACTCTTTTTCATTTTTCTAAAAATGCTTGTCATGACTCACTAAAGTGATTTTTACAATTTATTAGGGAGTCCTGATGTACAGCTCGAAAAATACTTCTTTGAAAAATATGAAAAACAATTTACCTTTGTGTTGAGTCACTATTATAAGCCCATCAACTAACTATATTGTGCTATAAAATAGTAATGCCTCAGGCTGAATGCCAATAGAAGGCATACAGCTATAACCTTAGAGTCAAATGGTATACTTTGAGTTCTTTTGTCTATTTTTTATAGTTTTCCAATCTCTTCACTTTTTGTCACACAATTAGTATTTCTTATTGTTGTCAATATGTTTGCCTCTAAATGTGCCCCTTTCTGGGGCACCTGGGTGGCTCAGTCAGTTACGTGTCTGACTTGATTTCAGTTCAGGTCACGATGTCAGGGTCGTGAGAATGAGCCCTGTGTCAGATTCCCCAGTCACAAAATCTGTTTGTCCCTTCCCCTGTCTCTCAAATAAATAAACTCTTTAAAACATAAGTAAGTAAGTTTTATTTCTCTATTGCCGGCAATCTGTAAATCAAAAATGCAAGCTATGTAAAATCATGTAAAGTAAAAGCAAATAAAACTCTGAAAGAGGCCCTGAAGAGCTCCCCTTTCTGTAATCTACACTAACTTCAATGTAAAAACCACAGGTCTTTACCTAATTTCAAGTGTGTTTCAGGAATGAAAACAGGTAACTACACACAGTCCACAAAAACGATTTTTGGGGAAAAAAATGATTTTGAGTCCCAAAGGAAAAATGCACAATTTGGTTCAAAACTAACCTTTCCCTTCTTTTTAAACTAAAACTATAATCAAGATTAATATTACCTATTTACAAGATTACTATTAAGAATATTATTTAATAATTCATAAAACCAGAAGATTGCCATAAAGTGGCAATCAAAAATATCTGACCACTGACAAAACTGTCAAGTACGACATTCTACAGTTCTTATATGCTTACTAAAAATCAGCTACATTCATTTATAATTACATCACAGACAAGTTTCATACCACAAAGTGATAGGATTTACAAAGCCATTATAGAATGCCATTTTATCCAGTTTCCAAAATGAAGTTAGCTATTAATCATGGCATGAAATTGCTATTTTATAGACACTTCAAGGCTCATAATATACGCAATCTACACCAGAGTATTTTTAAATTAAAAGGAATTTCCAATTTTCACATGACAACTGCAAACAATTTTCAGCAAATAAAATCTAAGGCTAATAGTTGTGGCAAATTTTCACTTTTTTTCTTTTTTAAAGATTCCATTCATCCATTTGACAGAGAAAACACAAGAAGGGGCAGTGGTAGGCAGAGAGAGAAGCAAGCTCCCTGCAGGGCAAGGGCAAGCGGATGTGGGACTCGATCCCAGGACCCCAGGATCATGACGTGACCTAAACTGAAGGTAGTCACTTAACCAGCTGAGCCACCCAGGTACCCAGTTGTGGCAAATTTTCATAAGCAACCACAGATTCATAACAATACTCAACTATTAAAAATAATAAAACCAAGGGGGGGCGCCTCAGTGGCTCAGTGGGTTAAAGCCTCTGCCTTCGGCTCAGGTCATGATCTCAGGGTCCTGGGATTGAGCCCTGCATCAGGCTCTCTGCTCAGCAAGCAGGGAGCCTGCTTCCACCTCTCTGTCTACCTGCCTCTCTGCCTGCTTGAGCTTTCTCTGTCAAATAAATACATAAAATCTTTAAATAATAATAATAAAACAACCAAGGACTTAACATTTAAGTAGATTTCATGCCACGTATGTACAAAATTGCATGTTATCTTCCAAAAAGATAAAAAACTAGACCTCCTATTTCACTGAGCCAAACTTCAAGGTTACAAAAAGATACCCTGAAGGTCCACCGTCTGTGATTGTCGTATTCTTTAAAATACACAGGATAGGGCGCCTAGGTGGCTCAGTTGGTTGGGTAACTGCCGTTGGCTCAGGTCAAGATCCTGGAGCCCCAGGATCCAGTCCCACATCGGGCTCCCTGCTCGGCAGGCAGTCTGTTCCTCCCTTTGACCGGTCTCCTCTCATGCTGTCTCTCTCATTCTCTCTCTCAAATAAATAAATAAATAAATAAATAAATAAATAAAATTAAAATACACACCATAACTTTATTTAGGTCTATGTCTGCATTTATTTAAAGAGAAGAATATAATAAAATTCTTCAAATAAGTTGCTTTGGTCAAGTCCCCCAACTTCTCAAAGCTTAGGGGTTTTTCCCTTCTATTTTAAGATTTTCTGTTATTTCTTCCTGCTCTAAAATTCTAATTTTAGGAGGAAAATATTTCAAAAGACAGACAATATATACTCTTGAAGCTGTAACAGTATGTACCATATGATTCCATTTTGTTTATTCTATATCTGTTCGCAAAGAGTCTGAAAAGATGAGCTCCAAACTTCCAACAATAGTATGGAAAGATTGTGGGTAATTTTAAAAGAGTTTTGGCTTTTTTTGATTCTCTGTACTCTTTTCTACAATGAGCATTTAAAGCTTACTGTTTTTCAAATTATGAGACAGAACTTTCATATATAGATAAGGCAGTACCTGTACAAAGACTATTTATTAAATTTTTTTTTATTTTAAAAAAGATTTATTTTTGCGCATGCACAAGAGAGAGCACAGGTGCATAAGCAGCAGGGAGGGGCAGAGGGAGAAGCAGACTGCCCGCTGAGCGGGGAGCCTGACATTGGGGGCTTGGGCTCCATCCCAGGATGAAGGCAGACGCTTAAGTGACTGAACCACCCAGGTACCCTCTCTATTAATTTCAAGAATAAATCTGTTCTGTTGAGTCAACATGGATGGACTTAGAAGGTATTATGCTAAGTGAAAATAAGTCAGACCAAGAAAGACAAATACCTTATGATTCCACCCCTTACATGAAATCTTTAAAAAAAAAAAAAAAAAAAAAAAGAATAAACAAAAAGCTGAATAAGAACTATAAACACTGAGAACTGACAGTTGCAGAGGTTGGAGGAGCAAAATGGGTGAAGGGGAGGAGATAAAGTCAGTCACTGGCGTAAAAAGAGCATAAGGAATACAGTCAATGATATTTTAATAGTGATATAATGGGACACATGATAGCTGTACTTGTGGTAAACATGGCATAATGCATAGATTTATCCAATCACCAAGTTCTACACCTCAAACTAATGTAACATTATATGTGTCAACTATACTAAAAAAAAATAAGAAGGTCAAAAAAAAAAAAAAAAAAGAGAGAGGAGAAGAAATCTGTTCTGGACACTGGTTCAAGTACATCTCCTCTCTCCATTATACTACAGGCAGCTTAAGATCTGCTGAAGATCCACAACCACGTTCTATACATATCTTCAAGCCACAAAGCCTGAAATCTTATATATATACATATATATACACACATATATATATGACATAAAAATCTCTTGAATTAATTGGTGTTTTAAATAACAGGGAAGCGGTTTATGACACCACTCCTACAAAACTGCAAATCTGCTTTGTTTGGCAAGCACCTCAATGGAGACTACTACTATTCTACATAGAACATTTATCTTCAAAAGCAGAAGAAATTCTTTCTGAGTAGAAAAATAGACTTTAAGGATATCAAAAAACACATTAAGATGCAGCTCAACCTATCCTAAGTAATGCTAGTAAAGGTCACACATTCAAAGGTGCCTACATTACAGATTCTAGATATAGATGCTACAACCGTTCAAAGGCTTGATACCAGCTTCACAGTCACTGATAAGTAAATCTTCTGATAAATACATCCCTATTTTTGAAGTCTAACATCTAAGGAGGCAAAAAAGACTCAAGAGGAAAGAGCACCCTACTTCTATTTTAGTAACATCTTGCTAAAATATGAAAAAGACCACTGTACTGATCTCTTAAAATCATAGTATGGTAACAGTCATAAATGACCCAGATGTGCTTCAAAAACAAAAAAACAAAAACAAAAACAAGTACTTTCACTTAAAAAGATACAGTAGCAGGCAGACCTGTTAATCAACTACATCGCAGCTGAAGTTACTACACTCATTTGAAATAGCTACAAAAACAGGGTTTTGTTCAGGCTCAACTCTTTACATATCAAAACACTATCACTATCTATCCAAAACAGAAAACTACAACTCCAGGAAAAAACTCTTAGAGAGACTTAAAATCCCTTTCAAGGTATAAAAACACACTTTGCCACAGTGAAAATAAATTCTAACACAGCTGTAGCTACACAGAACAACAATAAAAAAATTAGATCCTCCTTTAAGTCGAAACATATGGCTATTAAATAGCTATGATATGAGTTAACAGCCCTCCTGTAAAATTTGTAAAATTATAACTGTCTTAATTAGACATGGAAAATACAAACAACATTTAACCAAAAAAGGAACACCATAACTGACACCATTAATGTTTTGACTTTTCAAAATGCAAAATCTTTAAGCAACTACAGGATTACTTTTTTTGACAAAGATTTGATACAGGTTTTTGCCCAATCCAAAAAAGTCTATTTTCTCTAGGTACTTAGGATGAAAATTAAGTCAATTAGGTTAAAATACATAAGTCCATTAGAAAAACAAAAATGTACAGCTTTTAATAGCCATCTAGAGCTTACCTCTGATGACTTCGATTGTCAATTAACTTTTCTGGTCCCACTGCAAATGTGGTTATTATCAATACCCACATAAAAGAATAAGTTAACAAGGGATGATACAGTTTAAATCTTCTAAGCTACAAATGGGACCATATGACTGACTAGTCTAGAGTTAAAGCAAATGGCTAACTACCTCACCATGAAAACTCTGCTCTGTTACCCCCTCAAAGAAGCCTCCCCAATCCACTTAAAAGTGCAGCCCACGGGGCGCCTGGGTGGCTCAGTGGTTTAAGTCTCTGCCTTAGGCTCAGGTCATGATCTCAGAGTCCTGGAATCCAGCCCCGCATCGCCCGCATCGGGCTCTCTGCTCAGTGGGGAGCCTGTTTCTCCCTCTCTCTCTGCCTGCCTCTCTGCCTACTTGTGACCTCTCTGTCAAATAGATAAATAAAATATTAAAAAAAAAAAAAAAGTGCAGCCCACTCCCTTCCCTCACATTCTCATATTATATCCTGAATCTGCTCTCCCCTAATCCCACAGATCTTACCTAATATTATACATAGTTTGCTAATTTAATGTCTCAATTAATGTCTGACTCATTATGTAAGAATGGAAACAGGAGGAGAGCAGCTATCTTTTTGTTTTATTCATTGGTATATCCCAAACACTTGTAACTGCCTGTATATAGATTTTCAATAAATTTCTATGTTCAACGGTGTCGACGTTTTAGGCTCTTCTAGAATATATTTAAAGAGACGAATGTCTCGCAGATTCTTAAATGAAAACTTACACTAAATTGCAGCATAATTTTGAAGTTGCGATGCCTTAAAAGAAATAATCAGTGAAAGTACTAAGCTGAAAATGACTAAAATAAAAAGTTTTTACTCACATTTAATCCTGTATCCAAAGACATTCTAATGTTGTATTATTTAGGTTTAGGAATGGGTAACAGAATGGGTAAACCCATTATTTTTTTAAATAGGAAAGGGAATGTGAGAGAGGAAGAGATATAGGTTAGCCAGTGATAATTCCCAACAGTGCCATGAAATTATATAAAAGTCAACAAAAGTGACTTAGTCACAGGCTAACAGCTAATAAAAAGTACTTTTAGATGAATGAGGGAGATTAACAACAACAAAAGCTTCAGAACAAGTTTCTCAGGACTTTCATTCCTCTACTTAGAGAAGTATGAGCACAACAGCTAAACCATGTATCCTCATTAGTGTTAATAGTTACTGTTTTCAAAGCATCTTCCCTTATATTATTTCATTAAGTCCTCAGAGAAACCAAATTCAAACTCAAGTATAAATAATCAGGTAGCTAACAAAAGTACTTAATAATGTATTCACTTGACAGTAAATGCAACTTTTCCCTCGAAAATCCCCCACAGTGTCTGACAAAGAAACCATTCTATAGAAGAGCCACCTTCCTGGCAATGGAAACTAACACAAGTCTTCTCAAGAGTAATATGGCACAGCTAGCAAGAGCCATAAAAACCTTGAAGCCCTTTGACCCAGTAAAACCACTCCTGGGAACTTTCTCTAAGGCAATAATTAGACTAAAGCCAAAAGCTATTAGTATAAAGATATTTAGTGTACCACTAACTATAATAATAAAGATGTGGACATCTAAATCCCAACAGTTGAATGGTTAACCAAAAACCTAAAGAAAATTTATATTACAGTGCTAAACAGAAACCCACACACACACACACACACACACACACAACTCAAAATAACATGCACAATCATTAAAACTACATAAAAATGAAAAGGTAAAAACCGAAAACAAGATTTTGATTAACAGACTTTAATATTATGGGTATGTTGTTCTAAGAGAAAACAGTAACCTTCTAAAACATATATGATAATTTAAGGCAGAATAAATTTTTGAAAGCCATAAAAAAAACCACTATTTTTAAAAAAGTCAAACATAACGAAATGTTATTTAAAGAAGACATGTGAATTTCTTGACTTTCAAGGATATTTTACTATCTCTAAACACGTCAAGCCCAATGCTGCATTTTCTTTCTTTACCCCTGGCCTCAGGGACGTATTTTAACTGCTGATACACACAAACATGTGTAAGGAGACCTTAAAAACTGTAACCAGTTTACAAAGAACCCAGCAGCAGTGGTTCAAAATCCAAAGGAATTCTATGTAAGATCTATGTAATAAATAATAATAAAAGTACACAATATATGAATCCATAAGCAGAACTTCACATATCTATCAGAAAGAACAAGGGCGAGAATTCATGTCTCAAATGAAAGAACTTAAAGCAAAGAAGAATTTAAATTAATCTTAAATGTAAAGCCTCAAAGAACAGAAAAAGCTCTTTGGTACTAAAACATTCCAAGTATTTTTGATCATTCAAGGCACTCTGGAACAGATTATAATTTTTAAGCCTAAGGAGAGCAGTTGCAACCTAAAAGCCTAAGTTTTAATTTCTAATTATATGAACAAGTTGAATATATCTGGCAAATCTCTATTATACCTAAGAAGAAAAATACCGTGGATCCTTTTCTGTAAAAAATTAGGTACAAAATTTGTCCACTTTTCACTGTGGATGCCACTGAAAAAGGGAAACTGAAGTTACAGAATCCTAAGTGGAAAGAGCTGGGAAAATAAGCACTTTATCTGAACTAGTTGGGGTAAGGTTAACGTTTGAGGGTGGTTCAGAGAAGGACAATTGTGAAGGGGAGGTAAAAGTAAAAGAAACAAAAACAAAAACAAAAAACACAATGTTCGCCCTTCCCCCCTTTGAAAGCAGGATTCCTTAAAAATCAGCCCTGATTCATCTTGAAGGGTAACTTCTTGGGCCATAAATGAAAATTCTTTAGAAACGGATCGCTGAAAACCTGTTTTCAAAAAGAAAACTCAGTGCACGGAAAAAAAAAAAAAAAATCCCCTATCCCACCTTCTAAAGCCCAGGATGTCTATTTCCGGAGGACCCTCGTCACTGACTGCCAACCCCGCCTAGGTCTAAGGGAGGCAAGGCAGTGCCGAACACGGATGGGCTCGGGGCACAGGGGAAATAGACTTGCGTGCCCTTGGTGAGCTCTGGCGGCACTTCCCAAGTTAAGGACACTGGCCACAATGGAATGGAGTCTATTGACATTTGCTGCCCCGTTTGAACACTAAGCATTTTCTTAGTTCGTGAAATACGAACTGTCAACCACCCACCCCCCCAACACACACACACCCTCCCCAACAGGCCTTCCCGTACAAACACACCCTCCAAAGTCAGACCCGGTTAGAGAGACAGCACACGGCCCCCAGTCCCTACCACAAGCATAGGTTTATGGGGAAAGAGGAGCAGACGACGCAAGTAAAAACCCCCATTTCTGCTTTCAGGAACCCCACCAGGTCTCCTGCAGCAATCCCTCTCCCCTCGAAATTCTACGAATTGGGGCGGGGGTTGGGGAAAATGCGCAGCGTGCCCGCTCCTTGCCACCACCATCCCCCTCTGTTCCCGATCTGGCCTGGACTTCTGACGCACGCCTGGGTCCGGCCCTCGCCCACCACTATTCAAAGGCGCCTTCTCGGCCTCTGAACAGCATTGCGGATCGGCCACCACCCGCGGCGGAGAGGCCTTGCGGGGGAAGGAGGGAGGCCGGGAGGGGGCCGGGCACTCCCCACTCCTTCCTCAGGTGGGGGAGGGCGGAACGCTGCAGGAGACTGCACAGAGCCCCACGATTCCTGGAGTTCTGGAGCCCCCGCCGCTACCTCAGATTTAAATGGGGAGGGGAGCGGGGACCACTACCCACCCACCTCAGTCCGGTTCTTCGAGCTTTCCCAGGGCAGGGGAGTGGGGTGGTTACGCACAACAAACAGACCCTAACGATTCCAGATGAGCCCCGTAGCTGCCCCTTTAACGGACGGGGGGGGACGCTGCCCTAACTTTCCCCCTCCCTTGTTATTCCCCAAAGGGGGAGTTGGCAAGTTTCGGAAGACTGAACCAAAACCTAAAGACCATTCCACGTTAATATTTAAATGCGGTGGGGGGGGGGGAGGAGGCCGGGGGGCGCTGCCCAAGCATCTCCTCCACGTTGGGGCTAAAAGAGGGACAGGGGCTGACAATTAGTGAGACCTGTAAATCCCTCCCTAACACTTAAATGGAGGGGGGAGGCTTCCCAGTCCTTCCATCTTGACCGTTTCGGAGGTGGGGGGATGTTGCAGGAGGCTGGACACGACCTGACATTCCCGGAGAGACCCCGCAGCGCCCCCCACCCAAACCCCCGGGCTCCAGGGGGGAGGGGGAGCCCCACCCCCACTGCGGGCCCCCAGCCCACCCCACCAAGCCTGACCGGTCACTGGGCGGGGACGACGGTGTGGGCCGCGGGGGAGGGGACAGGAGGCCTGAGCTCGTCCAGGCCCGGAACGGAGGGGACTGGGGCGCGACACCCACCTGCCCAGGCCGGGCCGCCCGCCGCCTGCGCTCGCCGCCGCCGAGGAGGAGGAAGCCACCGCCGAGGACGACGAAACTGAGGACGGCGACGGCGCGGCGGCGGGCGACGTGAGAAGGCCGCCGCTGCCGCCGGGCTTACGGGCATTGGCGGCCGCGGGCGGCGGCTGCTGCGGCTGCTGCTGCTGCTGTTGTTGTTGTTGCTGGGGCTTCAGCGACATGGTGAGGGGCCCATACACCGGCCCGCACGCCGGGCGGGGACAGCCGGGAGCCGGGCGCGCCGAGGAGACGCCGGAGCGCGGTGGGGACGCACGGGCGCCGAGCGGGGAGGCGCGGGATGGCGCGGCCGGGGGGGCGCCCGGGCCGGCTAGGGGAAGAAGGAGGACGACGAAGGGGCGGGGAGGCCCGCCGAAACCGAGGAGCCGCCGGGAGCCGGGCAGGGACGCGCCGCCGCCGTTGCCGTTGCTACCAAAACAGTCTGAGGCGGAGGGAGGCGAGCGCTGCCCGGAGGGAGGGGGGCCGGGGCCGGGCGGGGGAGGGGCGGCGGAGGGATACGGGCCCGGAGCCGCGCCGCCGCCGCCGCCCCGCCCGCCCCGCCGCGCCGGCCGCGGGAGCGAGCGCCGCCCGGGCCACCTGGCCGCGGCGAAGCGGCGTGGCTCGATGGCCGCTGCGGGGCCCCGAGGAGCTGCGGCCGCCGAGCGCATCGGGGGTCGGGCACACAGAGGCGCCGCGTGGCGATGCTGGGTGGGCGCGGTGGTGCGGCACGGGGACTCTTTACCGGAAGTCGGAAGGGTCGGACGGAAGCAGAACGTGAGGCGACCCCGGGGCCGGGAGGGACACGTGAGGAGCGGGCGCCGCGCTGGGCTGCGTTCGCGGGGGTCGGGTGAGGGCCCGGCCGGCGGCCCTGCCCGGATCCGCCCTCCTCGAGGCGGGTCTGCCCTTCGGGAGGGCGTGTCTTTCTTCACCCTCAGGGCCTGCCTAGTCTAGAGGACTGGAGGGAAGCGTTTCTTCCCCGCCCCCCAGTAATCCTTCGGCGTCCTCAGAGTACTGGGAGAGTCCGCGTTTACCCCCACCTGATGCAACCTCAAACGTGGACTGCGAGTCCCTTCAGGGCGGAGACTCTGTCTTGCTACGTAAGAAGCATCTAGAACACAAGCATCCCATAGTTGTCTTTGTATCCCCAACACCTGGCACACAGTAGGTTCTCACCGCGTCACTCGATGTCTAAAATAAAGGCAGACCCTTTTTTCCCTTGCCAAGACTAACAACGAGGTTGGAGTCGAGCAACCTCTCGGGGCCACCTACATCTGGTTACCTTTTCCCCACTTTTTTCCACCCCAGCAGCACACAGGAGCCAGAAAACTTTTCGGTATCTGACCTTCATTTGAACCCATTTTCCCTCACTTGAACTTCTTTTTTCCTCATTCATGAGACTCAAAAGGAAATGTACGTGATTGGTAGAGCTATGGATAATGGGGTCTCCCTTGGTGGAGACAGAACAGACCTCACAAGAATGTATGAACTTTAGACCTTGGCCCCTTTAGAAGTTTTACTTTAACTTAGATTGCTAGCCAGCACAGTAGTCCGTTTTTTAAATGTGTGGCAATTAAACTGGAAACTAATAGATTTTTTTTTTTTAAGAATCGAGGTTTTTGTCTTTCGGTTTTTGATTTTGTTTTTTAAATAAAATTAGTTAAGGAATCTGACCAGAATTGTCAGATAAAGACATTTCCAAACAAACAAACAAACAAAAAACCACCCTTTGGAGAATGATTAAACCACAAGTCTCCAGGAGCCAAATTGAAATTAATCTCCTAGATAGTCCAGGCAAAAATTAACATTAATTCTGCAAATACTTGAAAATAGGAAGTCAGCTTTATCTCCCAACTGAGGTAAAAAGGTTGAGAAGAAAAAAGAAAAGTATTATTTTAAACCAACAGTGGCAAAATCCTTTAAAAATTAACCCAAAGGAAATTGAGATTAAAAAACCAGAAGAGGGGGGGGCGCCTGGGTGGCTCAGTGGTTGAAGCCTCTGCCTTCGGCTCAGGTCATGATCTCAGGGTCCTGGGATCGAGCCCCGCATCGGGCTCTCGGCTCAGTGAGGAGCCTGTTTCTCCCTCTCTCTCTGCCTGCCTCTCTGACTGCTTGTGACCTCTCTCTCTGTGTCAAATAAATAAATAAAATATTAAAAAAAAAAAAAAACAAAACCCAGAAGAGGGGTGCCTGGGTGGCTCAGTTGATTAAGCCTCTGCGTTCAGCTCAGGTCCTGATCTCAGGGTGGTGGGATAGAGACCCACAAGGGGCTTCCTGCTCAGCCTGGAGTGAGAACACTTTCCCTCTACACTGCCCCTCCACCCTCTCATTCTCTCCCTCTCAAATAAATAAAATCTTTTTTTTTTTTTTAATTTAAAAGGACCATAATAAAAATACATCAGCTTTCTCTGGTTTAATGATTTGATAGTTAACCATATCTGCAAACATGATCCCAGAATTCAGTCTTAGGACCAAACTTCAGACAGGTGGGAGATAAAAGAAGTTGAATAAGAAAACCTAAAGCTGACAGCTGAACTTAATTTCATTTAGGTTGAGAAAGTTTTTACCCACTATCATTTGAAACATATTTAATAATTAGGGACGCCTGGGTGGCTCAGTTGTTAAGCGTCTGCCTTCAGCTTGGATCATGATCCCAGGGTTCTGGGATGGAGCCCCACATCAGGCTCCCTGCTCAGCCAGGAAGCCTGCTTTTCCCTCTCCCACTCTCCCTGCCTGTATTCCCTCTTTCACAGTCTCCCTCTCTGTCAAATAAATAAAATCTTTTAAAATATATATATAATAATTTATTGAGGTATAATTTACATACTATAAAATTTACCCATTCTGTATACAATTAATGATTCTCAGTAAATGCATAATTATGTAACCATTGCCATTAATTTCAGGACATTTCGATCACCCCAAAAAGATCCTTATACCCATTAGTACTTACTCCTGGTTCCCATTCTCAGCCCCAGCAAACACTAATAGATTTTCCATGGATTTATCTATTGTAGACATTTCATATAAATGGAATCTAACAATAAGCAATGTTTGCCTTTTTTCACTTAGCATATGTTAATGTTTTGGAGGTTTATCTATGTCCTAGCATGTATTAATACTTATTATCATGGAGTAGTATTACTTATTATCATGGAGTACTATACCATTGTATGGATGTATCACATTTTGTGTATCTACTCACCAGTTGGTGGGCTTTTAGATTGTTTCAAGTTCGAGGCTATTATGGATAATGCTGCTATAAACATTTTTGTACATGTATGTCTTCATATGGATATATTTCTCTTGAGCAGAGGCCTAGTAATGGAATGTTAGGCTGGTATGGTAAATTTATATTTAACTTTTTTTTTTTTAAAGATTTTATTTATTTATTTGACAGAGAGAAATCACAAGAGAGGCAGGCAGAGAGAGAGGAAGGGAAGCAGGCTCTCCGCTGAGCAGAGAGCCCGATGCGGGACTTGATCCCAGGACCCTGAGATCATGACCTGAGCCGAAGGCAGCGGCTTAACCCACTGAGCCACCCAGGCGCCCCTATATTTAACTTTTTAAAAGATACTATCAGGGCACCTGGGTGGCTCAGATGGTTAAGCGTCTGCCCTTGGCTCAGGTCATGATCGCCAGCTCCTGGGATGGAGCCCCATGACGTGCTCCCAGCTCAGCGGGAAGCCTGCTTCTCCTGCTCCCTCTGCCTCTCCTGCTGCTTGTGCCCTCTCGCTCTCTCTCTCACATGAATAAAAATTTTTTTAAAAAGAAGATACTATCAAACTCTTTTCTAAAGTGACTGCCATTTTACATCCACACCTGGAATGTTTGAGGGTTTCTCATTAAAATTTGTTTTTGTTTTTGTTTTTTAAGATTTTATTTTTTTATTTGTCAGAGAGAGAGGGAGAGAGGGATCACAGGCAGACAGAGTGGCAGGCAGAGTCAGAGGGAGAAGCAGGCTCCCCGCTGAGCAAGGAGCCCGATGTGGGACTCGATCCCAGGACGCTGGGATCATGACCTGAGCCGAAGGCAGCTGCTCAACCAACTGAGCCACCCAGGCGTCCCAAATTTCTGCTTTTATATTAAAATGGAAACCGAAAGAACCTCTACAGAATGGAGTCCATTCTGTACACACACCCTTTTTTTTTCTTTGTCCAAGGAAGATCACCACCCAAAACCAAGAAATATGTTTTATTGCAAACCCTTCACCTCCATTCCAGACATCTGAAAATGTAGCTATATAACAGCAACTGTGATATCAGCATGTTCTAGCTTTCAATGTAAACGTCAGGATAATATACCTTAAGACAAAATGGTGTGTGGTGG
The DNA here is from genome assembly GCF_922984935.1 of Meles meles. Classification (NCBI taxonomy): domain Eukaryota; kingdom Metazoa; phylum Chordata; class Mammalia; order Carnivora; family Mustelidae; genus Meles; species Meles meles. Next base: position 11,835,955 of record NC_060077.1, on the reverse strand, counting down.
CTCAGTCGGTTAAGCGCCCAGCTCTTGATTTCAGTTCAGGTCAAGATCTCAGGGTCCTGGGATTGAGCCCTGCATCAGGTTCTGTGCTCAGTGGGGAGTTGATCGAGATTCTCTATCTCCCTCTGCCCCTCTCCCCAACTCAAACACATATGTTTTCGAGTTCTTTTTCTCTTTAAAATAAATCTGGGGGACTGGGTGGTTCAGTCGTTAAGCGTCTGTCTTGGGCTCAGGTCATGATCCCAGGGTCCTAGGATCCAGCCCCGAATCGGGCTCCCTGCTTGGCGGGAGGACTGCTTCTCCCTCCCCCACATCCCCTGCTTGTCTTCCCTTTCTCTGTGTCTCTCTCTGTCAAATAAATTTTTTTAAAAAATCTTAAAAAAAAATGGTGTGGTAGGCAGCCTGTAAGACCACCCATGTGGGGGCACCTGGGCGGCTCAGTAGGTTTAGCGTCTGCCTTTGGCTCAGGTCAGGATCTTGGTGTCCTGAGATCGAGCCCTACTTCGTGTTCATTGCTCAGCGGAAAGCCTGCTTCTCCCTCTCCCTCTGCCTTCCCCCTCCCCCACTCTGGCTGCAGTATCTCTCTCTCTGTCTCTCTCTCTCTCTCTCAGATAAATAAGTAAAATCTTAAAAAAAAAAAAAAAAGACCACCCCCATGTGATCCTGCTCTCCTGGTGGCCAGACCCAGTGAAATGTCCACCAATTGAATATGAGCTGGACCCAGTGGCTTCCTTCCAACAAAAAATTTGAAAAAATTATAGGTTTCCACTTCCAATATTGAGTTATAAAAAGACTGTGGCTTTTATTTTGGACTGCCTTCTCTCACTTGTTTGAAGGAAGCTAGCACCATGTGGCGAGCTACCCTATGGAGAGATCTCTGTGGCAAGGAATTGCTGTCCACAAGCACAGCAGTAGGACCTGATGGCTGTCAACAGCCATGTGGGTGAGCTTGGAAATGACTCATCCTGCAGCCAAGGCTTGAAGTGGCTACAGTCCTGATCAAAGCACATTCATAGGCTTTGTTAGAGACCCTGAACTAAAGACCCTCGACTTAGCCACACCAGATTCCCAGCCTTTTTATTGTTTCAATCAATAACTTCTGGGATAATGTATCATGCAGCAAATGACAACCAATACAGATGAAGCAAAAAGTGCATTTCCTATGATTTCCACATGTGTTCAGAATTCTTTAAAGGGGCGCCTGGCTGCCTTGGTTGGTGAAGCATGTGACTCTTGATCTTAGGATTGTGAGTTCGAGCCCCACATTGGGTGTAGAGATTACTAAGGGCGCCTGGGTGGCTCAGTTGGTTGGGCAACTGTCTTCCGCTCAGGTCATGATCCTAGAGTCCTGAGATCAAGTCCCGCATCTGGTTCCCAGCTCCATGGGGAGTCCGCTTCTCCCTCTGACCTTCTCCCTCCTCATGCTCTCTCCCACTGTCTCTCTCTCAAATAAATAAAATCTTAAAAAAAAAGTAATTTAAAAAAAGATAAAATCTTTAAGGGATACGTGGGTGGCTCAGTGAGTTAAGCGTTTGCCTTCTGCTCAGGTCATGATCCCCAGGGGGGTCCTGCGGCCAGCTCCCTGCTCAGTGGTGAGTCTGCTGCTCCCACTTCTCTGCCCCTCCCCCGCTTGTGCTCTCTCATTCTCTCACTCAAATAAATAAAATCTTTTTTTTTTAAAAATAAAATCTTTAAAATTAAAAAAAGAATTTTTTTTAAAGATTTTATCTATTTATTTGAAACAGAGAGAGACAGAGGGAGAGAGGAAACACAAGCAGGGGGAGTGGGAGAGGGAGAAGCAGGCTCCCCACTGAGCAGGACCCTGGGATCATGACCCGAGCCGAAGGCAGAAGCTTAACAACTGAGCCACCCAGCCCCTGCCCCGCAAAAAGAGAATTCTTTAAAGACAAATGCTGAAATCAGAAATGTTATATCCAATAGAATTTAAATTTCTGAATGCTTCCTAAATGATCTTCCGGCAGCCACTCAAACCAAATCCACAAGTGTCTCTGGCGAGTTGTCATCAAGGGGCGATGAAGAATATTGTTCGGCAAGAGTTCTGACATTGAGAAATGTTGCTAAAATTTAAATTTCAAAAATAGTTGCGGACATTTCAAACACGGTTTCAGAAATGAAGAATGTGTCAAATGAGGAAGCAGAAAGACTTTCAAACTTGGGAACCTAGTCCTGTGAATTCCGCACTTGCTTTCTGATTTTCAATGACCCTTCAGCGAGCCATATGGCCCTTTAATTTTTATCCCTTCAATGATTAATCAAGTCTGAGGATTGGGGGCTGAAAAACGGAGGCAGCCCCGCAAAACTGAAATGCGAAGGGTGATTTGCTACCTCCCGGTACAGCAGCACACATCAGGTGATCCAGTATTTTCAGCCATTCATTTTCCTCCAATCATTTCTTTTCAACTCTCTTCATTTGAGCATGTTTAATGTATGATGATACATTATTCACTCAATACTCTTGATTTCACTTTCAAAAGCATGAAAATTAATTCAAAAGTAACATGCGCCCCCCCATCCATCCTCTTCAAGTTTTTGCGTAGATCAATCCTCATTTAAAAAAAAAAAAGAGCAGATGTAATTTTAAAAATAGGACCATGGCTAATTAAACCAGTGTTTTTTTTTTTCTAACCATGGTTACTCAGAATTCTTAGAGGCTAATCTATTTGTAGACACTCCAGGAATCCCAAAAGACTAAAAGGAATAAAAAAAGAAAACGTGTATGGTGCGGAGGCCTTCCAGGAGGGCATAATTTATACACCTTGTGTGCAAAGTAACAACTTTCCCATAGGTTTGAAAAAAAAACTTCAGGGGGGTGTGGCAAAGTGTAGGGGAACAACAGTCACATTCTCTGAAAAGCTTTTAAATGAGCCTTTCCTCCACACAAGCACCCTTCTGGTTGTTAAGTTGCTCATTTTGTTTTACCTTGTGGGACAGAATAATGATGCGGCGACATTATTCACGAAGCAAAAGCTGGATGCCAGCTGAAATGGACACAGAAGAAAGAATTCTTTATTTTTCATTGGAAATGCTTGTGCTGAGCAAAGCCAGAAATTTAAAGAAATGCAGCCTTTTGTTTTCCTCATTCTCTCTTTCTGTTTTCACTTGCCCCCTATTTTCGGTGGATTTGGGGGGCAGCCTATTGTCCGAGGGGCCATGGATTTATGGAAAACCTGAGATTTGAAGCATGCACCATGTGATGCATACAGGAGAGGCTTTGAAATTGATGTGCTCTGCACTGAAGATGGCTAAAGTGGCCGATAGCATGGGATGGTGTTAAGTTTGTTACAAGAGATGGAGAACCCCACGGTGGAACCCCCAGAGAGATCAGACTATAATTAATACTGGCATCGCTGACCTATCATCTTAGAAGGACTTGGATGCGTGTTTCAGAGTGAAATCAGATAGGGGCTTAACAATACTCATTGTCTTGCTGAAGACGCTATTTTATCAAAACTATTCATTTTCCATAAGGTAGGCCAGGACAAGAGAATGAGAATGATAATTGCAAGCCCTTACTACACAGTGTTCTATGGACCAGCTCTGTTCTAAGTGCTTTCTACATAATAACTCACTCATTTAATCCTCACAATACCCACTGATTCTCAATGGAAGGGGAGAATTTTGCGCTGCCCCCTCCCCTGACAGGGAACATTTGGAAATGTCTAGAGATATTGTTGGTTGTCACAAATGAAGAGGAAATGCTACTGGCATCTTGTGAGTGAGGTCAGGGAGTCTGCTGAACACCCACAGTGCACAGGACTGCCCCCCCCAACACAAAGAATTACCCAGCCCCAAATATCAGTAGTGCCAAGGTTGACTGGGAAAACCTGCATAACGCTATGAAGTAGATAGGATTATTATTCCCATGTGACAGGTAGGGAGACTGAGGCACAACAAGGTTAAGTCGCTTTGCCTAAGGTCACGTTCATTAAGTGTTACAGCTAGCAAGTCATGATCTCGGGGTCCTGGGATGGAGTACTGCACTGGGTCCCCTGTTTCTCCCTCTGCCTCTGCCGTTCTCCCTGCTTGTGCTTGCTCTCTGTCTCTCTCCCCCCCTCTCTGTGACAAATAAATAATAAAATCTTAAAAAAAAAAGGAAATTTATTTTACCATGTGCATATATTACCTTTTATTAAAAAAATAATAGACTGTTAGGGCATCAGTAAGAGTAACTGCTGTTTATATAACGCTTCATGATTTACAAAGCACTTTTATTTGTAGGATTTCCTTCGGGGCTCACACCATTACAGAGACGGTGATCCTGGATTAGAGAGGTGGCCTGAGCCACCCAAGGTCACTCGCCACTGACTCCCTCACCTACCTCTCTTCCGTTTCCCAAAGATCAATCACTGTCCCCACCACTAATTTTTGTTTTATTCCACCACAAACTGTCATTCTCAAACTCTAGCAGAAAATCCTGATTCCCATAAAAAGAGAAAAGGCCAGTTTCAGGAGCTCTTCTCTCTCTCATGCGCACGCGCGTGCACACACACACACTCCTCCGTTTCTGCCACTTTTGTATTGTTTAGTGCTGAAATGTTAGATCAGCCAAACAGAGGAGCCAGGGAAACAGGTAGACCCACTCACCCCCACCACCTATAGTCAGTCCACAGTAGGCACTTAATATATGTGCTGCCGAAGCGAGCACCACAGTAGGCACTTAATAAACCCAAGCTCACTCGATCTGATAGAGACTTGCTCTCGGTTTATACATGTTTGCTTGTTTGGGCCTGGAATGGCATATGCTTCCTATTTAAACCTGCTAATGACTACCAGCCCCAGGCCAGAATGGTGGGGCCCACATCCAAGGCCACCCCCTAATGACCCAAGCATTTCCAGGCAGGGAGAGGACGGCTGGACAACTAGCCTGCTTTATCCATGTGTTTCCATCGCATGTGATTTGGGTGGAGTTCACATTCCCCCATGGATAAAGCTTACTTCTCTTCCAGTTAATAGCTTGTGATATGGGCATTCGGGAAAGTGCCAGCCTAGTTCATCAGAGACGCTAAAGCCAGAAAACCGCAAGGGGCCTCCTGGGGAACTACTCTTAGTCACCAGACTTCAGCGGGGCTTGCAGAGGTGACTGCTGGGGCACTGGGAGTGCTGAATTCACCCTCCTGTGATCGGGACCCCGCTCTCTTCCACCGCACACGTGGCTCATTTCTGTCCTCAGCCTGTCAATACCAGATAAGTGTTCATCCATCAAATAAGCAATGGATAGGCTTCTGGCATCCTGAAAATGACTCAGGAATCCTGATACTGCAATTTCTTTCTTTTTTTCTTTTTTTTTTTTTTTTTTTTTTTTTTTTTTTTTAATATTTTATTTATTTATTTGACAGAGAGAGATCATAAGTAGGCAGAGAGGTAGTCAGAGAGAGTGAGAGGGAAGCAGGCTCCCTGCTGAGCAGAGAGCCCGATGTGGGACTCGATCCCAGGACCCTGAGATCATGACCTGAGCCGAAGGCAGCGGCTTAAACCACTGAGCCACCCAGGCGCCCCTCTTTTTTTCTTTTAAAAAGAATTTATTTATTTGAGAAAGAGTGTGTGTGCACAGGTGCCTGTGAGTTGGGCCAGTGAGGAGAGAGAGAAACCCAAGCAGACTCCCCACTGAGCACACAGCCCAGTCCAGGGCACCATCCCATGACCTTGACACCATGACCCGAGCCAAAACCAAGAGCCAGCCACCTAAGGGACTGAGTCACGCGGGGTCCCCTGTTACTGATTTCTAATAATCTCAACACATCATTTTTTAAAAGTTGTTGTTCAGTGTTTTTTAAGAACATCCTAAATATTTGTGTATTGGTTAGCATTTGCCCTGCAACAAACTGCCCCTCAACATGGTGGCTGAAAACAACAAACTTTTTTTTTTCCCCTTAAAATTCTTAGGTTGGCTGAACAATTCTTCTTTTCTGGGTTGGCATGACTGGAGGTGGATGGTCTAGAATGGCCTCACTGACATGTCTGGCCATTGGCTCTGGATCAGCTGGGGATGGGAAGCACAACTTGGCCACATAACTCGAATCATCCTGCAGGCTGGCCTGCGCTCATTCACATGGCAGTGGTCACAACGGGCCCCAGAGCAGCATGAACTGGGCGAGCCTCAACCCATGGCACTTTCGTGTCTCTTCTTGTGTCACATTTTCTAATGTCGCATGGGTCAAAGCCGAGCCTAGATTTGAGGGGTGGGGACAGAGACTCCATCTCTCGAGGCAACAAGCTGCAAAATTACTTTGCAAAGGATAAGCATGCAGGGAGGAAAGATGTTGTGGTCCTTTTTTTTTGGAATCTATCACCATCAGGGATGGGGTAATTAGAAAAATCTATTTAAACCTTTTTTTTTTTTTTTTAATAAGAGGATGCCCAGTATTCAGAAGAAAGCTGAGAAGCTTATCTTTAACCCTTTGATGATTTTCAAACCTCCAGGTTCTTGGTCATCTCACTCAGGATTGCTAGAAGCATCCCGATGAAAACAGCACTGCATGTGTTTTCTGCAAAGCTGGTTGTGATGGTTAATGTTATTTATGAACTTGACTGGGCCACGGGATACCCAGATGTATCTGGTGAAACATTATTTCTGGGTGTGTCTGTGAGGGAGTTTTCAGAAAAGATTACCACTTGAGTTGGCAGATTGAGTAAAGCAGATTGCCCTCTCCAATGTGTGTGGGTACCATCCAATTCACTGAGCACCTGATTAGAACAAAAATGCAGAAGAAGGAAGAGTCCTCTCCCTGACCACTTGAGTTGGGTCATTGGTCTTCTGCCCTCAGACTGGGATCTAAAATCATCAATGCTCCTTGTTCTCGGGCATTCGGACATGGAATTAGACTACCCCATCAGCTTTCCTGGGTCTCTGGCTTACAGATGGCAGACTGGGACTTCTGAGCCTCTATAAATATACAAGCCAATTCCTTATAATAAATCTATTTATGGATATATATATATATATATGAATTATAATTATATAATGAATTTCTGGAGTATCAGTGTGTTACTCAGGGTCCCCCAGAGAAACATTACCAATAGGAGATAGATATCTATCTATCTGTTTCTCTGGGGGACCCTGAGTAACACACTGATACTCCAGAAATGTCATCGTATGACCTTGGGAAAGTCATCCTCATTGTCCCTTATGAATGATGAGGGGGGCACTAGATGTTCTCAAGTTGCAAGAGAACTTTTTTTTTTTTAAGACTTTTATTTTTATGGAATATCTACATGCAATGTGGGACTCAAACCCACAGCCTGGAGATCAAGAGTTGTATGCTTCACAGACTAGGCCAGCCAGCCGCAGGGAACTTTCAGAGGTTACATTGCAAGAAAATGAAAGAACAGGCCACATGCTGAATAGCCCAACCCCTGCTTGTAGAGAGAAGATGGTTAGACTTGGGGCTGGAACTTTCAGCTTTCACCCAGATTTTTGGTATGGTCTGTAAGACTATGATTTTCAGCCTTTCCTCCTCATAGGCCTGGTTAAGCCCTTTGATCTATCTCATTTTTATTGGGTAATATTATTATACCACTTTACAAATACCCATTTATTCCAGCCCGACCTTAACAGCCTTTCCTTTCCCCCAGGCCTTAAAGGGCATTAAAAGTCAGCAGAATACTCAACAATGCTAGATGTAAAAAGGGGAAAGGCAGACAGTAGTTTCTTAAAAATGTCCAAACACATGAAGACCAAGAAAGCAGGAAGGAGAGGGAGAGCGAAAGCAAATGAAGGAAAAGAATCTGTTAATTTAGCACTTTTCTTAAGATGTCCAACTTGCACTATCCTTTTAACAGCTTTGTTGAGATCTAATTCCCGTCCTCTGTAAGTCACCCCATTCAAATGCGTGCAGTTCAGTGGTTTTTAGTATATTTGCAGAGTTGTGCAACCGTCACCACAGTATAATTTTAGAACATTCCATCATCCCGAAAGGAAATCCCATAACCATTGGCAATCAATGCCTGTTCCCCCTTCCTCAGCCCCTGGAAACCCCTAATCTACTTTCTGCCCCTTGGGCTATTTCTTTTTCTTGTGGCAAAATATACATAACAGAAAATTTACCATTGTAACCATTTTTAAGTTTGCAACTTTGTGACATCAAGTACATTCCCATGGTTGGGCAGCCAACACCACCATTCATCTTCCAAAATGAAACTCAGTCCCCATTAAACACTAATTACTCATTTCTTCCCTACCCTCCTCAGCCCCTAGCCCTCAGTGAGCACCCTTCTACTTTCTGTCTCTATGAACTTGACTACTTGAAGTACCTTATAGAAGTAGAATCCGATGGGGCTTCTAGGTGGCTCAGGTGGTTGAGCGTCCGCCTTTGGCTCGGGTCATGATCATCAGGTCTTGGGATCAAGCCCCACATCAGGCCCCCAGCTCAGCGGGGAGTCTGCTTCTCTCTCTCCCCCTGCTTGTGCTCTCTCTCTCTCAAATGAACAATTAAAATTAAAAGAAAAAAAGAAGTGGAGTCATACAATATTTGTCCTTTTGTGTCTGGCTACCTTCACTCACCATAATGTCTTCACGATTCATCCCTGTTGTAGCATATCGCAGAACTTCCTTCCCTTTTCAGGCTGAGTACGTTTCCACTGAATGAACGGACTACATTTACACATAGTCTATTTCATGCCAAGCTTTGGAAGTTGTTTTTTGTGGACTGACCTCTAGTAATCGAGTCATGGACCCATTCCCACTCATCTCCGTCCCCTTCCAAATGGAAAAATAAGAGTTGTCTGAGCTTACCCTTCTATATTGGCCCAGAGGGAAAGCAAGGCAAGAGGCTGCGGTGAAGGGAGTCATGATGGGTATGTGGGGCCTGTGCCCATGTGTCTCCCACAGGCCCTTCCCCTTCTAGCCTCGTTCACCTCCTGCCTAAAGACGTGGTGGGTGTCCTGGCATTTGGAGCCCTGAGTGTTTTGCGCTACTTCCTGCAGATAGACCAAAGGGGCAGAGATGAGAGGCTCACCTACAATGACAAAAACGAGGCAGGGCTGGTGCCAACTTGGCTTCTTGGGAAAGTCTAGGTAGCAGGGAACTGAGGAGGTAGATTCCTAAGTTCTCAACCCCTAGGCAAAGCCCAGTGTTCGAGGGGTACCTAGGGGGCTCAGTTGTTAAGTATCTGCCTTCGGCTCAGGTTCTGATCTCAGGGTCCTGGGATTGAGCCCTGCATCGGGCTCTCTGCTCAGCGGGGAGCCTGCTTCCCCCCCTCTCTCTGCCTGCCTCTCTGCCTACTTGTGATCTCTGTCAAATAAATAAATAAAATCTTAAAAAAAAAATAGTCGTGATGGATGCAGAACACGGTAATTAATGCCAATGACCTGTACACTTAAGGGTGGTTAAAATGGGGGCAACTGGGTGGCTTAGTCGGTTAAGTGTCTGTCTTCACCTCAGTTCATGATCCTAGGATCCTGGGATGGAGTCCCATGTGGGGCTCCCTGCTCAGCGGGGAGTCTGCTTCTCCCTCTCCCTCTGCTGCTCCCCCAGCTTGTTTTCCCTCTCAAAAAAAAAAAAGAAAGAAAGAAAGAAAGAGAAAAAAGAATGGTTAAAATGGGGGCACTTGGGTGGCTCGGTCAGTTAGGCACCCGACTCTTGATTTTGGTTCAGGTCATGATCTCAAGGTCGTGGGATCGAGCCCCTCATCGAGCTCCTTGCTCAGCAGGGAATCTGCTTGAGATTCTCTTTCCCTCTGCCCCTCCCTTCTGCTCACAAGCTCTCTCTCCCCCAAATAAATAAATCTTCTTAAAAAATGATTAAAATGGTAAATTTTATGTATATTTTACCATAATAAAAAAAGTAATAACTAAGTAGCAAACTACTGCCAGATGGCTTTGGAGCTAAGAGAACATGGGTGATGTTCTTAGGTTATTAGATAAACCCTAAGGAGTTCAAATTAAAAGTCCAGTAGCAGGCTCACCCATAGAAACATTATTTGTGCTTATAGAAGGGTCCACTGTTCAATCTAAATCCTACTGTCTCTCTCTTACTGAGGGACAGCCCCAGTGCTCAGCTCTCTTCTGGCTCGTTCTCTCCAGCAAACCAACGTGCTGTAACAGCTATCATATTTTTAAAACTCGTAATTATTTTTTAATTTATTATTTATTTATTTATTTTCTTTTTACTTGACAGAGAGATAGACTAGCAGAGGAAGAGGGAGAAGCAGGCTCCCCGCTGAGCAGGGAGTCCAACCCGGGGCTCGATCCTGGAACCCTGGGATCATGACCTGAGCTGAAGGCAGACACTTAACTGACTGAGCCACCCAAGTCGTCCCTTTTTATTTTATTTTTTTTTTTTTTATTTTTTTTTGTCGGAGAGAGAGAGCGAGAGTGAGCATAGGCAGACATAATGGCAGGCAGAGGCAGAGGGAGAAGCAGGCTCCCCGCCGAGCACGGAGCCCGATGTGGGACTCGATCCCAGGACGCTGGGATCATGACCTGAGCCGAAGGCAGCCGCTTAACCAACTGAGCCACCCAGGCGTCCCCCCTTTTTATCTTTTTAAAAAATAAACTCTACACCCAACATGGAGCTTGAACCGACCACCCGGAGATCAAGAGTCACATTCTATATATAGAATATATATATTCTATATGTATATATATATCCTGAGCCAGCCAGGGGCCCCTAAATATTTTTTTTTTCTTTTAAAATTTAACTTTAAATGTTTTAAAAATGTATTATTATGTTTTTCAGTAAGCACTATAATTACCTCTCATCTTTACAAAAGTAACCCTCTGCTGGTGCTCATCCCCCTGGGGCCACCTCTACCTTCCTTGCCCTGCCCACCACTGAGCAGAGCTGCCTGCCCCTACCTCCCTTTCCTCCACTCATCTTCTCTCCTGAGCCCCACCCCTTCAAAGAAACACTTTCCTCAATGTCTGCTCTGGCGCCCCACTGCAGAAGCCTGCCTTCCTGGCCTTAGCAGCAGACTTCCTCACTTCCCCCTTCCAGAGACATTCCTGCCACCTGGCTCTCTGCCCTGAACTCTCTCACGAGCCCCGCTTACCTTCCCCAGCTCGCTTTTCTCCCCTGTGGGGACTCACACCCTCCTGATCTCAGCTGCGTTCTCTCCCCCAGGCCTGCCCTGCACTTGCTTCTCCTATGTCTGTCTGCTTACAATCTTACCCCGCTGGGTGTGTTTCTCAAAAAACATCTTAAAAAAAAAAAAAAAAAAGACACACACACACACAGGTCATAGTCTGTGGCTCCCATGCTAAAAAATACTCCCATAGTTCTCCCGTCTTAATAATAAGTGCCACATGGTTACCTTGACTTATAAGGTCTTAAACATTTGGACCTTTACTACCTCTTCTGTCTTCTCCTTCCACTCTTGTACTTTATCCCGGCCTCCACACACTGGCCTCCTCGACAGTCTTCCAACATGCCAAACACATCCCCCCCCCCCCCACCGCCTCAGGGCCTTTGCACTTGTGGCTCCCTCTGCTTGGGATGCCCTTCCCCCAGGCATACACGTGGCTCAGTCCTTTACCTTATTTGGATCTTTGGGCTCATTTTTGATCCTTCTTAGTGGAGAAGGCTTCCCTGAGCACCCCGTTGTGTACAACAGCACCCTACCTCCTCACACTTACCCCCATAATCTGCTTTATCTTTCCTCATACCACTTATCACTACTAGATATATATTTGGTGGTTTCTTTATCACCTGTTTCCTTCCACTAGACGTAAGCCCAACAAAGGCAGGAACTTTATTGTTTGCAGTTATAAAGCCTAGAACACTGCCTGACCCTTAATAGATGCTTGGTTTTTTGTTTGTTTGGATTTTGTTTTTAAGTAGGCCCCATGCCTAACATGGAGCCCAGTGTGGGGCTTAAACACATGACCCTGAGATCAAGGCCTGAGCTGAGATCATGAGTCAGTCGCTTAACCGACTGACCCAACCAGGCATCCTGCTTGATATTTTAAATGAATTAACAGATATTTAATAGATTTTATTTTTAAAAAAATTTTATTTCTTTATTTGAGAGACAGAGAGAGCCTGAGCAGGAAGGGGGGTGGTGGTGGGGAGAGGGAGAAGCAGATTCCCCACAGAGAAGGGAGCCCAATGTGGGACTTGATCCCAGGACCCTGGATCATGACCTGAGCAGAAGGCAGATGCCCAAATGACTACACCACCCAGGCACCCCTAATTAACAGATTTTAAATGGAGTTATATGTGTGGTGTGTGTATGTATTGTTTTGTTTTGTTTTAAGATTTTGCTTATTTATTTACGTATTTGAGAGAGAGAGCACATGTGCATGTATGAGTTGGAGCTAGGTTAGCAGACGGGGTGGGAAAGGGAGAGAGAATCTGGAGCCGACTCCACACTGGGCATGGAGCCCTACATGGGGCTTCATCTCAAGACCCTGAGATTGTGACCCCAGCAGAAACCAAGATTGGATGCCTAACCGCTGAGCCATCAGGTGCCCCTATGTGTTGTGTTTTTTAAATCCACTCCTGGGGGCTTCTGACTCTGTCTGAGAAGCATGTGACTCTTGAGCTCAGGGTCATGAGTTCGAGCCCTATGTTGGGCATAGAGATTACTAAAAAAAAAAAAATTTTTTTTTTAACGCACTCCTGGAGAACCAGGGAAATGAATGAGACGGTAAAAGAGATATACAGTTAACTCTTGAACAATGCAGGGGTGGGGGCGTGAACCCCCGCAATAATCTATTGTGGACTGGAAGCCTATTGGTAACATAGTGACCACATATTTCAGAGGTTATAAGAATTATACACTGTATTCTTACGCTAGAGTAAACTAGGGGCACCTGGTGGCTCAGTTGTTAAGCATCTGCCTTTGCCTCAAGTCATGATCCTGGGATCCTGGGATCAAGCCCCTGCATTGGGCTCCCCGCTGAGCAGGAAGCCTGCTTCTCTCTCTCCCTCTGCCTGCTGCTCCCAGAGCTTGTGCTCTCTTCTATCTCTGTCAGATAAATAAATAAAACTTTAAAAAAAATAGATTAAGCTAGAGGGAAAAAAGTGTTATTAAGAAAATCATAAGCAGGGGAGCCTGGATGGCTCAGTCAAGTTAAACATCTGCCTTTGGCTCAGGTCATGAGCCCCTGTTCAGTGGGGAGCCTATTTCTCCTTCTGCCTGTCACTCCCCCTGCTTGTGTGCTTTCTCTCTCTCTGACAAGTAAATAAATAAAATCTTAAAAAAAAAAAAAGGAAACAGTTTGCTGGCTCATCAGGAGTTAAAATAAACACTGAAGTACAATACAACCCAGCAATTTCATTCCTAGGTGTACACCCCCCAAAAAATTGAAAACAGGAACTCAAAAATAATATATGTACATACACATTCATAACAGCAGTACTCGCAGTAGCCAAACAATGGAAACATCCCAAATGTCCATAAGTGGGTGAACAGATAAACAAAATGTATATTTGGACAATGGAATATCATTCAGTCATAAAAAAGAGTGAGGTTCTGATACATACCATCATGAATGAGCCTCAAACACAGGATGCTAAGTGACAGAAGCCAGACACAAAAGGCCACAGAGTATATGATTCCATTTATATGAAACACCCAGAACAGGCAAACCCATAGAGACAGAAGGCAGATTGGCGGTTGCCAGGGGCTGGGGGAAGGGAGAACGGGGAGTGACTGCTAATAGTTCCCGGGTTGCTCTGGGGGTGGAGGAGTGTGTGAGCATTTTGGAACTCAACAGAGGTGGTGTTTGCACAGCACTGCAAATGTACTAAATGGCACTGAAGGTTCACTTTAAAATGGTTAATTTTGTGTTATGTGAATTTCACTTCAATTAAAAAAAACCGTTTGGGCTTCACGTTGGATCTTTTAATTAGCGCAACCTTGACTTTCATTATGAAATAGTTAGCATTTTTGCAAAGACTCAGCGATAAAAAGGATTATTGTGTCTCCGTAGAGAACACAAATTACAAAATTTCTAGGGCAGAGGGGACAAAACAGGGTTCCAACTCAGGAAGGAAACGCCATTCATCTTATTCTCCTTCTTCTTCTGGTAAATATATACCACTAAAGAATCTTGAGACTTAATTCAGTATTAAATTGAGCTCCTCTTCTGTTGACACGTTCCCCCTTTGCCTTTCCTATTTACCCCAGCCCAGCGTACCGCCTATGGCACACTCCCGCCGGTACTCCCGCCGGTCCCACACTGGCACCCATTCTTTCCTTTCTCCCAGAATACTGGTTTTGTTCCGGCACTTCCCTTCCCCCACGCAGCACTGAGCCCCAAGGAAACTGAGCCCAGCCCTCAGAAATGTCTAGTCTTGGGAGAATCCATTCCCCTTACCAGTGACTGGCTCAGGTACAACCATGTGACCCAAATCTCATGAATGAGGTATCGGGGAAGTTTGGTGGTCTGCTGGTTTAAAAATGATGCCCTACACATCCTCTGATAGGTCTCCCCTTTGAGAAGCTGAAGCTGGGGGTGCCTGGCTGGCTCGGTAGGTAGAACATGCCACTCTTGATCTCCAGGTCGTGAGTTCAAGCCCCATGTGTGGCGAAAAGGGGGACACCTGGGTGGCGCAGTGTGTTAAGCCTCTGTCTTCGGCTCAAGGTCCTGGGATCGAGTCCCACATCGGGCTCTCTGCTTGGTGGGCAGCCTGCTTCCTCCTCTCTCTCTGCCTGCCTCTCTGCCTACTTGCAATCTCTGTCTGTCAAATAAATAAATAAAACATCTAAAGATAAAATAAATTTAAAAATTTTTTTTAAAAAGTGAAGCTTAACTCTAGTCCCCTTGTGACTGGGTTGGACTTCGTGACTAGCTTCAAACATATCAAACATGGCAGAAATGGTGATTGGTCACTTCCAAGATTTGGTTACTAAGAAGTCTTCGGCTTTCATCTTGGGCAGGCGCTCTCACTTTCTCTTCCTCAGACAGTTCACTCTGGCAGAAGCCAGCTGTCATGTCAGAAGGATACTCCCACAATTTATGGAGACGCCCACGTAGCGAGAACCAAAGCCTCCTGCCACAGCCAGGGAGGAACTGACACCGGCCAGTGTGAGCTCCTGAATGAGCTTGAGAAGAACAGGTGTCATCCCATCCAATAAAAATCATACCCACTCAGGGCGCCTGGCTGGCTCTGTTGGAAGAGCATGCGACTCTTGGTCTCAGGGTCCTGAGTTCAAGCCCCATACTGGGGTGGAGCCTACTTTAAAAAATAAAAAAATCATCCCCACTCCTCCCCATGAGTCTCCATTTCAAGTGGCACCAAAGGCTTATTGTACAAATTGGCTGAAGAATGTATTAGACTTGGGGACCCAGTCCCTCTCCATCTCTTAGCTCTGCTATCCTCCGTGTTGACTACATCCCCAGACAAGTCCTCCTTACATGGTAGCAAAGATGGCTCCCTACAACTCCAAGCTTCCATTCTGACACTGGCAATCCCCGAAGACAGGATCACCACAAAATTCCTAGAGCCAATGCTCATTGGGCAGAACTGGGTCCCATGTTCTTTTATTAACCTATTTCTGTGGCCAGGGGGTTAGAACCCGTGGACTGGCCACGCCAAATTTCTTGGAGTCATATAGACAAGATCGCCGTAACCTGATCCTATTCTCTTTCCATCAGAGAATGGAGGGCTGCCTGTATTAGTTTCCTGTTGCTTCTATAACATGTTGCCACAAGTTTGGTGGATAAAAACCACACACAACGTCTTAGAGTTATGGGAGTAAGAAATCCACAGTGAGACTTATGGGGCTAACTCCAAGGTGTTAACGTGCCTCGTTTCTTCTGGAGGCTCTAGGGGAGAATCTGGTCCTTATCTTTTATTCTTCCGTTGCCATTCCCATGCCTTGGCTTTTGGCCCTACATGGCCTTTGCTCCCTCTGCTTTTGATTCCACCTCACCTCCTACTGCTCTGGTCTCCCACCTCCCTCTGATAGGGATCTTTGTGACTGCATTTAGGTCTCACCTGGACAAATCAGGATAACCTCCCCATCTGAAGATCATCAACTTAATCACATCTGCAGAGGCCATTTTGCCATATAAGGTAATACGCACAGGTTCAGGCGATGAGGATGTGGCCATGTTTGGCCATGACGGTACCAAACACACGACACCCCCCCCCCCCCCCCTTCAACCAGCTGGGCCTCCCTGCGAGCTCTCAGGATCCACTAGGCACTTCCTTCCCTCTGTTCCTTTGTTCCTGCTGTTTCCTCTGCTGCAGGACCGGCCCACCCCTTCTACCTGCCAATCTCCATACTTGGATTTCAAGGCTTAGCTCAAATGACACTTCTCTTTTGTAGCTTTCCTTAAGCCCCACAACCGGGGAGAATGAAGCGCACCCTTTCTCATTTTCCCAGAGTGAAACAGTTTATGACAGCGAACCATGGTATACTGGTTTACACATCTGGTCACTTACTCGACAGTGAAGTCTGTAGGCATAGGGACTTCTGCTTGATCATCTTCATGGCTCCAGCTCCTAACACGTAGCTCGTGGCCCTTAACAGGTGCAAAGGAAGTATTTAGTGAGTCCAAAAGCAGTTTGTGAAATCCATCAAGATTTTTTGAAGTCCCAGTTTGTAATGGGATGGCTTTATGACAGATGTCAGCACTTCCATCCACCAGGCCCTACCTTCCTGACCCCTCATTTGCACAATAGCACCCTTCCTTTCTCTGGGGGCATTCTGTTCCCCACACAAGGTGGTCATGGTCACATTGCCCTAAAGGACACAGCACTGTGACAGATGGCCAGTCAGAGTCAGGGTGGTTATCCCAGATAGGGGCATGTGCCCCAGACTGGGCTAAAGGAAATGAAGTCATGGGATTCTACACGGAGGATGGAGATAGAAGGTGCTGGTGAGCCAGTGTGAGCAGCACCCAGAGCCATGCGGGTTCCCGCCCTCCTCATCAGCCTCCACCTGGAGGAAGCCTGCATGTGGACGGGAAAGTGAGATCAGTCTGAAGGAAAACCGAGCTCCGGGTGGTTAGTGAGCTGGCCAGGTGTGGGACCACAGTTCCTAAGGCCACCCCCACCCCTGAGCTTCCCTTAATGAGAGCTAAGCAATTCCTCTTTTTTGCTTCTGTCATTTGGGGTTGGATTTCTGACTTGTGCCCAAATGACCTTGACTAATACGGGCCTTAAGTTTGTAAGATATCATGGCCTAACACACCGTGCACTGTAGACACCCAGCAATAGGACTGTAGTTGGGCTGGGTATCTTCCCAATGTCTGGGATGCAGGAAAGAGAAGGTAAAGTAGTGAATTTCCTTGTCGGCGAATTTATTTGTCATTTTCTTGACAAATACTTTGTGATGATCTGTGACCTGGGGGAACACCCTGAAATGGCACTTGGGGACACAGTATATTAGTCAAGACTTTCAGTGACAGAAAATCAGAAGAACCTGGATTAAGAGGGAAAAAAAAGTGGGGGGAGAGGGAGGATAGAATTTATTGGCTTATGTAACTACAAAGTCCAGGAATAGGGCTCATTTCTGGCATAGCTGGATCCAGTCCCTCTCCATTTCTCCCCTCTCCTTTTTGCTGTATTGATTTTATTCTCAAGTGCTCTCTTTCCACATGGCAGAAAAGACGGCCACCAGCTCCAGATTTATTACCAGCAAAGAAGGAATGTGAAATGTATTGAGGGAAATAAGGGACTCTATCAATTAGGAATGCTTTAGTCTGTAAGTAATAGAATAACCTACTAATGGGACTTAGTGATAAAAGTTTATTTATTGCATGCTGTATGGAGGTAAGCAATTTCAGTGTTGGTTTGGTGATTCAACTACGTCATCAAGAACCTGGTTCTTTCTTACTTTCTGCTCTGCCATCCTTAGCATGTCTGCAACATTGTCCCTCTGAGTCACAGAATGGCTGCTGTGACACCAAGCATCACAGCCTCACACAGCAGCATTCTGAGAAGGAAGGAAAGAAGGAAGGCAGGAGCCAGGAACAAAAGGAACTTTCTCACTTTCACCTTTTTTATCTCAGGGGGTAAAATCATTTCCAGAAACCCCCAGCGGACTTTACTCTCCATCTCATTGGCCATAATCTCACCAGATGACCATCCCTGTCCATACCAATCCTATGACTGGCTACAACCAATTATGATTTCATCTATTTGCTAAGAGAGCAGCATGACTGTCTCAAAAGCCAACCTCTTTGAGTTTCTGGGGTGGCGAGGTCCAACCCCATTCTTGGGAGATGAGCCATGGTTGGCCTCATGGAAAGTGAGGGAGTCTCCTGGAGGGCTTCTGGACTGGATCTTTGGTGAAGTTGTTGAGCCGCTCATCTAATCAATCCAGAACTGGACCTACCTCCGTTCTTACCTCGTGAGATAAACCCCCCATCCTGTTCAGTTGGGATTCTATTACTTGTACCTGAAGGCATCTCACAGACTCATTCCTCTAACCAGCAGCATTTGCTCCAGGCAGTTTTCTCCAGACTTGGTTTCCTGCTCCAAAGACAGAGGCCACAGGGCAGGCCAGTCCACTCTGTCCTTCCAAGGTCCATCTCAGCTGCCACCTTGTCCCTAAAGCCATTCCTGGCATGCTTGGTCACAATCACCCTGACCTCTCCTGAACCCCTCAGACATTTTGTTCCTTCTTCCTGTTGCCTGTCCCCATTCACTCTATTAAAGTCCTGCAGATTCTAGGGGAGGGGCTGGGTGCTGGCATTGTCCAGGCAAGGCTGCCCCTTGCGTGCCTTCTATCATGCAGAGTGTGCTTGGCTTTACTCTGCCCGGCCCTTTTCCATTCCCTCCTTCCTTCATTCCATCCAACAGTCCCATGTTGAGGAGCTTCTCTGGGCCAAACCTTGTGCAGATGAGGAAAAATGGTCCCCACCTTCAAAATGCATATCATCTAGCCAGGGGACAGTGACAGAGATAAGCACAGCGGCCACTAACACAGGTTGGGGTGAGAAATGCTGACATGGAGACCACTATTTGTGCCCACCGAGCTAAGCTAAGCACCGGTTCCTTTAATCCTCCCACAAATCTTCTGAGGGGCAGCTCTTACTACTATTGCCATTTTGGAGATGAAATCACTGCTCTGAGATGTCACGTAACTTTCCCTAAATCACTTAACCAGGTAGTAGCAGAGCTGGGATTTGAACCCAGGCCCCGGGCACAAACTTCTAAATGCACTGCCTGTCCAGGCTCGGGGGCAGACTGGCCAGATCTCCGTTTGTGAAGAGAGGCCCTGAGCCCACCCTTCCTGCACAGCCACAGACAGAACCAGCCCTGCCGTCACTGGATCTTGGACTTTTCCACCTCTAGACCACAAGACAACACATTTCTGTTGCTGAAGCTGTTTGGTTTGTGGCACTCTAACGGCTGTGTGCTAGCAGACAAACACACCAGTGGAGGTCTCAAGGGAGCTAGAAGGGAAGGATAGGGAGGGAGGGAGCTGTGAGGTGAGCCTGGAAAGGCAGGTCAGGGCCAGATCACCCAAGACCGCGTAGGCCCAGGCAAGACTTTGGATTTTACTCTGAGATCCAGAGAATCACGGATGGGCTTTATAACTGCCATAAGTGGGGGTGTTGGAAGGGGGCAGGAGTCACGGTGGAAAGACCAGCAAGGAAGCCACTGCAACTGGAGCTCAGGGCAGGGTTGAGGCCACAGGTAGAAATTTGGGGATGGGATTTCACGGCATCAAGATGGTCTTTCAAACCACAGGACCTGGTGAGCTCACTGAGAGAGGAGAAGGAAGACGGAGGCCAGGACCCATCCCTGAGAACCCCTCTCTTTCTGAGAGCTGGTGGAGATGACCAGGAATGAATCATGATTGCTGGTGTGGAGAGAAACCGCAGCCTGGGGAGGCCAGGCTCATCCCGGAGACAGGGAGGGCCCTCAGGAGGACATAGTGCTTGGTCAGGTAGACTGCAGGAATAGGAAATGGCTGGGGGAAGGGAGCAGCTGCCAAGCTTTCAGAGGGAATGGAAGCAAAGACCCATGGGTCAGTGTCCCAGAATAACAAAGTACCACAAACTGGGGGTGCTTAGAACAAATAGAAGTTGATTCTCTTATAGTTCTGGAGGCCAGAAGTCCAAAGCAAGCCTCTTTTGTACACAGTCAGCCAGGGAGGCATCTGTACCTACCCTCCTTGAAGCAGCCCTTCCCTCCTGACACTATTTCATCCTAGTATTTACATTTTCTAAAATTCCATACAATTTCGTTTGTTTGTAGGGCAGCAATGACGGGGACAGTTGTATCTGCTGCTGGAGCCCCAGAACCCTGATGGGGTGTGGCACTTAGTAGGCCCTCAAGTAATTACTGAGAGAACAAATCAACCATATAGAAACTATATGCCTAGAAAACACTAGAAGAAACACCCCAAAGTGTTAAATGGTTTCATCTGTTGAAATGAGACTACTTTTACTTTTCCTCTCTATATTTTTCTGCTTTAAAAATAAAGCATTCTATTTTTGGGGGTAGATGGAAATGCTCTGTATCTTGATTTGGGTGGTGATTACGCGGACGTGGACAACTGTCAAAACTCACCCAACCGAATGCTTCAGACTTGCATTCTCTTGTATGCTAATTATATCTCAAAAATTTAAAAAAACCATACAAGCAATATACGAATAATATACGTGTATCTCAAAATACAATGCTCTTGCCATTATCTTACAGCATTTAAAATATATAATTATAAACAGGATAATAGGTATTGCATCTGTATTCTAAATTAAATTTCACTTGTTACAATATCAAAAAAAAAAAAAAAAAGAAGAAAAAGGTTTTGGATAACCTTTACATGCGGACACAGACAGACCAGTCTATACCTGCCAAGTTAACACTGCTTTGTAACACCCCCCCGGGAGTTCATAAAAAATGTGTTCCAGGCTTTCCCTCTCCACTGATTCTGTAATAAACTGAAGCCGCAAGCTAAACTGATCCCTTCAGAATCTAGTTTCCAGTTAGCCTGTTTATTCCTGCTGGTGCCTCTGGGGGCAGTAACTGAGTCTACACTCTCGAAGAAAGGACTCCTTAGGGTCTAGACAGTTTTGTTCCAGAAGCAACTTTTCCAGCCAGGGAAGCACCCCGGCTTCCATGAAGCTCTGTAAAACAGAACTGAGATGTCAGCTTAAATGGTTAGGCCCCGAGCCTCTCCGGGGTGACAGGGCCACAACAGGCTATTGGAATAAAGTGATTTCCCATAGCTGGCCCTTGGGTGGAGTGGGGGAAAACCACTGGCGTGGTTTTCTTCCTCCTTCTTTATCAGCTCTGGCTCAGGCCCAGTGGAAATGGGAGAGGAGACAGAAAGTTCCATGGGGAGAGGGAGGCTTGCAGAAGGCAGGGAGAAGAGACCATTTTACTCACGCCAAAGTGGCCTCAACTCCATACTCTGCTCCTTTCCTAAGGCAACCACAAAACGGGGACTTGGGAGCTGTGTCCTTTCTGTCCCCACATCCCAAGGTTAGAGGGGCCAGTCGAGTGGAGTGGCGAGGAGCCCAGAGTCTGGACTCAGGCAATGCTGGGATTGAGCATGGCCCTAGTTAGGGATCCCCGATGTGAGCTCAGCCAGTTCTGAGATGCCTCCCGCCGGGCCTGGGTTTCTCCGTTGGTACAGCGGGGTAGCTCTACCTACCTCACAGGCTGGCGTGCGCTACTGAACGGAACCATGCACAGGAACTGTGGTCCGGTCAGCAGGAATTCAACAAACGTGCATTAGTCCTTGGAATCAGGTGCATCAAATCAGGGCAGAGTGTGCTCCCGTCTCTATCGCTCAGCGAGTGGAGGAGAATCCTCTTAATTCTGCGCTTCTCATTCTCTCCTGGCTTTGGGTCCTACTAAAGAAACCAGAGGTTCCGGGTCTGCCCGTCTGTATTGCCTACTTAGGGGTTACCGGTGCTGGAAAAGAGGTCTCTCCTGGGGATGTTCTTCTAGGTTGTTCCAAGTCAACGTGGGTTCACACAGGCTAACAGTAACTCAATGAGTTCTTAGCGTCAATTACCTCCATCCTCACACGAATGTTATCTCAGCAGGTGAAAAGAAAACTGTTTTTAAGGGCTCACCAAAAAGCATTCTCCTGAGGAGGGCTTGGAGAGGAGAGAGGCGGGGCTAGATGTAGGCTCTTTTTCTCAGGATTATTCTGGTTCTAAAAAGCAGCGGAACATTCTTATTTACAAGAGCGAGGGGAAAGGGGGCCGTGGGGAAAGGAGCACCGAGCCTACAGGAAGAAAGTGAGAAGGGAGAGCTTTGGCGCTCCTCGGGCCAGAGCTAGGAATCTAGCCAAAGGGAGAGTGCACGATTGGCAGCAGCCTAGAGATCCTGTATGGACTTTTAGGAAAGCTTCTGGGCTGCAGCACGGGGCCTCCTCCATCGGGGCCAGGAGAGTTCTGGCAGCAGCCCCCGGCCCAGGCATGTTCCCACATAATTGAAGTCGAATGTGCTTGGGGGGAGGGAGGATGGAGGAGGCCTCGGAGTTCCTGGCGGCTGAACCTCCACGTTTTGCATTTGGCCCTGTTTGGGATCGAAGCCAGTGAGTGTTGATTTTCTGCAGCATGGAAACAAATGCAACGAAGCTGTTTTCCTGAGGCATGCATTTTGAAAAGAGGATTTTAATTTTTTCCCCAAGGACAGGTGGGGCCGGGACGTTGGTGGGGGGGTGCGTTGTGACGTGGCTCTTCTGTTGCTGTCTTTTCTGCAAACGCTTTTGCGCTCATAGTTTCTGTGTGAGCACAAACGTATCAGTTAGAATGTGTGAGGGGGCATGGCCACGACTTAAGGCTAAGTCTTTCACAAAAGATAATTCCTGGAAAATGCTGCTGGAGGACCCTCTGGCTGTGTGTGATAAGTCACAATTTGTTTGCTCTCCGCTGGAGGGTTTCCAGGAGAGCGGCTCTCTTGTTCCTCCTAAAATTTTCCATGGACTCTCCTTCGTTTCTCGGTCTTTCTCTGTGATCTTGCTCTGCTGCCCCCGAAATTAGTTCGTGTTCCTTCTTTTCAGTTAGCACCGAGGTCTTTTGGAGCCTAACCGTTACGTTAGTGGTATTAAAGTGACACCGTCTGGTTTTTCAAGTGGTGGAGACTCATCATTCTTTTAATGGCACTCAACTGTGCCCAGCCCTCTAGGGAAAAGTCTGGACTCTGGGCCCATTGGGCCATACCCAACGGACTGAGAATCTGCGATCACTAATCGATTCTGCTGGAGGGGTTTCAGTAAGGAAATGGGCATAAGGGCAGATTTGGTCTGGGACTTTCTGCTCCCTCCAGATGAAAGATGGCGAAAGACATCTCCACAGAGGCCAGGCCAGTAGTGATTCTTGCATTCAGCATTTATGCTCAGTGCTAGAGCTCTGCTTTTATCTTTCGAGAAGAATTCCACATCAGCCATATTATACAGGACACTAGCCTCTCTGCATTTATTACGAGGCTGGGTTTGAAAGGAGTTTTGGGTCAGGGGATTTAGAACCCAGCCTGAAAAAAAGCAAAGCTGCTTTAGTTCACTTTAGCGCACTTGGTAATTAGCCTCAGAGTAACAAACGTTATCTGCACCAGCACAGCTCCGTGCCAAGTACCAAAACCACATTTTCCAGATTATTCCAGTGAGAAGTTTTTGACCCAAAGCAATTCAACATTGGGCCCCAAAGACCACGATCATCTTGTATAAAACAACAGATTGTTCATCTCTCCCCTGGCCTTCTTTAGTACATCAAGAATGCAAAATCCAGATTAAGAACCAAATGCAGAGTCCCCTTCACGCTCGCCTAAGCTTCCAGAATGACAGTAAGAGACTGTGCCATGTGCATGAAAAGTATACTAGCTAAAATGATGCTGAGATAGTTTTGGCTTCTGGGAGTGCAGCTTTCTAAATGTATGTCTAATAGAACCTAATATTGTTAAGTGTCTGAGCATTCCAGGGAGGGCAGGAATCCCAAGGAGACAGGGAAAAAAGGGTTACCAGTAAGTGGTAAATGGTTACCATTACCTTTAAAAGATGAAAAGAAGGCATAAAGGAGTCAGTTACTACATTAATCAGGATAAAGAGTCCACAAGCCCTCCCCATGCCCCTCTTCAAAAGAGGGTAAAAAATAAAAGAAGTTTTATATAACTTCCCTGAGGTCTCCTAATGCACCAATGCCAAAATGTTTGTTTGCTCCAGGCTGAGGGCAGTGCAGGGTGGAAATGAACTTCACGTTGCACAGGATGAGACACTTGGCTTTGGGGCAAAACAGGGTGGGGAGGTTCCTGAAGGGAAAGGCTTTTCTCCCTAGTACTGCTTTACTCTTGCCTGCCATTTAAAAATTTTTAACTTTTTTTTAAAAAGACTCCATTTATTTATTTGACAGAGAGACACACAATGAGAGAGGGAACAGAAGCAGGGGAAGTGGGAGAGAGAGAAGCTGGCTTCCTGCTGAGCAGTGAGCCCGACATAGGGCTAGATCCCAGGACCCCGGGATCACGACCTGAACTCTTAAAGGCAGAGGCTTAATGACTGAGCTACCCAGGCGCCCCTAAAAATTTTTTAACTTTTAAAAAAGTTACATCTGGGGGTGCCTGGGTGGCTCAGTAGGTGGGATATCTGGCTCCTGGTTTTGATCTCAGGGTCCTTGGATCCAGCCCCAGTCAGGCTCAGTGCTCAGCGGGGAGTCTGCTTGAGGATTCTCTCCTTGCCCTACTCCCCCTCCCCCACCGTCCCCCACCCACCCCCACACATATGCTCGCTCTCAAATAAATCTTAAAAAAAGAGAAAAAAAGCTACATCTGTTGGTGTAGACACTATGCAGATATTCTCGGACTCCCACTTCAAGAACCTTCACAGGCAAGAATGAAAAGGGCTGGCCAGAGGCAGAAGCTTGTCAGAGAACACTGGGTATCTTCCTAAACTCGCTTAAGGTGACAGCCAGGTCTTTGAGCAGTGTAGACATCCCCCAGCACCATGAAGGAACAGGAGCTGGGTCAGGAGAGACTCCTGAAAAATCTCCCTTCTGCTGCCAAGAAATTAACGCAGCAGAATTCAATGCAGCAGTTAACTCAGCTTTATCCCTGAGAAGACGAAATCACTCTCCTCAAATGTGAGAGCGACTTTCCTTTTTTAGATAAGCGCATTGACTTCATCATGTGAGCCCGTCTGCCACCAGCGCAAGCAACGTGGCAGAGCACACAGCAGCCAAATCTCAAGGGTAGTATTGTAACTTGTGTATCCCGACTGTACCAGGAGAGGGGTTTCCAAGTGATGACAGAAGGTTGTTCATTTGTGATTTGCCAAGCACTCCACACTACCGGCTGGCTGGTTCGTTTCCTAGCCCTCTTGCTGAGGACAAGCTCCCTGGGCAAGCACGGAGCTGGGAGTTGCTTTGGGGCTGTGCCTTACCCAGTGTATCCTAACCAGGCACATCTGGGGCAGTTTCAAAAAACAGAGCAGTCTCAGTTTGCAATAGGCCCAGGAAAGAGTCTCCAATGTGTATATTGATTGCTTTCCATTTGCCAAAGAGTTGGGTGCTGGGTCTAGGCCTATCCCGAGCCTCTGAATTCAGATAATTCTCCTTATTCTACTTTTTATGAGTTTGGGAAGTTGGAGCAAAGGGGTGGAGAGATGAATGATCTAGCTGCTCACTCTAGTGCTGAGGTGATGATTTTTAATGCTTCTTTTAAATCCAGGTCACTGATACCTTCTTAGGTTATGTAGATAGAAGCTCCCAAGAAAATGTCAATCAGAGAGACACAAATTTCACACAGGGCAGAATCATTTCAAAGTTTGGTTATTTTAATGGAATTTCATTGTTCAAAGTAGAATGGATATATTAAGTGGTTCATTTCCATCCTGAAGAAAACACGAACAGTTTCTATCTTATTGTAATTTTGCCAAATTCAAACATGACTCTTTGACCTTTATCAAAGACATTTTCTTAATGTATCTTGATAAGATTCTTTATTCTGGAAAAAAATTTTTAAACCTTCAGGTAGTTTGGAAACATTTGCCTATTTGCTCATTCCTCTGGCACAGCCTTTCAGACCACTTAGCTCACCTGTACCGAAGATCTCTGTTTTTCTAGCTGGTGGTAGGGCTGCGTGATGGAGGTGATCATGGGAAAATAAGGAGCGAGCAAGCTTTGTCAACTACTTCTAATTCCCTTAATTAGTATGCTACAATCCACCCCAGCTTCTGCAAGGTCAGACATGCAAGACAAGTACTTGGCCAAAAAAGCAGGATTCTAACTAGTGTAAAAATAGATTTTAAATAAAATAGAATCTCTATAGGAAAGAGAATTAGGTTATGCTTTACATTCCCGCTCTTGCCTTAAGATCTCTGTATATGTAAGTCCAAGGGGGACTTGTAGAGTGGGTCTACCCTAAGTAAAAATTGAGAATGTCTGAGGTACATTCATTTTGCAAAGTTACAGGTGAGGTTTTTTGGGAAATGCTATAGCACATCCCACAAAAATGGATGGTGATTAACAATACAGTTTGTGTGCTAACAAGTAACATGAAAGACATTTAGGCCAAAGGGGATGAGGCCTAACCATAGGCTAAAAAACAATGAAAATGTGATCATCTGAAAACTCTGGCTAATTCTGAAGCAGAAAACAAACCCCGTCATTTAACAGCATGTCTTGTTAACCTATCTAGCTACCTCTTTTGGAAGCTTCAATTCCAACACGGGTCTTACTTTAAGTTTGCTCAATCACTGTGTATTACGAATTACTTGACGTTGAGGTTTCTAGAGAAAGTACACAGCCCCTCTGTTGGCTCACAACAAGTACCGTGTGACTGCTTTAAAGGGGCTCTGTTAAAATGCCAATCTTCGGATTTAGAAACAGCGTTTGGTTGTATCTTGAAAGCATCACTGAAAATCTGCCCAAGGTCCCTCTAGCCGCAACCTGAACATGCAGCCCGATCTTTTGTAAACATTCAGAAAACACTGATCCCAGCAAAATACACAATCAGCTAGTCAGAGGCCTCACTCCGCATTTTCACACGGATGATAAATCTGCTTGCTGATTCTTGCTGGATGCTAGGAAATCCACTCTCACAGTTGGGTCTTAGAGCAACCCTTCAGCCTCCTCCTTACGTGAGGTTCACAATGTGGTGTGGAGTCATCGAAAACAAAACCTAGAAGCGCCACCATTTTTCCTACCCTGGGTCTGCTCGGCCTGCGTGGGATATTTGTTTTTCCTGGCTAGCCCTGGAGCAAGAGGTGGCCGCTGGTGACAGGCTAGTGACTAACGGTTTACAGGCCTGGCCTCTTCTCATGGGACCTTCAACCAATTCTTCAATTCCCAGATGCAGGGAGGGATGACAATGACAGGCGACTAATGCTAGGGAATTTGCGTAAATCCTCAGTGGCCAGTGCAAACCTCTCTTTAAAGCAGCTGCTATGACCTCAGGTAACGTGACCTTTGAGGTTCCCCGAAAAAAAAAAAAAAAAAGTCGTCTTCTTGAACCAGACCCCAGAAGTGAATGTCAAATACACCAACTCAATAAATACAATGGAAAAATGCGCAGCAGAGCTGGGGCTTCTATCAAGTAGGAAGGCAAAATGGCCATGAGAGGGCCTGAGGCTAGTGAACTATCATGGTGGGCAATGGCAGCCAGCTCT
Organism: Meles meles; assembly: GCF_922984935.1. Taxonomy (NCBI): domain Eukaryota; kingdom Metazoa; phylum Chordata; class Mammalia; order Carnivora; family Mustelidae; genus Meles; species Meles meles. Next base: position 11,808,476 of record NC_060077.1, on the reverse strand, counting down.
GAAGCCCCAGCCCATCTCGCTGCTCCGCGGCCGCCGGGCTGCAGTCCCTGCAGCGCACGCCCGCAAAGAAAAGACCCAAACAACGGCGGCTCCGTCCTCAATTGTACTTGCTCAAGGTCCACCCTCACACTGGAGCCCCAGCGCACCCCCGCCGCGCCAGGGAAAACAGTCTCAGGAACGTCTGTTTCCCAGAGGTCACTTGCCCCTCTTGCTGCGGCCTTTCCTGGAGGGCAGCTTCCCACTGCTCCCTGAAGAGGGGGGGCTGGAGGCCGAGGCCATGGCGATGTTGATCTGTCCCTCCTGGATTTCCTGCCGGGTCTCAGCAGGCAGGTGGTTGATCTTCTGCTGTGCCTCCAGGTAGAACATGACGTCACGCAGCTGCTCCTGGATCTCCGTGATCTGCAGATCCTTCTGGTCGCAGGTCTCCTTCAACACCCTCTCCTCCTCCTTCAGTTTGTTCTGCAGGAGGACCTGGTTGGCCCGCAAACACTTGTTCATTTCCTGCTCCTCTTTGAGCTCTGTGGTAAGTTTGGCTACTTTCGTGTTTAGTTGGGTGCACCTTTTGCAAGACAAAGGAAGACAAAAGCATGGTTTTCATTTGCTGACATGGTCCCCTTTCTGCTCTGGGATTGAACAGAGGCGCTGTGATCTCAGAATCCATTGAGGGACTGGACTCCTCCCTCCTGTGGTGGAAGGAGATTGGTTTGCTGCCACTGCAACAGCTTTACAAAGCAAGGATTTTGCTCAAGTTAACAGCATGGCTTCGGGACAATTTTTCTAAGCATCAGATATTTTTCAACTGCAGAAACGATTCTGTGATTCATGATAAAACTCCTACCGCTTCTCTGTTTTGCAGTCTGTGGTTAAATAGGTGTCTCAGAGATAACAGCTACGATAAAGAAGTTATGAGGAAAAGTGACATTCTCCGAGAGTCAAGTGCACTGACCTCACTGCATTTGCTGGAGGAGAGTTTTCAAGGAGAGGAGCGCCCTATTCTCGATGCTCAATCTTACTCAGAAGTAAAAAATTACAAATTAAAATACCACCTGGGATCCCATTTTTATGTATCAGAATACCAGCGAGCTCCGATGCGGGGAAAGAGGGACTTGCACGCATTGGCACTGGAGCATGAACTGCTACAAACTCTCTAGAAGTCACCTTGGCAATACCGATAAAAATAAAAATCTCACCCTGCCTTCTGCCACCCCTATTCCAGGAATTTATCCTACAGAATATATCCCATAGCACATATTTCAGATCACACTGAAAGAAACATGGAGAAAATGCTCACTGCAACAGAGTTTAGAGTAGTCTATGACTTGAGACAACTTAAACATCCATCAATAGGGAACTGGTTAAAATTATTATGGGACCTCCAGACAATGGAATACTGTGCCGCCTTTATGAAGATCAAGATAGATCTAGATGTACTAATATGAAAAAAAAACCCTCTAAAATAGAGTATTTTACCAAACAGAATACTTAATATTATTTTTTTAAGAGAAAAGATTATGTATGTGAGATGTTTATACAGGTACAGCAAAAGATTTGGAAGAGGCAATAGTCACTGGTACCACTAATTAATAATGGTAACCTTTAGATAGACAGCATGATCTACAGGGTGGAAAAAACCTTCCAGTTTTAATTCTTTCATATAGTCTGTTAGGGAGCTGAAAGTATAGGACAGTATTTTAATTTCTCTTAATGCCGTAGTGTTGTTTTTACAGAAGTTAAAAACACACACACACACACAAAAAGTCTTTGAGCGCCTGCTGGCTCAAGAGCACGTAACTCTTGATCTCAGGGTTGTTAAGTTTGAGCCCCCATGTTGGGTGCAGAGACTGCTTACAAAGAAAATGTTTAAAAGAAACAAAACAAAACAACTTTGGTGAAGGGTATTGTGGCTGATGAAAAAATTTTGAAACAGATAATGGCAACAGGAGCAGGATGTTGTGAATGCCATTTAAGGTCACTGACAAATTTCATGTTTTATAGATTTTGCCACAATACAAAACAAACAAACAAACAAAAACAAAACTATTACAATAATCCTTACTTTTGAATAGGGGGAAAACAGGTAAAGGGGAAATGGGAACTTTTTGCACAATCTTGGTAGCCTCTGCAAAGTTGCATTTCTTCCACAATAAAGGTTTATTTAAAACAAAAACAAAACAAAAAACAACTTTTAAAGCTATATCCTCCTTAAATTTATTTTTTAACTATTTGTCTGGAGGTAAAAAAAAACCATTATATTTGTGAGTATACTTAAGCTAGAAAGGTAATTTTAATCAGCAGCAACTATCTCCCCATAGAATAATAGTAGAGTATGTTCTTGCCACGCTGTTCTTGAGCTTTTCACACCATAGTCAACAAATTTGGCTTTTAATTCCTGTCTAAGCCCAGAGTACACACCACCTCTGGCTTAGACAGTCGCTCTCTTAAGTGCCAGTTCTCAGTCACATGGCTCAGAGAAGCTGCAGCTCTGAGCACAAGGCTGTTGATTTCTAGTGGCAAAAATGAAAGATATTTGCACATACAAGAAGCACAGCCATCAGCAGAGAGCACTGCATTCCACACAGCATTCACCTGGCATGAAACGCTGTCGTTTTTAATAGATGCAAAGTCACAGTAAATTTGCTCATATATAGGGAGACCCCTGAAAACCTAGTTGACAGACACATTTGGAAAGTGTTAATGAAGGAGATTACCTGTTTATGAGCCTGTTACAATGAAAAAGCTAATTAAAAGAGGCCAATTACACCTACTTTCTTTCCACAGACTGCTTTTCTTTTAGGAGATCATTTAGTCTGTGCTCCAGATTATCACATTTCTCAATTGTTTCTTTAAATTTGGTCTTCATGTTGTTAATCTGGAAGAGCAAACAGAGGTCAGTTTCACTTCACGGAGGCATAGCTGCTGGTCTCTGGGGATAACTTCATCACTGTTTCTTCAATTACCTGTCTATAACCTTGACAAACCGAACTAAGGTGAGACAATCATTTGAAAGAATTCCTGTAATGGAAATAAACATTTTGAGAAATTCTTTTCCCCCCTTACTGTTTATCTATACCAGGATGATCAGGAGCAGCTGAATGTCAAGCGAACGACTCAAAAGTAGACTTGGGCAGTCAAGCAGGAGATGGTCTGTCCGAGGCCAGACCACAGCATCCTCTTCTTTTTTTTTCTTTTTTAATTTTATTTATTTGAGAGAGAGAGAGACAGAGTGAGAGAGCATGAGAGGGGAGGTCAGAGGGAGAAGCAGACTCCCCATGGAGCTGGGAGCCTGATGTGGGACTCGATCCCAGGACTCTGGGATCATGACCTGAGCTGAAGGCAGTCGCTTAACCAACTGAGCCACCCAGGCGCCCCCAGAGCGTCCTCCTCTTAACTCGTCATTTTTTTTTTCCTTCTGAGATCACATTCCAAAAATTACTATTAAAATAATCTAACAAACTAATCTAATCCAAGAAAATGGTGATAACTGATTTTAACTGTTCAGACCCCCCCTTCCCAAACTCCTAATTTTCTCATGTACACAAAGTGAGTGACATGGAACATAAGTGGTTCTTGTTTTGAGTTAATTTGCAAGTGCAATATAGAGAGAACGAATTCATGCTACATTGTCTTAGAAACTGAAGAGAGGGCGCCTGGGTGGCTCAGTGGGTTAAGCCTCTACCTTTGGCTCAGGTCATGATCTTGGGGTCCTGGGATCGGGGTCCGCACTGGGCTCTCTGCTTGGCAGGGAGCCTGCTTCCCGCCCCCCTCCTCTGCCTGCCTCTCTGCCTACTTGTGGTCTCTATGTCAACTAAATAAATAAAATCTTAAAAAAAAAAAAAGAAAGAAAGAAACTGAAGAGAATTTTAAAATTCTCGTGTATTCTGTGTTGGAAACCAAGAGACTTTTGAAGTCTAGCTAAGCAGACGCTGGATTCACTTGGGTGTGACGATCTACACAACTGAGAAATGCCTCAGCTCTACTGATGTACAGATGGACACAGGGCGAAGATTAGATGGGAAGGAGAAGTAGCGAGGCTGGGTAGATCATGAGGCAGTAATAACAGGAACTGAAAGGGACTGAGAATTTAAATCCTAAGGCCCACATACCAACCAGGTGTTTTGTAAGCAGTATCCCTTTATATCTTTCAAGAAGCTAGAGACTTGGATGCGGCAACCTTATAGAACCTTATAGAACGGTAAGGCAATCTGCCCAAGGTCACCCAACCAGAGCATGGTGGGTCCAGGACTGGGACACCAAATCTGAATCCAGAGCCAAGCTCTAGACCTCTCTGTACTACACTGGAGGCTACAGCTGTACAGCAAAGGAAAAACGACCCTTGGGCAGAGGCAAACTCTCAGCAATTGTCCATCAGGTTAGAAAAAGGGCCACTGCTTTTAACACTTACTTTTAAAAACTTGCCACGTGGTCTGACTAACAGATTTCTAACAGCACTGTTGTTTTTTTTTGTTTTGTTTTGTTGTTTTTTTTAAATAAGAAAATAACTGTAGAAATTAACTTTATAGCCAACTTCTGTTAATTTGGAAGAACAATTAAAGCAAGACTCCTCTATGTCATGAAAACAAATATAGCTTAAAAAATTGCTCTAATTTGGGGTGCCTGGGTGGCTCAGTCAGTTGGGCATCTGCCTTGAGCTCAGGTCCTAATCCATGCTCCTAGGATCAAGCCCCATGCTGGGCTCCCTGCTCAGCGGGGAGCACGCCTCTCCCTCTCTCTCTGCCCCTCCCCGTTTGTGTTCTCTCTCTCTCTCTCGCTGTGAAATAAATAAGTAAAATCTTTAAAAAATTTTTTTTAAAAAATTGCTCTAATTCTAACTTGGTATTAATTTCCTCCCCAATATTGTTTTAAAATAAAAGACCATTAGATCCTTTGTACATTGTCTCCTAAACTGACTCCTGTTAGTTAGGGAAATTGAACAGGACAAAAATGACTATCAAAAGGAACCAAACTGTGTGTGTTTTGCTAACTGGAGATACTTAGGCCAAATGCACTTGAATCAAGATGAAAACCAAGTAGCCCCAAAAAGCTCTCTAAAATTGCTATAGACAAAAGTTACACTGGTTTAAATCAGTGCTTTTTAAAACCTTTCTGACCATGAGCCTGCAGTAAGAAACACTCAGTATACACAGTATACTCAGTATACATACAGATGACACCAAGAGCTTCACAGAACAGTATTAAATATTTTATATCCACCTTACCTGTTTAATAAAAATGCCAGCTATCAAACTCATTTCACAATCCACAGCTGGAAAAATACTGATTTACATGGAGCTCCAAGTCCAATGAGAAAAGACAGATCTTTAGGGAAATTCACTGTCCTGTCTGCCTGCTCTGTGTTCTTCCTACATGGAAGAACTAAAACAAGAACCGCTAAAACAAGAACCTTCGAGTGGACATGAGCTTCTAGAACAGACTCTCACAAGCTATATAATCTACTCCCTGAAGGATGCTGGCGGCAGGGGCCGAACAGCACTGTAACAAGCCCACAATGAGGCCCATGAACAAGAATCTCCACCAGTGAAACCTGTGTATCTCTCTGCACACGCTCTCCTGCTGGAGGTGCCAGTGGACGGAGGACTGGTCAAGAGGAGGACAGTGGCAGAACAAAAAGCCTGCATCATCCATTAACTTATGAATAAGCAACATTTGTTACTAGAAAACAAAACATCCTTTTCAAGCCCTTCCAGCTTTTATGGAGGGCTGCCCTTGCCTCCATCTCACCCCTCCATAAAAAAAACCCACAAGTTTCAGTGTTTAGCTTTCCTGCCCCTTGACTTGCTTTTCATGGGCATTTGTTAGGGAATGCAGTTAATCCTAAGGAATCTGAAAAGGCGGAGAGGACCCTAAGCTTAGATCTCAAGGGTCTGCATGAAGCACTTCAGGTATATCCCCTGTGCACAAACCCATTACTCAGTCTGTGCAGAGTTGCCAGTGTTAGTCCCTGGGACATCCTACCTTGACACCAAGTGGCAGTGATCCGTGCTCTGCTTCCTGAGAGCTGTTGGAGGCATGTCTTTTCCATATGTGCTCCAATCAAGGCCTATTCAGAACTAGTCCATCAAGTGACCCTGAGTGCCTCTGGAAAGGCACTTCCGTCACTTGGAAGGTTCTTGTAGAACTATATCAAGAACTTATAACTAAAGATCATGTCAAAGCTGGTGTTAAGCCTTAATTTTAGAAGCCTGATTTCTCCTCATTTGTAGGCATATCCAGAAACTGGGGCCAAAGGACCTGGCCTATGTGTAAGCCTGGCCCTGCCTGCCCAATTCCACCACACAGATGAGACCCAAGCCTGGCTCTGCAGTCCCTATCTGAAGGTCTAGTTAGTGCTGGGGACGCACAAAATTACTAAAATCATCATTAAAAAAAAATTTAAAAGTCTGTATGGATACTGTTCTTAGAACCTGAAGAAGGTTCTTGGAGTTCTCTGAGGCGCTCACTAGTTTTCAAACTCCCTTCTTTGGAACTGGCAGGGTCCCTTGTACGTGCTGGAGGCAACGGGAAAAAAGCAAGTGGAGCTCTGTGCCCTCCGTCTGGGTTTCCACCAAAATCATACCACTTTTCTCTTTCACCTGTTGGAGCAGTGAACTGGCAATTTCTTTAAAGGATTTTGTTAACATCTAAAAACCTCCGCCCTAGATAAACAAGGAACCATGGGAACCACAGAAGCTCTAGCACCTCTGTCTTCCTTTCTTCTCTGCGATTTCAAAGAGCTCGGCGCCATCGTACTGCCACAGAAGCGCACACGCAGCTCCTCAAAGCAGCTGTTCCCAAGCTGACAAACCAACTGGCAGACTCAAATTACAAGCCTCGTGTACATACTTCTGCATTTTGTTTTTTTAATGGAATTGCACAAGGCACCAGAAAACCTGACAGAAGTTAAATAAATCTTTCCCCACTCAAAAATACCAAAATACTCAGGGCTTTAAGCCCAAGTTTTCCTTTTTTAGGATATATAACAGGTATTTCGTTTCTTCCTCACCTCATATTTAATGTAATATCAAGCTCAGCATACAATTCTAATCCATTCGTCTTGATTTACTAATCCTAGGTAAGAATACATGTTGGCTTCCCTCCCCTTCTTAAATAATGTTCAGCTGGCTGCATTTGCAACAGCATATTTTCGTCTCTTCCTTTTCCTCTTTTTGACTAATTTCTTTCTTATTGTGGTCTAGAATTTCTTGTTGCTTAAAACTGCCTTTAGGGGCTAAGTCTGTAATATAATGATGATTCATGTTTTCAACTACTTCTCTCGGAATTCTGATCTAAAGTTAGATTACTGGGGTGAGACAACTGATTCCAAATTCTTGCTTTCTTTCTTCTCTCTGTGCACTGCATCCTCCCCTCCCCCGCGCCCCAGCTTTACTGAGATATAACTAACGTATAACAAAGGTTTCTTTTTAGAAGCCAAACAATTCTCTATCTCTGTATCAGACTAAGGAAGATTCCAGCATTCCTCTTTTCTTGTACCCTGCCTTCTCCCACCCCCAACATCAGATAGCCCTGCCATATGGCACGTCAGCAGCACCAAACCAGAAACTTACTTCCTCTGCTGTGTCCTTCTCTATCCGAACTATCTTGTTTTCCCAGTAGATTCGCTGAGATTCCAGCTGGCTTGTTAGTAAATACGAATACTGGAAACATAGAGAATAGACACCAAAGCATAAATCACTAAGTTTCTTAAATTCAATTAAAACTCAACATTTAATCCCCTAAGGAAGAGTAGGTATAACCATCAGAATGTGTATTACATCTTGGTTACACTCTACTCAACAAACCAGGGAATATAGAGATGTCAATTACACTCCTGTCCTGGGGCTTACCATCTAGTCTGGACAAGGTAAGCAGAACAATGCACGTTAACAAATACATTTCTGTTCAAGCTAACTTAAAGAACCACAGGTTTTTAAATCAAAATATAAGTGAAATCTGCTCAGCCCCCTCCAGGAAGCTGTCCCTGTCCCACCCCGCCTTGGGTTAAGCAGTCCTCTCAGTTCCCTCAGTACGGTGCCTATCATTAACAGCACTTAACCACCAGGTCTCTCTGACAAGACTATCAACTTGTTCAAAGTGAGGGTTCTACCTTTATTTCTGTAGTCCCAGTGCCTGGCACATGCTGGACATCAAGAAACGTTTGCTATCTGACTGCATGAATGGATGAACAGTGCAGTGTAACAGCAGAGAACGGATAGATGGCTTATGACAGTAGGTCTGGCAGGGCTTCTGAGAGAAGGGGAGATTTGGGAGGGTTTTCGACAGACAGGAGGAGGTAAAGACAGAGATCTGATTCCAGAGAACTATTGGCCCCATATGTGAGCTGTAGACATTCAGGAACTCTTCAAGATGAAGCAGTCACATCAATGAGGCAAGGGTGCAAGGTATGGACAGATGGAGCCTTATGGAAGGCTCTCAGGTATTACATCGAGAAATGTGGGCCAGGGAGTGGCAACATCACATCTGCACTTCAGAAAGACCATTCTAGAAGACTAAAAGAGATGTGAATGTGTTTGTGAGCTAGAGAAGGGAATGAAGATGTAAGAGAGAGAGAAAGGCCAGATGGGGCAATGTGTGTGTGTCCCCTGAATGGGCAGTGGGGGCTGATCAATGCTGCACTCCCAGCACCAGGAAGAGCGGCCGACAGAGAGCAGCCCTTGATAAACATTTGCTGAATGATTATACTTAAGTGTTAATGTGGAAGGGTTGCTATTCTAAAAACTTAATGTAAAAGGTTTAAATTTTTTTCGTATCAATACAATTAATAGTAAAACATCATTTAGGTCATTCTACTGAATCTATTAGACCATAGAAATCTGGAGATGAGCAAGTTTTCAAATATCCATTTCTTCCTGAAGTTGTTTTTTTTTTTTTTTTTTAAGATTTTATTTATTTATTTGAGAGAGCAAGCGAGCACGGGAGAGCGTGTGCACGCACACGCACATAAACAGGGGGAGGAGTGAAGGGGAAGGGGGCAAGCAGACTCCATGCTGAGCGCAGAGCCTGACCTGGGGCTCAGTATCACTCAACCAGACTGCCTTTGGCTCAGGTCATGAACCTGGGGTCCTGAGATGGAGCCCGGCATTGGGCTCCCTGCTCAGTGGGGCGCCTGCTTCTCCCTCTCCGCGTTCCCCCTGCTTATGCTTGCATGCTCTCTCTGGTCAAATAAGTTTTTAAAAATCTTAAAACAAAAAGAAAAACAAGACTCCTGTTAAACTTCTCCTTCATTAATGTAAACTTTACAGTACAATCTTATAGTAGATGGTATTTATTGCTTCAGTGAAAACTCAGACTGTGCTAATTTTGTTGACTATATGTATACTCCCAAATGGCTTTATTTAGCATCAAATCCATAAATTACGTACTTTGAGTATATATGTGTCTAATTCATACAATGTCTAAGATATACACAAAAGCTTCCTGGGTTTGGAGGGATGCTACTGGGGTTTCCTCCTTCTGAACTGCTCAGTTTCCAACTGCTACTGGGATGCCATCGGGCAGATTCTCAACTTTGTTTTACTGCAGCTAGAGGACCACCTTAATATTGAGCTGGAGACAATAAGGAACATCACATTTAAAATAATAAGGCATGGTGAGACTTAGACTTTCAAAGAAGATTATCAGACAGAATAAAAATATTTTAATAATCCTTCTCAGCCATGATGTAACTTTTTAAAAAGTTGACATACATACAGAAGAAATGCCAAAATTAAAAGCCCAAGTCACTTTTTAAGTTAGTACAGTAAAAAGAAGTAAAAAAAGGTACTTAGTAATTACTAATAAAGTATCTTACCTCTAACTGTAAGGCATCTATTTTCTCTTCCTGGCAAGTATCACCCTCACATTCGTACTGTACGATCTTTCCATCTGTTTTACTTGCAACCAGTCGATGGACATAGTTATCTAAAGAAAAGAATGAACGCATCAATCAAGGCTGGTTTGGCTTCTTTCTTCACAATGAAAAGAGTCTGCCTACACGCTGAACTTTGACAAATTTTTGTTTTTATGTGTTCTAAATTAAATGCCTTGCGATACTTCTGTACAAGTGGGCTAAATCATTTGAAATTAAGCAGGAGTGAGAGGGCAAGTATGGCAGTGTTAACTCTCTTTATAATGTGCAATTCAGGCCATTAGTAGGAAATAGTGCCCTATGGGGCACCATGAGAATTTGAGTTTGCCGCAGCTGTCGGGAAGATTTCAAGCTGGAAGAGAAAGCGGAGAGGTTCTGAGGGAGAGATGTTCATGCAGAACGATTCCGAATTAGGAAATGAGACAGTGTTCACCTCCGGCATAGTCCCAGACTCGATGGTTGGTGAGCTGCATGGCATATGTGTGCTGCGTTTCCTCAAAGTGCTTATAAGCATGTCGACTCACATATCGTCCACATCCTATGTGGCCACATATTAAACAAATCCACAGGTTCTGTCAGAGAAGGTAAGACCTTCATTAGTTATACAAAAACACATGACTTGGCTCACTCAGAGTGGGAAGGGGCCCGACAGAGAATGAAGCTGAGTTGTTTCTACAGGAGTTTTGAATAAACATTTTTATTTGTTTATTTTAAAGGTTTTTATTTACTTGACACAGAGAGAGACAATGAGAGAGGCAACACAAGCAGGGGGAGTGGGCAAGAGAGAAGCAGGCCTCTCGCAGAGTGGGCAGCCTGATGTGGGGCTCAATCCCAGACCCGTGGGATCATGGGATCATGACCTGAGCGGAAGCCAGACACCTAACAACTGAATCTCCCAGGTGCCCCTAAATCTATGTTTAAAACCCAAAAAGCAAGGATGCTTTTACAGGTCAATCATTTTCTCTTTCTGGGTTTTAAGGAACTCTAAGTAAACAGCAAGACAAATATTCACAGTTTATCAGCAAAAGTCTAGTCCTCTTCAAAAAACAAAGAATAAAAAGCAGAGAGTATTTTGCTTAAGAATATAAAATAATTTATTTATACATCTTGCCTGACCCTAGACAAAAAGAAAAAAAAAAAAAAGACTCAGCCTGAAAAAGAATTGAAAAGAATTGAAGCAAACCCCAGACCATGAAAGCCATGCTCACTGTTCTTTCCCAGCAGTCGGCCAATACTTACTTCCTGCACACCACACTCGAAACACTTATTCTCTTCCACTGGCTCTGGTGTTTGGCAGTACCGGCACACGGGACACCTAGCCAGGACACCAAACGAGAATGGTACAGACGGAATACAAGAGACGGCTGTTACAGAATCAAAAGTCAAAAACTGCATTTTAAATCTTCGGTCTCTTACATACTGCATGTTTATCATAACTAATGGTATCTCTCGAAGAACGCTTGTAAGTTACTCTCAAAAGAAGTGAAAAAAATACAAAATCTTTATGAAGGAAGAATGAAAGGAATGAGTCTTGATCTGCTTCATGCCTTCTTCCATTTTTCTGTCTATGCTTGATCAAAGAACTAAATGTGTACAGGCTAGAATTAGGGACTTTAGATAAGTTAATTTTATGTCCGGGTATCTGTAAGGTATTTTTATTTCAAGCGATCTACTTTATTTCCCAAAGATCTAAGTCACTCAAAAGATACTCTGTCTTCTCTAGGTTGCTCCCAAGAGTTAAAATTAAAATCTGTAATAAATTTCACCAAAAGTAAGTGAATACTGGAACACACATGGCATGTTAGCATACAATAAATGTGTGGAAGAGGATAGCAGTGCCAAGTACTCAAGTTTCAATTTACAAGAAGTCAATTAAAACGGCACTGAAGGCAAACTCAGAAACAAACTCAGAAACAGGGAGCAGAAAGGTAGATGGATACTAGGGTCTGCGGAGGGGGGGGGGGCGGCAATCAGGAGATGTTGGTCAAAGGTTACAAGGTTTCAATTATACAAGATTGAATCAATTCTGGAGAACTGTTGTTCCTCAGTGTGACTATGGCTGACAATATTATATTGTTTTGAAATTTGCTAAGAAGATAGACTTTGGGTGTTCTTACTACACACACACACATACACACGAAAAACAGGAAAATGATAAAGGTGTGAGGTAAGATATGTTTATTAGCTTGGTTGTGAACATTTCATAAAGTATATGTATACTGAGTCATCAGGTTGTACATTTTATTTATTTTTAAAGATTTTATTTATTTATTTGAAAGAATAAGCAGGGGGAGCAGCAGGCAGAGGGAGAAACAGACTTCCTGCTGAGCAAGGAGCCCGACGCAGGGCTTGATTCCAGGACCCAGGATCATGACCTGAACCGAAGGCAGATGCCTAACTGAGTGAGCCACCCAGGAGCTCCAGGTTGTACATTTTAAATATACTCAGTTTCTTAAAGATTTTATTTTAACCCCAACATGGGGCTTGAACTCATGACCCCAAGATCAAGAGTCACACACTCTAGAATGAACCAGCCAGGCACCCCTAAATACACAGTTTTTTGGTGATCAATTATACTTCAGTAAAGCTGGGGGAAAAGGCCATTAAAAAATCCATTAATGGGGTGCCTGGGTGGCTCAGTGGTTAAGCCACTGCCTTTGGCTCAGATAATGATCCCGGAGTCCCTGGATCGAGTCCCACATCAGGCTCCCAGCTCCGTGGGGAGTCTGCTTCTCCCTCTGACCTTCTTCCCTCTCATGCTCTCTCTCTCTCAAATAAAATAAATAAAATCTTTTTAAAAATTCCATTAATGCCTTTCTATTATACTCAAGACAAGTAACACTAAGTACCAGTCATGAATATTTCTGTCAGATGGGCAAAAATTATAGAAAGCAGGTTATAATTGAAGCTAATTGTGATCTAGCGCTAAGAAGAAAGAATACTTACGATATAACTAGTATTCATTTGTTACCCAACTGAGTAAACAAAACAAAGTAAAGACAATTAGCAGGAAGAACATGAGGTTCTTATCACATATAACAAGGCTTGATCTATATTTCCTAAGAGAAAGCTAAATGCTAAATGATCTAGTCGCTACGTTTAGTATCAAAAGAGAAGCCTGATATGCACCCAGACATGATGTTAACAGCAGCATTATCAACAATAGCCAAATTATGGAAGCAGTGTCCATTAAAAGATAAACGGATAAAAAAAGATGGGACATATACATACACTGGAATATTACTCAGTCATCAAAAAGAATGAAATCTTGCCATTTGCAACAATGTGGCTGGAGCTAGTGAGGACAATGCTAAGCAAAATTGGTCAGCCAGAGAAAGACAAATACCGTATGATTTCACTCATAGGTGAAATTTAAGAAAACAACAAGCAAAGGGAAGCGAGAGGGAGACAAACAAGAGACAGACTCCTAACCACAGAGACCACCACACTGCTGGTAACAGAGGGGAAGGGGGGAATGGGTGGACTAGGTGACAGGATGAAGGAGGGCGCTTGTGATGAGCACAGGGTGATGTATGGAAGTGCTGAATCACTATACTGCACACCTGAAACTAAGGTAACACAGTATGTTAACTGGAATTTAAATAAACACTTCAAAAAGAGAGAAGCTAGAAGACAAATTTGAAGAAACAATGAAATGGCAGCTGTAATGAGCAGCGAGCTATCTTGTCAAAGGTCCAGACTAGCTCTGTGTCATTCCTTTGGTCTGTGTGGCAGCTGCGGTAGTGGTTGGATAAAAAAACAAAACACGAATTCTGAAATCTTATTTCCTGTATTATGTCAGAATGATCTTTCTAAAGCATAAGTATGATCCTGAGGAAAAAAAGGGAGAAAACTACAAAAGTCACCTTATCTGTACTATACATGTAGTATTCTGTAACATACCATCTCATTGATTAAAAGGTCATTAGCAGTTTACTAAATGCTTCCTTCTCCTTAAAAATAACTTTTGAGTTGTCATCTTATTTTCCTGAGGAGATATTTGGGGAAAACTTCCCAGAAGTCCTTCTCTGACATCGCCCTGTGTTCAAAAACTACTCTTCAAGACTGCATACCAATGCTGCCTCCTCCATGTAGCCCTTCTTGAACACCTCCAGTGGGGAAGCCATCTGTATCTTCCTCTGATTTCTACCTTGAATTGTATGCACTTATGTAAGCTCCCTTAGCTGACCGAACTTCCCTGAGGAGGATCTATGTTTGATTCTCTCCCGTCAGCGGCCAGCAGTATACAATGCATGTACTGAGGCTCAAAACGTATTTGCTGAAGGAACTGTGTATTTTTGAGGCTAGCTGTCAGGTCTGTCTATACAGAGGGTTGAATTCTAGTCCCGATCTGGTCTTCTCTGCAGAACGCTTTCAACATGCTGTTTTTTCATTTCTGGATCTGTTACCTCCTCTCTAAAATGAGGAGGCTGGACAATATGGTTCCTGAGCAAACTTCTAAACTTTAAAATGCTATGCTTCTGGGGCAGTTAACGTACACTGAGAGTAAAACTGGAGTGGCAGGGGACAAAGAAGTGTCCAAAACGTAAATGGTGTTGCAGACGGACACAAAATACAGATGAACACTTTGTGGAATGCACACATCTTAGTGTGGCATTATTCAAGGCGAATTTAAACCTGGACAATTCTTTGAAAAGGCCCCACAAGAAACCCCAGAGGGAGCTTTAGAATTAGGGTAAGATTCATGTCAAGCTTAACAGGCTAGAGAAAACCCTGGGTTTCTTTATCTGCTCAAGAGTATTTTCTGAGCTCCTACTATGTGCCAGTTCTCCTGCCAAGGGTGAGGGCACAGCAGTGAGCAAGCCAGACAAGGTCCCTGCTCTGTGAAAGCTGCCATTCTTTTGGTCACGTCGGGGTAGAAAAGAGATTCCTGTGGATGTTCACAGTTTATAAAAGGAACAACTCTTGATTTGAAAGAACAAAAACCAAGGTACAGTTTACACCTCAGTTCTTTGCCTGCGCCATGCCACCCTACAAATAAGGCCTCTACTACAGTGGGAAACAGGGCAGTGGGGGTGGATGGGTGCTTCAGACTTAGTGACTGCTATTACTACTGGCCACTGTGCCACCACCAACATAGAAATCTGAAATGCTAGACTACCACAGCCCGAATGGTAAGAAAGCCAAAGTAAATAGTCAACATCAGATGATAAAGGAGATTTTAGACCTAGACTTCATTGAGGGAGAAGAGCCTCAAAGGTTCTTAGAAGCAAACAATTCATGCTGCTTTTGGAAATCCCACACAGATTCTGAATCAACATACTAAGGAGGAGGTGTTGTAAGAATGCTGACTGCTTACCACATGAACTGAGGCAAGTGCAGAAAAACGGAAGGGCCTTCCAAGTGACCTCTACACTGTCATGGTGCTCACGTGTAAAGTCGAGCACTTGGAATGGTTCACTTTTGGTGGTGGCTATTTTTAATTCTGGGAAAGGGGAATAACGGGCTTTGAGAGGGTGGGGGACTAGCTCCTACACTCACGTGGTGTCGTCCCAGCGCTGCAGGCACTGGCTGTGGAAGCTGTGGTTACATAACGTGGTGAGGATGCCGTTCACGGACTCGTCCATGCGCTCCAGACATACCGTGCACTTGGGGAGCTCGGTCAGGTCCATCACGGGGAGGCTGGCGCCCTACAGGGAAATATCTCACGTAAGCCTCACTCTTCATCTGTGGTTCTAATATATATGTTTTTAACACTAGTTTTCCTGCTGCTTTTTGACTCCTGGCAGGATGTTGCTAACACTTTTGCTCTGTGCAAATAACTTACGTTGGTAAGATTTTCATCGCAACAAATACTGACTGAGCACCTAGCTTCCTGGCGCTGTGCAAGGCACTGGGGACAGGGTGGCCAATAAGCCAACAAAGATCCCTGCCCTCACGGAGCTGATACTCTGGAGGGGAGACTACCATCAAAAACTTAAAAGAGAATCTAAAGTGTTACCAGACTCCTGGCCCTACTTCTAAGGCTCTGTAACTAGAACAGAACACATGAATAAAAGGAAAACTTAACACTTTCTACAAAGTGATAATAGTATCAACAACACTGCTTTATTCATTTATTTAATACACACTTATTGAGTCCTTGCTATGTGTGCCAAACACTGTTCTAGCTGTAGCACAATGGTGAGCAAAACGGACACGCTCAGTCCCAACCAACCAAATCAGGCCTGTCCTCAAAGAGCTTAAAATCTGTTACAGAGAGACAAAAGTCAAATTTTTTAAATTACCAGTGGTCATAATCATAATGCTATAATCACAAGTACCAGTGGTCATAAGTGCTATGAAAGAAGTTTAGGAAGCTATAGCAGGGTGTGAAATAGGGGGCATAATGGTCTGTAGGCAACCCCTGCTCCCCCCCCCCAAGACAGTGGCTGACGTGAGCCTGCCAGCTGAACATGAGCAGGAAACACTGAACCGAAGATGGGAGGTATGCACAGAAGGACATGCTGAGAAAAATCACATTTCTCTATGGTCCCTGAAGAGAAGCTTTTCACAGGAACTCTCTCAAGAAGCCATGTTCATTTAGAGAAAAAAAATCTCTAAATTGGCACAAAGGAAGCCTGATTATATCATTTGTCAATTTTTATTTTACCTCATCTAATGATAGAACAATCAAACCAGAGCTTATTTCCATTAAGCTAATTTCAAAGCAAAAACACTTTTAGGTCTACTTTAAAAGAAAGAAAATCTTAAAAATATAACAGAGCTGAACCTACTACTTTATAAAATGATTTAAGTGAACACATTTTGTAGGAAAAGGTTCCACGGAAGATGGAAAACCAGAACAATTATAGATTGTTATCCAAACAGAATTAAAAATTAGCACAGGGACTAAGGGTTGATAGTTAAAGTAAAAATGCTTCTTTTAGGATCCAGGCCATCTGAATAGATGAACACTCAATTTTGATAACACAGATAATTTTTTTTAACATTTTGGGATACTTTTAAAAAATTGAGATAAAATTCATTTAATATAAAATCTGGATGTTTAAGTGTTCAATTCAGCAGGTTTTAGTATATTCACAAGGTTGTGCAACCCTCACCACTAATCCCAGAATATCCTTCTCACCCCCAAAAGATATCTTGTACTCAGTGCAGTCATTCCTCATCCCTTACTTCCCTCGGCCCCTGGTACCCTAACATTCAACCTATGGCATTCACACAAAAACACAAGAAAGATGTACACTTACATCTTCAGATTTCAGTACTTCAGCCCTTTCCACATACACCAGCTGGCAGACATCATCTTCTATTGAGTTGAACTGGCGGCCATTGCACGCCATATAAAAACTATCTGCATCAGCCTAGGTATACCAATGGAAAAAGGAAAAAGTTAAAATATCCTGAAAATACGCTTTTTGTTCAAGATGCATAGCTTCAATTATTCTCTTCATCAGCGTTTAAAATTTATACTTAAGAGGAGAGAAAGCAACCACCAAAAGCACCATCTAAGGAAGCAGGTTCATTAGGTGAGTCAAACACTGCGAGTCAATATCCTGCATTTCTACAATGTTTCCTGATCCACCGCAGTCTCGCTTAAACCAGCAGAAGCTGCTGAAGTGCAATAAGCTGACAGCCAATTCAACTTTAATACTCAACCAGCAATGGCCATCATTTCCCTTGATATCAGTATTTTTCCCCTCGAATCAGCACTTTCTCAGCAGCTGAAAACACTTGTTTTTGCAAAGCTTAGAACTCAATCATAATGGACGACTGTTAGGAAAGATTTCTTTTTATTTTATTTTTTTAAAGATTTAATTTATTTATTTGACAGAAACACAGTGAAAGAGAGAACACAAGCAGGGGGAGTGGGAGAGGGAGAAGCAGGCTTCCTGCCGAGCAGGGAGCCCGATGCGGGGCTCGATCCCAGGAACCTGGGATCATGACCTGAGCCAAAGGCAGACGCTTAACAACTGAGCCACCCAGGCGCCCCAGGAAAGATTTCTTTTTAAAAAACATCAGGATCTATGGTAGAGAGAACAAAGGACCGGAGGGACTGGTATGAAGTAAAAAGCCAACTCCTTTTCTTCAATAAACCAAATAATAATAATAATAATACATCACAGATCAGGAGATTTTAAACAACCCAGTGCATAATATCAAAAGCAAAACCCTTGGCCAAGCTCAAGAGGTCCAAGATGAACCAGCCTTTAAAATACTTGGAGTGGAAAATAGGGGAAACAGGCCCCTGTAGATAAAGCTCTAAAGGCATCTGTGCATCTGCGAATACGAGCACAAGTAAACCCAACCTTCTAGAATAGTAGAAAGGAACAAAGACATGATTCCAGTTTTTAAACTCAGCAATTCTGAGAGGCAGCCAGGAGGCCAAGGTTTGTCTAGATTTCAATCCCACATGGACATTAACCCAAACATAAGAAGTCGTGTGCTTTGGCCCTACCAATGCAGACAAGCTGCCTGCGGGGAAGAAGGGTTTTCTGCCAAAGGAAATGCCACACTGTCAACCTCTAGGAAGAGTTTCCCCTCTGCACCAGGCTGTCTACCCTCAGAGGATTCTGAACCTTACAACAAAAGCTTGTGAGCTTTTCTGTAGCTTTTAATTTTACTTCAATGATGTAATTCAAGTGTGGATTCTTGATTTATTTATGTTTTCTTAATATGGCCAGATGAGCTAAGCAGCTAAGGGAAGATAATCAATTCTGGACAGTTTTGTTTTGTTTTGGAGGGTGGGGGTGGGGAGCCTCCCTTTCAGGAAACAACCGGTCTTGGCTACAGTGCATTTTAGCTTCAAAATGTGAGGAGGGCAGTTAATAAATCTCTTTAATATTAAGATGAGGCAACCTAAATTGGCTTCCCCCATTCTCCAAGAGCAACGTCTTTTTCTTGAAACGCTTTGGATGAGTAAGCAGCACGGTGAGCAAGAGGATTTGCGTACCGAGGGAAGTGACTACCCAGAAATAAGGCCACCGGGAGCTGGCTACATCTGTGCCAGGGAGGACAGGCATACCCCTTCCCAGACCTCCAGTTCTGCAAATGCTTGCTAAGCGAGCACACTTCCTTGGAGGAAGGGACAAAGTCTGTGATACTGAGAAGATGACAAAATCTACTCACTACCAGATAAATGGTTCTTTTCTTGGGGGAGCTGTTTATCTGTGACAAAGAAATGTATTTTTTGAACACATGGATCTCTTTGTTTAAAATCTCAGTATTGGAAATGTAGCTTGTCTGAATATTTACTGGGCACCCAGCATCTGCCAGGCACTGTGCTACGTGCTAGGACCAGAGGAGAGAACAAAATACGCATGGTTCCTACTTCAACCCACCACTGAAATGCACGAAACAAAAGCCTGAAGCTAACTGCAAAAAACACAGAAGCAGCAGCTCTTTTATTTAAAATGCTTGCATTGTACAGAGCCCAACATTCTAAGAAACCCTGCTTTTGGTTTTGTTTTTGGTTGTGGTCCCCCCCCCACCGAGTCTTTTGTTCTAATTGTCCTCTTCACAGGATAAACTCAGAAAAAGAAAAATCCATTACGATCCGTGTTCCTTTACTGTCACAGCGATTGACCAGTGTTAAGACCATGTTTTTACTTCTCAAAAGAGAGGTCTGCTGGGCTGTCGTAAGCATGTGAGTGAAAGTGAGCCTGCACACTCTACTGAGAGGTTCTCTCTTTTTGTCCCCAAGAACTACAAAACTGAACCCCCTCCTGCCTTCCTGTGTCCTGATGAATTATAAATTCCTTACCCAAAGACTAAGTTTCCTAAGCATCACAGTACAACTATGTAAGCGTATCATATTAGAACACTACAGCATAAAGCTGAGGCCAACAGAAATTCCAGAGCTTTTAAGAGATACAGTGGAGGATTACTTTCAATAAAAATTTTCTGGTGAAAAAAAGAAAGGAAAAAGGATATAGTCAGCTGCCTAGGCTATGGAGTCAGGCTGCGTGGGTCTGAAATTTAACTCAGACACTTATTAGCTGTGTGGCTTTGGGCAAGTGACTTATCCATGCTTGTTTCCTCAACTATAAAAATGAAAGTAACAACACCTACCTCACGGCATTGTTGAGAGAACTCAAGGAGCCAATGCATGAAAAGCACTTAATAGGCCGGGCATCTAATAAGTGCTCAACAGCTGGTACCTATTTGAGCCCATTTTTTTCATTAGGCCCCAGTATTAATTTAACTTAAAGTCTTATACTAGAAGGGTATTTTTAGACCTTAGAAAATCGCTGATAGGATAAGCTCAGACCCTGAGATTCAGCATTAGCAATAAATAAGACAACTCACCTAGGTCAAGGGTTCTATCCCCATGGGGAAGAGCTAGTACAATGTTTCATAGCCTCAAACTAACATCCGTGAGCTTGTACAACATGCACTTGGTCAAAAGACAGAGGTGAAGGGGCGCCTGGGTGGCTCAGTGGGTTAAAGCCTCTGCCTTCGGCTCAGGTCATGATCCCAGGGTCCTGGGATTGAGCCCCACATCGGGCCCTCTGCTCCGTGGGGAGCCTGCTTCTCCTCTCTCTCTGCCTGCCTCTCTGCCTAGTTGTGATTTCTGTCAAATAAATAAAATATTAAAAAAAAAAAAAAGAGGTGAAGAGACTGCAGAAAAATCCATTAACAGTAATAGAAAATTTCCACAGCATTACCTGCACACTACAAAGGGTGGTCCTTGCTACAGTTTGTGGGTTTAGCAGACTTCAGACTACTTAAAAAGTCTAATACACTTTTAAACATTTTTCCCAATCTTTTTTTTTATTTAAGTTCAATTAGCGAACTTATAAAACATCATTAGTTTTTGATGTAACATTCAATGATTCATTATCCCCGATCTGTTTCAATGACTTTTCCTGTGTCATTTGCTGACTGTCCTTAACTGTCAAGTAGAAGCTATAACTAAAATATTGGCATTACACAATCTCTTGCCAAGTGATTATCTCCCCCTCCCCACACTTTTATTCCCCCTAGTGGAAAAAGAGTATGCTCTAGGATTAAAAGTGAGGGTTCAAATCCCAGCTCAGTCACTGAGGGCAAATCACTAACCTCTCCGCAGTCAGTTTCCTCATTTGTAAAACAAGGATAATAACAGTACTTACTTACTTCAAAGGGGTGTAGTGAGGACTACATGAGATAATGCACATTAAGCACTTAGCAGAGAGTGGTATAGCACAAGCAGTAAGACTGCAAATTATCATCATTATCCTTATTATTACATGTGCTACCAGATTTAAAAGGTTGCCCACTTGCCCACTGTTTGCAAAGCTCCTCAATGACCTTGGAAGGTCTCTTGACAGTCAGTGAACACAGCTGTTGAAGTACTTTTCCATTCTCACTGTCAACTTGTGAAGTGTAAGTCTGTGTGCAGGAAAGTTCAAACCTATTTTTTTTTTTTTTAATATTTGTTTGACAGAGAGAAATCACAACAAGGCAGAGAGGCAGGCAGAGAGAGAAGAGGAAGCAGGCTCCCTGCGGAGCAGAGAGCCCGATGTGGGGCTCGATCCCAGGACCCTGAGATCACGACCTGAGCCGAAGGCAGAGGCTTTAACCCACTGAGCCACCCAGGCGCCCCTATTTTTTTTTTTTTAAGATTTTATTTATTTATTTGACAGACAGATCACAAGTAGGGAGAGAGGCAGGCAGAGAGAGAGGAGGAAGCAGACTCACTGCTGAGCAGAGCCCCCAATGCGGGGCTTGATCCCAGGACCCTGGGATCATGACCTGCGCTGAAGGCAGAGGCTTAACCCACTGAGCCACCCAGGCGCCCAGTTCAAACCTATTTTAAATGTCTCACCTCAATGTGAGTGGGGTATTTTGTAAAGGTTAAAGATACCAATTGTGTACCCTCTCGTACATAGAGCGCTACACTAAGGGTTCTCTTTCTGTGGCCCGTGGAATAGGCATAAACATAATCCAACTCTCGTTTCTCTTAATTTCCTCCCCGTGGCCAATGAATGACTGCTATTGCTGTCAACTCTGGATTTCTGCAAGGAGGAAGGAGATGACAAATGGTCCTCGTGTCATGGACTCCCTTTCACCCACAAATCTTGGTAACCCGTCAGAGGCAGTGGCAAACGATCCAAAGGCAGACCGACTCTTTGCCAATCTGCAAGCAAGAACTGTTTATCTGGGCCAAATTCAGGAAGGCTGTTTACCAAGGAGGTAAGAAAGAAGTAACTTTTGACAAAGGTACATTTCAAAACCTAATGAATGAACAAATAAAACAGGTCATTAAAACAACAACAACAGGGCGCCTGGGTGGCTCAGTGGGTTAAGCCGCTGCCTTCCGCTCAGGTCATGATCTCAGGGTCCTGGGATCGAGTCCCGCATCGGGCTCTCTGCTCAGCGGCGAAGCCTGCTTCCCTCTCTCTCTCTCTCTCTGCCTGCCTCTCTGTCTACTTGTGATCTCTCTCTGTCAAATAAATAAATAAAATCTTTAAAAAAACAACAACAACAACAACAAACCAAAACCTACAGATAGGATGGCTCTTTAACAACCAGGGTAACAGCTAAAGCTTACTTCACTCTTATATTCATACAGAAATACATATACTATTAAGAATGAATACGTAAAACCAAAAGACTGTCTTCCTAACATCTTTAGAACTGAGGCACACGGAAAATGTTGCTTAATGTGAAGAGTAAAATGAAGCGAATGTCAAAATCTTCTTACATCAAAAATATCTATAATAACGTGCAAGTAATTTTCAAAACTGAAAATATCACCATCCTTTCACTGTTTCTGCATCTGTTGCAGTGATTTCCAATCAGAACTCTTAAAGCTTAAATACTTCAAGGAATGTCCCCAAATCCCTCATCACCAAAATTAAAAGTATAAAACAGATTTTATTTTCTAAAATGTGCCAGAGAGTATCTTTTAAAAAGAGAATGAAAGAAGCAGGGAACAGTGTTATAAGGGCAGATAATAATATGGTGTCAATTTCAAAAAGTTTGGGGACTACTACTCTACTGGAATATTTACTGCTGGATAACCAAACACACACAACCCTAGATTTCATACCCAATCTGCTTTATAAAAACATTATGGGTACGAATTAACGTTGAGTGTCTGCTACCGAATTTAGGAAGATTTCTAAAATAACAATACCTTAGAAGATAGGTATATCAAGAATCTTAAAAGCAAAATGTAAATCACACACAGCTAGCATCACACAGTTTCAAAAACACAGTTTCTGTGGCAAAGAGATTTTTAATATCTTAACTTTTACCTGAGCACTAAACTTTATCAGCACCATATATTGATTTGGAGTAGAGTCTCTGATGATTTTCATTTGTTCAATGACTTCATTAAATGGGGCGACAAACTTCATAAGGTCATGACTGGTCATTGTAGCAGGGACTGTGAGAATACACAGCATGGCACTGCGCCTCACATCTTCTTTTAAGGAGGTCATCTTACTAATAAGACAATAATTAGACTGTCTTGAATGGATGAGGTATGGTTAGTTCAGACAACACTAATCAGACAACTTTTACGCCCAAAATAGAAAAAAATAAACCTTATACTTCACAGATTGATTTAAACAGAGTGCTACAATACCTGAAAACACACACGACCTGGGTAAATGCAACATGTCCGCAACAGAGCTTAACATAAACTGTGCAGTGGTCTGGATTACACCCACCACTGAAACTTTATTGAAATTCTTAACCTTCAGTTAAAGGCTTATTACGATCATAAATCTGCAGTTTGTATTTTATCCTCACTAGCTTTTCAATAATAATCTCTCATTAGATAACTCAGAAGCACAACTCTGTTTTTTCCTTAAGTTTTAAAATCGCTATTCTGGAAGTTAAAGAAAATTCCCACAAAGGCAGAGAGACACCCAGAGAATGGATCAATCTACAAGTTCATGGGCACCTCTAACTATGTACTTCTCTCAAGCGGTCTAGAACAGGAGTGTTCTAAATATAAGAGAATCCAGAACTATGCAGATGTGACTCTGAAGATTATAGAAACTGTAGCAGGTGGGAATAGCTGGAACAGAGGAAAAAGAAAAAAACCTCCCACAATGCAATTTGCTTTTAAAATGCTGCGAACTTAATTCAACAGGTGTGATCCCATAAGGTGACCTGAGTATTCACTGTTTCCTAGTGGGGACCTAGCAAATATGTTAGGAGGACAGGCTTTAAAGTGATCAGCTATCAATTATCCAAGGGGCTGGTGGCCCAGGTTATAGATTATCCAGCCAAACGCTTCTTTTCCTTTGGCTTCTTTTAAGTTTTGTGTGGACCACAATAAAGGGTAAAAGAGACAATGAAAATGTAGTCCATTAACTGACTTAACAGCTTCTTTAGCAAACATGTGAGGGGATATGAGACTGCAATGATGTTATGAATCATTTATAATGTTTTTATCCTTTTTAATCTTCCTTCCATT
The DNA here is from genome assembly GCF_922984935.1 of Meles meles. Taxonomy (NCBI): domain Eukaryota; kingdom Metazoa; phylum Chordata; class Mammalia; order Carnivora; family Mustelidae; genus Meles; species Meles meles. Next base: position 11,784,237 of record NC_060077.1, on the reverse strand, counting down.
TAATTTTCCAGTCAACTTGCATGCCTACCTTCTCAGGGAATATTTTCTTAAGTATTTTCTCAAGTGTATCTACATGTTTCTTTTCTAAGAAGCTTTGACCCAATCTATAAGATTAACCAAACGTAAAACATCTAAGAATTCTCTAACACACAATATACGAAAAGTACTATCTGTCTGAACCTTAAAACATCCACCGCTCTGCAAGGCAAGAAATTTTTCACTGTCCTGAGACCAAAAACAAAAACAAAACAAAACAAAACAAAAAAACAACAGACCAACTCAAGAGGAAAAGTGTTTTTCTTACTTTGTCTTGTATAGATGCATAATACCATGAACTATTTCAACTGATGGGTTTCCACTAAAGAACGAAATCTGGTCTGGAAGCTGTTTGGATGGAGAATCGGGAGTAGCATTTATGCATTCTATACTTTGATCTTTACTTCTCTGTACAGTGGGAGATGCTTCTGAAGACTTCCTTTCTTCCATTGTGGCTTTCGGCTCATCTTTCACAAATCAAAAATTAGCAGATTATAAACTGATAGGAAATATCTAATTAGCTTAAAATTCTAAGTCAGAAAAATAAACTTCAACAGAGAAATTGTAATGTATTGCATTAAGAACTGTATTTACAGAGCAGCCAAGTTTTTAGGAGCATCTAAACTTGAAAGTACTCTTCGCCCCATAAAAATTTCATTAATACCCACAGAAACTTAAGGATGGCTCTTACATTTGGCAGTACCATAATAAAAACAGATGTCTTCCATCATGTGCTCCTAAATGGGATATCCAGGGCTATTAATTTGGAAAATCACATCTACCAGCTCTGTTCACCTCCACGCTGGAGAGAAGTACACAGCCAGTCTCTGGATTGGAATGAGCTGGCAGTGTGTGTACAGGGTGAGGGGAGAGACACAACATGTTTATCTGGATTCAGTGGTGATCTGCCACTAACCTAGATAGCAAGAAGCTCTCCTCACTGAATAAAGCTGTCAACCCACCTAGTTAGTATTAATTTAGGAGAAATATTTGGAGATGCTGAAATGTGGCCTCACAACCTGATGTAAGGCACACAGTTAGTGAAAGATATAAGTATGCTAGAGGTCAAAATCATGGGTTCATGGAATAACATGTATAAGACAGGCAACCAGGGACTTATGATACCCAAGTCTGGGGTTTTAGAAAGCATACCTGGATTGGACTTCATGGTCTCAATGATCATATCTGTCATTTCTCGACGGCCAAGATGCTGATGTATGATTGCTGCTTTCTCCCCCGGTGACTTCCCTTCTAAAGAGGCTACAGCTGAAGCTAGTGTCTTCTTTTTGATCTCCTCATCAGACATTTCCCCGGCTAAGGAACACATGAATGATTAATATCTGATAATAAAACACATTCTTCTTCACTTTCAATGTATCCATCGATAAGCTTGCCTTTTCTCTCTGCTGCCCTCCTCCAAGATAATAAGGTGCTTTTGCATCTCTCACTCACCTCTGGAGCTCCTCAGTGCCCAGTAATAAACACCCAGTGCAATAAATTCAGAAATGCGGGGTTGTTTTAGTGAAATAATGCACTTTAAAGCAAATCAATGAAAAAAAGAGCTTTAAAGAAGGTTCAGCAGTAATTATGTCCACATTGAACCAACATTTTAAGTAATCTCTAGTAAAGTGAAACTGTGTTGAGCACCAAATGAAGGTCTTAAGTCCATAAATAAAAATGTGAAAAACCTTTAGCAGCTGTCTTCTTAAAAACCCTGGATTAGTCTCAGGCCATGAATCATACCATGAACATCTGTGATCACATAAAAATGGAAAAGGAATTTGGAGACTTGATTGAAATACTCTTACTATAAGTTCTGCGAGAGCAGGAACCAGGCCTGTTTTGCCCACCACTGTATTATCCCCAGCACTTACACCACAGTGCCTAGCACACCCTGGAAGGTCTTTGAAGTTTTGCTGAACCAGTGAATCAATGACTGGCCCGTGTAGAAGTGTGTACGTGCCTAATGTCAATTCAGGTGACTTTCACAACTTAGGGATCACTTGTACTTGAAAGGTGCTTGTAACCCATTAAAGTCATATTCAATTTTTAATCTGCAGCTCCAAAATTCACACACTCAGGGGAGTTTCCAAGGCCACCCTCTCTACCTGCCCCAGGCTACCTCACAAACCAAAAAGATCCTCTTGTGATAGCTTTCCAAACTTTTTCTTTCCTTCACAGCTTTTCACGGATGTAATTCCACATTCATTCTGTAATTATTTAATTCATCTGTCTACCTCATTTGAGTTGGTGGTGCCATTAAAGCAGGGACCACGTGTGATTCTGCAAACAACGAAAGTCCTAGCAGAGAGTGTGCATCCGGTAATTACTTCTTGAATAAATGTTATTGTTAGGAAATTGCTGAAGGTCCAAGGAACACAGTCACAGCTTCATTCCCCAGGAAGGGGGCTGTGTGGCTGGTAATGAACAGCTCAGGCTCTCAAGCCCAGCTCGGAGTAGGAATCCCAGTTTCGCCACTTACACACAATTATGGGCAAGTCATTTGATCACTGGGCTTCGGATTCTCAATCTGTACCTAACAGGGCTGGTGTGAAGATAATGAAAGACGACAGTGCACACAAAGTGTTCAGTCCAGTGCTGCGACACAGTAAGTGTACAGACTTTAGCTACAGTCACTACTGTAGTTGCAGGGCGCCTAAATAGAAATTCTCCCAAAGAGTAGCGATTTAATTAAACCACGAACCGTCACCATCTCTGGGATCCAGTTGCTGCCTTCACAAAGCCTGGAGGAGACCGACTTACACAACTTGACTCCAACCCTGGGTGGAGAGGGCGTCGCGCCAGGTATAAACAGAGTGCCCGTGGGAAGGCACCAGGAGGGAGGGACCGGGAGGGCTTCCCAGAGATGACATCCGAGAGGCCTATTTAGGATGGATGGAATGAGACGGATCTCAACTACCTCCCGGCTTCTTCCTGACACAAAGGCCCTCGCCGCCGCCTTTCCCCGGGCCAGTACTTTGGAAGGGCGAGCCTCTCGGGCCCAGGAGCGGGGCTAGACGGAAGGCTGCGAGGCCGCGGGACTCACCGGCGGCGCTGAAGCCGAAGCCGGCGGGGACGGGCGAGTGTTCCGCAAGCTCCAGTCGGATGACAACCAGTGACACACTCATAGGGCAGGCGCTGGCCGGCACGGGCCCCGGCGGGCTCAGGCGACGCTGGGAGGCGAGCTGAGAGGCCGAGCGGCCCAGGGTCGGCAGCGCTGCCACCGCCTCAGCGCCGCCGCCACTGCCTCAGTAGCAGCAGCTCCCCGCGTTACCCTCCGAGCCACAACAACCCTCACTTCCGCCTCCCGGCCGCCGTCGCCGACCCGCGAGGTTACGCGTGCGCGGAGCAGCGCCCGCTCCGATTGGCTAGGGTGGCCGCCACGTGACTGGCGTAACGGCGCGGAGGTGAGTCTGCGTTCCCCTCACCGGGTCTTGAGGAGGTCTGCGGGAAGGAGGGTTAGGAAGGTTCAGGAGCTGGGTTCCGGGTTAGGCCGATTCGTCGGTTTGCGCCCAGGCTGGAGTTTACGTCTTTGAGAGGTCTTACCCTCAGGCTGCCTTCCGATGCTGAGGGGTCCCCGGGTCCGCGAGGTCTCCGAATTGTCGGAGGAACCGTGACCTGTGGCGAGCTCTTGCCCCTTTGTTGTGTCGGACTCCTCGCTGTAACGCTGGAGGAGTTGCTTTGCGTTAGGCACATTTTACACATAGGTACACCAAAGCTCAGAGACGTGCAGAGAGGGGTACCCGCCTCCCTGAAAGCCCTTGAGGAACAGGGACTCCATTGCGGAATTTCTGACTCTACCGAGATAGGGCGGTGGGCTGATAAATCGCACGGTGTTGGGAGTTAGATCTGGGTCCTGCTCCCCGCCCCATAACACAAATGTTTACTGAGAACCTACGCACTGCTGGGGTGGTGGGGATATTTTCGTGATAAACACACAGTTCCTGCTCAAATGGAGTCGACCTTGATCATCTGTATGACCTTGAGCTAGGTTTTGACATAAAATTGGATAATATACAGTCATGAGCATAAAATAGAGCCTGTGGCTCTACATATACCCCTTTTCCTTAGATTCAGCTTTCTTTCCAGTATGTCAGATTGCCTTTAGCATATAGATACTGGAAGCCACAATCAATATGTAAACGTCGCACATATGACAGGATGCTATTCCAAGCATATAACAGTAACCCATGCTATGTGTGTGACTGCATCTTACGGAATATGTTTCAATCAATACACACTGTTTAGATCAGGGTTTCTCAATCTTTGCACTATTAACATTTTGGGTCCCAATAATTCTTTGGGGTGTGTGTCCTGTACTTTATAGGATATTTAATGGCATTCCTGGTCTGGCCCACTAGATACCAGTAGCACCCCCCAAATGGTGACAACCAAAAATGGGCCCTGACATTGCCAATTGACCCCTTGGGACTAAAAATCACACCTTGTTGAGAATGGCTGTGAAAATTCATATGCCATATTCACATAGTATGTGCATATAACATGTGAGACCTCATGAACCTTTTATAGTATACTACAGTAGTAGTATAACTTTTTTTTTTAGGGAAGGGAGTGGGGAGAAGAGGGAGAGCAAGAGAATTTTTTTAGTGTGTTTTTTTAATGTGTTTTTTTTAATTTTTAATTTTTTATTAACACATAATGTATTATTAGCCCCAGGGGTACAGGTCAGTGAATTGCCAGGTTTACACACTTCACAGCACTCACCGTAGCACATACCTTCCCCAATGTCCATAACCCCCCCGCTCCCACCCCCCAACCCTCAGTTTGTTTTGTGAGATTAAGAGTCTCTTACAGAGAGACAGAATCTTAGGCAGTCTCCATGACCAGCAGCAGAGCCCCATGCAGGGCTTGATTTCACAACCTTGAGCTCATGACCTGAGCTGAAATCAAGAGTCGAATGCTAAACCAACTAAGCCACCGGGAGCCCCAGTCGTACTAACACTTAATAGTATGCCAGCTACTAACTTGCGTGCTTTACATACTTTATCTCATGTAATAGTAACAACTTTGAGATTGGTATATAATTATTCCCATTTACAGAGGGAGGAGGAACCTGAGTCTCAGGGAAACTTGCTCAGGATCTCACAGTAAGTGGCAAAGCTAGAATTCAAACCCAGGCAGTCTGATTCCAGAGCCACATTCAACCTCTTTACTGAACGATCCTCTTAATATGCGACAACATACAGTGTGCATATTTACAAAAGCATAAATTAAGTAGCAAGGCTACATTATCATACTCATCTCATTCTGAAAGTCAGAAGACCAATATTCTCTATGGTACAGAAGGAAGACACTAGTTCCAGAGAATAGCTGACTAGTGACGGGCAAGTTGGCTTGTTACCGTTCTTTTTGGTGATCAACAACTAAACCTGTCCCGCTGCCTTCCCTATTTTCTGATTCATCCAGTGTAACTCATCCTTCCAGCTCATTTATACTGAACACCTGCTGTGTGTCTAGATACAGTGCTGGCCCCAGGGGGATGGGTATATACAAAAATGATATATATATACAAAGATGAAAAAGACAAGATGAGCCTTGGTTTAAGGAGCTTACAACGATAAGAGCAGATGAGCGTGCAAAGAGTTACTGTGTCATGGAGTAAATGTTCTAGTGAAGGTATGGAGAAGAAACAATAGGAGTTTAAGGGGAGAAGAAAAAGTAGTACTAGAGGCTGCCTGGAAAAGAAAAATCCTCAGGTTGCCTGGCTGGCTCAGTCAGCCGAACATGAGACTCTTGAGTTCGAGCCCCACGTTTGGTGTGGAGCCTGCTTAAAAAAATAATAAATTTTAGGGGCACCTGGGTGGCTCAGTGGGTTATGCCTCTGCCTTCGGCTCAGATCATGGTCTCAGGGTCCTGGGATCGAGCCCTGTATTGGCTCTCTGCTCAGCGGGGAGCCTGCTTCCCCTCTCTCTCTGCCTGCCTTTCTGCCTACTTGTGATCTCTCTCTGTGTCAAACAAATAAAATCTTTAAAAAAATAATCAATTTTTAAAAGCCTCTGCAGAGGAGATAAAGATAAAGCTGAGGCTGTGATATAAAAATGAGTGGAAATGTACGTGCAGATGAAGCGGGGAAGGCCGTCATGGTCAGTGCGCAGGCACCAAAGCATGGAGGTGGGAGAGATCAGGGTTTTGGCCACTCTGAAGAGAGTGTTGGGAAGTGGCTAGAACAGAACCGTCATCTCTGGTTGAAAGGAGTAAGCAAGCTGGTCATGGGAGCATTGCCCACTCATCCATTAGCACCCTCCGTGGAGATGCGAGTCAGCCCTTCGGGCCCCAGAGACGACTTTCGTCGCCATTAAGCCCTGACACAAAGTTTTTGACGCTTTTATGAGCCTATAAATAAACTCCTTTCATCATAAACTCTGGCCTTGGCGTGGGAACATAAGTAAAACTGAAAATGCAAATCCACCTTTGAGTTTTTCATTTCAAAACCTACCCCCCCCATTCTGCAAATTTTCAATTACATGAAAAACATAGTATCATCTTGAAGATTTACTGCTTGAGGACCCTTTCCTTAGAGTCTTCTATGGTTTATTGAATCCTGATGGCCGCACTGAAGTGACTCCTGTACACTTACAGGCTGTCTTCCCATACTGTTTTGTATCAGTAAATCAGAAAATCAGAAAATCAAACCTGATTTTTAGTAAGCTTTGAAGCTATAGAAATGACACAGAAGGTGCAAAGATTTTCATGTGGAACTGACTGCAAATAGAATTTGCTTTCATCATTTTGTTTTTACCCCAGCTTTTTATTTCAGACAGAGAAGAGTTGAAAGAACAGTACAATGAATGATCTCTTATATACTCTTCATCTAACCCTTCACCTAGATTGACTAAACATCCTGCCACTTTTGGTTTATCTCTGTCCCCATATATAGATATGTGTGTATATACATATGTGTGTGTTGTGTGTGTATAGTTTTTTTTTTAAAGATTTTATTTATTTATTTGACAGAGAGAGAGATCACAAGTAGGCAGAGAGGCAGGCAGAGAGAGAGAGAGGAGGAAGCAGGCTCCTGGCGGAGCAGAGAGCCCGATGCGGGGCTCGATCCCAGGACCCTGAGATCATGACCTGAGCCGAAGGCAGCGGCTTAATCCACTGAGCCACCCAGGCGCCCCTATAGTTTTTTTTTTTTTAACCTTTTGAAAGTGTGTTTAGAAAAGAGACAAATGGGGAACCGTTAGGAGCCTGCTGGTGTGATTGGGAGCATCGTCAGTACTAGGAGGTGGTCAGTAGTGGGCATTCTGGGAGTATACAGGAAAGGCTTCTCATCTATTCTGGTAGCCAGAGGAGGTTTCATGAAGGAAGTGACAGGTAAACTACAACCTAAAGGACACTTCAGAATTAGCCCGGTAACAGGTAGAAGGGAGCAGTCCAGGGTAAAGAAACAGCACAGGAAAAGCCATGGTAGCTGGAGGAGAACATCATGTGTTTGAAGAAGCTGCGTGTAGATTTGCATGTCCACATCATCTAGATTAAAGTGAAAAAAGAGGGAGAGTTGCTGCCGAGGAAGGGGCCAGATTTTAAATCTTGATTTTAAATTTTGGGGCAGGTTAAGGAAATGAGAGTTTATCTTGAGGGCAGTGGGGAGACATTGAAAGTTCTCAAGTGGGGGGCGCCTGGGTGGCTCCGTGGGTTAAAGCCTCTGCGTTAGGCTCAGGTCATGATCCCAGTGCCCTGGGATTGAGCCCCACATCGGGCTCTCTGCTCAGCGGAGAGCGTACTTCCTCCTCTCTCTCTGCCTGCCTCTCTGCCTACTTGTGATCTCGGTCTGTCAAATAAATAAATAAAAATCTTAAAAAAAAATTTTTTTTTAAAAAAGAAAGTTCTAAATGGGAATAAGATGTGGCCAAATTTGCGATTTTGAAGGTGCACTCAGCTCTGCTTGAAGAGTGGAGAAAAACGAAGAGTTTGAGAAGAGGCAAGGGAACCCATTAAGAGGCTTGTTGCAATGATCTGTGGACAAGACCATCTGTGGGTAGTAAGTGGAGAGAGGTAGATGGCAATTTTCAGAAGGAAGACAACAGCACAGAGCGCATGGAATTGAGGTGACCAAGCGGGAGACTGAGAGAAATCAGGGGTGAATCCCAGTTTTCTGGCTTGAGCAGCTAGCTGAATGGTGGAACCTTTTACTGGGCTAAGGAGCCTAGAAAACAGAGTAGTCCAGGAGGGTAATTCCAGTGTCGTTTGAAGTGTTTGCGGGAGATCAGTGGAGATGTCCAGTTGGCACGCCTAAGTGCCCAGATGGAGGTCTGGATTGGAGGTAGAGAAGGCAAGCTGTGCCCTGTGTCTTCTTCTCATGCAGCCTTGGCCTCAACATGTACATAAGGCAGCTCTTCCAGTCCTCACATCTCCAGTGGGCTCGGAGGGCAACCTTCCTGAAACACAGCCAGGGGAGGCTCCAGCGAGCCAGGCGATGGGCACATTCTGGAGGCGGCACCTACAGAGCGGTGATTTTTGACATGAGTGGAGTTCTCATTCCTTCTCCAGGGAGAGTGGCTGCAGGTGAGCTCTTCATTCTGTTTCACTTTTGGAAACTAGGGTCGGCGCAGGGGGAATGAAATGTGTAAGGGGAGGCTGAGAGGAACGTTTGGGCAGCTCTTCATTTCCATGTTACCTCATGGCCTGTCTTCGCTGCTTCACCTCCTGCCATCACGTTCTCATTCCAGCCAGCAGGAAGGAAAAAAGGCCTAAGAACTGACCTACTATGGTGGCTGGTTGGGCAGTTTTCCATGCTAAGCAAACCCAAGTACAGGTTTTACATGCCCCTGAGTAAATATTTCCTATTGACCTTAAATATGAAGCAGTTTTACCAGCAAAAATGAGTTTGGGGGTGCCTGGGTGGCTCAATGGGTGAAAGCCTCTGCCTTCAGCTCAGGTCATCATCCCAGGGTCCTGGGATCGAGCCCCACATCGGGCTCTCTGCTCAGCAGGGAGCCTGCTTCCTCCTCTCTTTCTGCCTGCCTCTCTGCCTACTTGTGATCTCTGTCTCTGTCAAATAAAATCTTTAAAAAAAATGAGTTTGTTTGGGAATAGCAAGAGAATTGCAGTTTGGGACAAACAAGCTATGGCCAACACCACAGGCTAGTCCCACAAAGGAGAGGAACATTATTTTGTGGAGAAAGAGGAGGAAACTGGGAGGGCTTGTTTTGAACAAAAGTCCACTGGAGAAAGGCAGGAGTTCAGGGCAACGATGATTTCTCATCAGCTGAGGTGCTGGGGTAGTGAGTTAAGCACACATCTTTCTCCTGCTGAGGCCAGGAAGTGATGATCCTGTCCCTTTGGAGATTCTATTGGGTTCTGTTAACTGACGGAACTGGGAAGGGCATGAGAGCTCCCCCTTCTGGCCTCCTGGCTTCATTTCAGCGAGGTTTCCCTTCTCACATGACCTAGCTAATAAGCAAGTGGACTCAGCAGTTTTTTAACCTCCAGCTGCTGCTGGGCCCTCAGCCTCTCTATTCTTCTGCTCATATTCCACTGGCATTTACGGCAGGGCAGTTCCCACCTCCCCAGCAGCCATCCTACTCTCTGCGCCACAAACCTGCATCCTTGACCGGCAGCCGAATCTCCTTTTGACAAAGGTCACTGGACAAAACTGAAAGTTTTCTCAACTTTCTCCAGAGTATCTGCAGAACCTATTCGCTTCTCTCCACTCCGTCTGCCTCGGCCCAGGGTTAGCTCTCTATCTTCCCCCACCGCACCATCACATGAGCCTCCTAAGCTGTCAGTCTCTGCCCGCCCCCCGCCAGCACTCTGGGTTTTCTGCCACCTTCCACACAGCCCCCAGAATTACCTTCCTGAAATACAGATCTTATCCCCTCCCTTCCTTGCTTCAAATCCTTGAGTGCCTGTGCTTTGTCCCTTAGATGAAGTCCAGAAGCTTTCACTTGGTATCCGAAGGCCTCTTGCAAATTAGCCCTCCCGTCCTTGTGTTGCAGCATGGCCCACGGTTCAGCTGCCATGGACTGACTTGATATTCTTTAAACCTGCCAAACACATTTACATTCTTGTGCCTTTGCAAGTTCTCTCCCCTCTGCTGGCAGCTGCCCTTCCCCGTCCTGTCTACCTGTTCAGATCCTACTGGTACTTTTGATGGTAAGTTGAGCAGTATGTTAACTGGCTCAGTGCCTGGAGTCTTGTGCACTCACTACATCTCGTGGTGATTGTTAGTATTGATTTTAAGACTTCGCTTCTGGGAAACCTTCTCTGACCTCCTCCCTGGGTAGAATGTCCCCGGCTAGCATGTCAGCGTAACCTCTACCAAGGTGTGTTCTGGTTAGCAAAGTTTTTCTATAAAGGGCTAAATAGGCTTTGCAAGCCATACCACAACTGTTCTGTTTTGCTGTTGTGGCAAGAAAACAGTGACAGCAGTAAATGAATGGGTGTGGTTGTGTTCTAATAAACCTTACTTACAAAAACAGATGGGAGGGGCACCTGGGTGGCTCAGTGGGTTAAGCCCCTGCCTTCGGCTCAGGTCATGATCTCAGGGTCCTGGGATCGAGTCCCGCGTCGGGCTCTCTGCTCGGCGGGGAGCCTGCTTCCCTCTCTCTCTCTCTGCCAGCCTCTCTGTCTACTTGTGATCTCTCTCTCTCAAATAAATAAATAAAAATCTTAAAAAAAAAAAAAAAAAAACAGATGGGAGACAGAGTTGGTTCCCAGGCCATCCTTGCTTCAAATTGCAAGTTTGCAAATCCTTGCTTCAGTTTATACATCTGTGTGGTAGTCGTTATATGGATGTACCATAGTTGATTTAACAAGCCATTTATTCATATACATTTAATTTCTGGTTCTCTTTTTTTTTTTTTTTCTTAAGATTTTATTTCTTGGGGTGCCTGGGTGGCTCAGAGGGTAAGCCTCTGCCTTTGGCTCAGGTCATGATCTCAGGATCCTGGGATCGAGCCCCGCATTGGACTCTGCTTAGCAGGGAGCCTGCTTCCTTCTCTCTCTCTGCCTGCCTCTCTGCCTACTTGTGATGTCTGTCTGTCAAATAAATTTTTTTAAAAATCTTTAAAAAATATATTTTATTTCTTTATTTGAGAGAGGAAAGAGAGAGAGAGAAAACAAGTGTGGGGAGGGGCAGAGGAAGACTTGGGACTTGATCCCAAGACTTGATCCTGAGAGACTCCAGCATCATGACCTGAGCCGAAGGCAGATGCTTAACCAGCTGAGCCACCCAGGCACCCTCTGATTCTTTTTATTATAAGTAATTCTGCACAGCCTTGTACATATTCTTTGCTGACTTTTATGGATCTATCTGTGGGAGAGATTCCTAGAAAGTAGGATTACTGCATTGGATATACATTTAAAATTTTGCTTTCCATAGAGGTTGTGCTTGTTCCCACTCCCATCAACAGTATGTGAGAGTGCCAGCTCCCTTATGTACTTGCCAATTCTCAGACCATAAAAAATGTGACACACTTTAGTTCTCAAATTAAACAAGTAGCATTATTTGGATTGAGCTTTAAACGCCTTGCTATTCTTGGGGCACCTTGGAGGCTCAGTCGGTTAAGCATCACCTTTAGGTTCTGGCTTAGGTCATGATCTCGCAGTGGTAGGACTGAGCCACTCATTGGGCTCAGGGTCGAGTCAGCTTAAGATTCTTTCTCCCTGGGCGCCTGGGTGGCTCAGTGGGTTAAAACCTCTGATTTCGGCTCAGGTCATGATCCCAGCATCGTGGGCTGGAGCCCCGCGTCAGGCTCTCTGCTCAGCAGGGAGCCTGCTTCCCTCTCTCTCTCTCTGCCTGCCTCTCTGCCTACTTGTGATCTCTGTCTGCCAAATAAATAAATAAGAATCTCAAAGAAAAGAAAAAAGATTCTTTTTCTCTGTCCCCCTCAGCCCCTCCCCACTCTCCTACTTACATGCTCGCTCTCAAAAAAAAAAAAAGTCTTGCTGTTCTCGAAAAATACAGATCAAATTGGTAGCATCGATTATTTCTGAAGATTGAGACTGTCATTTACTTTCTTTTTTTATACTTTCTATGGTGAGATATGTTCAGTGCACAGGCCTTATTTTATCACAACAAAAAATGTGTAAAGCATATTATGTCTTAGAAATAATTACAATTATTTCATTTTTTTTAAGTTTTTTTTTTTTTTTTTAATTTGTTGGAGAGCGAGACAGAGATAGTGAGAGATGGCAGGAGCAGGGAGGAGGGGAGAAGCAGGCTACCCACTGAGCAGGGAGCCTGATGCGGGATTCCATCCCGGGACTCCAGGATCATGACCTGAGCCAAAGGCAGTTGCCTAATCAACTGAGCCACCTAGGCACCCTGCTTTATGTATTTTTGCCCCACAGCAGCTATATTTTAGAAAGAAAAAACAACCTTGTACAAGAAAAAGCAGCCCCTATCTAAAGGTCCCCGGTGTACACAAATGCTGATCTGTTCACTGCTTGAGCATCCTGTGGATAGAAATTTTCTTCCTTAGGGGCTCCTGGGTGGCTCGGTGGGTTAAAGCCTTTGCCTTTGGCTCAGGTCATGATCTCAGGGTCCTGAGATCCAGCTCCACACCGCTCTCTGCTCAGCAGGGAGCCTGCTTCCCTCTCACTCTCTGCCTGCCTCTCTGCCTACTTGTGATCTCTGTCTGTCAAATAAATAAATAAACTCTTTAAAAAAAAAATTCTCTTCTTTAGTCCACAAAGATGGCATCCCCCAAGCAAACGTTTCCGTGTACCACGAGCCCCACTGCCATACGGGATTACTGCAGTTTACAAAATGACAGGCTTGTTTGTGAGCGCCAGCAGCATCCAGCTGATTAT